>NC_133137.1:47794806-48463139 GCF_048418815.1 Hemitrygon akajei
GAGAGTGAGTGTGTGTGTGTGTCTGTCTGTGTCCCTGTCTGAGTGTGAGAGAGAGAGAGTGAGTGTGTGTGTCTGTCCGTGTCCCTGTCTGAGTGAGAGAGAGAGATTGAGTGTGTGTGTGTGTGTGTCTGTCTGTGTCCCTGTCTGAGTGAGAGAGAGAGAGAGTGAGTGTGTGTGTGTCTGTGTCCCTGTCTGACTGTGTGATAGAGAGTGAGTCTGTGTGTCTGTCTGTGTCCCTGTCTGAGTGTGAGAGAGAGAGTGAGTGTGTGTGTCTGTCCGTGTCCCTGTCTGAGTGAGAGAGAGTGAGTGAGTGTGTGTGTGTGTCTGTCTGTGTCCCTGTCTGAGTGTGAGAGAGAGAGAGAGTGAGTGTGTGTGTGTGTCTGTCTGTGTTCCTGTCTGAGTGTGAGAGAGAGTGTGAGTGTGTGTGTGTCTGTGTCCTTGTCTGAGTGTGAGAGAGAAAGTGAATGTGTGTGTCTGTCTGTGTCCCTGTCTGAGTGTGAGCGAGTGAGTGAGTGTGTGTGTCTGTCCGTGTCCCTGTCTGAGTGAGAGAGAGAGAGTGAGTGTGTGTGTGTGTGTCTGTCTGTGTCCCTGTCTGAGTGAGAGAGAGAGAGAGTGAGTGTGTGTGTGTGTGTGTCTGTGTCCCTGTCTGAGTGTGAGAGAGAGAGAGAGTGAATGTGTGTGTCTGTCCGTGTCCCTGTCTGAGTGAGAGAGAGAGAGTGAGTGTGTGTGTGTGTCTGTCTGTGTCCCTGTCTGAGTGAGGGAGAGAGTGAGTGAGTGTGTCTGTCTGTGTCCCTGTCTGAGTGTGAGGCACAGAGTGAGTGAGTGTGTCTGTCTGTGTCCCTTTCTGAGTGTGAGCGAGTGAGTGAGTGTGTGTTTCTGTCCGTGTCCCTGTCTGAGTGAGAGAGAGAGAGTGAGTGTGTGTGTGTGTCTGTCTGTGTCCCTGTCTGAGTGTGAGAGAGAGAGAGTGAGTGTGTGTGTCTGTCTGTGTCCCTGTCTGAGTGTGAGAGAGTGAGTGTGTGTGTCTGTCTGTGTCCCTGTCTGAGTGTGAGAGAGTGAGTGTGTGTGTCTGTCTGTGTCCTTGTCTGAGTGTGAGTGAGTGTGTGTGTGTGTGAGTGTGTCTGTCTGTGTCCCTGTCTGAGTGTGAGAGAGAGAGTGAGTGTGTGTGTGTCTGTGTCCCTGTCTGACTCTATGAGAGAGAGTGAGTCTGTGTGTCTGTCTGTGTCCCTGTCTGAGTGTGAGAGAGAGAGTGAGTGTGTGTGTCTGTCCGTGTCCCTGTCTGAGTGTGAGAGAGAGAGATAGTGAGTGTGTGTGTGTGTCTGTCTGTATCCCTGTCTGAGTGAGAGAGAGAGAGTGAGTGTGTGTGTGTGTCTGTCTGTGTCCTTGTCTGAGTGTGAGAGAGATAGAGAGTGTGTGTGTCTGTCTGTGTCACTGTCTGAGTGTGAGGCACAGAGTGAGTGAGTGAGTGTGTCTGTCTGTGTCCCTGTCTGAGTGTGAGCGAGTGAGTGAGTGTGTGTGTCTTTCCGTGTCACTGTCTGAGTGAGAGAGAGAGAATGAGTGTGTGTGTCTGTCTGTCTGTGTCCCTGTCTGAGTGTGAGAGAGAGAGAGTGAGTGTGTGTGTCTGTCCGTGTCCCTGTCTGAGTGAGAGAGTGTGAGTGTGTGTGTGTGTGTCTGTCTGTGTCCCTGTCTGTGTGTGTGAGAGAGAGAGAGTGAGTGTGTGTGTCTGTCTGTATCCCTGTCTGAGTGTGAGAGAGAGAGTGAGTGTGTCTGTCTGTCTGTGTCCCTGTCTGAGTGTGTGAGAGAGAGAGTGAGTGTGTGTGTGTCTATGTCCCTGTCTGAGTGCGAGTGAGTGTGTGTGTGTGTGAGTGTGTCTGTCTGTGTCCCTGTCTGAGTGTGAGAGAGAGTGAGTATGTGTGTGTCTGTGTCCCTGTCTGACTGTATGAGAGAGAGTGAGTCTGTGTGTCTGTCTGTGTCCCTGTCTGAGTGTGAGTGAGTGTGTGTGTGTGTGAGTGTGTCTGTCTGTGTCCCTGTCTGAGTGTGAGAGAGAGAGTGAGTGTGTGTGTGTCTGTGTCCCTGTCTGACTCTATGAGAGAGAGTGAGTCTGTGTGTCTGTCTGTGTCCCTGTCTGAGTGTGAGAGAGAGAGTGAGTGTGTGTGTCTGTCCGTGTCCCTGTCTGAGTGTGAGAGAGAGAGATAGTGAGTGTGTGTGTGTGTCTGTCTGTATCCCTGTCTGAGTGAGAGAGAGAGAGTGAGTGTGTGTGTGTGTCTGTCTGTGTCCTTGTCTGAGTGTGAGAGAGATAGTGAGTGTGTGTGTCTGTCTGTGTCACTGTCTGAGTGTGAGGCACAGAGTGAGTGAGTGAGTGTGTCTGTCTGTGTCCCTGTCTGAGTGTGAGCGAGTGAGTGAGTGTGTGTGTCTTTCCGTGTCACTGTCTGAGTGAGAGAGAGAGAATGAGTGTGTGTGTCTGTCTGTCTGTGTCCCTGTCTGAGTGTGAGAGAGAGAGAGTGAGTGTGTGTGTCTGTCCGTGTCCCTGTCTGAGTGAGAGAGTGTGAGTGTGTGTGTGTGTGTCTGTCTGTGTCCCTGTCTGTGTGTGTGAGAGAGAGAGAGTGAGTGTGTGTGTCTGTCTGTATCCCTGTCTGAGTGTGAGAGAGAGAGTGAGTGTGTCTGTCTGTCTGTGTCCCTGTCTGAGTGTGTGAGAGAGAGAGTGAGTGTGTGTGTGTCTATGTCCCTGTCTGAGTGCGAGTGAGTGTGTGTGTGTGTGAGTGTGTCTGTCTGTGTCCCTGTCTGAGTGTGAGAGAGAGTGAGTATGTGTGTGTCTGTGTCCCTGTCTGACTGTATGAGAGAGAGTGAGTCTGTGTGTCTGTCTGTGTCCCTGTCTGAGTGTGAGAGAGTGAGTGTGTGTGTGTGTCTGTCTGTGTCCCTGTCTGAGTGTGTGAGAGAGAGTGAGTGTGTGGGTCTGTGTCCCTGTCTGAGTGTGAGAGAGTGAGTGTGTGTGTGTGTGTGACTGTCTGTCTGTGTCCCTGGCTGAGTGTGAGAGAGAGTGAGTGTGTGTGTGTGTGTGTGTGTGTGTCCCTGTCTGAGTGTGTGAGATAGTGAGTGAGTGTGTGTGTCTGTCTGTGTGTCTGTCTGAGTGTGAGAGAGAGAGTGAGTGTGTGTGTCTGTCTGTGTCCCTGTCTGAGTGTTAGAGAGTGAGTGTGTGTGTGTGTGTGTGTGTGTGTGTGTGTCTGAGTCCCTGTCTGAGTGTGTGAGAGAGAGAGCGAGTGTGTGTCTGTCTGTGTCCTTGTCTGAGTGTGAGAGAAAGAGTGTGTGTGTGTGTTTGTCTGTGTCCCTGTCTGAGTGTGAGAGTGAGTGAGTGTGTGTGTCTGTCTGTGTGTCTGTCTGAGTGTGAGAGAGAGAGTGAGTGTGTGTGTCTGTCTGTGTCCCTGTCTGAGTGTGAGAGAATGAGTGTGTGTGTGTGTCTGTCTGTGTCCCTGTCTGAGTGTGAGAGAGAGAGTGAGTGTGTGTGTCTGTGTCCCTGTCTGAGTGTGAGAGAGAGAGTGAGTGTCTGTGTCTGTCTGTGTCCCTGTCTGAGTGTGTGAGAGAGAGTGAGTGTGTGTGTCTGTCTGTGTCCCTGTCTGAGTGTGAGAGAGAGTGAGTGTGTGTGTGTGTGGCCCTGCCTGAGTGTGTGAGAGAATGAGTGAGTGTGTGTGTCTGTCTGTGTGTCTGTCTGAGTGTGAGAGAGAGAGTGAGTGTGTGTGTTTGTCTGTGTCCCTGTCTGAGTGTGAGAGAGTGAGGGAGTGTGTGTGTCTGTCTGTGTCATTGTCCGAGTGTGAGAGAGAGAGTGAGTGTCTGTGTCTGTCTGTGTCCCTGTCTAAGTGTGGGAGAGAGAGTGAGTGTGTGTGTCTGTCTGAGTCCCTGTCTGAGTGTGAGAGAGAGTGAGTGTGTGTGTGTGTGTCCCTGTCTGAGTGTGTGAGATAGTGAGTGAGTGTGTGTGTCTGTCTGTGTGTCTGTCTGAGTGTGAGAGAGAGAGTGAGTGTGTGTGTCTGTCTGTGTCCCTGTCTGAGTGTGAGAGAGTGAGTGTGTGTGTGTGTGTGTGTGTCCCTGTCTGAGTGTGTGAGATAGTGAGTGAGTGTGTGTGTCTGTCTGTGTGTCTGTCTGAGTGTGAGAGAGAGAGTGAGTGTGTGTGTCTGTCTGTGTCCCTGTCTGAGTGTTAGAGAGTGAGTGTGTGTGTGTGTGTGTGTCTGAGTCCCTGTCTGAGTGTGTGAGAGAGAGAGCGAGTGTGTGTCTGTCTGTGTCCTTGTCTGAGTGTGAGAGAAAGAGTGTGTGTGTGTGTTTGTCTGTGTCCCTGTCTGAGTGTGAGAGTGAGTGAGTGTGTGTGTCTGTCTGTGTCCCTGTCTGAGTGTGAGAGAGAGAGTGAGTGTGTGTGTCTGTCTGTGTCCCTGTCTGAGTGTGAGAGAATGAGTGTGTGTGTGTGTCTGTCTGTGTCCCTGTCTGAGTGTGTGAGAGAGAGTGAGTGTGTGTGTCTGTGTCCCTGTCTGAGTGTGAGAGAGAGAGTGAGTGAGTGTGTGTCTGTCTCCCTGTCTGAGTGTGAGAGACCGAGAGTGAGTGTGTGTGTCTGTGTACCTGTCTGAGTGTGAGAGTGAGTGAGTGTGTGTGTCTGTCTGTGTCCCTGTCTGAGTGTGAGAGAGAGAGTGAGTGTGTGTGTCTGTGTCCCTGTCTGAGTGTGAGAGAGAGTGAGTGTGTGTGTCTGTCTGTGTCCCTGTCTGAGTGTTAGTGAGTGTGTGTGTGTGTCTGTCTGTCTGTGTCCCTGTCTGAGTGTGTGAGAGAGAGTGAATGTGTGTGTCTGTCTGTGTCCCTGTCTGAGTGTGAGAGAGAGTGAGTGAGTGTGTGTGTCTGTCTGTGTCCCTGTCTGAGTGAGAGAGAGAGAGTGTGTGTGTGTCTGTGTCCCTGTCTGAGTGTGAGAGTGAGTGTGTGTGTGTGTGTGTGTGTGTGTGTGTGTGTGTGTCTGTGTCCCTGTCTGAGTGTGTGAGAGAGAGTGTGAGTGTGTGTGTGTGTCTGTCTGTGTCCCTGTCTGAGTGTGTGAGAGAGAGTGAGTGTGTGGGTCTGTGTCCCTGTCTGAGTGTGAGAGAGTGAGTGTGTGTGTGTGTGTGACTGTCTGTCTGTGTCCCTGGCTGAGTGTGAGAAAGTGAGTGAGTGTGTGTGTCTGTCTGTGTCCCTTCTGAGTGCGAGAGAGAGTGAGTGTGTGTCTGTCTGTGTCCCTGTCTGAGTGTGAGAGAGAGAGTGAGTGTGTGTGTCTGTGTCCCTGTCTGAGTGTGAGAGAGAGAGTGTGTCTGTGTCTGTCTGTGTCCCTGTCTGAGTGTGTGAGAGAGAGTGAGTGTGTGTGTCTGTCTGTGTCCCTGTCTGAGTGTGAGAGAGAGTGAGTGTGTGTGTGTGTGGCCCTGCCTGAGTGTGTGAGAGAGTGAGTGAGTGTGTGTGTCTCTCTGTGTCCCTGTCTGAGTGTGTGAGAGAGAGTGAGTGTGTGTGTCTGTGTCCCTGTCTGAGTGTGAGAGAGAGAGTGAGTGTCTGTGTCTGTCTGTGTCCCTGTCTGAGTGTGAGAGAGAGAGAGAGTGTGTGTGTCTGTGTCCCTGTCTGAGTGTGAGAGAGAGAGTGAGTGTCTGTGTCTGTCTGTGTCCCTGTCTGAGTGTGTGAGAGAGAGAGAGTGCGTGTGTGTCTGTGTCCCTGTCTGAGTGTGAGAGTGAGTGTGTGTATGTGTGTGTGTGTGTCTGTGTCCCTGTCTGAGTGTGTGAGAGAGAGTGAGTGTGTGTGTGTGTCTGTCTGTGTCCCTGTCTGAGTGTGTGAGAGAGAGTGAGTGTGTGGGTCTGTGTCCCTGTCTGAGTGAGAGAGAGAGAGAGTGAGTGTGTGTGTCTGTCTGTCTGTGTCCCTGTCTGAGTGTGAGAGAGAGAGAGAGTGAATGTGTGTGTCTGTCCGTGTCCCTGTCTGAGTGAGAGAGAGAGAGTGAGTGTGTGTGTGTGTCTGTCTGTGTCCCTGTCTGAGTGAGAGAGAGAGTGAGTGAGTGTGTCTGTCTGTGTCCCTGTCTGAGTGTGAGAGAGAGAGAGTGAGTGTGTGTGTCTGTCTGTGTCTCTGTCTGAGTGTGAGAGAGAGAGATTGAGTGTGTGTGTCTGTCTGTGTCCCTGTCTGAGTGTGAGGCACAGAGTGCGTGAGTGTGTCTGTCTGTGTCCCTTTCTGAGTGTGAGCGAGTGAGTGAGTGTGTGTGTCTGTCCGTGTCCCTGTCTGAGTGAGAGAGAGAGAGTGAGTGTGTGTGTGTGTCTGTCTGTGTCCCTGTCTGAGTGTGAGAGAGAGAGAGTGAGTGTGTGTGTCTGTCCGTGTCCCTGTCTGAGTGAGAGAGAGAGATTGAGTGTGTGTGTGTGTGTGTCTGTCTGTGTCCCTGTCTGAGTGAGAGAGAGAGAGAGTGAGTGTGTGTGTGTCTGTGTCCCTGTCTGACTGTGTGATAGAGAGTGAGTCTGTGTGTCTGTCTGTGTCCCTGTCTGAGTGTGAGAGAGAGAGTGAGTGTGTGTGTCTGTCCGTGTCCCTGTCTGAGTGAGAGAGAGTGAGTGAGTGTGTGTGTGTGTCTGTCTGTGTCCCTGTCTGAGTGTGAGAGAGAGAGAGAGTGAGTGTGTGTGTGTGTCTGTCTGTGTTCCTGTCTGAGTGTGAGAGAGAGTGTGAGTGTGTGTGTGTCTGTGTCCTTGTCTGAGTGTGAGAGAGAAAGTGAATGTGTGTGTCTGTCTGTGTCCCTGTCTGAGTGTGAGCGAGTGAGTGAATGTGTGTGTCTGTCCGTGTCCCTGTCTGAGTGAGAGAGAGAGAGTGAGTGTGTGTGTGTGTGTCTGTCTGTGTCCCTGTCTGAGTGAGAGAGAGAGAGAGTGAGTGTGTGTGTGTGTGTGTCTGTGTCCCTGTCTGAGTGTGAGAGAGAGAGAGAGTGAATGTGTGTGTCTGTCCGTGTCCCTGTCTGAGTGAGAGAGAGAGAGTGAGTGTGTGTGTGTGTCTGTCTGTGTCCCTGTCTGAGTGAGGGAGAGAGTGAGTGAGTGTGTCTGTCTGTGTCCCTGTCTGAGTGTGAGGCACAGAGTGAGTGAGTGTGTCTGTCTGTGTCCCTTTCTGAGTGTGAGCGAGTGAGTGAGTGTGTGTTTCTGTCCGTGTCCCTGTCTGAGTGAGAGAGAGAGAGTGAGTGTGTGTGTGTGTCTGTCTGTGTCCCTGTCTGAGTGTGAGAGAGAGAGAGTGAGTGTGTGTGTCTGTCCGTGTCCCTGTCTGAGTGAGAGAGAGAGAGTGAGTGTGTGTGTGTGTCTCTCTGTGTCCCTGTCTGAGTGTGTGTGAGAGAGAGAGAGAGAGAGAGTGAGTGTGTCTGTCTGTCTGTCCCTGTCTGAGTGTGAGAGAGAGAGTGAGTGTGTGTGTCTGTCTGTGTCCCTGTCTGAGTGTGAGAGAGTGAGTGTGTGTGTCTGTCTGTGTCCTTGTCTGAGTGTGAGTGAGTGTGTGTGTGTGTGAGTGTGTCTGTCTGTGTCCCTGTCTGAGTGTGAGAGAGAGAGTGAGTGTGTGTGTGTCTGTGTCCCTGTCTGACTCTATGAGAGAGAGTGAGTCTGTGTGTCTGTCTGTGTCCCTGTCTGAGTGTGAGAGAGAGAGTGAGTGTGTGTGTCTGTCCGTGTCCCTGTCTGAGTGTGAGAGAGAGAGATAGTGAGTGTGTGTGTGTGTCTGTCTGTATCCCTGTCTGAGTGAGAGAGAGAGAGTGAGTGTGTGTGTGTGTCTGTCTGTGTCCTTGTCTGAGTGTGAGAGAGATAGTGAGTGTGTGTGTCTGTCTGTGTCACTGTCTGAGTGTGAGGCACAGAGTGAGTGAGTGAGTGTGTCTGTCTGTGTCCCTGTCTGAGTGTGAGCGAGTGAGTGAGTGTGTGTGTCTTTCCGTGTCACTGTCTGAGTGAGAGAGAGAGAATGACTGTGTGTGTCTGTCTGTCTGTGTCCCTGTCTGAGTGTGAGAGAGAGAGAGTGAGTGTGTGTGTCTGTCCGTGTCCCTGTCTGAGTGAGAGAGTGTGAGTGTGTGTGTGTGTGTCTGTCTGTGTCCCTGTCTGTGTGTGTGAGAGAGAGAGAGTGAGTGTGTGTGTCTGTCTGTATCCCTGTCTGAGTGTGAGAGAGAGAGTGAGTGTGTCTGTCTGTCTGTGTCCCTGTCTGAGTGTGTGAGAGAGAGAGTGAGTGTGTGTGTGTCTATGTCCCTGTCTGAGTGCGAGTGAGTGTGTGTGTGTGTGAGTGTGTCTGTCTGTGTCCCTGTCTGAGTGTGAGAGAGAGTGAGTATGTGTGTGTCTGTGTCCCTGTCTGACTGTATGAGAGAGAGTGAGTCTGTGTGTCTGTCTGTGTCCCTGTCTGAGTGTGAGTGAGTGTGTGTGTGTGTGAGTGTGTCTGTCTGTGTCCCTGTCTGAGTGTGAGAGAGAGAGTGAGTGTGTGTGTGTCTGTGTCCCTGTCTGACTCTATGAGAGAGAGTGAGTCTGTGTGTCTGTCTGTGTCCCTGTCTGAGTGTGAGAGAGAGAGTGAGTGTGTGTGTCTGTCCGTGTCCCTGTCTGAGTGTGAGAGAGAGAGATAGTGAGTGTGTGTGTGTGTCTGTCTGTATCCCTGTCTGAGTGAGAGAGAGAGAGTGAGTGTGTGTGTGTGTCTGTCTGTGTCCTTGTCTGAGTGTGAGAGAGATAGTGAGTGTGTGTGTCTGTCTGTGTCACTGTCTGAGTGTGAGGCACAGAGTGAGTGAGTGAGTGTGTCTGTCTGTGTCCCTGTCTGAGTGTGAGCGAGTGAGTGAGTGTGTGTGTCTTTCCGTGTCACTGTCTGAGTGAGAGAGAGAGAATGAGTGTGTGTGTCTGTCTGTCTGTGTCCCTGTCTGAGTGTGAGAGAGAGAGAGTGAGTGTGTGTGTCTGTCCGTGTCCCTGTCTGAGTGAGAGAGTGTGAGTGTGTGTGTGTGTGTCTGTCTGTGTCCCTGTCTGTGTGTGTGAGAGAGAGAGAGTGAGTGTGTGTGTCTGTCTGTATCCCTGTCTGAGTGTGAGAGAGAGAGTGAGTGTGTCTGTCTGTCTGTGTCCCTGTCTGAGTGTGTGAGAGAGAGAGTGAGTGTGTGTGTGTCTATGTCCCTGTCTGAGTGCGAGTGAGTGTGTGTGTGTGTGAGTGTGTCTGTCTGTGTCCCTGTCTGAGTGTGAGAGAGAGTGAGTATGTGTGTGTCTGTGTCCCTGTCTGACTGTATGAGAGAGAGTGAGTCTGTGTGTCTGTCTGTGTCCCTGTCTGAGTGTGAGAGAGTGAGTGTGTGTGTGTGTCTGTCTGTGTCCCTGTCTGAGTGTGTGAGAGAGAGTGAGTGTGTGGGTCTGTGTCCCTGTCTGAGTGTGAGAGAGTGAGTGTGTGTGTGTGTGTGACTGTCTGTCTGTGTCCCTGGCTGAGTGTGAGAAAGTGAGTGAGTGTGTGTGTCTGTCTGTGTCCCTTCTGAGTGCGAGAGAGAGTGAGTGTGTGTCTGTCTGTGTCCCTGTCTGAGTGTGAGAGAGAGAGTGAGTGTGTGTGTCTGTGTCCCTGTCTGAGTGTGAGAGAGAGAGTGTGTCTGTGTCTGTCTGTGTCCCTGTCTGAGTGTGTGAGAGAGAGTGAGTGTGTGTGTCTGTCTGTGTCCCTGTCTGAGTGTGAGAGAGAGTGAGTGTGTGTGTGTGTGGCCCTGCCTGAGTGTGTGAGAGAGTGAGTGAGTGTGTGTGTCTCTCTGTGTCCCTGTCTGAGTGTGTGAGAGAGAGTGAGTGTGTGTGTCTGTGTCCCTGTCTGAGTGTGAGAGAGAGAGTGAGTGTCTGTGTCTGTCTGTGTCCCTGTCTGAGTGTGAGAGAGAGAGAGAGTGTGTGTGTCTGTGTCCCTGTCTGAGTGTGAGAGAGAGAGTGAGTGTCTGTGTCTGTCTGTGTCCCTGTCTGAGTGTGTGAGAGAGAGAGAGTGCGTGTGTGTCTGTGTCCCTGTCTGAGTGTGAGAGTGAGTGTGTGTATGTGTGTGTGTGTCTGTGTCCCTGTCTGAGTGTGTGAGAGAGAGTGAGTGTGTGTGTGTGTCTGTCTGTGTCCCTGTCTGAGTGTGTGAGAGAGAGTGAGTGTGTGGGTCGTGTCCCTGTCTGAGTGAGAGAGAGAGAGAGTGAGTGTGTGTGTCTGTCTGTCTGTGTCCCTGTCTGAGTGTGAGAGAGAGAGAGAGTGAATGTGTGTGTCTGTCCGTGTCCCTGTCTGAGTGAGAGAGAGAGAGTGAGTGTGTGTGTGTGTGTCTGTCTGTGTCACTGTCTGACTGAGAGAGAGAGTGAGTGAGTGTGTCTGTCTGTGTCCCTGTCTGAGTGTGAGAGAGAGAGAGTGAGTGTGTGTGTCTGTCTGTGTCTCTGTCTGAGTGTGAGAGAGAGAGATTGAGTGTGTGTGTCTGTCTGTGTCCCTGTCTGAGTGTGAGGCACAGAGTGCGTGAGTGTGTCTGTCTGTGTCCCTTTCTGAGTGTGAGCGAGTGAGTGAGTGTGTGTGTCTGTCCGTGTCCCTGTCTGAGTGAGAGAGAGAGAGTGAGTGTGTGTGTGTGTCTGTCTGTGTCCCTGTCTGAGTGTGAGAGAGAGAGAGTGAGTGTGTGTGTCTGTCCGTGTCCCTGTCTGAGTGAGAGAGAGAGATTGAGTGTGTGTGTGTGTGTGTCTGTCTGTGTCCCTGTCTGAGTGAGAGAGAGAGAGAGTGAGTGTGTGTGTGTCTGTGTCCCTGTCTGACTGTGTGATAGAGAGTGAGTCTGTGTGTCTGTCTGTGTCCCTTTCTGAGTGTGAGAGAGAGAGTGAGTGTGTGTGTCTGTCCGTGTCCCTGTCTGAGTGAGAGAGAGTGAGTGTGTGTGTGTGTGTGTCTGTCTGTGTCCCTGTCTGAGTGTGAGAGAGAGAGAGAGTGAGTGTGTGTGTGTGTCTGTCTGTGTTCCTGTCTGAGTGTGAGAGAGAGTGTGAGTGTGTGTGTGTCTGTGTCCTTGTCTGAGTGTGAGAGAGAGAGTGAATGTGTGTGTCTGTCCGTGTCCCTGTCTGAGTGAGAGAGAGAGAGTGAGTGTGTGTGTGTGTGTCTGTCTGTGTCCCTGTCTGAGTGAGAGAGAGAGAGAGTGAGTGTGTGTGTGTGTGTGTCTGTGTCCCTGTCTGAGTGTGAGAGAGAGAGAGAGTGAATGTGTGTGTCTGTCTGTGTCCCTGTCTGAGTGAGAGAGAGAGAGTGAGTGTGTGTGTGTGTCTGTCTGTGTCCCTGTCTGAGTGAGGGAGAGAGTGAGTGAGTGTGTCTGTCTGTGTCCCTGTCTGAGTGTGAGGCACAGAGTGAGTGAGTGTGTCTGTCTGTGTCCCTTTCTGAGTGTGAGCGAGTGAGTGAGTGTGTGTTTCTGTCCGTGTCCCTGTCTGAGTGAGAGAGAGAGAGTGAGTGTGTGTGTGTGTCTGTCTGTGTCCCTGTCTGAGTGTGAGAGAGAGAGAGTGAGTGTGTGTGTCTGTCCGTGTCCCTGTCTGAGTGAGAGAGAGAGAGTGAGTGTGTGTGTGTGTCTCTCTGTGTCCCTGTCTGAGTGTGTGTGAGAGAGAGAGAGAGAGAGAGTGAGTGTGTCTGTCTGTCTGTGTCCCTGTCTGAGTGTGAGAGAGAGAGTGAGTGTGTGTGTCTGTCTGTGTCCCTGTCTGAGTGTGAGAGAGTGAGTGTGTGTGTCTGTCTGTGTCCTTGTCTGAGTGTGAGTGAGTGTGTGTGTGTGTGAGTGTGTCTGTCTGTGTCCCTGTCTGAGTGTGAGAGAGAGAGTGAGTGTGTGTGTGTCTGTGTCCCTGTCTGACTCTATGAGAGAGAGTGAGTCTGTGTGTCTGTCTGTGTCCCTGTCTGAGTGTGAGAGAGAGAGTGAGTGTGTGTGTCTGTCCGTGTCCCTGTCTGAGTGTGAGAGAGAGAGATAGTGAGTGTGTGTGTGTGTCTGTCTGTATCCCTGTCTGAGTGAGAGAGAGAGAGTGAGTGTGTGTGTGTGTCTGTCTGTGTCCTTGTCTGAGTGTGAGAGAGATAGTGAGTGTGTGTGTCTGTCTGTGTCACTGTCTGAGTGTGAGGCACAGAGTGAGTGAGTGAGTGTGTCTGTCTGTGTCCCTGTCTGAGTGTGAGCGAGTGAGTGAGTGTGTGTGTCTTTCCGTGTCACTGTCTGAGTGAGAGAGAGAGAATGAGTGTGTGTGTGTGTCTGTCTGTGTCCCTGTCTGTGTGTGTGAGAGAGAGAGAGTGAGTGTGTGTGTCTGTCTGTATCCCTGTCTGAGTGTGAGAGAGAGAGTGAGTGTGTCTGTCTGTCTGTGTCCCTGTCTGAGTGTGTGAGAGAGAGAGTGAGTGTGTGTGTGTCTATGTCCCTGTCTGAGTGCGAGTGAGTGTGTGTGTGTGTGAGTGTGTCTGTCTGTGTCCCTGTCTGAGTGTGAGAGAGAGTGAGTATGTGTGTGTCTGTGTCCCTGTCTGACTGTATGAGAGAGAGTGAGTCTGTGTGTCTGTCTGTGTCCCTGTCTGAGTGTGAGAGAGAGAGTAAGTGTGTGTGTCTGTCTGTATCCCTGTCCGAGAGAGAGAGTGAGTGTGAGTGTGTGTGTCTGTCTGTGTACCTGTCTGAGTGTGAGAGAGAGAGTGAGTGAGTGTGTCTGTCTGTGTCCCTGTCTGAGTGAGAGAGAGAGAGTGAGTGTGTGTGTCTGTCTGTGTCCCTGTCTGAGTGTGTGAGAGAGAGAGAGTGAATGTGTGTGTCTGTCCGTGTCCCTGTCTGAGTGAGAGAGAGAGAGTGAGTGTGTGTGTGTGTCTGTCTGTGTCCCTGTCTGAGTGAGGGAGAGAGTGAGTGAGTGTGTCTGTCTGTGTCCCTGTCTGAGTGTGAGGCACAGAGTGAGTGAGTGTGTCTGTCTGTGTCCCTTTCTGAGTGTGAGCGAGTGAGTGAGTGTGTGCTTCTGTCCGTGTCCCTGTCTGAGTGAGAGAGAGAGAGTGAGTCTGTGTGTCTGTCTGTGTCCCTGTCTGAGTGTGAGAGAGAAAGTGAGTGTGTGTGTGTCTGTGTCCCTGTCTGACTGTATGAGAGAGAGTGAGTCTGTGTGTCTGTCTGTGTCCCTGTCTGAGTGTGAGAGAGAGAGTGAGTGTGTGTGTCTGTCCGTTTCCCTGTCTGAGTGAGAGAGAGAGAGTGAGTATGTGTGTGTGTCTGTCTGTGTCCCTGTCTGAGTGTGAGAGAGAGAGCGAGAGTGAGTGTGTGTGTGTGTCTGTCTGTGTCCCTGTCTGAGTGTGTGAGAGAGAGAGAGTGAGTGTGTGTGTGTGTGTCTGTCTGTGTCCCTGTCTGAGTGTGAGAGAGAGAGTGAGTGTGTGTGTCTGTCTGTGTCCTTGTCTGAGTGTGAGAGAGAGCGTGAGTGTGTGTGTCTGTCTGTGTCCCTGTCTGAGTGTGAGCGAGTGAGTGAGTGTGTGTGTCTGTCCGTGTCCATTTCTGAGTGAGAGAGAGAGAGTGAGTGTGTGTTTGTGTCTGTCTGTGTCCCTGTCTGAGTGAGAGAGAGAGAGAGAGTGAGTGTGTGTGTCTGTCTGTCTGTGTCCCTGTCTGAGTGTGAGAGAGAGAGAGAGTGAATGTGTGTGTCTGTCCGTGTCCCTGTCTGAGTGAGAGAGAGAGAGTGAGTGTGTGTGTGTGTCTGTCTGTGTCCCTGTCTGAGTGAGAGAGAGAGTGAGTGAGTGTGTCTGTCTGTGTCCCTGTCTGAGTGTGAGAGAGAGAGAGTGAGTGTGTTTGTGTGTCTCTGTCCCTGTCTGAGTGTGAGAGAGAGAGATTGAGTGTGTGTGTCTGTCTGTGTCCCTGTCTGAGTGTGAGGCACAGAGTGCGTGAGTGTGTCTGTCTGTGTCCCTTTCTGAGTGTGAGCGAGTGAGTGAGTGTGTGTGTCTGTCCGTGTCCCTGTCTGAGTGAGAGAGAGAGAGTGAGTGTGTGTGTGTGTCTGTCTGTGTCCCTGTCTGAGTGTGAGAGAGAGAGAGTGAGTGTGTGTGTCTGTCCGTGTCCCTGTCTGAGTGAGAGAGAGAGATTGAGTGTGTGTGTGTGTGTGTGTCTGTCTGTGTCCCTGTCTGAGTGAGAGAGAGAGAGTGAGTGTGTGTGTCTGTCTGTGTGCCTGTCTGAGTGTGAGAGAGAGAGAGTGTGTGTGTCTGTCTGTGTCCCTGTCTGAGTGTGAGAGAGAGAGTGAGTGTGTGTGTGTCTGTGTCCCTGTCTGACTGTGTGATAGAGAGTGAGTCTGTGTGTCTGTCTGTGTCCCTTTCTGAGTGTGAGCGAGTGAGTGATTGTGTGTTTCTGTCCGTGTCCCTGTCTGAGTGAGAGAGAGAGAGAGTGAGTGTGTGTGTCTGTCTGTGTCCTTGTCTGAGTGCGAGTGAGTGTGTGTGTGTGTGAGTGTGTCTGTCTGTGTCCCTGTCTGAGTGTGAGAGAGAGTGAGTATGTGTGTGTCTGTGTCCCTGTCTGACTGTATGAGAGAGAGTGAGTCTGTGTGTCTGTCTGTGTCCCTGTCTGAGTGTGAGAGAGAGAGTAAGTGTGTGTGTCTGTCTGTATCCCTGTCCGAGAGAGAGAGTGAGTGTGAGTGTGTGTGTCTGTCTGTGTACCTGTCTGAGTGTGAGAGAGAGAGTGAGTGAGTGTGTCTGTCTGTGTCCCTGTCTGAGTGAGAGAGAGAGAGTGAGTGTGTGTGTCTGTCTGTGTCCCTGTCTGAGTGTGAGAGAGAGAGAGAGTGAATGTGTGTGTCTGTCCGTGTCCCTGTCTGAGTGAGAGAGAGAGAGTGAGTGTGTGTGTGTGTCTGTCTGTGTCCCTGTCTGAGTGAGGGAGAGAGTGAGTGAGTGTGTCTGTCTGTGTCCCTGTCTGAGTGTGAGGCACAGAGTGAGTGAGTGTGTCTGTCTGTGTCCCTTTCTGAGTGTGAGCGAGTGAGTGAGTGTGTGTTTCTGTCCGTGTCCCTGTCTGAGTGAGAGAGAGAGAGAGTGAGTGTGTGTGTGTGTCTGTCTGTGTTCCTGTCTGAGTGTGAGAGAGAGAGTGAGTGTGTGTGTCTGTCTGTGTCCCTGTCTGAGTGTGTGAGAGAGAGAGTGAGTGTGTGTGTGTCTATGTCCCTGTCTGAGTGCGAGTGAGTGTGTGTGTGTGTGAGTGTGTCTGTCTGTGTCCCTGTCTGAGTGTGAGAGAGAGTGAGTATGTGTGTGTCTGTGTCCCTGTCTGACTGTATGAGAGAGAGTGAGTCTGTGTGTCTGTCTGTGTCCCTGTCTGAGTGTGAGAGAGAGAGTAAGTGTGTGTGTCTGTCTGTATCCCTGTCCGAGAGAGAGAGTGAGTGTGAGTGTGTGTGTCTGTCTGTGTACCTGTCTGAGTGTGAGAGAGAGAGTGAGTGAGTGTGTCTGTCTGTGTCCCTGTCTGAGTGAGAGAGAGAGAGTGAGTGTATGTGTCTGTCTGTGTCCCTGTCTGAGTGTGAGAGAGAGAGAGAGTGAATGTGTGTGTCTGTCCGTGTCCCTGTCTGAGTGAGAGAGAGAGAGTGAGTGTGTGTGTGTGTCTGTCTGTGTCCCTGTCTGAGTGAGGGAGAGAGTGAGTGAGTGTGTCTGTCTGTGTCCTTGTCTGAGTGTGAGTGAGTGTGTGTGTGTGTGTGTGTGAGTGTGTCTGTCTGTGTCCCTGTCTGAGTGTGAGAGAGAAAGTGAGTGTGTGTGTGTCTGTGTCCCTGTCTGACTGTATGAGAGAGAGTGAGTCTGTGTGTCTGTCTGAGTCCCTGTCTGAGTGTGAGAGAGAGAGTGAGTGTGTGTGTCTGTCCGTTTCCCTGTCTGAGTGAGAGAGAGAGAGTGAGTATGTGTGTGTGTCTGTCTGTGTCCCTGTCTGAGTGTGAGAGAGAGAGAGAGTGAGTGTGTGTGTGTGTCTGTCTGTGTACCTGTCTGAGTGTGTGAGAGAGAGAGAGTGAGTGTGTCTGTGTGTGTCTGTCTGTGTCCCTGTCTGAGTGTGAGAGAGAGAGTGAGTGTGTGTGTCTGTCTGTGTCCTTGTCTGAGTGTGAGAGAGAGCGTGAGTGTGTGTGTCTGTCTGTGTCCCTGTCTGGGTGTGAGCGAGTGAGTGAGTGTGTGTGTCTGTCCGTGTCCATTTCTGAGTGAGAGAGAGAGAGTGAGTGTGTGTTTGTGTCTGTCTGTGTCCCTGTCTGAGTGAGAGAGAGAGAGTGAGTGTGTGTGTCTGTCTGTCTGTGTCCCTGTCTGAGTGTGAGAGAGAGAGAGAGTGAATGTGTGTGTCTGTCCGTGTCCCTGTCTGAGTGAGAGAGAGAGAGTGAGTGTGTGTGTGTGTCTGTCTGTGTCCCTGTCTGAGTGAGAGAGAGAGTGAGTGAGTGTGTCTGTCTGTGTCCCTGTCTGAGTGTGAGAGAGAGAGAGAGTGAGTGTGTGTGTCTGTCTGTGTCCCTGTCTGAGTGTGAGAGAGAGAGATTGAGTGTGTGTGTCTGTCTGTGTCCCTGTCTGAGTGTGAGGCACAGAGTGCGTGAGTGTGTCTGTCTGTGACCCTTTCTGAGTGTGAGCGAGTGAGTGAGTGTGTGTGTCTGTCCGTGTCCCTGTCTGAGTGAGAGAGAGAGAGTGAGTGTGTGTGTGTTTCTGTCTGTGTCCCTGTCTGAGTGTGAGAGAGAGAGAGTGAGTGTGTGTGTCTGTCCGTGTCCCTGTCTGAGTGAGAGAGAGAGATTGAGTGTGTGTGTGTGTGTGTCTGTCTGTGTCCCTGTCTGAGTGAGAGAGAGAGAGTGAGTGTGTGTGTCTGTCTGTGTCCCTGTCTGAGTGTGAGAGAGAGTGAGTGAGTGTGTCTGTCTGTGTCCCTGTCTGAGTGAGAGAGAGAGAGTGAGTGTGTGTGTCTGTCTGTGTCCCTGTCTGAGTGTGTGAGAGAGAGAGAGTGAATGTGTGTGTCTGTCCGTGTCCCTGTCTGAGTGAGAGAGAGAGAGTGAGTGTGTGTGTGTGTCTGTCTGTGTCCCTGTCTGAGTGAGGGAGAGAGTGAGTGAGTGTGTCTGTCTGTGTCCCTGTCTGAGTGTGAGGCACAGAGTGAGTGAGTGTGTCTGTCTGTGTCCCTTTCTGAGTGTGAGCGAGTGAGTGAGTGTGTGCTTCTGTCCGTGTCCCTGTCTGAGTGAGAGAGAGAGAGTGAGTCTGTGTGTCTGTCTGTGTCCTTGTCTGAGTGTGAGTGAGTGTGTGTGTGTGTGTGAGTGTGTCTGTCTGTGTCCCTGTCTGAGTGTGAGAGAGAAAGTGAGTGTGTGTGTGTCTGTGTCCCTGTCTGACTGTATGAGAGAGAGTGAGTCTGTGTGTCTGTCTGTGTCCCTGTCTGAGTGTGAGAGAGAGAGTGAGTGTGTGTGTGTCTGTCCGTTTCCCTGTCTGAGTGAGAGAGAGAGTGAGTATGTGTGTGTGTCTGTCTGTGTCCCTGTCTGAGTGTGAGAGAGAGAGCGAGAGTGAGTGTGTGTGTGTGTCTGTCTGTGTCCCTGTCTGAGTGTGTGAGAGAGAGAGAGTGAGTGTGTGTGTGTGTGTCTGTCTGTGTCCCTGTCTGAGTGTGAGAGAGAGAGTGAGTGTGTGTGTCTGTCTGTGTCCTTGTCTGAGTGTGAGACAGAGCGTGAGTGTGTGTGTCTGTCTGTGTCCCTGTCTGAGTGTGAGCGAGTGAGTGAGTGTGTGTGTCTGTCCGTGTCCATTTCTGAGTGAGAGAGAGAGAGTGAGTGTGTGTTTGTGTCTGTCTGTGTCCCTGTCTGAGTGAGAGAGAGAGAGAGAGTGAGTGTGTGTGTCTGTCTGTCTGTGTCCCTGTCTGAGTGTGAGAGAGAGAGAGAGTGAATGTGTGTGTCTGTCCGTGTCCCTGTCTGAGTGAGAGAGAGAGAGTGAGTGTGTGTGTGTGTCTGTCTGTGTCCCTGTCTGAGTGAGAGAGAGAGTGAGTGAGTGTGTCTGTCTGTGTCCCTGTCTGAGTGTGAGAGAGAGAGAGTGAGTGTGTTTGTGTGTCTGTGTCCCTGTCTGAGTGTGAGAGAGAGAGATTGAGTGTGTGTGTCTGTCTGTGTCCCTGTCTGAGTGTGAGAGAGAGAGAGAGTGAATGTGTGTGTCTGTCCGTGTCCCTGTCTGAGTGAGAGAGAGAGAGAGTGAGTGTGTGTGTGTGTCTGTCTGTGTTCCTGTCTGAGTGTGAGAGAGAGAGTGAGTGTGTGTGTCTGTCTGTGTCCCTGTCTGAGTGTGTGAGAGAGAGAGTGAGTGTGTGTGTGTCTATGTCCCTGTCTGAGTGCGAGTGAGTGTGTGTGTGTGTGAGTGTGTCTGTCTGTGTCCCTGTCTGAGTGTGAGAGAGAGTGAGTATGTGTGTGTCTGTGTCCCTGTCTGACTGTATGAGAGAGAGTGAGTCTGTGTGTCTGTCTGTGTCCCTGTCTGAGTGTGAGAGAGAGAGTAAGTGTGTGTGTCTGTCTGTATCCCTGTCCGAGAGAGAGAGTGAGTGTGAGTGTGTGTGTCTGTCTGTGTACCTGTCTGAGTGTGAGAGAGAGAGTGAGTGAGTGTGTCTGTCTGTGTCCCTGTCTGAGTGAGAGAGAGAGAGTGAGTGTATGTGTCTGTCTGTGTCCCTGTCTGAGTGTGAGAGAGAGAGAGAGTGAATGTGTGTGTCTGTCCGTGTCCCTGTCTGAGTGAGAGAGAGAGAGTGAGTGTGTGTGTGTGTCTGTCTGTGTCCCTGTCTGAGTGAGGGAGAGAGTGAGTGAGTGTGTCTGTCTGTGTCCTTGTCTGAGTGTGAGTGAGTGTGTGTGTGTGTGTGTGTGAGTGTGTCTGTCTGTGTCCCTGTCTGAGTGTGAGAGAGAAAGTGAGTGTGTGTGTGTCTGTGTCCCTGTCTGACTGTATGAGAGAGAGTGAGTCTGTGTGTCTGTCTGAGTGTGAGAGAGAGAGTGAGTGTGTGTGTCTGTCCGTTTCCCTGTCTGAGTGAGAGAGAGAGAGTGAGTATGTGTGTGTGTCTGTCTGTGTCCCTGTCTGAGTGTGAGAGAGAGAGAGAGTGAGTGTGTGTGTGTGTCTGTCTGTGTCCCTGTCTGAGTGTGCGAGAGAGAGAGAGTGAGTGTGTCTGTGTGTGTCTGTCTGTGTCCCTGTCTGAGTGTGAGAGAGAGAGTGAGTGTGTGTGTCTGTCTGTGTCCTTGTCTGAGTGTGAGAGAGAGCGTGAGTGTGTGTGTCTGTCTGTGTCTCTGTCTGGGTGTGAGCGAGTGAGTGAGTGTGTGTGTCTGTCCGTGTCCATTTCTGAGTGAGAGAGAGAGAGTGAGTGTGTGTTTGTGTCTGTCTGTGTCCCTGTCTGAGTGAGAGAGAGAGAGTGAGTGTGTGTGTCTGTCTGTCTGTGTCCCTGTCTGAGTGTGAGAGAGAGAGAGAGTGAATGTGTGTGTCTGTCCGTGTCCCTGTCTGAGTGAGAGAGAGAGAGTGAGTGTGTGTGTGTGTCTGTCTGTGTCCCTGTCTGAGTGAGAGAGAGAGTGAGTGAGTGTGTCTGTCTGTGTCCCTGTCTGAGTGTGAGAGAGAGAGAGTGAGTGTGTGTGTCTGTCTGTGTCCCTGTCTGAGTGTGAGAGAGAGAGATTGAGTGTGTGTGTCTGTCTGTGTCCCTGTCTGAGTGTGAGGCACAGAGTGCGTGAGTGTGTCTGTCTGTGTCCCTTTCTGAGTGTGAGCGAGTGAGTGAGTGTGTGTGTCTGTCCGTGTCCCTGTCTGAGTGAGAGAGAGAGAGTGAGTGTGTGTGTGTTTCTGTCTGTGTCCCTGTCTGAGTGTGAGAGAGAGAGAGTGAGTGTGTGTGTCTGTCCGTGTCCCTGTCTGAGTGAGAGAGAGAGATTGAGTGTGTGTGTGTGTGTGTCTGTCTGTGTCCCTGTCTGAGTGAGAGAGAGAGAGTGAGTGTGTGTGTCTGTCTGTGTCCCTGTCTGAGTGTGAGAGAGAGTGAGTGAGTGTGTCTGTCTGTGTCCCTGTCTGAGTGAGAGAGAGAGAGTGAGTGTGTGTGTCTGTCTGTGTCCCTGTCTGAGTGTGTGAGAGAGAGAGAGTGAATGTGTGTGTCTGTCCGTGTCCCTGTCTGAGTGAGAGAGAGAGAGTGAGTGTGTGTGTGTGTCTGTCTGTGTCCCTGTCTGAGTGAGGGAGAGAGTGAGTGAGTGTGTCTGTCTGTGTCCCTGTCTGAGTGTGAGGCACAGAGTGAGTGAGTGTGTCTGTCTGTGTCCCTTTCTGAGTGTGAGCGAGTGAGTGAGTGTGTGCTTCTGTCCGTGTCCCTGTCTGAGTGAGAGAGAGAGAGTGAGTCTGTGTGTCTGTCTGTGTCCTTGTCTGAGTGTGAGTGAGTGTGTGTGTGTGTGTGAGTGTGTCTGTCTGTGTCCCTGTCTGAGTGTGAGAGAGAAAGTGAGTGTGTGTGTGTCTGTGTCCCTGTCTGACTGTATGAGAGAGAGTGAGTCTGTGTGTCTGTCTGTGTCCCTGTCTGAGTGTGAGAGAGAGAGTGAGTGTGTGTGTCTGTCCGTTTCCCTGTCTGAGTGAGAGAGAGAGAGTGAGTATGTGTGTGTGTCTGTCTGTGTCCCTGTCTGAGTGTGAGAGAGAGAGCGAGAGTGAGTGTGTGTGTGTGTCTGTCTGTGTCCCTGTCTGAGTGTGTGAGAGAGAGAGAGTGAGTGTGTGTGTGTGTGTCTGTCTGTGTCCCTGTCTGAGTGTGAGAGAGAGAGTGAGTGTGTGTGTCTGTCTGTGTCCTTGTCTGAGTGTGAGAGAGAGCGTGAGTGTGTGTGTCTGTCTGTGTCCCTGTCTGAGTGTGAGCGAGTGAGTGAGTGTGTGTGTCTGTCCGTGTCCATTTCTGAGTGAGAGAGAGAGAGTGAGTGTGTGTTTGTGTCTGTCTGTGTCCCTGTCTGAGTGAGAGAGAGAGAGAGAGTGAGTGTGTGTGTCTGTCTGTCTGTGTCCCTGTCTGAGTGGGAGAGAGAGAGAGAGTGAATGTGTGTGTCTGTCCGTGTCCCTGTCTGAGTGAGAGAGAGAGAGTGAGTGTGTGTGTGTGTCTGTCTGTGTCCCTGTCTGAGTGAGAGAGAGAGTGAGTGAGTGTGTCTGTCTGTGTCCCTGTCTGAGTGTGAGAGAGAGAGAGTGAGTGTGTTTGTGTGTCTGTGTCCCTGTCTGAGTGTGAGAGAGAGAGATTGAGTGTGTGTGTCTGTCTGTGTCCCTGTCTGAGTGTGAGGCACAGAGTGCGTGAGTGTGTCTGTCTGTGTCCCTTTCTGAGTGTGAGCGAGTGAGTGAGTGTGTGTGTCTGTCCGTGTCCCTGTCTGAGTGAGAGAGAGAGAGTGAGTGTGTGTGTGTGTCTGTCTGTGTCCCTGTCTGAGTGTGAGAGAGAGAGAGTGAGTGTGTGTGTCTGTCCGTGTCCCTGTCTGAGTGAGAGAGAGAGATTGAGTGTGTGTGTGTGTGTGTGTGTGTCTGTCTGTGTCCCTGTCTGAGTGAGAGAGAGAGAGTGAGTGTGTGTGTCTGTCTGTGTGCCTGTCTGAGTGTGAGAGAGAGAGAGTGTGTGTGTCTGTCTGTGTCCCTGTCTGAGTGTGAGAGAGAGAGTGAGTGTGTGTGTGTCTGTGTCCCTGTCTGACTGTGTGATAGAGAGTGAGTCTGTGTGTCTGTCTGTGTCCCTTTCTGAGTGTGAGCGAGTGAGTGATTGTGTGTTTCTGTCCGTGTCCCTGTCTGAGTGAGAGAGAGAGAGAGTGAGTGTGTGTGTCTGTCTGTGTCCTTGTCTGAGTGCGAGTGAGTGTGTGTGTGTGTGAGTGTGTCTGTCTGTGTCCCTGTCTGAGTGTGAGAGAGAGTGAGTATGTGTGTGTCTGTGTCCCTGTCTGACTGTATGAGAGAGAGTGAGTCTGTGTGTCTGTCTGTGTCCCTGTCTGAGTGTGAGAGAGAGAGTAAGTGTGTGTGTCTGTCTGTATCCCTGTCCGAGAGAGAGAGTGAGTGTGAGTGTGTGTGTCTGTCTGTGTACCTGTCTGAGTGTGAGAGAGAGAGTGAGTGAGTGTGTCTGTCTGTGTCCCTGTCTGAGTGAGAGAGAGAGAGTGAGTGTGTGTGTCTGTCTGTGTCCCTGTCTGAGTGTGAGAGAGAGAGAGAGTGAATGTGTGTGTCTGTCCGTGTCCCTGTCTGAGTGAGAGAGAGAGAGTGAGTGTGTGTGTGTGTCTGTCTGTGTCCCTGTCTGAGTGAGGGAGAGAGTGAGTGAGTGTGTCTGTCTGTGTCCCTGTCTGAGTGTGAGGCACAGAGTGAGTGAGTGTGTCTGTCTGTGTCCCTTTCTGAGTGTGAGCGAGTGAGTGAGTGTGTGTTTCTGTCCGTGTCCCTGTCTGAGTGAGAGAGAGAGAGAGTGAGTGTGTGTGTGTGTCTGTCTGTGTTCCTGTCTGAGTGTGAGAGAGAGAGTGAGTGTGTGTGTCTGTCTGTGTCCCTGTCTGAGTGTGTGAGAGAGAGAGTGAGTGTGTGTGTGTCTATGTCCCTGTCTGAGTGCGAGTGAGTGTGTGTGTGTGTGAGTGTGTCTGTCTGTGTCCCTGTCTGAGTGTGAGAGAGAGTGAGTATGTGTGTGTCTGTGTCCCTGTCTGACTGTATGAGAGAGAGTGAGTCTGTGTGTCTGTCTGTGTCCCTGTCTGAGTGTGAGAGAGAGAGTAAGTGTGTGTGTCTGTCTGTATCCCTGTCCGAGAGAGAGAGTGAGTGTGAGTGTGTGTGTCTGTCTGTGTACCTGTCTGAGTGTGAGAGAGAGAGTGAGTGAGTGTGTCTGTCTGTGTCCCTGTCTGAGTGAGAGAGAGAGAGTGAGTGTATGTGTCTGTCTGTGTCCCTGTCTGAGTGTGAGAGAGAGAGAGAGTGAATGTGTGTGTCTGTCCGTGTCCCTGTCTGAGTGAGAGAGAGAGAGTGAGTGTGTGTGTGTGTCTGTCTGTGTCCCTGTCTGAGTGAGGGAGAGAGTGAGTGAGTGTGTCTGTCTGTGTCCTTGTCTGAGTGTGAGTGAGTGTGTGTGTGTGTGTGTGTGTGAGTGTGTCTGTCTGTGTCCCTGTCTGAGTGTGAGAGAGAAAGTGAGTGTGTGTGTGTCTGTGTCCCTGTCTGACTGTATGAGAGAGAGTGAGTCTGTGTGTCTGTCTGAGTCCCTGTCTGAGTGTGAGAGAGAGAGTGAGTGTGTGTGTCTGTCCGTTTCCCTGTCTGAGTGAGAGAGAGAGAGTGAGTATGTGTGTGTGTCTGTCTGTGTCCCTGTCTGAGTGTGAGAGAGAGAGAGAGTGAGTGTGTGTGTGTGTCTGTCTGTGTCCCTGTCTGAGTGTGTGAGAGAGAGAGAGTGAGTGTGTCTGTGTGTGTCTGTCTGTGTCCCTGTCTGAGTGTGAGAGAGAGAGTGAGTGTGTGTGTCTGTCTGTGTCCTTGTCTGAGTGTGAGAGAGAGCGTGAGTGTGTGTGTCTGTCTGTGTCCCTGTCTGGGTGTGAGCGAGTGAGTGAGTGTGTGTGTCTGTCCGTGTCCATTTCTGAGTGAGAGAGAGAGAGTGAGTGTGTGTTTGTGTCTGTCTGTGTCCCTGTCTGAGTGAGAGAGAGAGAGTGAGTGTGTGTGTCTGTCTGTCTGTGTCCCTGTCTGAGTGTGAGAGAGAGAGAGAGTGAATGTGTGTGTCTGTCCGTGTCCCTGTCTGAGTGAGAGAGAGAGAGTGAGTGTGTGTGTGTGTCTGTCTGTGTCCCTGTCTGAGTGAGAGAGAGAGTGAGTGAGTGTGTCTGTCTGTGTCCCTGTCTGAGTGTGAGAGAGAGAGAGTGAGTGTGTGTGTCTGTCTGTGTCCCTGTCTGAGTGTGAGAGAGAGAGATTGAGTGTGTGTGTCTGTCTGTGTCCCTGTCTGAGTGTGAGGCACAGAGTGCGTGAGTGTGTCTGTCTGTGTCCCTTTCTGAGTGTGAGCGAGTGAGTGAGTGTGTGTGTCTGTCCGTGTCCCTGTCTGAGTGAGAGAGAGAGAGTGAGTGTGTGTGTGTTTCTGTCTGTGTCCCTGTCTGAGTGTGAGAGAGAGAGAGTGAGTGTGTGTGTCTGTCCGTGTCCCTGTCTGAGTGAGAGAGAGAGATTGAGTGTGTGTGTGTGTGTGTCTGTCTGTGTCCCTGTCTGAGTGAGAGAGAGAGAGTGAGTGTGTGTGTCTGTCTGTGTCCCTGTCTGAGTGTGAGAGAGAGAGAGTGTGTGTGTCTGTCTGTGTCCCTGTCTGAGTGTGAGAGAGAGAGTGAGTGTGTGTGTGTCTGTGTCCCTGTCTGACTGTGTGATAGAGAGTGAGTCTGTGTGTGTGTGTGTCTGTCTGTGTCCCTGTCTGAGTGTGAGAGAGAGAGAGAGTGAGTGTGTGTGTGTGTCTGTCTGTGTTCCTGTCTGAGTGTGAGAGAGAGTGTGAGTGTGTGTCTGTCTGTGTCCTTGTCTGAGTGTGAGAGAGAGAGTGAATGTGTGTGTCTGTCTGTGTCCCTGTCTGAGTGTGAGCGAGTGAGTGAGTGTGTGTGTCTGTCCGTGTCCCTGTCTGAGTGAGAGAGAGAGAGTGAGTGTGTGTGTGTGTGTCTGTCTGTGTCCCTGTCTGAGTGTGTGAGAGAGAGTGAGTGTGTGGGTTTGTGTCCCTGTCTGAGTGAGAGAGAGAGAGAGTGAGTGTGTGTGTCTGTCTGTCTGTGTCCCTGTCTGAGTGTGAGAGAGAGAGAGAGTGAATGTGTGTGTCTGTCCGTGTCCCTGTCTGAGTGAGAGAGAGTGAGTGTGTGTGTGTGTCTGTCTGTGTCCCTGTCTGAGTGAGAGAGAGAGTGAGTGAGTGTGTCTGTCTGTGTCCCTGTCTGAGTGTGAGAGAGTGAGTGTGTGTGTCTGTCTGTGTCTCTGTCTGAGTGTGAGAGAGAGAGATTGAGTGTGTGTGTCTGTCTGTGTCCCTGTCTGAGTGTGAGGCACAGAGTGCGTGAGTGTGTCTGTCTGTGTCCCTTTCTGAGTGTGAGCGAGTGAGTGAGTGTGTGTGTCTGTCCGTGTCCCTGTCTGAGTGAGAGAGAGAGAGTGAGTGTGTGTGTGTGTCTGTCTGTGTCCCTGTCTGAGTGTGAGAGAGAGAGAGTGAGTGTGTGTGTCTGTCCGTGTCCCTGTCTGAGTGAGAGAGAGAGATTGAGTGTGTGTGTGTGTGTGTCTGTCTGTGTCCCTGTCTGAGTGAGAGAGAGAGAGTGAGTGTGTGTGTGTCTGTGTCCCTGTCTGACTGTGTGATAGAGAGTGAGTCTGTGTGTCTGTCTGTGTCCCTGTCTGAGTGTGAGAGAGAGAGTGAGTGTGTGTGTCTGTCCGTGTCCCTGTCTGAGTGAGAGAGTGTGAGTGTGTGTGTGTGTGTCTGTCTGTGTCCCTGTCTGTGTGTGTGAGAGAGAGAGAGTGTGTGTGTGTGTCTGTCTGTATCCCTGTCTGAGTGTGAGAGAGAGAGTGAGTGTGTCTGTCTGTCTGTGTCCCTGTCTGAGTGTGTGAGAGAGAGAGTGAATGTGTGTGTGTCTATGTCCCTGTCTGAGTGCGAGTGAGTGTGTGTGTGTGTGAGTGTGTCTGTCTGTGTCCCTGTCTGAGTGTGAGAGAGAGTGAGTATGTGTGTGTCTGTGTCCCTGTCTGACTGTATGAGAGAGAGTGAGTCTGTGTGTCTGTCTGTGTCCCTGTCTGAGTGTGAGAGAGAGAGTAAGTGTGTGTGTCTGTCTGTATCCCTGTCCGAGAGAGAGAGTGAGTGTGAGTGTGTGTGTCTGTCTGTGTACCTGTCTGAGTGTGAGAGAGAGAGTGAGTGAGTGTGTCTGTCTGTGTCCCTGTCTGAGTGTGAGAGAGAAAGTGAGTGTGTGTGTGTCTGTGTCCCTGTCTGACTGTATGAGAGAGAGTGAGTCCGTGTGTCTGTCTGAGTCCCTGTCTGAGTGTGAGAGAGAGAGTGAGTGTGTGTGTCTGTCCGTTTCCCTGTCTGAGTGAGAGAGAGAGAGTGAGTATGTGTGTGTGTCTGTCTGTGTCCCTGTCTGAGTGTGAGAGAGAGAGAGAGTGAGTGTGTGTGTGTGTCTGTCTGTGTCCCTGTCTGAGTGTGTGAGAGAGAGAGAGTGAGTGTGTCTGTGTGTGTCTGTCTGTGTCCCTGTCTGAGTGTGAGAGAGAGAGTGAGTGTGTGTGTCTGTCTGTGTCCTTGTCTGAGTGTGAGAGAGAGCGTGAGTGTGTGTGTCTGTCTGTGTCCCTGTCTGGGTGTGAGCGAGTGAGTGAGTGTGTGTGTCTGTCCGTGTCCATTTCTGAGTGAGAGAGAGAGAGTGAGTGTGTGTTTGTGTCTGTCTGTGTCCCTGTCTGAGTGAGAGAGAGAGAGTGAGTGTGTGTGTCTGTCTGTCTGTGTCCCTGTCTGAGTGTGAGAGAGAGAGAGAGTGAATGTGTGTGTCTGTCCGTGTCCCTGTCTGAGTGAGAGAGAGAGAGTGAGTGTGTGTGTGTGTCTGTCTGTGTCCCTGTCTGAGTGAGAGAGAGAGTGAGTGAGTGTGTCTGTCTGTGTCCCTGTCTGAGTGTGAGAGAGAGAGAGAGTGAGTGTGTGTGTCTGTCTGTGTCCCTGTCTGAGTGTGAGAGAGAGAGATTGAGTGTGTGTGTCTGTCTGTGTCCCTGTCTGAGTGTGAGGCACAGAGTGCGTGAGTGTGTCTGTCTGTGTCCCTTTCTGAGTGTGAGCGAGTGAGTGAGTGTGTGTGTCTGTCCGTGTCCCTGTCTGAGTGAGAGAGAGAGAGTGAGTGTGTGTGTGTTTCTGTCTGTGTCCCTGTCTGAGTGTGAGAGAGAGAGAGTGAGTGTGTGTGTCTGTCCGTGTCCCTGTCTGAGTGAGAGAGAGAGATTGAGTGTGTGTGTGTGTGTGTCTGTCTGTGTCCCTGTCTGAGTGAGAGAGAGAGAGTGAGTGTGTGTGTCTGTCTGTGTCCCTGTCTGAGTGTGAGAGAGAGTGAGTGAGTGTGTCTGCCTGTGTCCCTTTCTGAGTGAGAGAGAGAGAGTGAGTGTGTGTGTCTGTCTGTGTCCCTGTCTGAGTGTGTGAGAGAGAGAGAGTGAATGTGTGTGTCTGTCCGTGTCCCTGTCTGAGTGAGAGAGAGAGAGTGAGTGTGTGTGTGTGTCTGTCTGTGTCCCTGTCTGAGTGAGGGAGAGAGTGAGTGAGTGTGTCTGTCTATGTCCCTGTCTGAGTGTGAGGCACAGAGTGAGTGAGTGTGTCTGTCTGTGTCCCTTTCTGAGTGTGAGCGAGTGAGTGAGTGTGTGCTTCTGTCCGTGTCCCTGTCTGAGTGAGAGAGAGAGAGTGAGTCTGTGTGTCTGTCTGTGTCCTTGTCTGAGTGTGAGTGAGTGTGTGTGTGTGTGTGAGTGTGTCTGTCTGTGTCCCTGTCTGAGTGTGAGAGAGAAAGTGAGTGTGTGTGTGTCTGTGTCCCTGTCTGACTGTATGAGAGAGAGTGAGTCTGTGTGTCTGTCTGTGTCCCTGTCTGAGTGTGAGAGAGAGAGTGAGTGTGTGTGTCTGTCCGTTTCCCTGTCTGAGTGAGAGAGAGAGAGTGAGTATGTGTGTGTGTCTGTCTGTGTCCCTGTCTGAGTGTGAGAGAGAGAGCGAGAGTGAGTGTGTGTGTGTGTCTGTCTGTGTCCCTGTCTGAGTGTGTGAGAGAGAGAGAGTGAGTGTGTGTGTGTGTGTCTGTCTGTGTCCCTGTCTGAGTGTGAGAGAGAGAGTGAGTGTGTGTGTCTGTCTGTGTCCTTGTCTGAGTGTGAGAGAGAGCGTGAGTGTGTGTGTCTGTCTGTGTCCCTGTCTGAGTGTGAGCGAGTGAGTGAGTGTGTGTGTCTGTCCGTGTCCATTTCTGAGTGAGAGAGAGAGAGTGAGTGTGTGTTTGTGTCTGTCTGTGTCCCTGTCTGAGTGAGAGAGAGAGAGAGAGTGAGTGTGTGTGTCTGTCTGTCTGTGTCCCTGTCTGAGTGTGAGAGAGAGAGAGAGTGAATGTGTGTGTCTGTCCGTGTCCCTGTCTGAGTGAGAGAGAGAGAGTGAGTGTGTGTGTGTGTCTGTCTGTGTCCCTGTCTGAGTGAGAGAGAGAGTGAGTGAGTGTGTCTGTCTGTGTCCCTGTCTGAGTGTGAGAGAGAGAGAGTGAGTGTGTTTGTGTGTCTGTGTCCCTGTCTGAGTGTGAGAGAGAGAGATTGAGTGTGTGTG
The DNA here is from genome assembly GCF_048418815.1 of Hemitrygon akajei. NCBI lineage: Eukaryota > Metazoa > Chordata > Chondrichthyes > Myliobatiformes > Dasyatidae > Hemitrygon > Hemitrygon akajei. The sequence goes on from NC_133137.1 coordinate 47,822,731, forward strand.
TCTGTCTGTGTCCCTGTCTGAGTGTGAGGCACAGAGTGCGTGAGTGTGTCTGTCTGTGTCCCTTTCTGAGTGTGAGCGAGTGAGTGAGTGTGTGTGTCTGTCCGTGTCCCTGTCTGAGTGAGAGAGAGAGAGTGAGTGTGTGTGTGTGTCTGTCTGTGTCCCTGTCTGAGTGTGAGAGAGAGAGAGTGAGTGTGTGTGTCTGTCCGTGTCCCTGTCTGAGTGAGAGAGAGAGATTGAGTGTGTGTGTGTGTGTGTGTCTGTCTGTGTCCCTGTCTGAGTGAGAGAGAGAGAGTGAGTGTGTGTGTCTGTCTGTGTGCCTGTCTGAGTGTGAGAGAGAGAGAGTGTGTGTGTCTGTCTGTGTCCCTGTCTGAGTGTGAGAGAGAGAGTGAGTGTGTGTGTGTCTGTGTCCCTGTCTGACTGTGTGATAGAGAGTGAGTCTGTGTGTCTGTCTGTGTCCCTTTCTGAGTGTGAGCGAGTGAGTGATTGTGTGTTTCTGTCCGTGTCCCTGTCTGAGTGAGAGAGAGAGAGAGTGAGTGTGTGTGTCTGTCTGTGTCCTTGTCTGAGTGCGAGTGAGTGTGTGTGTGTGTGAGTGTGTCTGTCTGTGTCCCTGTCTGAGTGTGAGAGAGAGTGAGTATGTGTGTGTCTGTGTCCCTGTCTGACTGTATGAGAGAGAGTGAGTCTGTGTGTCTGTCTGTGTCCCTGTCTGAGTGTGAGAGAGAGAGTAAGTGTGTGTGTCTGTCTGTATCCCTGTCCGAGAGAGAGAGTGAGTGTGAGTGTGTGTGTCTGTCTGTGTACCTGTCTGAGTGTGAGAGAGAGAGTGAGTGAGTGTGTCTGTCTGTGTCCCTGTCTGAGTGAGAGAGAGAGAGTGAGTGTGTGTGTCTGTCTGTGTCCCTGTCTGAGTGTGAGAGAGAGAGAGAGTGAATGTGTGTGTCTGTCCGTGACCCTGTCTGAGTGAGAGAGAGAGAGTGAGTGTGTGTGTGTGTCTGTCTGTGTCCCTTTCTGAGTGAGGGAGAGAGTGAGTGAGTGTGTCTGTCTGTGTCCCTGTCTGAGTGTGAGGCACAGAGTGAGTGAGTGTGTCTGTCTGTGTCCCTTTCTGAGTGTGAGCGAGTGAGTGAGTGTGTGTTTCTGTCCGTGTCCCTGTCTGAGTGAGAGAGAGAGAGAGTGAGTGTGTGTGTGTGTCTGTCTGTGTTCCTGTCTGAGTGTGAGAGAGAGAGTGAGTGTGTGTGTCTGTCTGTGTCCCTGTCTGAGTGTGTGAGAGAGAGAGTGAGTGTGTGTGTGTCTATGTCCCTGTCTGAGTGCGAGTGAGTGTGTGTGTCTGTGAGTGTGTCTGTCTGTGTCCCTGTCTGAGTGTGAGAGAGAGTGAGTATGTGTGTGTCTGTGTCCCTGTCTGACTGTATGAGAGAGAGTGAGTCTGTGTGTCTGTCTGTGTCCCTGTCTGAGTGTGAGTGAGTGTGTGTGTGTGTGAGTGTGTCTGTCTGTATCCCTGTCCGAGAGAGAGAGTGAGTGTGAGTGTGTGTGTCTGTCTGTGTACCTGTCTGAGTGTGAGAGAGAGAGTGAGTGAGTGTGTCTGTCTGTGTCCCTGTCTGAGTGAGAGAGAGAGAGTGAGTGTATGTGTCTGTCTGTGTCCCTGTCTGAGTGTGAGAGAGAGAGAGAGTGAATGTGTGTGTCTGTCCGTGTCCCTGTCTGAGTGAGAGAGAGAGAGTGAGTGTGTGTGTGTGTCTGTCTGTGTCCCTGTCTGAGTGAGGGAGAGAGTGAGTGAGTGTGTCTGTCTGTGTCCTTGTCTGAGTGTGAGTGAGTGTGTGTGTGTGTGTGTGTGAGTGTGTCTGTCTGTGTCCCTGTCTGAGTGTGAGAGAGAAAGTGAGTGTGTGTGTGTCTGTGTCCCTGTCTGACTGTATGAGAGAGAGTGAGTCTGTGTGTCTGTCTGAGTCCCTGTCTGAGTGTGAGAGAGAGAGTGAGTGTGTGTGTCTGTCCGTTTCCCTGTCTGAGTGAGAGAGAGAGAGTGAGTATGTGTGTGTGTCTGTCTGTGTCCCTGTCTGAGTGTGAGAGAGAGAGAGAGTGAGTGTGTGTGTGTGTCTGTCTGTGTCCCTGTCTGAGTGTGTGAGAGAGAGAGAGTGAGTGTGTCTGTGTGTGTCTGTCTGTGTCCCTGTCTGAGTGTGAGAGAGAGAGTGAGTGTGTGTGTCTGTCTGTGTCCTTGTCTGAGTGTGAGAGAGAGCGTGAGTGTGTGTGTCTGTCTGTGTCCCTGTCTGGGTGTGAGCGAGTGAGTGAGTGTGTGTGTCTGTCCGTGTCCATTTCTGAGTGAGAGAGAGAGAGTGAGTGTGTGTTTGTGTCTGTCTGTGTCCCTGTCTGAGTGAGAGAGAGAGAGTGAGTGTGTGTGTCTGTCTGTCTGTGTCCCTGTCTGAGTGTGAGAGAGAGAGAGAGTGAATGTGTGTGTCTGTCCGTGTCCCTGTCTGAGTGAGAGAGAGAGAGTGAGTGTGTGTGTGTGTCTGTCTGTGTCCCTGTCTGAGTGAGAGAGAGAGTGAGTGAGTGTGTCTGTCTGTGTCCCTGTCTGAGTGTGAGAGAGAGAGAGAGTGAGTGTGTGTGTCTGTCTGTGTCCCTGTCTGAGTGTGAGAGAGAGAGATTGAGTGTGTGTGTCTGTCTGTGTCCCTGTCTGAGTGTGAGGCACAGAGTGCGTGAGTGTGTCTGTCTGTGTCCCTTTCTGAGTGTGAGCGAGTGAGTGAGTGTGTGTGTCTGTCCGTGTCCCTGTCTGAGTGAGAGAGAGAGAGTGAGTGTGTGTGTGTTTCTGTCTGTGTCCCTGTCTGAGTGTGAGAGAGAGAGAGTGAGTGTGTGTGTCTGTCCGTGTCCCTGTCTGAGTGAGAGAGAGAGATTGAGTGTGTGTGTGTGTGTGTCTGTCTGTGTCCCTGTCTGAGTGAGAGAGAGAGAGTGAGTGTGTGTGTCTGTCTGTGTCCCTGTCTGAGTGTGAGAGAGAGAGAGTGTGTGTGTCTGTCTGTGTCCCTGTCTGAGTGTGAGAGAGAGAGTGAGTGTGTGTGTGTCTGTGTCCCTGTCTGACTGTGTGATAGAGAGTGAGTCTGTGTGTGTGTGTGTCTGTCTGTGTCCCTGTCTGAGTGTGAGAGAGAGAGAGAGTGAGTGTGTGTGTGTGTCTGTCTGTGTTCCTGTCTGAGTGTGAGAGAGAGTGTGAGTGTGTGTCTGTCTGTGTCCTTGTCTGAGTGTGAGAGAGAGAGTGAATGTGTGTGTCTGTCTGTGTCCCTGTCTGAGTGTGAGCGAGTGAGTGAGTGTGTGTGTCTGTCCGTGTCCCTGTCTGAGTGAGAGAGAGAGAGTGAGTGTGCGTGTGTGTGTCTGTCTGTGTCCCTGTCTGAGTGTGTGAGAGAGAGTGAGTGTGTGGGTTTGTGTCCCTGTCTGAGTGAGAGAGAGAGAGAGTGAGTGTGTGTGTCTGTCTGTCTGTGTCCCTGTCTGAGTGTGAGAGAGAGAGAGAGTGAATGTGTGTGTCTGTCCGTGTCCCTGTCTGAGTGAGAGAGAGAGAGTGAGTGTGTGTGTGTGTCTGTCTGTGTCCCTGTCTGAGTGAGAGAGAGAGTGAGTGAGTGTGTCTGTCTGTGTCCCTGTCTGAGTGTGAGAGAGAGAGAGTGAGTGTTTGTGTCTGTCTGTGTCTCTGTCTGTGTGTGAGAGAGAGAGATTGAGTGTGTGTGTCTGTCTGTGTCCCTGTCTGAGTGTGAGGCACAGAGTGCGTGAGTGTGTCTGTCTGTGTCCCTTTCTGAGTGTGAGCGAGTGAGTGAGTGTGTGTGTCTGTCCGTGTCCCTGTCTGAGTGAGAGAGAGAGAGTGAGTGTGTGTGTGTGTCTGTCTGTGTCCCTGTCTGAGTGTGAGAGAGAGAGAGTGAGTGTGTGTGTCTGTCCGTGTCCCTGTCTGAGTGAGAGAGAGAGATTGAGTGTGTGTGTGTGTGTGTCTGTCTGTGTCCCTGTCTGAGTGAGAGAGAGAGAGTGAGTGTGTGTGTGTCTGTGTCCCTGTCTGACTGTGTGATAGAGAGTGAGTCTGTGTGTCTGTCTGTGTCCCTGTCTGAGTGTGAGAGAGAGAGTGAGTGTGTGTGTCTGTCCGTGTCCCTGTCTGAGTGAGAGAGTGTGAGTGTGTGTGTGTGTGTCTGTCTGTGTCCCTGTCTGTGTGTGTGAGAGAGAGAGAGTGAGTGTGTGTGTCTGTCTGTATCCCTGTCTGAGTGTGAGAGAGAGAGTGAGTGTGTCTGTCTGTCTGTGTCCCTGTCTGAGTGTGTGAGAGAGAGAGTGAATGTGTGTGTGTCTATGTCCCTGTCTGAGTGCGAGTGAGTGTGTGTGTGTGTGAGTGTGTCTGTCTGTGTCCCTGTCTGAGTGTGAGAGAGAGTGAGTATGTGTGTGTCTGTGTCCCTGTCTGACTGTATGAGAGAGAGTGAGTCTGTGTGTCTGTCTGTGTCCCTGTCTGAGTGTGAGAGAGAGAGTAAGTGTGTGTGTCTGTCTGTATCCCTGTCCGAGAGAGAGAGTGAGTGTGAGTGTGTGTGTCTGTCTGTGTACCTGTCTGAGTGTGAGAGAGAGAGTGAGTGAGTGTGTCTGTCTGTGTCCCTGTCTGAGTGAGAGAGAGAGAGTGAGTGTGTGTGTCTGTCTGTGTCCCTGTCTGAGTGTGTGAGAGAGAGAGAGTGAATGTGTGTGTCTGTCCGTGTCCCTGTCTGAGTGAGAGAGAGAGAGTGAGTGTGTGTGTGTGTCTGTCTGTGTCCCTGTCTGAGTGAGGGAGAGAGTGAGTGAGTGTGTCTGTCTGTGTCCCTGTCTGAGTGTGAGGCACAGAGTGAGTGAGTGTGTCTGTCTGTGTCCCTTTCTGAGTGTGAGCGAGTGAGTGAGTGTGTGCTTCTGTCCGTGTCCCTGTCTGAGTGAGAGAGAGAGAGAGTGAGTCTGTGTGTCTGTCTGTGTCCTTGTCTGAGTGTGAGTGAGTGTGTGTGTGTGTGTGTGAGTGTGTCTGTCTGTGTCCCTGTCTGAGTGTGAGAGAGAAAGTGAGTGTGTGTGTGTCTGTGTCCCTGTCTGACTGTATGAGAGAGAGTGAGTCTGTGTGTCTGTCTGTGTCCCTGTCTGAGTGTGAGAGAGAGAGTGAGTGTGTGTGTCTGTCCGTTTCCCTGTCTGAGTGAGAGAGAGAGAGTGAGTATGTGTGTGTGTCTGTCTGTGTCCCTGTCTGAGTGTGAGAGAGTGAGAGAGTGAGTGTGTGTGTGTGTCTGTCTGTGTCCCTGTCTGAGTGTGTGAGAGAGAGAGAGTGAGTGTGTGTGTGTGTGTCTGTCTGTGTCCCTGTCTGAGTGTGAGAGAGAGAGTGAGTGTGTGTGTCTGTCTGTGTCCTTGTCTGAGTGTGAGAGAGAGCGTGAGTGTGTGTGTCTGTCTGTGTCCCTGTCTGAGTGTGAGCGAGTGAGTGAGTGTGTGTGTCTGTCCGTGTCCATTTCTGAGTGAGAGAGAGAGAGTGAGTGTGTGTTTGTGTCTGTCTGTGTCCCTGTCTGAGTGAGAGAGAGAGAGAGAGTGAGTGTGTGTGTCTGTCTGTCTGTGTCCCTGTCTGAGTGTGAGAGAGAGAGAGTGAATGTGTGTGTCTGTCCGTGTCCCTGTCTGAGTGAGAGAGAGAGAGTGAGTGTGTGTGTGTGTCTGTCTGTGTCCCTGTCTGAGTGAGAGAGAGAGTGAGTGAGTGTGTCTGTCTGTGTCCCTGTCTGAGTGTGAGAGAGAGAGAGTGAGTGTGTTTGTGTGTCTGTGTCCCTGTCTGAGTGTGAGAGAGAGAGATTGAGTGTGTGTGTCTGTCTGTGTCCCTGTCTGAGTGTGAGGCACAGAGTGCGTGAGTGTGTCTGTCTGTGTCCCTTTCTGAGTGTGAGCGAGTGAGTGAGTGTGTGTGTCTGTCCGTGTCCCTGTCTGAGTGAGAGAGAGAGAGTGAGTGTGTGTGTGTGTCTGTCTGTGTCCCTGTCTGAGTGTGAGAGAGAGAGTGAGTGTGTGTGTCTGTCCGTGTCCCTGTCTGAGTGAGAGAGAGAGATTGAGTGTGTGTGTGTGTGTGTCTGTCTGTGTCCCTGTCTGAGTGAGAGAGAGAGAGTGAGTGTGTGTGTCTGTCTGTGTGCCTGTCTGAGTGTGAGAGAGAGAGAGTGTGTGTGTCTGTCTGTGTCCCTGTCTGAGTGTGAGAGAGAGAGTGAGTGTGTGTGTGTCTGTGTCCCTGTCTGACTGTGTGATAGAGAGTGAGTCTGTGTGTCTGTCTGTGTCCCTGTCTGAGTGTGAGAGAGAGAGTGAGTGTGTGTGTCTGTCCGTGTCCCTGTCTGAGTGAGAGAGAGAGTGAGTGAGTGTGTGTGTGTGTCTGTCTGTGTCCCTGTCTGAGTGTGAGAGAGAGAGAGAGTGAGTGTGTGTGTGTGTCTGTCTGTGTTCCTGTCTGAGTGTGAGAGAGAGAGTGAGTGTGTGTGTCTGTCTGTGTCCCTGTCTGAGTGTGTGAGAGAGAGAGTGAGTGTGTGTGTGTCTATGTCCCTGTCTGAGTGCGAGTGAGTGTGTGTGTGTGTGAGTGTGTCTGTCTGTGTCCCTGTCTGAGTGTGAGAGAGAGTGAGTATGTGTGTGTCTGTGTCCCTGTCTGACTGTATGAGAGAGAGTGAGTCTGTGTGTCTGTCTGTGTCCCTGTCTGAGTGTGAGAGAGAGAGTAAGTGTGTGTGTCTGTCTGTATCCCTGTCCGAGAGAGAGAGTGAGTGTGAGTGTGTGTGTCTGTCTGTGTACCTGTCTGAGTGTGAGAGAGTGAGTGAGTGTGTCTGTCTGTGTCCCTGTCTGAGTGAGAGAGAGAGAGAGTGAGTGTGTGTGTCTGTCTGTGTCCCTGTCTGAGTGTGAGAGAGAGAGAGAGTGAATGTGTGTGTCTGTCCGTGTCCCTGTCTGAGTGAGAAAGAGAGAGTGAGTGTGTGTGTGTGTCTGTCTGTGTCCCTGTCTGAGTGAGGGAGTGAGTGAGTGAGTGTGTCTGTCTGTGTCCCTGTCTGAGTGTGAGGCACAGAGTGAGTGAGTGTGTCTGTCTGTGTCCCTTTCTGAGTGTGTGCGAGTGAGTGAGTGTGTGTTTCTGTCCGTGTCCCTGTCTGAGTGAGAGAGAGAGAGAGTGAGTGTGTGTGTCTGTCTGTGTCCTTGTCTGAGTGTGAGTGAGTGTGTGTGTGTGTGTGTGAGTGTGTCTGTCTGTGTCCCTGTCTGTGTGTGAGAGAGAAAGTGAGTGTGTGTGTGTCTGTGTCCCTGTCTGACTGTATGAGAGAGAGTGAGTCTGTGTGTCTGTCTGAGTCCCTGTCTGAGTGTGAGAGAGAGAGTGAGTGTGTGTGTCTGTCCGTTTCCCTGTCTGAGTGAGAGAGAGAGAGTGAGTATGTGTGTGTGTCTGTCTGTGTCCCTGTCTGAGTGTGAGAGAGAGAGAGAGAGTGAGTGTGTGTGTGTGTCTGTCTGTGTCCCTGTCTGAGTGTGTGAGAGAGAGAGAGTGAGTGTGTCTGTGTGTGTCTGTCTGTGTCCCTGTCTGAGTGTGAGAGAGAGAGTGAGTGTGTGTGTCTGTCTGTGTCCTTGTCTGAGTGTGAGAGAGAGCGTGAGTGTGTGTGTCTGTCTGTGTCCCTGTCTGGGTGTGAGCGAGTGAGTGAGTGTGTGTGTCTGTCCGTGTACATTTCTGAGTGAGAGAGAGAGATTGAGTGTGTGTTTGTGTCTGTCTGTGTCCCTGTCTGAGTGAGAGAGAGAGAGTGAGTGTGTGTGTCTGTCTGTCTGTGTCCCTGTCTGAGTGTGAGAGAGAGAGAGAGTGAATGTGTGTGTCTGTCCGTGTCCCTGTCTGAGTGAGAGAGAGAGAGTGAGTGTGTGTGTGTGTCTGTCTGTGTCCCTGTCTGAGTGAGAGAGAGAGTGAGTGAGTGTGTCTGTCTGTGTCCCTGTCTGAGTGTGAGAGAGAGAGAGTGAGTGTGTGTGTCTGTCTGTGTCCCTGTCTGAGTGTGAGAGAGAGATTGAGTGTGTGTGTCTGTCTGTGTCCCTGTCTGAGTGTGAGGCACAGAGTGCGTGAGTGTGTCTGTCTGTGTCCCTTTCTGAGTGTGAGCGAGTGAGTGAGTGTGTGTGTCTGTCCGTGTCCCTGTCTGAGTGAGAGAGAGAGAGTGAGTGTGTGTGTGTTTCTGTCTGTGTCCCTGTCTGAGTGTGAGAGAGAGAGAGTGAGTGTGTGTGTCTGTCCGTGTCCCTGTCTGAGTGAGAGAGAGAGATTGAGTGTGTGTGTGTGTGTGTCTGTCTGTGTCCCTGTCTGAGTGAGAGAGAGAGAGTGAGTGTGTGTGTCTGTCTGTGTCCCTGTCTGAGTGTGAGAGAGAGAGAGTGTGTGTGTCTGTCTGTGTCCCTGTCTGAGTGTGAGAGAGAGAGTGAGTGTGTGTGTGTCTGTGTCCCTGTCTGACTGTGTGATAGAGAGTGAGTCTGTGTGTGTGTGTGTCTGTCTGTGTCCCTGTCTGAGTGTGAGAGAGAGAGAGAGTGAGTGTGTGTGTGTGTCTGTCTGTGTTCCTGTCTGAGTGTGAGAGAGAGTGTGAGTGTGTGTGTGTCTGTGTCCTTGTCTGAGTGTGAGAGAGAGATTGAATGTGTGTGTCTGTCTGTGTCCCTGTCTGAGTGTGAGCGAGTGAGTGAGTGTGTGTGTCTGTCCGTGTCCCTGTCTGAGTGAGAGAGAGAGAGTGAGTGTGTGTGTGTGTGTCTGTCTGTGTCCCTGTCTGAGTGTGTGAGAGAGAGTGAGTGTGTGGGTCTGTGTCCCTGTCTGAGTGAGAGAGAGAGAGAGTGAGTGTGTGTGTCTGTCTGTCTGTGTCGCTGTCTGAGTGTGAGAGAGAGAGAGAGTGAATGTGTGTGTCTGTCTGTGTCCCTGTCTGAGTGAGAGAGAGAGAGTGAGTGTGTGTGTGTGTCTGTCTGTGTCCCTGTCTGAGTGAGAGAGAGAGTGAGTGAGTGTGTCTGTCTGTGTCCCTGTCTGAGTGTGAGAGAGAGAGAGTGAGTGTGTGTGTCTGTCTGTGTATCTGTCTGAGTGTGAGAGAGAGAGATTGAGTGTGTGTGTCTGTCTGTGTCCCTGTCTGAGTGTGAGGCACAGAGTGCGTGAGTGTGTCTGTCTGTGTCCCTTTCTGAGTGTGAGCGAGTGAGTGAGTGTGTGTGTCTGTCCGTGTCCCTGTCTGAGTGAGAGAGAGAGAGTGAGTGTGTGTGTGTGTCTGTCTGTGTCCCTGTCTGAGTGTGAGAGAGAGAGAGTGAGTGTGTGTGTCTGTCCGTGTCCCTGTCTGAGTGAGAGAGAGAGATTGAGTGTGTGTGTGTGTGTGTCTGTCTGTGTCCCTGTCTGAGTGAGAGAGAGAGAGTGAGTGTGTGTGTGTCTGTGTCCCTGTCTGACTGTGTGATAGAGAGTGAGTCTGTGTGTCTGTCTGTGTCCCTGTCTGAGTGTGAGAGAGAGAGTGAGTGTGTGTGTCTGTCCGTGTCCCTGTCTGAGTGAGAGAGAGTGAGTGAGTGTGTGTGTGTGTCTGTCTGTGTCCCTGTCTGAGTGTGAGAGAGAGAGAGAGTGAGTGTGTGTGTGTGTCTGTCTGTGTTCCTGTCTGAGTGTGAGAGATAGTGTGAGTGTGGGTGTGTCTGTGTCTTTGTCTGAGTGTGAGAGAGAGTGAATGTGTGTGTCTGTCTGTGTCCCTGTCTGAGTGTGAGCGAGTGAGTGAGTGTGTGTGTCTGTCCGTGTCCCTGTCTGAGTGAGAGAGAGAGAGTGAGTGTGTGTGTGTGTGTCTGTCTGTGTCCCTGTCTGAGTGAGAGAGAGAGAGAGTGATTGTGTGTGTGTGTGTGTCTGTGTCCCTGTCTGAGTGTGAGAGAGAGAGAGAGTGAATGTGTGTGTCTGTCCGTGTCCCTGTCTGAGTGAGAGAGAGAGAGTGAGTGTGTGTGTGTGTCTGTCTGTGTCCCTGTCTGAGTGAGGGAGAGAGTGAGTGAGTGTGTCTGTCTGTGTCCCTGTCTGAGTGTGAGGCACAGAGTGAGTGAGTGTGTCTGTCTGTGTCCCTTTCTGAGTGTGAGCGAGTGAGTGAGTGTGTGTTTCTGTCCGTGTCCCTGTCTGAGTGAGAGAGAGAGAGTGAGTGTGTGTGTGTGTCTGTCTGTGTCCCTGTCTGAGTGTGAGAGAGAGAGAGTGAGTGTGTGTGTCTGTCCGTGTCCCTGTCTGAGTGAGAGAGAGAGAGTGAGTGTGTGTGTGTGTCTCTCTGTGTCCCCGTCTGAGTGTGTGTGAGAGAGAGAGAGAGAGAGAGTGAGTGTGTCTGTCTGTCTGTGTCCCTGTCTGAGTGTGAGAGAGAGAGTGAGTGTGTGTGTCTGTCTGTGTCCCTGTCTGAGTGTGAGAGAGTGAGTGTGTGTGTCTGTCTGTGTCCTTGTCTGAGTGTGAGTGAGTGTGTGTGTGTGTGAGTGTGTCTGTCTGTGTCCCTGTCTGAGTGTGAGAGAGAGAGTGAGTGTGTGTGTGTCTGTGTCCCTGTCTGACTCTATGAGAGAGAGTGAGTCTGTGTGTCTGTCTGTGTCCCTGTCTGAGTGTGAGAGAGAGAGTGAGTGTGTGTGTCTGTCCGTGTCCCTGTCTGAGTGTGAGAGAGAGAGATAGTGAGTGTGTGTGTGTGTCTGTCTGTATCCCTGTCTGAGTGAGAGAGAGAGAGTGAGTGTGTGTGTGTGTCTGTCTGTGTCCTTGTCTGAGTGTGAGAGAGATTGTGAGTGTGTGTGTCTGTCTGTGTCACTGTCTGAGTGTGAGGCACAGAGTGAGTGAGTGAGTGTGTCTGTCTGTGTCCCTGTCTGAGTGTGAGCGAGTGAGTGAGTGTGTGTGTCTTTCCGTGTCACTGTCTGAGTGAGAGAGAGAGAGTGAGTGTGTGTGTCTGTCCGTGTCCCTGTCTGAGTGAGAGAGTGTGAGTGTGTGTGTGTGTGTCTGTCTGTGTCCCTGTCTGTGTGTGTGAGAGAGAGAGAGTGAGTGTGTGTGTCTGTCTGTGTCCCTGTCTGAGTGTGAGAGAGAGAGTGAGTGTGTCTGTCTGTCTGTGTCCCTGTCTGAGTGTGTGAGAGAGAGAGTGAGTGTGTGTGTGTCTATGTCCCTGTCTGAGTGCGAGTGAGTGTGTGTGTGTGTGAGTGTGTCTGTCTGTGTCCCTGTCTGAGTGTGAGAGAGAGTGAGTATGTGTGTGTCTGTGTCCCTGTCTGACTGTATGAGAGAGAGTGAGTCTGTGTGTCTGTCTGTGTCCCTGTCTGAGTGTGAGAGAGAGAGTAAGTGTGTGTGTCTGTCTGTATCCCTGTCCGAGAGAGAGAGTGAGTGTGAGTGTGTGTGTCTGTCTGTGTACCTGTCTGAGTGTGAGAGAGAGAGTGAGTGAGTGTGTCTGTCTGTGTCCCTGTCTGAGTGAGAGAGAGAGAGTGAGTGTGTGTGTCTGTCTGTGTCCCTGTCTGAGTGTGAGAGAGAGAGTGAGTGTGTGTGTCTGTCTGTGTCCTTGTCTGAGTGTGAGAGAGAGCGTGAGTGTGTGTGTCTGTCTGTGTCCCTGTCTGAGTGTGAGCGAGTGAGTGAGTGTGTGTGTCTGTCCGTGTCCATTTCTGAGTGAGAGAGAGAGAGTGAGTGTGTGTTTGTGTCTGTCTGTGTCCCTGTCTGAGTGAGAGAGAGAGAGAGAGTGAGTGTGTGTGTCTGTCTGTCTGTGTCCCTGTCTGAGTGTGAGAGAGAGAGAGAGTGAATGAGTGTGTCTGTCCGTGTCCCTGTCTGAGTGAGAGAGAGAGAGTGAGTGTGTGTGTGTGTCTGTCTGTGTCCCTGTCTGAGTGAGAGAGAGAGTGAGTGAGTGTGTCTGTCTGTGTCCCTGTCTGAGTGTGAGAGAGAGAGAGTGAGTGTGTTTGTGTGTCTGTGTCCCTGTCTGAGTGTGAGAGAGAGAGATTGAGTGTGTGTGTCTGTCTGTGTCCCTGTCTGAGTGTGAGGCACAGAGTGCGTGAGTGTGTCTCTCTGTGTCCCTTTCTGAGTGTGAGCGAGTGAGTGAGTGTGTGTGTCTGTCCGTGTCCCTGTTTGAGTGAGAGAGAGAGAGTGAGTGTGTGTGTGTGTCTGTCTGTGTCCCTGTCTGAGTGTGAGAGAGAGAGAGTGAGTGTGTGTGTCTGTCCGTGTCCCTGTCTGAGTGAGAGAGAGAGATTGAGTGTGTGTGTGTGTGTGTGTGTCTGTCTGTGTCCCTGTCTGAGTGAGAGAGAGAGAGTGAGTGTGTGTGTCTGTCTGTGTGCCTGTCTGAGTGTGAGAGAGAGAGAGTGTGTGTGTCTGTCTGTGTCCCTGTCTGAGTGTGAGAGAGAGAGTGAGTGTGTGTGTGTCTGTGTCCCTGTCTGACTGTGTGATAGAGAGTGAGTCTGTGTGTCTGTCTGTGTCCCTGTCTGAGTGTGAGAGAGAGAGTGAGTGTGTGTGTCTGTCCGTGTCCCTGTCTGAGTGAGAGAGAGAGTGAGTGAGTGTGTGTGTGTGTCTGTCTGTGTCCCTGTCTGAGTGTGAGAGAGAGAGAGAGTGAGTGTGTGTGTGTGTCTGTCTGTGTTCCTGTCTGAGTGTGAGAGAGAGAGTGAGTGTGTGTGTCTGTCTGTGTCCCTGTCTGAGTGTGTGAGAGAGAGAGTGAGTGTGTGTGTGTCTATGTCCCTGTCTGAGTGCGAGTGAGTGTGTGTGTGTGTGTGAGTGTGTCTGTCTGTGTCCCTGTCTGAGTGTGAGAGAGAGTGAGTATGTGTGTGTCTGTGTCCCTGTCTGACTGTATGAGAGAGAGTGAGTCTGTGTGTCTGTCTGTGTCCCTGTCTGAGTGTGAGAGAGAGAGTAAGTGTGTGTGTCTGTCTGTATCCCTGTCCGAGAGAGAGAGTGAGTGTGAGTGTGTGTGTCTATCTGTGTACCTGTCTGAGTGTGAGAGAGAGAGTGAGTGAGTGTGTCTGTCTGTGTCCCTGTCTGAGTGAGAGAGAGTGAGTGTGTGTGTCTGTCTGTGTCCCTGTCTGAGTGTGAGAGAGAGAGAGAGTGAATGTGTGTGTCTGTCCGTGTCCCTGTCTGAGTGAGAGAGAGAGAGTGAGTGTGTGTGTGTGTCTGTCTGTGTCCCTGTCTGAGTGAGGGAGAGAGTGAGTGAGTGTGTCTGTCTGTGTCCCTGTCTGAGTGTGAGGCACAGAGTCAGTGAGTGTGTCTGTCTGTGTCCCTTTCTGAGTGTGAGCGAGTGAGTGAGTGTGTGTTTCTGTCCGTGTCCCTGTCTGAGTGAGAGAGAGAGAGAGAGTGAGTGTGTGTGTGTGTGTGTGTGAGTGTGTCTGTCTGTGTCCCTGTCTGAGTGTGAGAGAGAGAGATTGAGTGTGTGTGTCTGTCTGTGTCCCTGTCTGAGTGTGAGAGAGAGAGATTGAGTGTGTGTGTCTGTCTGTGTCCCTGTCTGAGTGTGAGGCACAGAGTGCGTGAGTGTGTCTGTCTGTGTCCCTTTCTGAGTGTGAGCGAGTGAGTGAGTGTGTGTGTCTGTCCGTGTCCCTGTCTGAGTGAGAGAGAGAGAGTGAGTGTGTGTGTGTTTCTGTCTGTGTCCCTGTCTGAGTGTGAGAGAGAGAGAGAGTGAGTGTGTGTGTCTGTCCGTGTCCCTGTCTGAGTGAGAGAGAGAGATTGAGTGTGTGTGTGTGTGTGTCTGTCTGTGTCCCTGTCTGAGTGAGAGAGAGTGAGTGAGTGTGTGTGTCTGTCTGTGTCCCTGTCTGAGTGTGAGAGAGAGAGAGTGTGTGTGTCTGTCTGTGTCCCTGTCTGAGTGTGAGAGAGAGAGTGAGTGTGTGTGTGTCTGTGTCCCTGTCTGACTGTGTGATAGAGAGTGAGTCTGTGTGTGTGTGTGTCTGTCTGTGTCCCTGTCTGAGTGTGAGAGAGAGAGAGAGTGAGTGTGTGTGTGTGTCTGTCTGTGTTCCTGTCTGAGTGTGAGAGAGAGTGTGAGTGTGTGTGTGTCTGTGTCCTTGTCTGAGTGTGAGAGAGAGAGTGAATGTGTGTGTCTGTCTGTGTCCCTGTCTGAGTGTGAGCGAGTGAGTGAGTGTGTGTGTCTGTCCGTGTCCCTGTCTGAGTGAGAGAGAGAGAGTGAGTGTGTGTGTGTGTGTCTGTCTGTGTCCCTGTCTGAGTGTGTGAGAGAGAGTGAGTGTGTGGGTCTGTGTCCCTGTCTGAGTGAGAGAGAGAGAGAGTGAGTGTGTGTGTCTGTCTGTCTGTGTCCCTGTCTGAGTGTGAGAGAGAGAGAGAGTGAATGTGTGTGTCTGTCCGTGTCCCTGTCTGAGTGAGAGAGAGAGAGTGAGTGTGTGTGTGTGTCTGTCTGTGTCCCTGTCTGAGTGAGAGAGAGAGTGAGTGAGTGTGTCTGTCTGTGTCCCTGTCTGAGTGTGAGAGAGAGAGAGTGAGTGTGTGTGTCTGTCTGTGTCTCTGTCTGAGTGTGAGAGAGAGAGATTGAGTGTGTGTGTCTGTCTGTGTCCCTGTCTGAGTGTGAGGCACAGAGTGCGTGAGTGTGTCTGTCTGTGTCCCTTTCTGAGTGTGAGCGAGTGAGTGAGTGTGTGTGTCTGTCCGTGTCCCTGTCTGAGTGAGAGAGAGAGAGTGAGTGTGTGTGTGTGTCTGTCTGTGTCCCTGTCTGAGTGTGAGAGAGAGAGAGTGAGTGTGTGTGTCTGTCCGTGTCCCTGTCTGAGTGAGAGAGAGAGATTGAGTGTGTGTGTGTGTGTCTGTCTGTGTCCCTGTCTGAGTGAGAGAGAGAGAGTGAGTGTGTGTGTGTCTGTGTCCCTGTCTGACTGTGTGATAGAGAGTGAGTCTGTGTGTCTGTCTGTGTCCCTGTCTGAGTGTGAGAGAGAGAGTGAGTGTGTGTGTCTGTCCGTGTCCCTGTCTGAGTGAGAGAGAGTGAGTGAGTGTGTGTGTGTGTCTGTCTGTGTCCCTGTCTGAGTGTGAGAGAGAGAGAGAGTGAGTGTGTGTGTGTGTCTGTCTGTGTTCCTGTCTGAGTGTGAGAGAGAGTGTGAGTGTGTGTGTGTCTGTGTCCTTGTCTGAGTGTGAGAGAGAGAGTGAATGTGTGTGTCTGTCTGTGTCCCTGTCTGAGTGTGAGCGAGTGAGTGAGTGTGTGTGTCTGTCTGTGTCCCTGTCTGAGTGAGAGAGAGAGAGAGTGAGTGTGTGTGTGTGTGTCTGTGTCCCTGTCTGAGTGTGAGAGAGAGAGAGAGTGAATGTGTGTGTCTGTCCGTGTCCCTGTCTGAGTGAGAGAGAGAGTGTGACTGTGTGTGTGTCTGTGTCCTTGTCTGAGTGTGAGAGAGAGTGAATGTGTGTGTCTGTCTGTGTCCCTGTCTGAGTGTGAGCGAGTGAGTGAGTGTGTGTGTCTGTCTGTGTCCCTGTCTGAGTGAGAGAGAGAGAGAGTGAGTGTGTGTGTGTGTGTGTCTGTGTCCCTGTCTGAGTGTGAGAGAGAGAGAGAGTGAATGTGTGTGTCTGTCCGTGTCCCTGTCTGAGTGAGAGAGAGAGAGAGAGTGAATGTGTGTGTCTGTCCGTGTCCCTGTCTGAGTGAGAGAGAGAGAGTGAGTGTGTGTGTGTGTCTCTCTGTGTCCCCGTCTGAGTGTGTGTGAGAGAGAGAGAGAGAGAGAGTGAGTGTGTCTGTCTGTCTGTGTCCCTGTCTGAGTGTGAGAGAGAGAGTGAGTGTGTGTGTCTGTCTGTGTCCCTGTCTGAGTGTGAGAGAGTGAGTGTGTGTGTCTGTCTGTGTCCCTGTCTGTGTGTGTGAGTGAGAGAGAGTGAGTGTGTGTGTCTGTCTGTGTCCCTGTCTGAGTGTGAGAGAGAGAGTGAGTGTGTCTGTCTGTCTGTGTCCCTGTCTGAGTGTGTGAGAGAGAGAGTGAGTGTGTGTGTGTCTATGTCCCTGTCTGAGTGCGAGTGAGTGTGTGTGTGTGTGAGTGTGTCTGTCTGTGTCCCTGTCTGAGTGTGAGAGAGAGAGAGTATGTGTGTGTCTGTGTCCCTATCTGACTGTATGAGCGAGAGTGAGTCTGTGTGTCTGTCTGTGTCCCTGTCTGAGTGTGAGAGAGAGAGTAAGTGTGTGTGTCTGTCTGTATCCCTGTCCGAGAGAGAGAGTGAGTGTGAGTGTGTGTGTGTCTGTCTGTGTACCTGTCTGAGTGTGAGAGAGAGAGTGAGTGAGTGTGTCTGTCTGTGTCCCTGTCTGAGTGAGAGAGAGAGAGTGAGTGTGTGTGTCTGTCTGTGTCCCTGTCTGAGTGTGTGAGAGAGAGAGAGTGAATGTGTGTGTCTGTCCGTGTCCCTGTCTGAGTGAGAGAGAGAGAGTGAGTGTGTGTGTGTGTCTGTCTGTGTCCCTGTCTGAGTGAGGGAGAGAGTGAGTGAGTGTGTCTGTCTGTGTCCCTGTCTGAGTGTGAGGCACAGAGTGAGTGAGTGTGTCTGTCTGTGTCCCTTTCTGAGTGTGAGCGAGTGAGTGAGTGTGTGCTTCTGTCCGTGTCCCTGTCTGAGTGAGAGAGAGAGAGAGTGAGTCTGTGTGTCTGTCTGTGTCCTTGTCTGAGTGTGAGTGAGTGTGTGTGTGTGTGTGAGTGTGTCTGTCTGTGTCCCTGTCTGAGTGTGAGAGAGAAAGTGAGTGTGTGTGTGTCTGTGTCCCTGTCTTACTGTATGAGAGAGAGTGAGTGTGTGTGTCTGTCTGTGTCCCTGTCTGAGTGTGAGAGAGAGAGTGAGTGTGTGTGTCTGTCCGTTTCCCTGTCTGAGTGAGAGAGAGAGAGTGAGTATGTGTGTGTGTCTGTCTGTGTCCCTGTCTGAGTGTGAGAGAGAGAGAGAGTGAGTGTGTGTGTGTGTCTGTCTGTGTCCCTGTCTGAATGTGTGAGAGAGAGAGAGTGAGTGTGTGTGTGTGTGTCTGTCTGTGTCCCTGTCTGAGTGTGAGAGAGAGAGTGAGTGTGTGTGTCTGTCTGTGTCCTTGTCTGAGTGTGAGAGAGAGCGTGAGTGTGTGTGTCTGTCTGTGTCCCTGTCTGAGTGTGAGCGAGTGAGTGAGTGTGTGTGTCTGTCCGTGTCCATTTCTGAGTGAGAGAGAGAGAGTGAGTGTGTGTTTGTGTCTGTCTGTGTCCCTGTCTGAGTGAGAGAGAGAGAGAGAGTGAGTGTGTGTGTCTGTCTGTCTGTGTCCCTGTCTGAGTGTGAGAGAGAGAGAGAGTGAATGTGTGTGTCTGTCCGTGTCCCTGTCTGAGTGAGAGAGAGAGAGTGAGTGTGTGTGTGTGTCTGTCTGTGTCCCTGTCTGAGTGAGAGAGAGAGTGAGTGAGTGTGTCTGTCTGTGTCCCTGTCTGAGTGTGAGAGAGAGAGAGTGAGTGTGTTTGTGTGTCTGTGTCCCTGTCTGAGTGTGAGAGAGAGAGATTGAGTGTGTGTGTCTGTCTGTGTCCCTGTCTGAGTGTGAGGCACAGAGTGCGTGAGTGTGTCTGTCTGTGTCCCTTTCTGAGTGTGAGCGAGTGAGTGAGTGTGTGTGTCTGTCCGTGTCCCTGTCTGAGTGAGAGAGAGAGAGTGAGTGTGTGTGTGTGTCTGTCTGTGTCCCTGTCTGAGTGTGAGAGAGAGAGAGTGAGTGTGTGTGTCTGTCCGTGTCCCTGTCTGAGTGAGAGAGATTGAGTGTGTGTGTGTGTGTGTCTGTCTGTGTCCCTGTCTGAGTGAGAGAGAGAGAGTGAGTGTGTGTGTCTGTCTGTGTGCCTGTCTGAGTGTGAGAGAGAGAGAGAGTGTGTGTGTCTGTCTGTGTCCCTGTCTGAGTGTGAGAGAGAGAGTGAGTGTGTGTGTGTCTGTGTCCCTGTCTGACTGTGTGATAGAGAGTGAGTCTGTGTGTCTGTGTCCCTGTCTGAGTGTGAGAGAGAGAGTGAGTGTGTGTGTCTGTCCGTGTCCCTGTCTGAGTGAGAGAGAGAGTGAGTGAGTGTGTGTGTGTGTCTGTCTGTGTCCCTGTCTGAGTGTGAGAGAGAGAGAGAGTGAGTGTGTGTGTGTGTCTGTCTGTGTTCCTGTCTGAGTGTGAGAGAGAGAGTGAGTGTGTGTGTCTGTCTGTGTCCCTGTCTGAGTGTGTGAGAGAGAGAGTGAGTGTGTGTGTGTCTATGTCCCTGTCTGAGTGCGAGTGAGTGTGTGTGTGTGTGAGTGTGTCTGTCTGTGTCCCTGTCTGACTGTGAGAGAGAGTGAGTATGTGTGTGTCTGTGTCCCTGTCTGACTGTATGAGAGAGAGTGAGTCTGTGTGTCTGTCTGTGTCCCTGTCTGAGTGTGAGAGAGAGAGTAAGTGTGTGTGTCTGTCTGTATCCCTGTCCGAGAGAGAGAGTGAGTGTGAGTGTGTGTGTTCTGTCTGTGTACCTGTCTGAGTGTGAGAGAGAGAGTGAGTGAGTGTGTCTGTCTGTGTCCCCGTCTGAGTGAGAGAGAGAGAGTGAGTGTGTGTGTCTGTCTGTGTCCCTGTCTGAGTGTGAGAGAGAGAGAGAGTGAATGTGTGTGTCTGTCCGTGTCCCTGTCTGAGTGAGAGAGAGAGAGTGAGTGTGTGTGTGTGTCTGTCTGTGTCCCTGTCTGAGTGAGGGAGAGAGTGAGTGAGTGTGTCTGTCTGTGTCCCTGTCTGAGTGTGAGGCACAGAGTGAGTGAGTGTGTCTGTCTGTGTCCCTTTCTGAGTGTGAGCGAGTGAGTGAGTGTGTGTTTCTGTCCGTGTCCCTGTCTGAGTGAGAGAGAGAGAGAGTGAGTGTGTGTGTCTGTCTGTGTCCTTGTCTGAGTGTGAGTGAGTGTGTGTGTGTGTGTGTGTGAGTGTGTCTGTCTGTGTCCCTGTCTGAGTGTGAGAGAGAAAGTGAGTGTGTGTGTGTCTGTGTCCCTGTCTGACTGTATGAGAGAGAGTGAGTCTGTGTGTCTGTCTGAGTCCCTGTCTGAGTGTGAGAGAGAGAGTGAGTGTGTGTGTCTGTCCGTTTCCCTGTCTGAGTGAGAGAGAGAGAGTGAGTATGTGTGTGTGTCTGTCTGTGTCCCTGTCTGAGTGCGAGAGAGAGAGAGTGAGTGTGTGTGTGTGTCTGTCTGTGTCCCTGTCTGAGTGTGTGAGAGAGAGAGAGTGAGTGTGTCTGTGTGTGTCTGTCTGTGTCCCTGTCTGAGTGTGAGAGAGAGAGTGAGTGTGTGTGTCTGTCTGTGTCCTTGTCTGACTGTGAGAGAGAGCGTGAGTGTGTGTGTCTGTCTGTGTCCCTGTCTGGGTGTGAGCGAGTGAGTGAGTGTGTGTGTGTCTGTGTCCTTGTCTGAGTGTGAGAGAGAGAGTGAATGTGTGTGTCTGTCTGTGTCCCTGTCTGAGTGCGAGAGAGAGAGAGTGAGTGTGTGTGTGTGTCTGTCTGTGTCCCTGTCTGAGTGTGTGAGAGAGAGAGAGTGAGTGTGTCTGTGTGTGTCTGTCTGTGTCCCTGTCTGAGTGTGAGAGAGAGAGTGAGTGTGTGTGTCTGTCTGTGTCCCTGTCTGAGTGTGAGAGAGAGAGAGAGTGAGTGTGTGTGTGTGTCTGTCTGTGTTCCTGTCTGAGTGTGAGAGAGAGTGTGAGTGTGTGTGTGTCTGTGTCCTTGTCTGAGTGTGAGAGAGAGAGTGAATGTGTGTGTCTGTCCGTGTCCCTGTCTGAGTGAGAGAGAGAGAGTGAGTGTGTGTGTGTGTGTCTGTCTGTGTCCCTGTCTGAGTGAGAGAGAGAGAGAGTGAGTGTGTGTGTGTGTGTGTCTGTGTCCCTGTCTGAGTGTGAGAGAGAGAGAGAGTGAATGTGTGTGTCTGTCTGTGTCCCTGTCTGAGTGAGAGAGAGAGAGTGAGTGTGTGTGTGTGTCTGTCTGTGTCCCTGTCTGAGTGAGGGAGAGAGTGAGTGAGTGTGTCTGTCTGTGTCCCTGTCTGAGTGTGAGGCACAGAGTGAGTGAGTGTGTCTGTCTGTGTCCCTTTCTGAGTGTGAGCGAGTGAGTGAGTGTGTGTTTCTGTCCGTGTCCCTGTCTGAGTGAGAGAGAGAGAGTGAGTGTGTGTGTGTGTCTGTCTGTGTCCCTGTCTGAGTGTGAGAGAGAGAGAGTGAGTGTGTGTGTCTGTCCGTGTCCCTGTCTGAGTGAGAGAGAGAGAGTGAGTGTGTGTGTGTGTCTCTCTGTGTCCCTGTCTGAGTGTGTGTGAGAGAGAGAGAGAGAGAGAGTGAGTGTGTCTGTCTGTCTGTGTCCCTGTCTGAGTGTGAGAGAGAGAGTGAGTGTGTGTGTCTGTCTGTGTCCCTGTCTGAGTGTGAGAGAGTGAGTGTGTGTGTCTGTCTGTGTCCTTGTCTGAGTGTGAGTGAGTGTGTGTGTGTGTGAGTGTGTCTGTCTGTGTCCCTGTCTGAGTGTGAGAGAGAGAGTGAGTGTGTGTGTGTCTGTGTCCCTGTCTGACTCTATGAGAGAGAGTGAGTCTGTGTGTCTGTCTGTGTCCCTGTCTGAGTGTGAGAGAGAGAGTGAGTGTGTGTGTCTGTCCGTGTCCCTGTCTGAGTGTGAGAGAGAGAGATAGTGAGTGTGTGTGTGTGTCTGTCTGTATCCCTGTCTGAGTGAGAGAGAGAGAGTGAGTGTGTGTGTGTGTCTGTCTGTGTCCTTGTCTGAGTGTGAGAGAGATAGTGAGTGTGTGTGTCTGTCTGTGTCACTGTCTGAGTGTGAGGCACAGAGTGAGTGAGTGAGTGTGTCTGTCTGTGTCCCTGTCTGAGTGTGAGCGAGTGAGTGAGTGTGTGTGTCTTTCCGTGTCACTGTCTGAGTGAGAGAGAGAGAATGAGTGTGTGTGTGTGTCTGTCTGTGTCCCTGTCTGTGTGTGTGAGAGAGAGAGAGTGAGTGTGTGTGTCTGTCTGTATCCCTGTCTGAGTGTGAGAGAGAGAGTGAGTGTGTCTGTCTGTCTGTGTCCCTGTCTGAGTGTGTGAGAGAGAGAGTGAGTGTGTGTGTGTCTATGTCCCTGTCTGAGTGCGAGTGAGTGTGTGTGTGTGTGAGTGTGTCTGTCTGTGTCCCTGTCTGAGTGTGAGAGAGAGTGAGTATGTGTGTGTCTGTGTCCCTGTCTGACTGTATGAGAGAGAGTGAGTCTGTGTGTCTGTCTGTGTCCCTGTCTGAGTGTGAGAGAGAGAGTAAGTGTGTGTGTCTGTCTGTATCCCTGTCCGAGAGAGAGAGTGAGTGTGAGTGTGTGTGTCTGTCTGTGTACCTGTCTGAGTGTGAGAGAGAGAGTGAGTGAGTGTGTCTGTCTGTGTCCCTGTCTGAGTGAGAGAGAGAGAGTGAGTGTGTGTGTCTGTCTGTGTCCCTGTCTGAGTGTGTGAGAGAGAGAGAGTGAATGTGTGTGTCTGTCCGTGTCCCTGTCTGAGTGAGAGAGAGAGAGTGAGTGTGTGTGTGTGTCTGTCTGTGTCCCTGTCTGAGTGAGGGAGAGAGTGAGTGAGTGTGTCTGTCTGTGTCCCTGTCTGAGTGTGAGGCACAGAGTGAGTGAGTGTGTCTGTCTGTGTCCCTTTCTGAGTGTGAGCGAGTGAGTGAGTGTGTGCTTCTGTCCGTGTCCCTGTCTGAGTGAGAGAGAGAGAGTGAGTCTGTGTGTCTGTCTGTGTCCCTGTCTGAGTGTGAGAGAGAAAGTGAGTGTGTGTGTGTCTGTGTCCCTGTCTGACTGTATGAGAGAGAGTGAGTCTGTGTGTCTGTCTGTGTCCCTGTCTGAGTGTGAGAGAGAGAGTGAGTGTGTGTGTCTGTCCGTTTCCCTGTCTGAGTGAGAGAGAGAGAGTGAGTATGTGTGTGTGTCTGTCTGTGTCCCTGTCTGAGTGTGAGAGAGAGAGCGAGAGTGAGTGTGTGTGTGTGTCTGTCTGTGTCCCTGTCTGAGTGTGTGAGAGAGAGAGAGTGAGTGTGTGTGTGTGTGTCTGTCTGTGTCCCTGTCTGAGTGTGAGAGAGAGAGTGAGTGTGTGTGTCTGTCTGTGTCCTTGTCTGAGTGTGAGAGAGAGCGTGAGTGTGTGTGTCTGTCTGTGTCCCTGTCTGAGTGTGAGCGAGTGAGTGAGTGTGTGTGTCTGTCCGTGTCCATTTCTGAGTGAGAGAGAGAGAGTGAGTGTGTGTTTGTGTCTGTCTGTGTCCCTGTCTGAGTGAGAGAGAGAGAGAGAGTGAGTGTGTGTGTCTGTCTGTCTGTGTCCCTGTCTGAGTGTGAGAGAGAGAGAGAGTGAATGTGTGTGTCTGTCCGTGTCCCTGTCTGAGTGAGAGAGAGAGAGTGAGTGTGTGTGTGTGTCTGTCTGTGTCCCTGTCTGAGTGAGAGAGAGAGTGAGTGAGTGTGTCTGTCTGTGTCCCTGTCTGAGTGTGAGAGAGAGAGAGTGAGTGTGTTTGTGTGTCTCTGTCCCTGTCTGAGTGTGAGAGAGAGAGATTGAGTGTGTGTGTCTGTCTGTGTCCCTGTCTGAGTGTGAGGCACAGAGTGCGTGAGTGTGTCTGTCTGTGTCCCTTTCTGAGTGTGAGCGAGTGAGTGAGTGTGTGTGTCTGTCCGTGTCCCTGTCTGAGTGAGAGAGAGAGAGTGAGTGTGTGTGTGTGTCTGTCTGTGTCCCTGTCTGAGTGTGAGAGAGAGAGAGTGAGTGTGTGTGTCTGTCCGTGTCCCTGTCTGAGTGAGAGAGAGAGATTGAGTGTGTGTGTGTGTGTGTGTCTGTCTGTGTCCCTGTCTGAGTGAGAGAGAGAGAGTGAGTGTGTGTGTCTGTCTGTGTGCCTGTCTGAGTGTGAGAGAGAGAGAGTGTGTGTGTCTGTCTGTGTCCCTGTCTGAGTGTGAGAGAGAGAGTGAGTGTGTGTGTGTCTGTGTCCCTGTCTGACTGTGTGATAGAGAGTGAGTCTGTGTGTCTGTCTGTGTCCCTTTCTGAGTGTGAGCGAGTGAGTGATTGTGTGTTTCTGTCCGTGTCCCTGTCTGAGTGAGAGAGAGAGAGAGTGAGTGTGTGTGTCTGTCTGTGTCCTTGTCTGAGTGCGAGTGAGTGTGTGTGTGTGTGAGTGTGTCTGTCTGTGTCCCTGTCTGAGTGTGAGAGAGAGTGAGTATGTGTGTGTCTGTGTCCCTGTCTGACTGTATGAGAGAGAGTGAGTCTGTGTGTCTGTCTGTGTCCCTGTCTGAGTGTGAGAGAGAGAGTAAGTGTGTGTGTCTGTCTGTATCCCTGTCCGAGAGAGAGAGTGAGTGTGAGTGTGTGTGTCTGTCTGTGTACCTGTCTGAGTGTGAGAGAGAGAGTGAGTGAGTGTGTCTGTCTGTGTCCCTGTCTGAGTGAGAGAGAGAGAGTGAGTGTGTGTGTCTGTCTGTGTCCCTGTCTGAGTGTGAGAGAGAGAGAGAGTGAATGTGTGTGTCTGTCCGTGTCCCTGTCTGAGTGAGAGAGAGAGAGTGAGTGTGTGTGTGTGTCTGTCTGTGTCCCTGTCTGAGTGAGGGAGAGAGTGAGTGAGTGTGTCTGTCTGTGTCCCTGTCTGAGTGTGAGGCACAGAGTGAGTGAGTGTGTCTGTCTGTGTCCCTTTCTGAGTGTGAGCGAGTGAGTGAGTGTGTGTTTCTGTCCGTGTCCCTGTCTGAGTGAGAGAGAGAGAGAGTGAGTGTGTGTGTGTGTCTGTCTGTGTTCCTGTCTGAGTGTGAGAGAGAGAGTGAGTGTGTGTGTCTGTCTGTGTCCCTGTCTGAGTGTGTGAGAGAGAGAGTGAGTGTGTGTGTGTCTATGTCCCTGTCTGAGTGCGAGTGAGTGTGTGTGTGTGTGAGTGTGTCTGTCTGTGTCCCTGTCTGAGTGTGAGAGAGAGTGAGTATGTGTGTGTCTGTGTCCCTGTCTGACTGTATGAGAGAGAGTGAGTCTGTGTGTCTGTCTGTGTCCCTGTCTGAGTGTGAGAGAGAGAGTAAGTGTGTGTGTCTGTCTGTATCCCTGTCCGAGAGAGAGAGTGAGTGTGAGTGTGTGTGTCTGTCTGTGTACCTGTCTGAGTGTGAGAGAGAGAGTGAGTGAGTGTGTCTGTCTGTGTCCCTGTCTGAGTGAGAGAGAGAGAGTGAGTGTATGTGTCTGTCTGTGTCCCTGTCTGAGTGTGAGAGAGAGAGAGAGTGAATGTGTGTGTCTGTCCGTGTCCCTGTCTGAGTGAGAGAGAGAGAGTGAGTGTGTGTGTGTGTCTGTCTGTGTCCCTGTCTGAGTGAGGGAGAGAGTGAGTGAGTGTGTCTGTCTGTGTCCTTGTCTGAGTGTGAGTGAGTGTGTGTGTGTGTGTGTGTGAGTGTGTCTGTCTGTGTCCCTGTCTGAGTGTGAGAGAGAAAGTGAGTGTGTGTGTGTCTGTGTCCCTGTCTGACTGTATGAGAGAGAGTGAGTCTGTGTGTCTGTCTGAGTCCCTGTCTGAGTGTGAGAGAGAGAGTGAGTGTGTGTGTCTGTCCGTTTCCCTGTCTGAGTGAGAGAGAGAGAGTGAGTATGTGTGTGTGTCTGTCTGTGTCCCTGTCTGAGTGTGAGAGAGAGAGAGAGTGAGTGTGTGTGTGTGTCTGTCTGTGTACCTGTCTGAGTGTGTGAGAGAGAGAGAGTGAGTGTGTCTGTGTGTGTCTGTCTGTGTCCCTGTCTGAGTGTGAGAGAGAGAGTGAGTGTGTGTGTCTGTCTGTGTCCTTGTCTGAGTGTGAGAGAGAGCGTGAGTGTGTGTGTCTGTCTGTGTCCCTGTCTGGGTGTGAGCGAGTGAGTGAGTGTGTGTGTCTGTCCGTGTCCATTTCTGAGTGAGAGAGAGAGAGTGAGTGTGTGTTTGTGTCTGTCTGTGTCCCTGTCTGAGTGAGAGAGAGAGAGTGAGTGTGTGTGTCTGTCTGTCTGTGTCCCTGTCTGAGTGTGAGAGAGAGAGAGAGTGAATGTGTGTGTCTGTCCGTGTCCCTGTCTGAGTGAGAGAGAGAGAGTGAGTGTGTGTGTGTGTCTGTCTGTGTCCCTGTCTGAGTGAGAGAGAGAGTGAGTGAGTGTGTCTGTCTGTGTCCCTGTCTGAGTGTGAGAGAGAGAGAGAGTGAGTGTGTGTGTCTGTCTGTGTCCCTGTCTGAGTGTGAGAGAGAGAGATTGAGTGTGTGTGTCTGTCTGTGTCCCTGTCTGAGTGTGAGGCACAGAGTGCGTGAGTGTGTCTGTCTGTGACCCTTTCTGAGTGTGAGCGAGTGAGTGAGTGTGTGTGTCTGTCCGTGTCCCTGTCTGAGTGAGAGAGAGAGAGTGAGTGTGTGTGTGTTTCTGTCTGTGTCCCTGTCTGAGTGTGAGAGAGAGAGAGTGAGTGTGTGTGTCTGTCCGTGTCCCTGTCTGAGTGAGAGAGAGAGATTGAGTGTGTGTGTGTGTGTGTCTGTCTGTGTCCCTGTCTGAGTGAGAGAGAGAGAGTGAGTGTGTGTGTCTGTCTGTGTCCCTGTCTGAGTGTGAGAGAGAGTGAGTGAGTGTGTCTGTCTGTGTCCCTGTCTGAGTGAGAGAGAGAGAGTGAGTGTGTGTGTCTGTCTGTGTCCCTGTCTGAGTGTGTGAGAGAGAGAGAGTGAATGTGTGTGTCTGTCCGTGTCCCTGTCTGAGTGAGAGAGAGAGAGTGAGTGTGTGTGTGTGTCTGTCTGTGTCCCTGTCTGAGTGAGGGAGAGAGTGAGTGAGTGTGTCTGTCTGTGTCCCTGTCTGAGTGTGAGGCACAGAGTGAGTGAGTGTGTCTGTCTGTGTCCCTTTCTGAGTGTGAGCGAGTGAGTGAGTGTGTGCTTCTGTCCGTGTCCCTGTCTGAGTGAGAGAGAGAGAGTGAGTCTGTGTGTCTGTCTGTGTCCTTGTCTGAGTGTGAGTGAGTGTGTGTGTGTGTGTGAGTGTGTCTGTCTGTGTCCCTGTCTGAGTGTGAGAGAGAAAGTGAGTGTGTGTGTGTCTGTGTCCCTGTCTGACTGTATGAGAGAGAGTGAGTCTGTGTGTCTGTCTGTGTCCCTGTCTGAGTGTGAGAGAGAGAGTGAGTGTGTGTGTGTCTGTCCGTTTCCCTGTCTGAGTGAGAGAGAGAGTGAGTATGTGTGTGTGTCTGTCTGTGTCCCTGTCTGAGTGTGAGAGAGAGAGCGAGAGTGAGTGTGTGTGTGTGTCTGTCTGTGTCCCTGTCTGAGTGTGTGAGAGAGAGAGAGTGAGTGTGTGTGTGTGTGTCTGTCTGTGTCCCTGTCTGAGTGTGAGAGAGAGAGTGAGTGTGTGTGTCTGTCTGTGTCCTTGTCTGAGTGTGAGACAGAGCGTGAGTGTGTGTGTCTGTCTGTGTCCCTGTCTGAGTGTGAGCGAGTGAGTGAGTGTGTGTGTCTGTCCGTGTCCATTTCTGAGTGAGAGAGAGAGAGTGAGTGTGTGTTTGTGTCTGTCTGTGTCCCTGTCTGAGTGAGAGAGAGAGAGAGAGTGAGTGTGTGTGTCTGTCTGTCTGTGTCCCTGTCTGAGTGTGAGAGAGAGAGAGAGTGAATGTGTGTGTCTGTCCGTGTCCCTGTCTGAGTGAGAGAGAGAGAGTGAGTGTGTGTGTGTGTCTGTCTGTGTCCCTGTCTGAGTGAGAGAGAGAGTGAGTGAGTGTGTCTGTCTGTGTCCCTGTCTGAGTGTGAGAGAGAGAGAGTGAGTGTGTTTGTGTGTCTGTGTCCCTGTCTGAGTGTGAGAGAGAGAGATTGAGTGTGTGTGTCTGTCTGTGTCCCTGTCTGAGTGTGAGAGAGAGAGAGAGTGAATGTGTGTGTCTGTCCGTGTCCCTGTCTGAGTGAGAGAGAGAGAGAGTGAGTGTGTGTGTGTGTCTGTCTGTGTTCCTGTCTGAGTGTGAGAGAGAGAGTGAGTGTGTGTGTCTGTCTGTGTCCCTGTCTGAGTGTGTGAGAGAGAGAGTGAGTGTGTGTGTGTCTATGTCCCTGTCTGAGTGCGAGTGAGTGTGTGTGTGTGTGAGTGTGTCTGTCTGTGTCCCTGTCTGAGTGTGAGAGAGAGTGAGTATGTGTGTGTCTGTGTCCCTGTCTGACTGTATGAGAGAGAGTGAGTCTGTGTGTCTGTCTGTGTCCCTGTCTGAGTGTGAGAGAGAGAGTAAGTGTGTGTGTCTGTCTGTATCCCTGTCCGAGAGAGAGAGTGAGTGTGAGTGTGTGTGTCTGTCTGTGTACCTGTCTGAGTGTGAGAGAGAGAGTGAGTGAGTGTGTCTGTCTGTGTCCCTGTCTGAGTGAGAGAGAGAGAGTGAGTGTATGTGTCTGTCTGTGTCCCTGTCTGAGTGTGAGAGAGAGAGAGAGTGAATGTGTGTGTCTGTCCGTGTCCCTGTCTGAGTGAGAGAGAGAGAGTGAGTGTGTGTGTGTGTCTGTCTGTGTCCCTGTCTGAGTGAGGGAGAGAGTGAGTGAGTGTGTCTGTCTGTGTCCTTGTCTGAGTGTGAGTGAGTGTGTGTGTGTGTGTGTGTGAGTGTGTCTGTCTGTGTCCCTGTCTGAGTGTGAGAGAGAAAGTGAGTGTGTGTGTGTCTGTGTCCCTGTCTGACTGTATGAGAGAGAGTGAGTCTGTGTGTCTGTCTGAGTGTGAGAGAGAGAGTGAGTGTGTGTGTCTGTCCGTTTCCCTGTCTGAGTGAGAGAGAGAGAGTGAGTATGTGTGTGTGTCTGTCTGTGTCCCTGTCTGAGTGTGAGAGAGAGAGAGAGTGAGTGTGTGTGTGTGTCTGTCTGTGTCCCTGTCTGAGTGTGCGAGAGAGAGAGAGTGAGTGTGTCTGTGTGTGTCTGTCTGTGTCCCTGTCTGAGTGTGAGAGAGAGAGTGAGTGTGTGTGTCTGTCTGTGTCCTTGTCTGAGTGTGAGAGAGAGCGTGAGTGTGTGTGTCTGTCTGTGTCTCTGTCTGGGTGTGAGCGAGTGAGTGAGTGTGTGTGTCTGTCCGTGTCCATTTCTGAGTGAGAGAGAGAGAGTGAGTGTGTGTTTGTGTCTGTCTGTGTCCCTGTCTGAGTGAGAGAGAGAGAGTGAGTGTGTGTGTCTGTCTGTCTGTGTCCCTGTCTGAGTGTGAGAGAGAGAGAGAGTGAATGTGTGTGTCTGTCCGTGTCCCTGTCTGAGTGAGAGAGAGAGAGTGAGTGTGTGTGTGTGTCTGTCTGTGTCCCTGTCTGAGTGAGAGAGAGAGTGAGTGAGTGTGTCTGTCTGTGTCCCTGTCTGAGTGTGAGAGAGAGAGAGTGAGTGTGTGTGTCTGTCTGTGTCCCTGTCTGAGTGTGAGAGAGAGAGATTGAGTGTGTGTGTCTGTCTGTGTCCCTGTCTGAGTGTGAGGCACAGAGTGCGTGAGTGTGTCTGTCTGTGTCCCTTTCTGAGTGTGAGCGAGTGAGTGAGTGTGTGTGTCTGTCCGTGTCCCTGTCTGAGTGAGAGAGAGAGAGTGAGTGTGTGTGTGTTTCTGTCTGTGTCCCTGTCTGAGTGTGAGAGAGAGAGAGTGAGTGTGTGTGTCTGTCCGTGTCCCTGTCTGAGTGAGAGAGAGAGATTGAGTGTGTGTGTGTGTGTGTCTGTCTGTGTCCCTGTCTGAGTGAGAGAGAGAGAGTGAGTGTGTGTGTCTGTCTGTGTCCCTGTCTGAGTGTGAGAGAGAGTGAGTGAGTGTGTCTGTCTGTGTCCCTGTCTGAGTGAGAGAGAGAGAGTGAGTGTGTGTGTCTGTCTGTGTCCCTGTCTGAGTGTGTGAGAGAGAGAGAGTGAATGTGTGTGTCTGTCCGTGTCCCTGTCTGAGTGAGAGAGAGAGAGTGAGTGTGTGTGTGTGTCTGTCTGTGTCCCTGTCTGAGTGAGGGAGAGAGTGAGTGAGTGTGTCTGTCTGTGTCCCTGTCTGAGTGTGAGGCACAGAGTGAGTGAGTGTGTCTGTCTGTGTCCCTTTCTGAGTGTGAGCGAGTGAGTGAGTGTGTGCTTCTGTCCGTGTCCCTGTCTGAGTGAGAGAGAGAGAGTGAGTCTGTGTGTCTGTCTGTGTCCTTGTCTGAGTGTGAGTGAGTGTGTGTGTGTGTGTGAGTGTGTCTGTCTGTGTCCCTGTCTGAGTGTGAGAGAGAAAGTGAGTGTGTGTGTGTCTGTGTCCCTGTCTGACTGTATGAGAGAGAGTGAGTCTGTGTGTCTGTCTGTGTCCCTGTCTGAGTGTGAGAGAGAGAGTGAGTGTGTGTGTCTGTCCGTTTCCCTGTCTGAGTGAGAGAGAGAGAGTGAGTATGTGTGTGTGTCTGTCTGTGTCCCTGTCTGAGTGTGAGAGAGAGAGCGAGAGTGAGTGTGTGTGTGTGTCTGTCTGTGTCCCTGTCTGAGTGTGTGAGAGAGAGAGAGTGAGTGTGTGTGTGTGTGTCTGTCTGTGTCCCTGTCTGAGTGTGAGAGAGAGAGTGAGTGTGTGTGTCTGTCTGTGTCCTTGTCTGAGTGTGAGAGAGAGCGTGAGTGTGTGTGTCTGTCTGTGTCCCTGTCTGAGTGTGAGCGAGTGAGTGAGTGTGTGTGTCTGTCCGTGTCCATTTCTGAGTGAGAGAGAGAGAGTGAGTGTGTGTTTGTGTCTGTCTGTGTCCCTGTCTGAGTGAGAGAGAGAGAGAGAGTGAGTGTGTGTGTCTGTCTGTCTGTGTCCCTGTCTGAGTGGGAGAGAGAGAGAGAGTGAATGTGTGTGTCTGTCCGTGTCCCTGTCTGAGTGAGAGAGAGAGAGTGAGTGTGTGTGTGTGTCTGTCTGTGTCCCTGTCTGAGTGAGAGAGAGAGTGAGTGAGTGTGTCTGTCTGTGTCCCTGTCTGAGTGTGAGAGAGAGAGAGTGAGTGTGTTTGTGTGTCTGTGTCCCTGTCTGAGTGTGAGAGAGAGAGATTGAGTGTGTGTGTCTGTCTGTGTCCCTGTCTGAGTGTGAGGCACAGAGTGCGTGAGTGTGTCTGTCTGTGTCCCTTTCTGAGTGTGAGCGAGTGAGTGAGTGTGTGTGTCTGTCCGTGTCCCTGTCTGAGTGAGAGAGAGAGAGTGAGTGTGTGTGTGTGTCTGTCTGTGTCCCTGTCTGAGTGTGAGAGAGAGAGAGTGAGTGTGTGTGTCTGTCCGTGTCCCTGTCTGAGTGAGAGAGAGAGATTGAGTGTGTGTGTGTGTGTGTGTGTGTCTGTCTGTGTCCCTGTCTGAGTGAGAGAGAGAGAGTGAGTGTGTGTGTCTGTCTGTGTGCCTGTCTGAGTGTGAGAGAGAGAGAGTGTGTGTGTCTGTCTGTGTCCCTGTCTGAGTGTGAGAGAGAGAGTGAGTGTGTGTGTGTCTGTGTCCCTGTCTGACTGTGTGATAGAGAGTGAGTCTGTGTGTCTGTCTGTGTCCCTTTCTGAGTGTGAGCGAGTGAGTGATTGTGTGTTTCTGTCCGTGTCCCTGTCTGAGTGAGAGAGAGAGAGAGTGAGTGTGTGTGTCTGTCTGTGTCCTTGTCTGAGTGCGAGTGAGTGTGTGTGTGTGTGAGTGTGTCTGTCTGTGTCCCTGTCTGAGTGTGAGAGAGAGTGAGTATGTGTGTGTCTGTGTCCCTGTCTGACTGTATGAGAGAGAGTGAGTCTGTGTGTCTGTCTGTGTCCCTGTCTGAGTGTGAGAGAGAGAGTAAGTGTGTGTGTCTGTCTGTATCCCTGTCCGAGAGAGAGAGTGAGTGTGAGTGTGTGTGTCTGTCTGTGTACCTGTCTGAGTGTGAGAGAGAGAGTGAGTGAGTGTGTCTGTCTGTGTCCCTGTCTGAGTGAGAGAGAGAGAGTGAGTGTGTGTGTCTGTCTGTGTCCCTGTCTGAGTGTGAGAGAGAGAGAGAGTGAATGTGTGTGTCTGTCCGTGTCCCTGTCTGAGTGAGAGAGAGAGAGTGAGTGTGTGTGTGTGTCTGTCTGTGTCCCTGTCTGAGTGAGGGAGAGAGTGAGTGAGTGTGTCTGTCTGTGTCCCTGTCTGAGTGTGAGGCACAGAGTGAGTGAGTGTGTCTGTCTGTGTCCCTTTCTGAGTGTGAGCGAGTGAGTGAGTGTGTGTTTCTGTCCGTGTCCCTGTCTGAGTGAGAGAGAGAGAGAGTGAGTGTGTGTGTGTGTCTGTCTGTGTTCCTGTCTGAGTGTGAGAGAGAGAGTGAGTGTGTGTGTCTGTCTGTGTCCCTGTCTGAGTGTGTGAGAGAGAGAGTGAGTGTGTGTGTGTCTATGTCCCTGTCTGAGTGCGAGTGAGTGTGTGTGTGTGTGAGTGTGTCTGTCTGTGTCCCTGTCTGAGTGTGAGAGAGAGTGAGTATGTGTGTGTCTGTGTCCCTGTCTGACTGTATGAGAGAGAGTGAGTCTGTGTGTCTGTCTGTGTCCCTGTCTGAGTGTGAGAGAGAGAGTAAGTGTGTGTGTCTGTCTGTATCCCTGTCCGAGAGAGAGAGTGAGTGTGAGTGTGTGTGTCTGTCTGTGTACCTGTCTGAGTGTGAGAGAGAGAGTGAGTGAGTGTGTCTGTCTGTGTCCCTGTCTGAGTGAGAGAGAGAGAGTGAGTGTATGTGTCTGTCTGTGTCCCTGTCTGAGTGTGAGAGAGAGAGAGAGTGAATGTGTGTGTCTGTCCGTGTCCCTGTCTGAGTGAGAGAGAGAGAGTGAGTGTGTGTGTGTGTCTGTCTGTGTCCCTGTCTGAGTGAGGGAGAGAGTGAGTGAGTGTGTCTGTCTGTGTCCTTGTCTGAGTGTGAGTGAGTGTGTGTGTGTGTGTGTGTGTGAGTGTGTCTGTCTGTGTCCCTGTCTGAGTGTGAGAGAGAAAGTGAGTGTGTGTGTGTCTGTGTCCCTGTCTGACTGTATGAGAGAGAGTGAGTCTGTGTGTCTGTCTGAGTCCCTGTCTGAGTGTGAGAGAGAGAGTGAGTGTGTGTGTCTGTCCGTTTCCCTGTCTGAGTGAGAGAGAGAGAGTGAGTATGTGTGTGTGTCTGTCTGTGTCCCTGTCTGAGTGTGAGAGAGAGAGAGAGTGAGTGTGTGTGTGTGTCTGTCTGTGTCCCTGTCTGAGTGTGTGAGAGAGAGAGAGTGAGTGTGTCTGTGTGTGTCTGTCTGTGTCCCTGTCTGAGTGTGAGAGAGAGAGTGAGTGTGTGTGTCTGTCTGTGTCCTTGTCTGAGTGTGAGAGAGAGCGTGAGTGTGTGTGTCTGTCTGTGTCCCTGTCTGGGTGTGAGCGAGTGAGTGAGTGTGTGTGTCTGTCCGTGTCCATTTCTGAGTGAGAGAGAGAGAGTGAGTGTGTGTTTGTGTCTGTCTGTGTCCCTGTCTGAGTGAGAGAGAGAGAGTGAGTGTGTGTGTCTGTCTGTCTGTGTCCCTGTCTGAGTGTGAGAGAGAGAGAGAGTGAATGTGTGTGTCTGTCCGTGTCCCTGTCTGAGTGAGAGAGAGAGAGTGAGTGTGTGTGTGTGTCTGTCTGTGTCCCTGTCTGAGTGAGAGAGAGAGTGAGTGAGTGTGTCTGTCTGTGTCCCTGTCTGAGTGTGAGAGAGAGAGAGTGAGTGTGTGTGTCTGTCTGTGTCCCTGTCTGAGTGTGAGAGAGAGAGATTGAGTGTGTGTGTCTGTCTGTGTCCCTGTCTGAGTGTGAGGCACAGAGTGCGTGAGTGTGTCTGTCTGTGTCCCTTTCTGAGTGTGAGCGAGTGAGTGAGTGTGTGTGTCTGTCCGTGTCCCTGTCTGAGTGAGAGAGAGAGAGTGAGTGTGTGTGTGTTTCTGTCTGTGTCCCTGTCTGAGTGTGAGAGAGAGAGAGTGAGTGTGTGTGTCTGTCCGTGTCCCTGTCTGAGTGAGAGAGAGAGATTGAGTGTGTGTGTGTGTGTGTCTGTCTGTGTCCCTGTCTGAGTGAGAGAGAGAGAGTGAGTGTGTGTGTCTGTCTGTGTCCCTGTCTGAGTGTGAGAGAGAGAGAGTGTGTGTGTCTGTCTGTGTCCCTGTCTGAGTGTGAGAGAGAGAGTGAGTGTGTGTGTGTCTGTGTCCCTGTCTGACTGTGTGATAGAGAGTGAGTCTGTGTGTGTGTGTGTCTGTCTGTGTCCCTGTCTGAGTGTGAGAGAGAGAGAGAGTGAGTGTGTGTGTGTGTCTGTCTGTGTTCCTGTCTGAGTGTGAGAGAGAGTGTGAGTGTGTGTCTGTCTGTGTCCTTGTCTGAGTGTGAGAGAGAGAGTGAATGTGTGTGTCTGTCTGTGTCCCTGTCTGAGTGTGAGCGAGTGAGTGAGTGTGTGTGTCTGTCCGTGTCCCTGTCTGAGTGAGAGAGAGAGAGTGAGTGTGTGTGTGTGTGTCTGTCTGTGTCCCTGTCTGAGTGTGTGAGAGAGAGTGAGTGTGTGGGTTTGTGTCCCTGTCTGAGTGAGAGAGAGAGAGAGTGAGTGTGTGTGTCTGTCTGTCTGTGTCCCTGTCTGAGTGTGAGAGAGAGAGAGAGTGAATGTGTGTGTCTGTCCGTGTCCCTGTCTGAGTGAGAGAGAGTGAGTGTGTGTGTGTGTCTGTCTGTGTCCCTGTCTGAGTGAGAGAGAGAGTGAGTGAGTGTGTCTGTCTGTGTCCCTGTCTGAGTGTGAGAGAGTGAGTGTGTGTGTCTGTCTGTGTCTCTGTCTGAGTGTGAGAGAGAGAGATTGAGTGTGTGTGTCTGTCTGTGTCCCTGTCTGAGTGTGAGGCACAGAGTGCGTGAGTGTGTCTGTCTGTGTCCCTTTCTGAGTGTGAGCGAGTGAGTGAGTGTGTGTGTCTGTCCGTGTCCCTGTCTGAGTGAGAGAGAGAGAGTGAGTGTGTGTGTGTGTCTGTCTGTGTCCCTGTCTGAGTGTGAGAGAGAGAGAGTGAGTGTGTGTGTCTGTCCGTGTCCCTGTCTGAGTGAGAGAGAGAGATTGAGTGTGTGTGTGTGTGTGTCTGTCTGTGTCCCTGTCTGAGTGAGAGAGAGAGAGTGAGTGTGTGTGTGTCTGTGTCCCTGTCTGACTGTGTGATAGAGAGTGAGTCTGTGTGTCTGTCTGTGTCCCTGTCTGAGTGTGAGAGAGAGAGTGAGTGTGTGTGTCTGTCCGTGTCCCTGTCTGAGTGAGAGAGTGTGAGTGTGTGTGTGTGTGTCTGTCTGTGTCCCTGTCTGTGTGTGTGAGAGAGAGAGAGTGTGTGTGTGTGTCTGTCTG
Source organism: Hemitrygon akajei (assembly GCF_048418815.1). Taxonomy (NCBI): domain Eukaryota; kingdom Metazoa; phylum Chordata; class Chondrichthyes; order Myliobatiformes; family Dasyatidae; genus Hemitrygon; species Hemitrygon akajei. The sequence goes on from NC_133137.1 coordinate 47,856,372, forward strand.
TATCCCTGTCTGAGTGTGAGAGAGAGAGTGAGTGTGTCTGTCTGTCTGTGTCCCTGTCTGAGTGTGTGAGAGAGAGAGTGAATGTGTGTGTGTCTATGTCCCTGTCTGAGTGCGAGTGAGTGTGTGTGTGTGTGAGTGTGTCTGTCTGTGTCCCTGTCTGAGTGTGAGAGAGAGTGAGTATGTGTGTGTCTGTGTCCCTGTCTGACTGTATGAGAGAGAGTGAGTCTGTGTGTCTGTCTGTGTCCCTGTCTGAGTGTGAGAGAGAGAGTAAGTGTGTGTGTCTGTCTGTATCCCTGTCCGAGAGAGAGAGTGAGTGTGAGTGTGTGTGTCTGTCTGTGTACCTGTCTGAGTGTGAGAGAGAGAGTGAGTGAGTGTGTCTGTCTGTGTCCCTGTCTGAGTGTGAGAGAGAAAGTGAGTGTGTGTGTGTCTGTGTCCCTGTCTGACTGTATGAGAGAGAGTGAGTCCGTGTGTCTGTCTGAGTCCCTGTCTGAGTGTGAGAGAGAGAGTGAGTGTGTGTGTCTGTCCGTTTCCCTGTCTGAGTGAGAGAGAGAGAGTGAGTATGTGTGTGTGTCTGTCTGTGTCCCTGTCTGAGTGTGAGAGAGAGAGAGAGTGAGTGTGTGTGTGTGTCTGTCTGTGTCCCTGTCTGAGTGTGTGAGAGAGAGAGAGTGAGTGTGTCTGTGTGTGTCTGTCTGTGTCCCTGTCTGAGTGTGAGAGAGAGAGTGAGTGTGTGTGTCTGTCTGTGTCCTTGTCTGAGTGTGAGAGAGAGCGTGAGTGTGTGTGTCTGTCTGTGTCCCTGTCTGGGTGTGAGCGAGTGAGTGAGTGTGTGTGTCTGTCCGTGTCCATTTCTGAGTGAGAGAGAGAGAGTGAGTGTGTGTTTGTGTCTGTCTGTGTCCCTGTCTGAGTGAGAGAGAGAGAGTGAGTGTGTGTGTCTGTCTGTCTGTGTCCCTGTCTGAGTGTGAGAGAGAGAGAGAGTGAATGTGTGTGTCTGTCCGTGTCCCTGTCTGAGTGAGAGAGAGAGAGTGAGTGTGTGTGTGTGTCTGTCTGTGTCCCTGTCTGAGTGAGAGAGAGAGTGAGTGAGTGTGTCTGTCTGTGTCCCTGTCTGAGTGTGAGAGAGAGAGAGAGTGAGTGTGTGTGTCTGTCTGTGTCCCTGTCTGAGTGTGAGAGAGAGAGATTGAGTGTGTGTGTCTGTCTGTGTCCCTGTCTGAGTGTGAGGCACAGAGTGCGTGAGTGTGTCTGTCTGTGTCCCTTTCTGAGTGTGAGCGAGTGAGTGAGTGTGTGTGTCTGTCCGTGTCCCTGTCTGAGTGAGAGAGAGAGAGTGAGTGTGTGTGTGTTTCTGTCTGTGTCCCTGTCTGAGTGTGAGAGAGAGAGAGTGAGTGTGTGTGTCTGTCCGTGTCCCTGTCTGAGTGAGAGAGAGAGATTGAGTGTGTGTGTGTGTGTGTCTGTCTGTGTCCCTGTCTGAGTGAGAGAGAGAGAGTGAGTGTGTGTGTCTGTCTGTGTCCCTGTCTGAGTGTGAGAGAGAGTGAGTGAGTGTGTCTGTCTGTGTCCCTTTCTGAGTGAGAGAGAGAGAGTGAGTGTGTGTGTCTGTCTGTGTCCCTGTCTGAGTGTGTGAGAGAGAGAGAGTGAATGTGTGTGTCTGTCCGTGTCCCTGTCTGAGTGAGAGAGAGAGAGTGAGTGTGTGTGTGTGTCTGTCTGTGTCCCTGTCTGAGTGAGGGAGAGAGTGAGTGAGTGTGTCTGTCTATGTCCCTGTCTGAGTGTGAGGCACAGAGTGAGTGAGTGTGTCTGTCTGTGTCCCTTTCTGAGTGTGAGCGAGTGAGTGAGTGTGTGCTTCTGTCCGTGTCCCTGTCTGAGTGAGAGAGAGAGAGTGAGTCTGTGTGTCTGTCTGTGTCCTTGTCTGAGTGTGAGTGAGTGTGTGTGTGTGTGTGAGTGTGTCTGTCTGTGTCCCTGTCTGAGTGTGAGAGAGAAAGTGAGTGTGTGTGTGTCTGTGTCCCTGTCTGACTGTATGAGAGAGAGTGAGTCTGTGTGTCTGTCTGTGTCCCTGTCTGAGTGTGAGAGAGAGAGTGAGTGTGTGTGTCTGTCCGTTTCCCTGTCTGAGTGAGAGAGAGAGAGTGAGTATGTGTGTGTGTCTGTCTGTGTCCCTGTCTGAGTGTGAGAGAGAGAGCGAGAGTGAGTGTGTGTGTGTGTCTGTCTGTGTCCCTGTCTGAGTGTGTGAGAGAGAGAGAGTGAGTGTGTGTGTGTGTGTCTGTCTGTGTCCCTGTCTGAGTGTGAGAGAGAGAGTGAGTGTGTGTGTCTGTCTGTGTCCTTGTCTGAGTGTGAGAGAGAGCGTGAGTGTGTGTGTCTGTCTGTGTCCCTGTCTGAGTGTGAGCGAGTGAGTGAGTGTGTGTGTCTGTCCGTGTCCATTTCTGAGTGAGAGAGAGAGAGTGAGTGTGTGTTTGTGTCTGTCTGTGTCCCTGTCTGAGTGAGAGAGAGAGAGAGAGTGAGTGTGTGTGTCTGTCTGTCTGTGTCCCTGTCTGAGTGTGAGAGAGAGAGAGAGTGAATGTGTGTGTCTGTCCGTGTCCCTGTCTGAGTGAGAGAGAGAGAGTGAGTGTGTGTGTGTGTCTGTCTGTGTCCCTGTCTGAGTGAGAGAGAGAGTGAGTGAGTGTGTCTGTCTGTGTCCCTGTCTGAGTGTGAGAGAGAGAGAGTGAGTGTGTTTGTGTGTCTGTGTCCCTGTCTGAGTGTGAGAGAGAGAGATTGAGTGTGTGTGTCTGTCTGTGTCCCTGTCTGAGTGTGAGGCACAGAGTGCGTGAGTGTGTCTGTCTGTGTCCCTTTCTGAGTGTGAGCGAGTGAGTGAGTGTGTGTGTCTGTCCGTGTCCCTGTCTGAGTGAGAGAGAGAGAGTGAGTGTGTGTGTGTGTCTGTCTGTGTCCCTGTCTGAGTGTGAGAGAGAGAGAGTGAGTGTGTGTGTCTGTCCGTGTCCCTGTCTGAGTGAGAGAGAGAGATTGAGTGTGTGTGTGTGTGTGTGTCTGTCTGTGTCCCTGTCTGAGTGAGAGAGAGAGAGTGAGTGTGTGTGTCTGTCTGTGTGCCTGTCTGAGTGTGAGAGAGAGAGAGTGTGTGTGTCTGTCTGTGTCCCTGTCTGAGTGTGAGAGAGAGAGTGAGTGTGTGTGTGTCTGTGTCCCTGTCTGACTGTGTGATAGAGAGTGAGTCTGTGTGTCTGTCTGTGTCCCTTTCTGAGTGTGAGCGAGTGAGTGATTGTGTGTTTCTGTCCGTGTCCCTGTCTGAGTGAGAGAGAGAGAGAGTGAGTGTGTGTGTCTGTCTGTGTCCTTGTCTGAGTGCGAGTGAGTGTGTGTGTGTGTGAGTGTGTCTGTCTGTGTCCCTGTCTGAGTGTGAGAGAGAGTGAGTATGTGTGTGTCTGTGTCCCTGTCTGACTGTATGAGAGAGAGTGAGTCTGTGTGTCTGTCTGTGTCCCTGTCTGAGTGTGAGAGAGAGAGTAAGTGTGTGTGTCTGTCTGTATCCCTGTCCGAGAGAGAGAGTGAGTGTGAGTGTGTGTGTCTGTCTGTGTACCTGTCTGAGTGTGAGAGAGAGAGTGAGTGAGTGTGTCTGTCTGTGTCCCTGTCTGAGTGAGAGAGAGAGAGTGAGTGTGTGTGTCTGTCTGTGTCCCTGTCTGAGTGTGAGAGAGAGAGAGAGTGAATGTGTGTGTCTGTCCGTGACCCTGTCTGAGTGAGAGAGAGAGAGTGAGTGTGTGTGTGTGTCTGTCTGTGTCCCTTTCTGAGTGAGGGAGAGAGTGAGTGAGTGTGTCTGTCTGTGTCCCTGTCTGAGTGTGAGGCACAGAGTGAGTGAGTGTGTCTGTCTGTGTCCCTTTCTGAGTGTGAGCGAGTGAGTGAGTGTGTGTTTCTGTCCGTGTCCCTGTCTGAGTGAGAGAGAGAGAGAGTGAGTGTGTGTGTGTGTCTGTCTGTGTTCCTGTCTGAGTGTGAGAGAGAGAGTGAGTGTGTGTGTCTGTCTGTGTCCCTGTCTGAGTGTGTGAGAGAGAGAGTGAGTGTGTGTGTGTCTATGTCCCTGTCTGAGTGCGAGTGAGTGTGTGTGTCTGTGAGTGTGTCTGTCTGTGTCCCTGTCTGAGTGTGAGAGAGAGTGAGTATGTGTGTGTCTGTGTCCCTGTCTGACTGTATGAGAGAGAGTGAGTCTGTGTGTCTGTCTGTGTCCCTGTCTGAGTGTGAGTGAGTGTGTGTGTGTGTGAGTGTGTCTGTCTGTATCCCTGTCCGAGAGAGAGAGTGAGTGTGAGTGTGTGTGTCTGTCTGTGTACCTGTCTGAGTGTGAGAGAGAGAGTGAGTGAGTGTGTCTGTCTGTGTCCCTGTCTGAGTGAGAGAGAGAGAGTGAGTGTATGTGTCTGTCTGTGTCCCTGTCTGAGTGTGAGAGAGAGAGAGAGTGAATGTGTGTGTCTGTCCGTGTCCCTGTCTGAGTGAGAGAGAGAGAGTGAGTGTGTGTGTGTGTCTGTCTGTGTCCCTGTCTGAGTGAGGGAGAGAGTGAGTGAGTGTGTCTGTCTGTGTCCTTGTCTGAGTGTGAGTGAGTGTGTGTGTGTGTGTGTGTGAGTGTGTCTGTCTGTGTCCCTGTCTGAGTGTGAGAGAGAAAGTGAGTGTGTGTGTGTCTGTGTCCCTGTCTGACTGTATGAGAGAGAGTGAGTCTGTGTGTCTGTCTGAGTCCCTGTCTGAGTGTGAGAGAGAGAGTGAGTGTGTGTGTCTGTCCGTTTCCCTGTCTGAGTGAGAGAGAGAGAGTGAGTATGTGTGTGTGTCTGTCTGTGTCCCTGTCTGAGTGTGAGAGAGAGAGAGAGTGAGTGTGTGTGTGTGTCTGTCTGTGTCCCTGTCTGAGTGTGTGAGAGAGAGAGAGTGAGTGTGTCTGTGTGTGTCTGTCTGTGTCCCTGTCTGAGTGTGAGAGAGAGAGTGAGTGTGTGTGTCTGTCTGTGTCCTTGTCTGAGTGTGAGAGAGAGCGTGAGTGTGTGTGTCTGTCTGTGTCCCTGTCTGGGTGTGAGCGAGTGAGTGAGTGTGTGTGTCTGTCCGTGTCCATTTCTGAGTGAGAGAGAGAGAGTGAGTGTGTGTTTGTGTCTGTCTGTGTCCCTGTCTGAGTGAGAGAGAGAGAGTGAGTGTGTGTGTCTGTCTGTCTGTGTCCCTGTCTGAGTGTGAGAGAGAGAGAGAGTGAATGTGTGTGTCTGTCCGTGTCCCTGTCTGAGTGAGAGAGAGAGAGTGAGTGTGTGTGTGTGTCTGTCTGTGTCCCTGTCTGAGTGAGAGAGAGAGTGAGTGAGTGTGTCTGTCTGTGTCCCTGTCTGAGTGTGAGAGAGAGAGAGAGTGAGTGTGTGTGTCTGTCTGTGTCCCTGTCTGAGTGTGAGAGAGAGAGATTGAGTGTGTGTGTCTGTCTGTGTCCCTGTCTGAGTGTGAGGCACAGAGTGCGTGAGTGTGTCTGTCTGTGTCCCTTTCTGAGTGTGAGCGAGTGAGTGAGTGTGTGTGTCTGTCCGTGTCCCTGTCTGAGTGAGAGAGAGAGAGTGAGTGTGTGTGTGTTTCTGTCTGTGTCCCTGTCTGAGTGTGAGAGAGAGAGAGTGAGTGTGTGTGTCTGTCCGTGTCCCTGTCTGAGTGAGAGAGAGAGATTGAGTGTGTGTGTGTGTGTGTCTGTCTGTGTCCCTGTCTGAGTGAGAGAGAGAGAGTGAGTGTGTGTGTCTGTCTGTGTCCCTGTCTGAGTGTGAGAGAGAGAGAGTGTGTGTGTCTGTCTGTGTCCCTGTCTGAGTGTGAGAGAGAGAGTGAGTGTGTGTGTGTCTGTGTCCCTGTCTGACTGTGTGATAGAGAGTGAGTCTGTGTGTGTGTGTGTCTGTCTGTGTCCCTGTCTGAGTGTGAGAGAGAGAGAGAGTGAGTGTGTGTGTGTGTCTGTCTGTGTTCCTGTCTGAGTGTGAGAGAGAGTGTGAGTGTGTGTCTGTCTGTGTCCTTGTCTGAGTGTGAGAGAGAGAGTGAATGTGTGTGTCTGTCTGTGTCCCTGTCTGAGTGTGAGCGAGTGAGTGAGTGTGTGTGTCTGTCCGTGTCCCTGTCTGAGTGAGAGAGAGAGAGTGAGTGTGCGTGTGTGTGTCTGTCTGTGTCCCTGTCTGAGTGTGTGAGAGAGAGTGAGTGTGTGGGTTTGTGTCCCTGTCTGAGTGAGAGAGAGAGAGAGTGAGTGTGTGTGTCTGTCTGTCTGTGTCCCTGTCTGAGTGTGAGAGAGAGAGAGAGTGAATGTGTGTGTCTGTCCGTGTCCCTGTCTGAGTGAGAGAGAGAGAGTGAGTGTGTGTGTGTGTCTGTCTGTGTCCCTGTCTGAGTGAGAGAGAGAGTGAGTGAGTGTGTCTGTCTGTGTCCCTGTCTGAGTGTGAGAGAGAGAGAGTGAGTGTTTGTGTCTGTCTGTGTCTCTGTCTGTGTGTGAGAGAGAGAGATTGAGTGTGTGTGTCTGTCTGTGTCCCTGTCTGAGTGTGAGGCACAGAGTGCGTGAGTGTGTCTGTCTGTGTCCCTTTCTGAGTGTGAGCGAGTGAGTGAGTGTGTGTGTCTGTCCGTGTCCCTGTCTGAGTGAGAGAGAGAGAGTGAGTGTGTGTGTGTGTCTGTCTGTGTCCCTGTCTGAGTGTGAGAGAGAGAGAGTGAGTGTGTGTGTCTGTCCGTGTCCCTGTCTGAGTGAGAGAGAGAGATTGAGTGTGTGTGTGTGTGTGTCTGTCTGTGTCCCTGTCTGAGTGAGAGAGAGAGAGTGAGTGTGTGTGTGTCTGTGTCCCTGTCTGACTGTGTGATAGAGAGTGAGTCTGTGTGTCTGTCTGTGTCCCTGTCTGAGTGTGAGAGAGAGAGTGAGTGTGTGTGTCTGTCCGTGTCCCTGTCTGAGTGAGAGAGTGTGAGTGTGTGTGTGTGTGTCTGTCTGTGTCCCTGTCTGTGTGTGTGAGAGAGAGAGAGTGAGTGTGTGTGTCTGTCTGTATCCCTGTCTGAGTGTGAGAGAGAGAGTGAGTGTGTCTGTCTGTCTGTGTCCCTGTCTGAGTGTGTGAGAGAGAGAGTGAATGTGTGTGTGTCTATGTCCCTGTCTGAGTGCGAGTGAGTGTGTGTGTGTGTGAGTGTGTCTGTCTGTGTCCCTGTCTGAGTGTGAGAGAGAGTGAGTATGTGTGTGTCTGTGTCCCTGTCTGACTGTATGAGAGAGAGTGAGTCTGTGTGTCTGTCTGTGTCCCTGTCTGAGTGTGAGAGAGAGAGTAAGTGTGTGTGTCTGTCTGTATCCCTGTCCGAGAGAGAGAGTGAGTGTGAGTGTGTGTGTCTGTCTGTGTACCTGTCTGAGTGTGAGAGAGAGAGTGAGTGAGTGTGTCTGTCTGTGTCCCTGTCTGAGTGAGAGAGAGAGAGTGAGTGTGTGTGTCTGTCTGTGTCCCTGTCTGAGTGTGTGAGAGAGAGAGAGTGAATGTGTGTGTCTGTCCGTGTCCCTGTCTGAGTGAGAGAGAGAGAGTGAGTGTGTGTGTGTGTCTGTCTGTGTCCCTGTCTGAGTGAGGGAGAGAGTGAGTGAGTGTGTCTGTCTGTGTCCCTGTCTGAGTGTGAGGCACAGAGTGAGTGAGTGTGTCTGTCTGTGTCCCTTTCTGAGTGTGAGCGAGTGAGTGAGTGTGTGCTTCTGTCCGTGTCCCTGTCTGAGTGAGAGAGAGAGAGAGTGAGTCTGTGTGTCTGTCTGTGTCCTTGTCTGAGTGTGAGTGAGTGTGTGTGTGTGTGTGTGAGTGTGTCTGTCTGTGTCCCTGTCTGAGTGTGAGAGAGAAAGTGAGTGTGTGTGTGTCTGTGTCCCTGTCTGACTGTATGAGAGAGAGTGAGTCTGTGTGTCTGTCTGTGTCCCTGTCTGAGTGTGAGAGAGAGAGTGAGTGTGTGTGTCTGTCCGTTTCCCTGTCTGAGTGAGAGAGAGAGAGTGAGTATGTGTGTGTGTCTGTCTGTGTCCCTGTCTGAGTGTGAGAGAGTGAGAGAGTGAGTGTGTGTGTGTGTCTGTCTGTGTCCCTGTCTGAGTGTGTGAGAGAGAGAGAGTGAGTGTGTGTGTGTGTGTCTGTCTGTGTCCCTGTCTGAGTGTGAGAGAGAGAGTGAGTGTGTGTGTCTGTCTGTGTCCTTGTCTGAGTGTGAGAGAGAGCGTGAGTGTGTGTGTCTGTCTGTGTCCCTGTCTGAGTGTGAGCGAGTGAGTGAGTGTGTGTGTCTGTCCGTGTCCATTTCTGAGTGAGAGAGAGAGAGTGAGTGTGTGTTTGTGTCTGTCTGTGTCCCTGTCTGAGTGAGAGAGAGAGAGAGAGTGAGTGTGTGTGTCTGTCTGTCTGTGTCCCTGTCTGAGTGTGAGAGAGAGAGAGTGAATGTGTGTGTCTGTCCGTGTCCCTGTCTGAGTGAGAGAGAGAGAGTGAGTGTGTGTGTGTGTCTGTCTGTGTCCCTGTCTGAGTGAGAGAGAGAGTGAGTGAGTGTGTCTGTCTGTGTCCCTGTCTGAGTGTGAGAGAGAGAGAGTGAGTGTGTTTGTGTGTCTGTGTCCCTGTCTGAGTGTGAGAGAGAGAGATTGAGTGTGTGTGTCTGTCTGTGTCCCTGTCTGAGTGTGAGGCACAGAGTGCGTGAGTGTGTCTGTCTGTGTCCCTTTCTGAGTGTGAGCGAGTGAGTGAGTGTGTGTGTCTGTCCGTGTCCCTGTCTGAGTGAGAGAGAGAGAGTGAGTGTGTGTGTGTGTCTGTCTGTGTCCCTGTCTGAGTGTGAGAGAGAGAGTGAGTGTGTGTGTCTGTCCGTGTCCCTGTCTGAGTGAGAGAGAGAGATTGAGTGTGTGTGTGTGTGTGTCTGTCTGTGTCCCTGTCTGAGTGAGAGAGAGAGAGTGAGTGTGTGTGTCTGTCTGTGTGCCTGTCTGAGTGTGAGAGAGAGAGAGTGTGTGTGTCTGTCTGTGTCCCTGTCTGAGTGTGAGAGAGAGAGTGAGTGTGTGTGTGTCTGTGTCCCTGTCTGACTGTGTGATAGAGAGTGAGTCTGTGTGTCTGTCTGTGTCCCTGTCTGAGTGTGAGAGAGAGAGTGAGTGTGTGTGTCTGTCCGTGTCCCTGTCTGAGTGAGAGAGAGAGTGAGTGAGTGTGTGTGTGTGTCTGTCTGTGTCCCTGTCTGAGTGTGAGAGAGAGAGAGAGTGAGTGTGTGTGTGTGTCTGTCTGTGTTCCTGTCTGAGTGTGAGAGAGAGAGTGAGTGTGTGTGTCTGTCTGTGTCCCTGTCTGAGTGTGTGAGAGAGAGAGTGAGTGTGTGTGTGTCTATGTCCCTGTCTGAGTGCGAGTGAGTGTGTGTGTGTGTGAGTGTGTCTGTCTGTGTCCCTGTCTGAGTGTGAGAGAGAGTGAGTATGTGTGTGTCTGTGTCCCTGTCTGACTGTATGAGAGAGAGTGAGTCTGTGTGTCTGTCTGTGTCCCTGTCTGAGTGTGAGAGAGAGAGTAAGTGTGTGTGTCTGTCTGTATCCCTGTCCGAGAGAGAGAGTGAGTGTGAGTGTGTGTGTCTGTCTGTGTACCTGTCTGAGTGTGAGAGAGTGAGTGAGTGTGTCTGTCTGTGTCCCTGTCTGAGTGAGAGAGAGAGAGAGTGAGTGTGTGTGTCTGTCTGTGTCCCTGTCTGAGTGTGAGAGAGAGAGAGAGTGAATGTGTGTGTCTGTCCGTGTCCCTGTCTGAGTGAGAAAGAGAGAGTGAGTGTGTGTGTGTGTCTGTCTGTGTCCCTGTCTGAGTGAGGGAGTGAGTGAGTGAGTGTGTCTGTCTGTGTCCCTGTCTGAGTGTGAGGCACAGAGTGAGTGAGTGTGTCTGTCTGTGTCCCTTTCTGAGTGTGTGCGAGTGAGTGAGTGTGTGTTTCTGTCCGTGTCCCTGTCTGAGTGAGAGAGAGAGAGAGTGAGTGTGTGTGTCTGTCTGTGTCCTTGTCTGAGTGTGAGTGAGTGTGTGTGTGTGTGTGTGAGTGTGTCTGTCTGTGTCCCTGTCTGTGTGTGAGAGAGAAAGTGAGTGTGTGTGTGTCTGTGTCCCTGTCTGACTGTATGAGAGAGAGTGAGTCTGTGTGTCTGTCTGAGTCCCTGTCTGAGTGTGAGAGAGAGAGTGAGTGTGTGTGTCTGTCCGTTTCCCTGTCTGAGTGAGAGAGAGAGAGTGAGTATGTGTGTGTGTCTGTCTGTGTCCCTGTCTGAGTGTGAGAGAGAGAGAGAGAGTGAGTGTGTGTGTGTGTCTGTCTGTGTCCCTGTCTGAGTGTGTGAGAGAGAGAGAGTGAGTGTGTCTGTGTGTGTCTGTCTGTGTCCCTGTCTGAGTGTGAGAGAGAGAGTGAGTGTGTGTGTCTGTCTGTGTCCTTGTCTGAGTGTGAGAGAGAGCGTGAGTGTGTGTGTCTGTCTGTGTCCCTGTCTGGGTGTGAGCGAGTGAGTGAGTGTGTGTGTCTGTCCGTGTACATTTCTGAGTGAGAGAGAGAGATTGAGTGTGTGTTTGTGTCTGTCTGTGTCCCTGTCTGAGTGAGAGAGAGAGAGTGAGTGTGTGTGTCTGTCTGTCTGTGTCCCTGTCTGAGTGTGAGAGAGAGAGAGAGTGAATGTGTGTGTCTGTCCGTGTCCCTGTCTGAGTGAGAGAGAGAGAGTGAGTGTGTGTGTGTGTCTGTCTGTGTCCCTGTCTGAGTGAGAGAGAGAGTGAGTGAGTGTGTCTGTCTGTGTCCCTGTCTGAGTGTGAGAGAGAGAGAGTGAGTGTGTGTGTCTGTCTGTGTCCCTGTCTGAGTGTGAGAGAGAGAGATTGAGTGTGTGTGTCTGTCTGTGTCCCTGTCTGAGTGTGAGGCACAGAGTGCGTGAGTGTGTCTGTCTGTGTCCCTTTCTGAGTGTGAGCGAGTGAGTGAGTGTGTGTGTCTGTCCGTGTCCCTGTCTGAGTGAGAGAGAGAGAGTGAGTGTGTGTGTGTTTCTGTCTGTGTCCCTGTCTGAGTGTGAGAGAGAGAGAGTGAGTGTGTGTGTCTGTCCGTGTCCCTGTCTGAGTGAGAGAGAGAGATTGAGTGTGTGTGTGTGTGTGTCTGTCTGTGTCCCTGTCTGAGTGAGAGAGAGAGAGTGAGTGTGTGTGTCTGTCTGTGTCCCTGTCTGAGTGTGAGAGAGAGAGAGTGTGTGTGTCTGTCTGTGTCCCTGTCTGAGTGTGAGAGAGAGAGTGAGTGTGTGTGTGTCTGTGTCCCTGTCTGACTGTGTGATAGAGAGTGAGTCTGTGTGTGTGTGTGTCTGTCTGTGTCCCTGTCTGAGTGTGAGAGAGAGAGAGAGTGAGTGTGTGTGTGTGTCTGTCTGTGTTCCTGTCTGAGTGTGAGAGAGAGTGTGAGTGTGTGTGTGTCTGTGTCCTTGTCTGAGTGTGAGAGAGAGATTGAATGTGTGTGTCTGTCTGTGTCCCTGTCTGAGTGTGAGCGAGTGAGTGAGTGTGTGTGTCTGTCCGTGTCCCTGTCTGAGTGAGAGAGAGAGAGTGAGTGTGTGTGTGTGTGTCTGTCTGTGTCCCTGTCTGAGTGTGTGAGAGAGAGTGAGTGTGTGGGTCTGTGTCCCTGTCTGAGTGAGAGAGAGAGAGAGTGAGTGTGTGTGTCTGTCTGTCTGTGTCGCTGTCTGAGTGTGAGAGAGAGAGAGAGTGAATGTGTGTGTCTGTCTGTGTCCCTGTCTGAGTGAGAGAGAGAGAGTGAGTGTGTGTGTGTGTCTGTCTGTGTCCCTGTCTGAGTGAGAGAGAGAGTGAGTGAGTGTGTCTGTCTGTGTCCCTGTCTGAGTGTGAGAGAGAGAGAGTGAGTGTGTGTGTCTGTCTGTGTATCTGTCTGAGTGTGAGAGAGAGAGATTGAGTGTGTGTGTCTGTCTGTGTCCCTGTCTGAGTGTGAGGCACAGAGTGCGTGAGTGTGTCTGTCTGTGTCCCTTTCTGAGTGTGAGCGAGTGAGTGAGTGTGTGTGTCTGTCCGTGTCCCTGTCTGAGTGAGAGAGAGAGAGTGAGTGTGTGTGTGTGTCTGTCTGTGTCCCTGTCTGAGTGTGAGAGAGAGAGAGTGAGTGTGTGTGTCTGTCCGTGTCCCTGTCTGAGTGAGAGAGAGAGATTGAGTGTGTGTGTGTGTGTGTCTGTCTGTGTCCCTGTCTGAGTGAGAGAGAGAGAGTGAGTGTGTGTGTGTCTGTGTCCCTGTCTGACTGTGTGATAGAGAGTGAGTCTGTGTGTCTGTCTGTGTCCCTGTCTGAGTGTGAGAGAGAGAGTGAGTGTGTGTGTCTGTCCGTGTCCCTGTCTGAGTGAGAGAGAGTGAGTGAGTGTGTGTGTGTGTCTGTCTGTGTCCCTGTCTGAGTGTGAGAGAGAGAGAGAGTGAGTGTGTGTGTGTGTCTGTCTGTGTTCCTGTCTGAGTGTGAGAGATAGTGTGAGTGTGGGTGTGTCTGTGTCTTTGTCTGAGTGTGAGAGAGAGTGAATGTGTGTGTCTGTCTGTGTCCCTGTCTGAGTGTGAGCGAGTGAGTGAGTGTGTGTGTCTGTCCGTGTCCCTGTCTGAGTGAGAGAGAGAGAGTGAGTGTGTGTGTGTGTGTCTGTCTGTGTCCCTGTCTGAGTGAGAGAGAGAGAGAGTGATTGTGTGTGTGTGTGTGTCTGTGTCCCTGTCTGAGTGTGAGAGAGAGAGAGAGTGAATGTGTGTGTCTGTCCGTGTCCCTGTCTGAGTGAGAGAGAGAGAGTGAGTGTGTGTGTGTGTCTGTCTGTGTCCCTGTCTGAGTGAGGGAGAGAGTGAGTGAGTGTGTCTGTCTGTGTCCCTGTCTGAGTGTGAGGCACAGAGTGAGTGAGTGTGTCTGTCTGTGTCCCTTTCTGAGTGTGAGCGAGTGAGTGAGTGTGTGTTTCTGTCCGTGTCCCTGTCTGAGTGAGAGAGAGAGAGTGAGTGTGTGTGTGTGTCTGTCTGTGTCCCTGTCTGAGTGTGAGAGAGAGAGAGTGAGTGTGTGTGTCTGTCCGTGTCCCTGTCTGAGTGAGAGAGAGAGAGTGAGTGTGTGTGTGTGTCTCTCTGTGTCCCCGTCTGAGTGTGTGTGAGAGAGAGAGAGAGAGAGAGTGAGTGTGTCTGTCTGTCTGTGTCCCTGTCTGAGTGTGAGAGAGAGAGTGAGTGTGTGTGTCTGTCTGTGTCCCTGTCTGAGTGTGAGAGAGTGAGTGTGTGTGTCTGTCTGTGTCCTTGTCTGAGTGTGAGTGAGTGTGTGTGTGTGTGAGTGTGTCTGTCTGTGTCCCTGTCTGAGTGTGAGAGAGAGAGTGAGTGTGTGTGTGTCTGTGTCCCTGTCTGACTCTATGAGAGAGAGTGAGTCTGTGTGTCTGTCTGTGTCCCTGTCTGAGTGTGAGAGAGAGAGTGAGTGTGTGTGTCTGTCCGTGTCCCTGTCTGAGTGTGAGAGAGAGAGATAGTGAGTGTGTGTGTGTGTCTGTCTGTATCCCTGTCTGAGTGAGAGAGAGAGAGTGAGTGTGTGTGTGTGTCTGTCTGTGTCCTTGTCTGAGTGTGAGAGAGATTGTGAGTGTGTGTGTCTGTCTGTGTCACTGTCTGAGTGTGAGGCACAGAGTGAGTGAGTGAGTGTGTCTGTCTGTGTCCCTGTCTGAGTGTGAGCGAGTGAGTGAGTGTGTGTGTCTTTCCGTGTCACTGTCTGAGTGAGAGAGAGAGAGTGAGTGTGTGTGTCTGTCCGTGTCCCTGTCTGAGTGAGAGAGTGTGAGTGTGTGTGTGTGTGTCTGTCTGTGTCCCTGTCTGTGTGTGTGAGAGAGAGAGAGTGAGTGTGTGTGTCTGTCTGTGTCCCTGTCTGAGTGTGAGAGAGAGAGTGAGTGTGTCTGTCTGTCTGTGTCCCTGTCTGAGTGTGTGAGAGAGAGAGTGAGTGTGTGTGTGTCTATGTCCCTGTCTGAGTGCGAGTGAGTGTGTGTGTGTGTGAGTGTGTCTGTCTGTGTCCCTGTCTGAGTGTGAGAGAGAGTGAGTATGTGTGTGTCTGTGTCCCTGTCTGACTGTATGAGAGAGAGTGAGTCTGTGTGTCTGTCTGTGTCCCTGTCTGAGTGTGAGAGAGAGAGTAAGTGTGTGTGTCTGTCTGTATCCCTGTCCGAGAGAGAGAGTGAGTGTGAGTGTGTGTGTCTGTCTGTGTACCTGTCTGAGTGTGAGAGAGAGAGTGAGTGAGTGTGTCTGTCTGTGTCCCTGTCTGAGTGAGAGAGAGAGAGTGAGTGTGTGTGTCTGTCTGTGTCCCTGTCTGAGTGTGAGAGAGAGAGTGAGTGTGTGTGTCTGTCTGTGTCCTTGTCTGAGTGTGAGAGAGAGCGTGAGTGTGTGTGTCTGTCTGTGTCCCTGTCTGAGTGTGAGCGAGTGAGTGAGTGTGTGTGTCTGTCCGTGTCCATTTCTGAGTGAGAGAGAGAGAGTGAGTGTGTGTTTGTGTCTGTCTGTGTCCCTGTCTGAGTGAGAGAGAGAGAGAGAGTGAGTGTGTGTGTCTGTCTGTCTGTGTCCCTGTCTGAGTGTGAGAGAGAGAGAGAGTGAATGAGTGTGTCTGTCCGTGTCCCTGTCTGAGTGAGAGAGAGAGAGTGAGTGTGTGTGTGTGTCTGTCTGTGTCCCTGTCTGAGTGAGAGAGAGAGTGAGTGAGTGTGTCTGTCTGTGTCCCTGTCTGAGTGTGAGAGAGAGAGAGTGAGTGTGTTTGTGTGTCTGTGTCCCTGTCTGAGTGTGAGAGAGAGAGATTGAGTGTGTGTGTCTGTCTGTGTCCCTGTCTGAGTGTGAGGCACAGAGTGCGTGAGTGTGTCTCTCTGTGTCCCTTTCTGAGTGTGAGCGAGTGAGTGAGTGTGTGTGTCTGTCCGTGTCCCTGTTTGAGTGAGAGAGAGAGAGTGAGTGTGTGTGTGTGTCTGTCTGTGTCCCTGTCTGAGTGTGAGAGAGAGAGAGTGAGTGTGTGTGTCTGTCCGTGTCCCTGTCTGAGTGAGAGAGAGAGATTGAGTGTGTGTGTGTGTGTGTGTGTCTGTCTGTGTCCCTGTCTGAGTGAGAGAGAGAGAGTGAGTGTGTGTGTCTGTCTGTGTGCCTGTCTGAGTGTGAGAGAGAGAGAGTGTGTGTGTCTGTCTGTGTCCCTGTCTGAGTGTGAGAGAGAGAGTGAGTGTGTGTGTGTCTGTGTCCCTGTCTGACTGTGTGATAGAGAGTGAGTCTGTGTGTCTGTCTGTGTCCCTGTCTGAGTGTGAGAGAGAGAGTGAGTGTGTGTGTCTGTCCGTGTCCCTGTCTGAGTGAGAGAGAGAGTGAGTGAGTGTGTGTGTGTGTCTGTCTGTGTCCCTGTCTGAGTGTGAGAGAGAGAGAGAGTGAGTGTGTGTGTGTGTCTGTCTGTGTTCCTGTCTGAGTGTGAGAGAGAGAGTGAGTGTGTGTGTCTGTCTGTGTCCCTGTCTGAGTGTGTGAGAGAGAGAGTGAGTGTGTGTGTGTCTATGTCCCTGTCTGAGTGCGAGTGAGTGTGTGTGTGTGTGTGAGTGTGTCTGTCTGTGTCCCTGTCTGAGTGTGAGAGAGAGTGAGTATGTGTGTGTCTGTGTCCCTGTCTGACTGTATGAGAGAGAGTGAGTCTGTGTGTCTGTCTGTGTCCCTGTCTGAGTGTGAGAGAGAGAGTAAGTGTGTGTGTCTGTCTGTATCCCTGTCCGAGAGAGAGAGTGAGTGTGAGTGTGTGTGTCTATCTGTGTACCTGTCTGAGTGTGAGAGAGAGAGTGAGTGAGTGTGTCTGTCTGTGTCCCTGTCTGAGTGAGAGAGAGTGAGTGTGTGTGTCTGTCTGTGTCCCTGTCTGAGTGTGAGAGAGAGAGAGAGTGAATGTGTGTGTCTGTCCGTGTCCCTGTCTGAGTGAGAGAGAGAGAGTGAGTGTGTGTGTGTGTCTGTCTGTGTCCCTGTCTGAGTGAGGGAGAGAGTGAGTGAGTGTGTCTGTCTGTGTCCCTGTCTGAGTGTGAGGCACAGAGTCAGTGAGTGTGTCTGTCTGTGTCCCTTTCTGAGTGTGAGCGAGTGAGTGAGTGTGTGTTTCTGTCCGTGTCCCTGTCTGAGTGAGAGAGAGAGAGAGAGTGAGTGTGTGTGTGTGTGTGTGTGAGTGTGTCTGTCTGTGTCCCTGTCTGAGTGTGAGAGAGAGAGATTGAGTGTGTGTGTCTGTCTGTGTCCCTGTCTGAGTGTGAGAGAGAGAGATTGAGTGTGTGTGTCTGTCTGTGTCCCTGTCTGAGTGTGAGGCACAGAGTGCGTGAGTGTGTCTGTCTGTGTCCCTTTCTGAGTGTGAGCGAGTGAGTGAGTGTGTGTGTCTGTCCGTGTCCCTGTCTGAGTGAGAGAGAGAGAGTGAGTGTGTGTGTGTTTCTGTCTGTGTCCCTGTCTGAGTGTGAGAGAGAGAGAGTGAGTGTGTGTGTCTGTCCGTGTCCCTGTCTGAGTGAGAGAGAGAGATTGAGTGTGTGTGTGTGTGTGTCTGTCTGTGTCCCTGTCTGAGTGAGAGAGAGTGAGTGAGTGTGTGTGTCTGTCTGTGTCCCTGTCTGAGTGTGAGAGAGAGAGAGTGTGTGTGTCTGTCTGTGTCCCTGTCTGAGTGTGAGAGAGAGAGTGAGTGTGTGTGTGTCTGTGTCCCTGTCTGACTGTGTGATAGAGAGTGAGTCTGTGTGTGTGTGTGTCTGTCTGTGTCCCTGTCTGAGTGTGAGAGAGAGAGAGAGTGAGTGTGTGTGTGTGTCTGTCTGTGTTCCTGTCTGAGTGTGAGAGAGAGTGTGAGTGTGTGTGTGTCTGTGTCCTTGTCTGAGTGTGAGAGAGAGAGTGAATGTGTGTGTCTGTCTGTGTCCCTGTCTGAGTGTGAGCGAGTGAGTGAGTGTGTGTGTCTGTCCGTGTCCCTGTCTGAGTGAGAGAGAGAGAGTGAGTGTGTGTGTGTGTGTCTGTCTGTGTCCCTGTCTGAGTGTGTGAGAGAGAGTGAGTGTGTGGGTCTGTGTCCCTGTCTGAGTGAGAGAGAGAGAGAGTGAGTGTGTGTGTCTGTCTGTCTGTGTCCCTGTCTGAGTGTGAGAGAGAGAGAGAGTGAATGTGTGTGTCTGTCCGTGTCCCTGTCTGAGTGAGAGAGAGAGAGTGAGTGTGTGTGTGTGTCTGTCTGTGTCCCTGTCTGAGTGAGAGAGAGAGTGAGTGAGTGTGTCTGTCTGTGTCCCTGTCTGAGTGTGAGAGAGAGAGAGTGAGTGTGTGTGTCTGTCTGTGTCTCTGTCTGAGTGTGAGAGAGAGAGATTGAGTGTGTGTGTCTGTCTGTGTCCCTGTCTGAGTGTGAGGCACAGAGTGCGTGAGTGTGTCTGTCTGTGTCCCTTTCTGAGTGTGAGCGAGTGAGTGAGTGTGTGTGTCTGTCCGTGTCCCTGTCTGAGTGAGAGAGAGAGAGTGAGTGTGTGTGTGTGTCTGTCTGTGTCCCTGTCTGAGTGTGAGAGAGAGAGAGTGAGTGTGTGTGTCTGTCCGTGTCCCTGTCTGAGTGAGAGAGAGAGATTGAGTGTGTGTGTGTGTGTCTGTCTGTGTCCCTGTCTGAGTGAGAGAGAGAGAGTGAGTGTGTGTGTGTCTGTGTCCCTGTCTGACTGTGTGATAGAGAGTGAGTCTGTGTGTCTGTCTGTGTCCCTGTCTGAGTGTGAGAGAGAGAGTGAGTGTGTGTGTCTGTCCGTGTCCCTGTCTGAGTGAGAGAGAGTGAGTGAGTGTGTGTGTGTGTCTGTCTGTGTCCCTGTCTGAGTGTGAGAGAGAGAGAGAGTGAGTGTGTGTGTGTGTCTGTCTGTGTTCCTGTCTGAGTGTGAGAGAGAGTGTGAGTGTGTGTGTGTCTGTGTCCTTGTCTGAGTGTGAGAGAGAGAGTGAATGTGTGTGTCTGTCTGTGTCCCTGTCTGAGTGTGAGCGAGTGAGTGAGTGTGTGTGTCTGTCTGTGTCCCTGTCTGAGTGAGAGAGAGAGAGAGTGAGTGTGTGTGTGTGTGTCTGTGTCCCTGTCTGAGTGTGAGAGAGAGAGAGAGTGAATGTGTGTGTCTGTCCGTGTCCCTGTCTGAGTGAGAGAGAGAGTGTGACTGTGTGTGTGTCTGTGTCCTTGTCTGAGTGTGAGAGAGAGTGAATGTGTGTGTCTGTCTGTGTCCCTGTCTGAGTGTGAGCGAGTGAGTGAGTGTGTGTGTCTGTCTGTGTCCCTGTCTGAGTGAGAGAGAGAGAGAGTGAGTGTGTGTGTGTGTGTGTCTGTGTCCCTGTCTGAGTGTGAGAGAGAGAGAGAGTGAATGTGTGTGTCTGTCCGTGTCCCTGTCTGAGTGAGAGAGAGAGAGAGAGTGAATGTGTGTGTCTGTCCGTGTCCCTGTCTGAGTGAGAGAGAGAGAGTGAGTGTGTGTGTGTGTCTCTCTGTGTCCCCGTCTGAGTGTGTGTGAGAGAGAGAGAGAGAGAGAGTGAGTGTGTCTGTCTGTCTGTGTCCCTGTCTGAGTGTGAGAGAGAGAGTGAGTGTGTGTGTCTGTCTGTGTCCCTGTCTGAGTGTGAGAGAGTGAGTGTGTGTGTCTGTCTGTGTCCCTGTCTGTGTGTGTGAGTGAGAGAGAGTGAGTGTGTGTGTCTGTCTGTGTCCCTGTCTGAGTGTGAGAGAGAGAGTGAGTGTGTCTGTCTGTCTGTGTCCCTGTCTGAGTGTGTGAGAGAGAGAGTGAGTGTGTGTGTGTCTATGTCCCTGTCTGAGTGCGAGTGAGTGTGTGTGTGTGTGAGTGTGTCTGTCTGTGTCCCTGTCTGAGTGTGAGAGAGAGAGAGTATGTGTGTGTCTGTGTCCCTATCTGACTGTATGAGCGAGAGTGAGTCTGTGTGTCTGTCTGTGTCCCTGTCTGAGTGTGAGAGAGAGAGTAAGTGTGTGTGTCTGTCTGTATCCCTGTCCGAGAGAGAGAGTGAGTGTGAGTGTGTGTGTGTCTGTCTGTGTACCTGTCTGAGTGTGAGAGAGAGAGTGAGTGAGTGTGTCTGTCTGTGTCCCTGTCTGAGTGAGAGAGAGAGAGTGAGTGTGTGTGTCTGTCTGTGTCCCTGTCTGAGTGTGTGAGAGAGAGAGAGTGAATGTGTGTGTCTGTCCGTGTCCCTGTCTGAGTGAGAGAGAGAGAGTGAGTGTGTGTGTGTGTCTGTCTGTGTCCCTGTCTGAGTGAGGGAGAGAGTGAGTGAGTGTGTCTGTCTGTGTCCCTGTCTGAGTGTGAGGCACAGAGTGAGTGAGTGTGTCTGTCTGTGTCCCTTTCTGAGTGTGAGCGAGTGAGTGAGTGTGTGCTTCTGTCCGTGTCCCTGTCTGAGTGAGAGAGAGAGAGAGTGAGTCTGTGTGTCTGTCTGTGTCCTTGTCTGAGTGTGAGTGAGTGTGTGTGTGTGTGTGAGTGTGTCTGTCTGTGTCCCTGTCTGAGTGTGAGAGAGAAAGTGAGTGTGTGTGTGTCTGTGTCCCTGTCTTACTGTATGAGAGAGAGTGAGTGTGTGTGTCTGTCTGTGTCCCTGTCTGAGTGTGAGAGAGAGAGTGAGTGTGTGTGTCTGTCCGTTTCCCTGTCTGAGTGAGAGAGAGAGAGTGAGTATGTGTGTGTGTCTGTCTGTGTCCCTGTCTGAGTGTGAGAGAGAGAGAGAGTGAGTGTGTGTGTGTGTCTGTCTGTGTCCCTGTCTGAATGTGTGAGAGAGAGAGAGTGAGTGTGTGTGTGTGTGTCTGTCTGTGTCCCTGTCTGAGTGTGAGAGAGAGAGTGAGTGTGTGTGTCTGTCTGTGTCCTTGTCTGAGTGTGAGAGAGAGCGTGAGTGTGTGTGTCTGTCTGTGTCCCTGTCTGAGTGTGAGCGAGTGAGTGAGTGTGTGTGTCTGTCCGTGTCCATTTCTGAGTGAGAGAGAGAGAGTGAGTGTGTGTTTGTGTCTGTCTGTGTCCCTGTCTGAGTGAGAGAGAGAGAGAGAGTGAGTGTGTGTGTCTGTCTGTCTGTGTCCCTGTCTGAGTGTGAGAGAGAGAGAGAGTGAATGTGTGTGTCTGTCCGTGTCCCTGTCTGAGTGAGAGAGAGAGAGTGAGTGTGTGTGTGTGTCTGTCTGTGTCCCTGTCTGAGTGAGAGAGAGAGTGAGTGAGTGTGTCTGTCTGTGTCCCTGTCTGAGTGTGAGAGAGAGAGAGTGAGTGTGTTTGTGTGTCTGTGTCCCTGTCTGAGTGTGAGAGAGAGAGATTGAGTGTGTGTGTCTGTCTGTGTCCCTGTCTGAGTGTGAGGCACAGAGTGCGTGAGTGTGTCTGTCTGTGTCCCTTTCTGAGTGTGAGCGAGTGAGTGAGTGTGTGTGTCTGTCCGTGTCCCTGTCTGAGTGAGAGAGAGAGAGTGAGTGTGTGTGTGTGTCTGTCTGTGTCCCTGTCTGAGTGTGAGAGAGAGAGAGTGAGTGTGTGTGTCTGTCCGTGTCCCTGTCTGAGTGAGAGAGATTGAGTGTGTGTGTGTGTGTGTCTGTCTGTGTCCCTGTCTGAGTGAGAGAGAGAGAGTGAGTGTGTGTGTCTGTCTGTGTGCCTGTCTGAGTGTGAGAGAGAGAGAGAGTGTGTGTGTCTGTCTGTGTCCCTGTCTGAGTGTGAGAGAGAGAGTGAGTGTGTGTGTGTCTGTGTCCCTGTCTGACTGTGTGATAGAGAGTGAGTCTGTGTGTCTGTGTCCCTGTCTGAGTGTGAGAGAGAGAGTGAGTGTGTGTGTCTGTCCGTGTCCCTGTCTGAGTGAGAGAGAGAGTGAGTGAGTGTGTGTGTGTGTCTGTCTGTGTCCCTGTCTGAGTGTGAGAGAGAGAGAGAGTGAGTGTGTGTGTGTGTCTGTCTGTGTTCCTGTCTGAGTGTGAGAGAGAGAGTGAGTGTGTGTGTCTGTCTGTGTCCCTGTCTGAGTGTGTGAGAGAGAGAGTGAGTGTGTGTGTGTCTATGTCCCTGTCTGAGTGCGAGTGAGTGTGTGTGTGTGTGAGTGTGTCTGTCTGTGTCCCTGTCTGACTGTGAGAGAGAGTGAGTATGTGTGTGTCTGTGTCCCTGTCTGACTGTATGAGAGAGAGTGAGTCTGTGTGTCTGTCTGTGTCCCTGTCTGAGTGTGAGAGAGAGAGTAAGTGTGTGTGTCTGTCTGTATCCCTGTCCGAGAGAGAGAGTGAGTGTGAGTGTGTGTGTTCTGTCTGTGTACCTGTCTGAGTGTGAGAGAGAGAGTGAGTGAGTGTGTCTGTCTGTGTCCCCGTCTGAGTGAGAGAGAGAGAGTGAGTGTGTGTGTCTGTCTGTGTCCCTGTCTGAGTGTGAGAGAGAGAGAGAGTGAATGTGTGTGTCTGTCCGTGTCCCTGTCTGAGTGAGAGAGAGAGAGTGAGTGTGTGTGTGTGTCTGTCTGTGTCCCTGTCTGAGTGAGGGAGAGAGTGAGTGAGTGTGTCTGTCTGTGTCCCTGTCTGAGTGTGAGGCACAGAGTGAGTGAGTGTGTCTGTCTGTGTCCCTTTCTGAGTGTGAGCGAGTGAGTGAGTGTGTGTTTCTGTCCGTGTCCCTGTCTGAGTGAGAGAGAGAGAGAGTGAGTGTGTGTGTCTGTCTGTGTCCTTGTCTGAGTGTGAGTGAGTGTGTGTGTGTGTGTGTGTGAGTGTGTCTGTCTGTGTCCCTGTCTGAGTGTGAGAGAGAAAGTGAGTGTGTGTGTGTCTGTGTCCCTGTCTGACTGTATGAGAGAGAGTGAGTCTGTGTGTCTGTCTGAGTCCCTGTCTGAGTGTGAGAGAGAGAGTGAGTGTGTGTGTCTGTCCGTTTCCCTGTCTGAGTGAGAGAGAGAGAGTGAGTATGTGTGTGTGTCTGTCTGTGTCCCTGTCTGAGTGCGAGAGAGAGAGAGTGAGTGTGTGTGTGTGTCTGTCTGTGTCCCTGTCTGAGTGTGTGAGAGAGAGAGAGTGAGTGTGTCTGTGTGTGTCTGTCTGTGTCCCTGTCTGAGTGTGAGAGAGAGAGTGAGTGTGTGTGTCTGTCTGTGTCCTTGTCTGACTGTGAGAGAGAGCGTGAGTGTGTGTGTCTGTCTGTGTCCCTGTCTGGGTGTGAGCGAGTGAGTGAGTGTGTGTGTCTGTCCGTGTCCATTTCTGAGTGAGAGAGAGAGAGTGAGTGTGTGTTTGTGTCTGTCTGTGTCCCTGTCTGAGTGAGAGAGAGAGAGTGAGTGTGTGTGTCTGTCTGTCTGTGTCCCTGTCTGAGTGTGAGAGAGAGAGAGAGTGAATGTGTGTGTCTGTCCGTGTCCCTGTCTGAGTGAGAGAGAGAGAGTGAGTGTGTGTGTGTGTCTGTCTGTGTCCCTGTCTGAGTGAGAGAGAGAGTGAGTGAGTGTGTCTGTCTGTGTCCCTGTCTGAGTGTGAGAGAGAGAGAGTGAGTGTGTGTGTCTGTCTGTGTCCCTGTCTGAGTGTGAGAGAGAGAGATTGAGTGTGTGTGTCTGTCTGTGTCCCTGTCTGAGTGTGAGGCACAGAGTGCGTGAGTGTGTCTGTCTGTGTCCCTTTCTGAGTGTGAGCGAGTGAGTGAGTGTGTGTGTCTGTCCGTGTCCCTGTCTGAGTGAGAGAGAGAGAGTGAGTGTGTGTGTGTTTCTGTCTGTGTCCCTGTCTGAGTGTGAGAGAGAGAGAGTGAGTGTGTGTGTCTGTCCGTGTCCCTGTCTGAGTGAGAGAGAGAGATTGAGTGTGTGTGTGTGTGTGTCTGTCTGTGTCCCTGTCTGAGTGAGAGAGAGAGAGTGAGTGTGTGTGTCTGTCTGTGTCCCTGTCTGAGTGTGAGAGAGAGAGAGTGTGTGTGTCTGTCTGTGTCCCTGTCTGAGTGTGAGAGAGAGAGTGAGTGTGTGTGTGTCTGTGTCCCTGTCTGACTGTGTGATAGAGAGTGAGTCTGTGTGTGTGTGTGTCTGTCCGTGTCCCTTTCTGAGTGAGAGAGAGAGAGTGAGTGTGTGTGTGTGTGTCTGTCTGTGTCCCTGTCTGAGTGTGTGAGAGAGAGTGAGTGTGTGGGTCTGTGTCCCTGTCTGAGTGAGAGAGAGAGAGTGAGTATGTGTGTGTGTCTGTCTGTGTCCCTGTCTGAGTGTGAGAGAGAGAGAGAGTGAGTGTGTGTGTGTGTCTGTCTGTGTCCCTGTCTGAATGTGTGAGAGAGAGAGAGTGAGTGTGTGTGTGTGTGTCTGTCTGTGTCCCTGTCTGAGTGTGAGAGAGAGAGTGAGTGTGTGTGTCTGTCTGTGTCCTTGTCTGAGTGTGAGAGAGAGCGTGAGTGTGTGTGTCTGTCTGTGTCCCTGTCTGAGTGTGAGCGAGTGAGTGAGTGTGTGTGTCTGTCCGTGTCCATTTCTGAGTGAGAGAGAGAGAGTGAGTGTGTGTTTGTGTCTGTCTGTGTCCCTGTCTGAGTGAGAGAGAGAGAGAGAGTGAGTGTGTGTGTCTGTCTGTCTGTGTCCCTGTCTGAGTGTGAGAGAGAGAGAGAGTGAATGTGTGTGTCTGTCCGTGTCCCTGTCTGAGTGAGAGAGAGAGAGTGAGTGTGTGTGTGTGTCTGTCTGTGTCCCTGTCTGAGTGAGAGAGAGAGTGAGTGAGTGTGTCTGTCTGTGTCCCTGTCTGAGTGTGAGAGAGAGAGAGTGAGTGTGTTTGTGTGTCTGTGTCCCTGTCTGAGTGTGAGAGAGAGAGATTGAGTGTGTGTGTCTGTCTGTGTCCCTGTCTGAGTGTGAGGCACAGAGTGCGTGAGTGTGTCTGTCTGTGTCCCTTTCTGAGTGTGAGCGAGTGAGTGAGTGTGTGTGTCTGTCCGTGTCCCTGTCTGAGTGAGAGAGAGAGAGTGAGTGTGTGTGTGTGTCTGTCTGTGTCCCTGTCTGAGTGTGAGAGAGAGAGAGTGAGTGTGTGTGTCTGTCCGTGTCCCTGTCTGAGTGAGAGAGATTGAGTGTGTGTGTGTGTGTGTCTGTCTGTGTCCCTGTCTGAGTGAGAGAGAGAGAGTGAGTGTGTGTGTCTGTCTGTGTGCCTGTCTGAGTGTGAGAGAGAGAGAGAGTGTGTGTGTCTGTCTGTGTCCCTGTCTGAGTGTGAGAGAGAGAGTGAGTGTGTGTGTGTCTGTGTCCCTGTCTGACTGTGTGATAGAGAGTGAGTCTGTGTGTCTGTGTCCCTGTCTGAGTGTGAGAGAGAGAGTGAGTGTGTGTGTCTGTCCGTGTCCCTGTCTGAGTGAGAGAGAGAGTGAGTGAGTGTGTGTGTGTGTCTGTCTGTGTCCCTGTCTGAGTGTGAGAGAGAGAGAGAGTGAGTGTGTGTGTGTGTCTGTCTGTGTTCCTGTCTGAGTGTGAGAGAGAGAGTGAGTGTGTGTGTCTGTCTGTGTCCCTGTCTGAGTGTGTGAGAGAGAGAGTGAGTGTGTGTGTGTCTATGTCCCTGTCTGAGTGCGAGTGAGTGTGTGTGTGTGTGAGTGTGTCTGTCTGTGTCCCTGTCTGACTGTGAGAGAGAGTGAGTATGTGTGTGTCTGTGTCCCTGTCTGACTGTATGAGAGAGAGTGAGTCTGTGTGTCTGTCTGTGTCCCTGTCTGAGTGTGAGAGAGAGAGTAAGTGTGTGTGTCTGTCTGTATCCCTGTCCGAGAGAGAGAGTGAGTGTGAGTGTGTGTGTTCTGTCTGTGTACCTGTCTGAGTGTGAGAGAGAGAGTGAGTGAGTGTGTCTGTCTGTGTCCCCGTCTGAGTGAGAGAGAGAGAGTGAGTGTGTGTGTCTGTCTGTGTCCCTGTCTGAGTGTGAGAGAGAGAGAGAGTGAATGTGTGTGTCTGTCCGTGTCCCTGTCTGAGTGAGAGAGAGAGAGTGAGTGTGTGTGTGTGTCTGTCTGTGTCCCTGTCTGAGTGAGGGAGAGAGTGAGTGAGTGTGTCTGTCTGTGTCCCTGTCTGAGTGTGAGGCACAGAGTGAGTGAGTGTGTCTGTCTGTGTCCCTTTCTGAGTGTGAGCGAGTGAGTGAGTGTGTGTTTCTGTCCGTGTCCCTGTCTGAGTGAGAGAGAGAGAGAGTGAGTGTGTGTGTCTGTCTGTGTCCTTGTCTGAGTGTGAGTGAGTGTGTGTGTGTGTGTGTGTGAGTGTGTCTGTCTGTGTCCCTGTCTGAGTGTGAGAGAGAAAGTGAGTGTGTGTGTGTCTGTGTCCCTGTCTGACTGTATGAGAGAGAGTGAGTCTGTGTGTCTGTCTGAGTCCCTGTCTGAGTGTGAGAGAGAGAGTGAGTGTGTGTGTCTGTCCGTTTCCCTGTCTGAGTGAGAGAGAGAGAGTGAGTATGTGTGTGTGTCTGTCTGTGTCCCTGTCTGAGTGCGAGAGAGAGAGAGTGAGTGTGTGTGTGTGTCTGTCTGTGTCCCTGTCTGAGTGTGTGAGAGAGAGAGAGTGAGTGTGTCTGTGTGTGTCTGTCTGTGTCCCTGTCTGAGTGTGAGAGAGAGAGTGAGTGTGTGTGTCTGTCTGTGTCCTTGTCTGACTGTGAGAGAGAGCGTGAGTGTGTGTGTCTGTCTGTGTCCCTGTCTGGGTGTGAGCGAGTGAGTGAGTGTGTGTGTCTGTCCGTGTCCATTTCTGAGTGAGAGAGAGAGAGTGAGTGTGTGTTTGTGTCTGTCTGTGTCCCTGTCTGAGTGAGAGAGAGAGAGTGAGTGTGTGTGTCTGTCTGTCTGTGTCCCTGTCTGAGTGTGAGAGAGAGAGAGAGTGAATGTGTGTGTCTGTCCGTGTCCCTGTCTGAGTGAGAGAGAGAGAGTGAGTGTGTGTGTGTGTCTGTCTGTGTCCCTGTCTGAGTGAGAGAGAGAGTGAGTGAGTGTGTCTGTCTGTGTCCCTGTCTGAGTGTGAGAGAGAGAGAGTGAGTGTGTGTGTCTGTCTGTGTCCCTGTCTGAGTGTGAGAGAGAGAGATTGAGTGTGTGTGTCTGTCTGTGTCCCTGTCTGAGTGTGAGGCACAGAGTGCGTGAGTGTGTCTGTCTGTGTCCCTTTCTGAGTGTGAGCGAGTGAGTGAGTGTGTGTGTCTGTCCGTGTCCCTGTCTGAGTGAGAGAGAGAGAGTGAGTGTGTGTGTGTTTCTGTCTGTGTCCCTGTCTGAGTGTGAGAGAGAGAGAGTGAGTGTGTGTGTCTGTCCGTGTCCCTGTCTGAGTGAGAGAGAGAGATTGAGTGTGTGTGTGTGTGTGTCTGTCTGTGTCCCTGTCTGAGTGAGAGAGAGAGAGTGAGTGTGTGTGTCTGTCTGTGTCCCTGTCTGAGTGTGAGAGAGAGAGAGTGTGTGTGTCTGTCTGTGTCCCTGTCTGAGTGTGAGAGAGAGAGTGAGTGTGTGTGTGTCTGTGTCCCTGTCTGACTGTGTGATAGAGAGTGAGTCTGTGTGTGTGTGTGTCTGTCCGTGTCCCTTTCTGAGTGAGAGAGAGAGAGTGAGTGTGTGTGTGTGTGTCTGTCTGTGTCCCTGTCTGAGTGTGTGAGAGAGAGTGAGTGTGTGGGTCTGTGTCCCTGTCTGAGTGAGAGAGAGAGAGAGTGAGTGTGTGTGTCTGTCTGTCTGTGTCCCTGTCTGAGTGTGAGAGAGAGAGAGAGTGAATGTGTGTGTCTGTCCGTGTCCCTGTCTGAGTGAGAGAGAGAGAGTGAGTGTGTGTGTGTGTCTGTCTGTGTCCCTGTCTGAGTGAGAGAGAGAGTGAGTGAGTGTGTCTGTCTGTGTCCCTGTCTGAGTGTGAGAGAGAGAGAGTGAGTGTGTGTGTCTGTCTGTGTCTCTGTCTGAGTGTGAGAGAGAGAGATTGAGTGTGTGTGTCTGTCTGTGTCCCTGTCTGAGTGTGAGGCACAGAGTGCGTGAGTGTGTCTGTCTGTGTCCCTTTCTGAGTGTGAGCGAGTGAGTGAGTGTGTGTGTCTGTCCGTCTCCCTGTCTGAGTGAGAGAGAGAGAGTGAGTGTGTGTGTGTGTCTGTCTGTGTCCCTGTCTGAGTGTGAGAGAGATAGAGTGTGTGTGTCTGTCCGTGTCCCTGTCTGAGTGAGAGAGAGAGATTGAGTGTGTGTGTGTGTGTGTCTGTCTGTGTCCCTGTCTGAGTGAGAGAGAGAGAGTGAGTGTGTGTGTGTCTGTGTCCCTGTCTGACTGTGTGATAGAGAGTGAGTCTGTGTGTCTGTCTGTGTCCCTGTCTGAGTGTGAGAGAGAGAGTGAGTGTGTGTGTCTGTCTGTATCCCTGTCCGAGAGAGAGAGTGAGTGTGAGTGTGTGTGTGTCTGTCTGTGTACCTGTCTGAGTGTGAGAGAGAGAGTGAGTGAGTGTGTCTGTCTGTGTCCCTGTCTGAGTGAGAGAGAGAGAGTGAGTGTGTGTGTCTCTCTGTGTCCCTGTCTGAGTGTGTGAGAGAGAGAGAGTGAATGTGTGTGTCTGTCCGTGTCCCTGCCTGAGTGAGAGAGAGAGAGTGAGTGTGTGTGTGTGTCTGTCTGTGTCCCTGTCTGAGTGAGGGAGAGAGTGAGTGAGTGTGTCTGTCTGTGTCCCTGTCTGAGTGTGAGGCACAGAGTGAGTGAGTGTGTCTGTCTGTGTCCCTTTCTGAGTGTGAGCGAGTGAGTGAGTGTGTGCTTCTGTCCGTGTCCCTGTCTGAGTGAGAGAGAGAGATTGAGTCTGTGTGTCTGTCTGTGTCCTTGTCTGAGTGTGAGTGAGTGTGTGTGTGTGTGTGAGTGTGTCTGTCTGTGTCCCTGTCTGAGTGTGAGAGAGAAAGTGAGTGTGTGTGTGTCTGTGTCCCTGTCTTACTGTATGAGAGAGAGTGAGTGTGTGTGTCTGTCTGTGTCCCTGTCTGAGTGTGAGAGAGAGAGTGAGTGTGTGTGTCTGTCCGTTTCCCTGTCTGAGTGAGAGAGAGAGAGTGAGTATGTGTGTGTGTCTGTCTGTGTCCCTGTCTGAGTGTGAGAGAGAGAGAGAGTGAGTGTGTGTGTGTGTCTGTCTGTGTCCCTGTCTGAGTGTGTGAGAGAGAGAGAGTGAGTGTGTGTGTGTGTGTCTGTCTGTGTCCCTGTCTGAGTGTGAGAGAGAGAGTGAGTGTGTGTGTCTGTCTGTGTCCTTGTCTGAGTGTGAGAGAGAGCGTGAGTGTGTGTGTCTGTCTGTGTCCCTGTCTGAGTGTGAGCGAGTGAGTGAGTGTGTGTGTCTGTCCGTGTCCATTTCTGAGTGAGAGAGAGAGAGTGAGTGTGTGTTTGTGTCTGTCTGTGTCCCTGTCTGAGTGAGAGAGAGAGAGAGAGTGAGTGTGTGTGTCTGTCTGTCTGTGTCCCTGTCTGAGTGTGAGAGAGAGAGAGAGTGAATGTGTGTGTCTGTCCGTGTCCCTGTCTGAGTGAGAGAGAGAGAGTGAGTGTGTGTGTGTGTCTGTCTGTGTCCCTGTCTGAGTGAGAGAGAGAGTGAGTGAGTGTGTCTGTCTGTGTCCCTGTCTGAGTGTGAGAGAGAGAGAGTGAGTGTGTTTGTGTGTCTGTGTCCCTGTCTGAGTGTGAGAGAGAGAGATTGAGTGTGTGTGTCTGTCTGTGTCCCTGTCTGAGTGTGAGGCACAGAGTGCGTGAGTGTGTCTGTCTGTGTCCCTTTCTGAGTGTGAGCGAGTGAGTGAGTGTGTGTGTCTGTCCGTGTCCCTGTCTGAGTGAGAGAGAGAGAGTGAGTGAGTGTGTGTGTCTGTCCGTGTCCCTGTCTGAGTGAGAGAGAGAGATTGAGTGTGTGTGTGTGTGTGTCTGTCTGTGTCCCTGTCTGAGTGAGAGAGAGAGAGTGAGTGTGTGTGTCTGTCTGTGTGCCTGTCTGAGTGTGAGAGAGAGAGAGTGTGTGTGTCTGTCTGTGTCCCTGTCTGAGTGTGAGAGAGAGAGTGAGTGTGTGTGTGTCTGTGTCCCTGTCTGACTGTGTGATAGAGAGTGAGTCTGTGTGTCTGTCTGTGTCCCTGTCTGAGTGTGAGGGAGAGAGTGAGTGTGTGTGTCTGTCCGTGTCCCTGTCTGAGTGAGAGAGAGAGTGAGTGAGTGTGTGTGTGTGTCTGTCTGTGTCCCTGTCTGAGTGTGAGAGAGAGAGAGAGTGAGTGTGTGTGTTTGTCTGTCTGTGTTCCTGTCTGAGTGTGAGAGAGGGAGTGAGTGTGTGTGTCTGTCTGTGTCCCTGTCTGAGTGTGTGAGAGAGAGAGTGAGTGTGTGTGTGTCTATGTCCCTGTCTGAGTGCGAGTGAGTGTGTGTGTGTGTGAGTGTGTCTGTCTGTGTCCCTGTCTGAGTGTGAGAGAGAGTGAGTATGTGTGTGTCTGTGTCCCTGTCTGAGTGTGTGAGAGAGAGATTGAGTGTGTGTGTCTGTCTGTGTCCCTGTCTGAGTGTGAGGCACAGAGTGCGTGAGTGTGTCTGTCTGTGTCCCTTTCTGAGTGTGAGCGAGTGAGTGAGTGTGTGTGTCTGTCCGTGTCCCTGTCTGAGTGAGAGAGAGAGAGTGAGTGTGTGTGTGTTTCTGTCTGTGTCCCTGTCTGAGTGTGAGAGAGAGAGAGTGAGTGTGTGTGTCTGTCCGTGTCCCTGTCTGAGTGAGAGAGAGAGATTGAGTGTGTGTGTGTGTGTGTCTGTCTGTGTCCCTGTCTGAGTGAGAGAGAGAGAGTGAGTGTGTGTGTCTGTCTGTGTCCCTGTCTGAGTGTGAGAGAGAGAGAGTGTGTGTGTCTGTCTGTGTCCCTGTCTGAGTGTGAGAGAGAGAGTGAGTGTGTGTGTGTCTGTGTCCCTGTCTGACTGTGTGATAGAGAGTGAGTCTGTGTGTGTGTGTGTCTGTCCATGTCCCTGTCTGAGTGAGAGAGAGAGAGTGAGTGTGTGTGTGTGTGTCTGTCTGTGTCCCTGTCTGAGTGTGTGAGAGAGAGTGAGTGTGTGGGTCTGTGTCCCTGTCTGAGTGAGAGAGAGAGAGAGTGAGTGTGTGTGTCTGTCTGTCTGTGTCCCTGTCTGAGTGTGAGAGAGAGAGAGAGTGAATGTGTGTGTCTGTCCGTGTCCCTGTCTGAGTGAGAGAGAGAGAGTGAGTGTGTGTGTGTGTCTGTCTGTGTCCCTGTCTGAGTGAGAGAGAGAGTGAGTGAGTGTGTCTGTCTGTGTCCCTGTCTGAGTGTGAGAGAGAGAGAGTGAGTGTGTGTGTCTGTCTGTGTCTCTGTCTGAGTGTGAGAGAGAGAGATTGAGTGTGTGTGTCTGTCTGTGTCCCTGTCTGAGTGTGAGGCACAGAGTGCGTGAGTGTGTCTGTCTGTGTCCCTTTCTGAGTGTGAGCGAGTGAGTGAGTGTGTGTGTCTGTCCGTGTCCCTGTCTGAGTGAGAGAGAGAGAGTGAGTGTGTGTGTGTGTCTGTCTGTGTCCCTGTCTGAGTGTGAGAGAGAGAGAGTGTGTGTGTCTGTCCGTGTCCCTGTCTGAGTGAGAGAGAGAGATTGAGTGTGTGTGTGTGTGTGTCTGTCTGTGTCCCTGTCTGAGTGAGAGAGAGAGAGTGAGTGTGTGTGTGTCTGTGTCCCTGTCTGACTGTGTGATAGAGAGTGAGTCTGTGTGTCTGTCTGTGTCCCTGTCTGAGTGTGAGAGAGAGAGTGAGTGTGTGTGTCTGTCTGTATCCCTGTCCGAGAGAGAGAGTGAGTGTGAGTGTGTGTGTGTCTGTCTGTGTACCTGTCTGAGTGTGAGAGAGAGAGTGAGTGAGTGTGTCTGTCTGTGTCCCTGTCTGAGTGAGAGAGAGAGAGTGAGTGTGTGTGTCTGTCTGTGTCCCTGTCTGAGTGTGTGAGAGAGAGAGAGTGAATGTGTGTGTCTGTCCGTGTCCCTGCCTGAGTGAGAGAGAGAGAGTGAGTGTGTGTGTGTGTCTGTCTGTGTCCCTGTCTGAGTGAGGGAGAGAGTGAGTGAGTGTGTCTGTCTGTGTCCCTGTCTGAGTGTGAGGCACAGAGTGAGTGAGTGTGTCTGTCTGTGTCCCTTTCTGAGTGTGAGCGAGTGAGTGAGTGTGTGCTTCTGTCCGTGTCCCTGTCTGAGTGAGAGAGAGAGATTGAGTCTGTGTGTCTGTCTGTGTCCTTGTCTGAGTGTGAGTGAGTGTGTGTGTGTGTGTGAGTGTGTCTGTCTGTGTCCCTGTCTGAGTGTGAGAGAGAAAGTGAGTGTGTGTGTGTCTGTGTCCCTGTCTTACTGTATGAGAGAGAGTGAGTGTGTGTGTCTGTCTGTGTCCCTGTCTGAGTGTGAGAGAGAGAGTGAGTGTGTGTGTCTGTCCGTTTCCCTGTCTGAGTGAGAGAGAGAGAGTGAGTATGTGTGTGTGTCTGTCTGTGTCCCTGTCTGAGTGTGAGAGAGAGAGAGAGTGAGTGTGTGTGTGTGTCTGTCTGTGTCCCTGTCTGAGTGTGTGAGAGAGAGAGAGTGAGTGTGTGTGTGTGTGTCTGTCTGTGTCCCTGTCTGAGTGTGAGAGAGAGAGTGAGTGTGTGTGTCTGTCTGTGTCCTTGTCTGAGTGTGAGAGAGAGCGTGAGTGTGTGTGTCTGTCTGTGTCCCTGTCTGAGTGTGAGCGAGTGAGTGAGTGTGTGTGTCTGTCCGTGTCCATTTCTGAGTGAGAGAGAGAGAGTGAGTGTGTGTTTGTGTCTGTCTGTGTCCCTGTCTGAGTGAGAGAGAGAGAGAGAGTGAGTGTGTGTGTCTGTCTGTCTGTGTCCCTGTCTGAGTGTGAGAGAGAGAGAGAGTGAATGTGTGTGTCTGTCCGTGTCCCTGTCTGAGTGAGAGAGAGAGAGTGAGTGTGTGTGTGTGTCTGTCTGTGTCCCTGTCTGAGTGAGAGAGAGAGTGAGTGAGTGTGTCTGTCTGTGTCCCTGTCTGAGTGTGAGAGAGAGAGAGTGAGTGTGTTTGTGTGTCTGTGTCCCTGTCTGAGTGTGAGAGAGAGAGATTGAGTGTGTGTGTCTGTCTGTGTCCCTGTCTGAGTGTGAGGCACAGAGTGCGTGAGTGTGTCTGTCTGTGTCCCTTTCTGAGTGTGAGCGAGTGAGTGAGTGTGTGTGTCTGTCCGTGTCCCTGTCTGAGTGAGAGAGAGAGAGTGAGTGAGTGTGTGTGTCTGTCCGTGTCCCTGTCTGAGTGAGAGAGAGAGATTGAGTGTGTGTGTGTGTGTGTCTGTCTGTGTCCCTGTCTGAGTGAGAGAGAGAGAGTGAGTGTGTGTGTCTGTCTGTGTGCCTGTCTGAGTGTGAGAGAGAGAGAGTGTGTGTGTCTGTCTGTGTCCCTGTCTGAGTGTGAGAGAGAGAGTGAGTGTGTGTGTGTCTGTGTCCCTGTCTGACTGTGTGATAGAGAGTGAGTCTGTGTGTCTGTCTGTGTCCCTGTCTGAGTGTGAGAGAGAGAGTGAGTGTGTGTGTCTGTCCGTGTCCCTGTCTGAGTGAGAGAGAGAGTGAGTGAGTGTGTGTGTGTGTCTGTCTGTGTCCCTGTCTGAGTGTGAGAGAGAGAGAGAGTGAGTGTGTGTGTGTGTCTGTCTGTGTTCCTGTCTGAGTGTGAGAGAGGGAGTGAGTGTGTGTGTCTGTCTGTGTCCCTGTCTGAGTGTGTGAGAGAGAGAGTGAGTGTGTGTGTGTCTATGTCCCTGTCTGAGTGCGAGTGAGTGTGTGTGTGTGTGAGTGTGTCTGTCTGTGTCCCTGTCTGAGTGTGAGAGAGAGTGAGTATGTGTGTGTCTGTGTCCCTGTCTGACTGTATGAGAGAGAGTGAGTCTGTGTGTCTGTCTGTGTCCCTGTCTGAGTGTGAGAGAGAGAGAGTAAGTGTGTGTGTCTGTCTGTATCCCTGTCCGAGAGAGAGAGTGAGTGTGAGTGTGTGTGTCTGTCTGTGTACCTGTCTGAGTGTGAGAGAGAGAGTGAGTGAGTGTGTCTGTCTGTGTCCCTGTCTGAGTGAGAGAGAGAGAGTGAGTGTGTGTGTGTCTGTCTGTGTCCCTGTCTGAGTGTGAGAGAGAGAGAGAGTGAATGTGTGTGTCTGTCCGTGTCCCTGTCTGAGTGAGAGAGAGAGAGTGAGTGTGTGTGTGTGTCTGTCTGTGTCCCTGTCTGAGTGAGGGAGAGAGTGAGTGAGTGTGTCTGTCTGTGTCCCTGTCTGAGTGTGAGGCACAGAGTGAGTGAGTGTGTCTGTCTGTGTCCCTTTCTGAGTGTGAGCGAGTGAGTGAGTGTGTGTTTCTGTCCGTGTCCCTGTCTGAGTGAGAGAGAGAGAGAGTGAGTGTGTGTTTGTGTCTGTCTGTGTCCCTGTCTGAGTGTGAGTGAGTGTGTGTGTGTGTGTGTGTGAGTGTGTCTGTCTGTGTCCCTGTCTGAGTGTGAGAGAGAAAGTGAGTGTGTGTGTGTCTGTGTCCCTGTCTGACTGTATGAGAGAGAGTGAGTCTGTGTGTCTGTCTGAGTCCCTGTCTGAGTGTGAGAGAGAGAGTGAGTGTGTGGGTCTGTGTCCCTGTCTGAGTGAGAGAGAGAGAGAGTGAGTGTGTGTGTCTGTCTGTCTGTGTCCCTGTCTGAGTGTGAGAGAGAGAGAGAGTGAATGTGTGTGTCTGTCCGTGTCCCTGTCTGAGTGAGAGAGAGAGAGTGAGTGTGTGTGTGTGTCTGTCTGTGTCCCTGTCTGAGTGAGAGAGAGAGTGAGTGAGTGTGTCTGTCTGTGTCCCTGTCTGAGTGTGAGAGAGAGAGAGTGAGTGTGTGTGTCTGTCTGTGTCTCTGTCTGAGTGTGAGAGAGAGAGATTGAGTGTGTGTGTCTGTCTGTGTCCCTGTCTGAGTGTGAGGCACAGAGTGCGTGAGTGTGTCTGTCTGTGTCCCTTTCTGAGTGTGAGCGAGTGAGTGAGTGTCTGTGTCTGTCCGTGTCCCTGTCTGAGTGAGAGAGAGAGAGTGAGTGTGTGTGTGTGTCTGTCTGTGTCCCTGTCTGAGTGTGAGAGAGAGAGAGTGTGTGTGTCTGTCCGTGTCCCTGTCTGAGTGAGAGAGAGAGATTGAGTGTGTGTGTGTGTGTGTCTGTCTGTGTCCCTGTCTGAGTGAGAGAGAGAGAGTGAGTGTGTGTGTGTCTGTGTCCCTGTCTGACTGTGTGATAGAGAGTGAGTCTGTGTGTCTGTCTGTGTCCCTGTCTGAGTGTGAGAGAGAGAGTGAGTGTGTGTGTCTGTCTGTATCCCTGTCCGAGAGAGAGAGTGAGTGTGAGTGTGTGTGTGTCTGTCTGTGTACCTGTCTGAGTGTGAGAGAGAGAGTGAGTGAGTGTGTCTGTCTGTGTCCCTGTCTGAGTGAGAGAGAGAGAGTGAGTGTGTGTGTCTGTCTGTGTCCCTGTCTGAGTGTGTGAGAGAGAGAGAGTGAATGTGTGTGTCTGTCCGTGTCCCTGCCTGAGTGAGAGAGAGAGAGTGAGTGTGTGTGTGTGTCTGTCTGTGTCCCTGTCTGAGTGAGGGAGAGAGTGAGTGAGTGTGTCTGTCTGTGTCCCTGTCTGAGTGTGAGGCACAGAGTGAGTGAGTGTGTCTGTCTGTGTCCCTTTCTGAGTGTGAGCGAGTGAGTGAGTGTGTGCTTCTGTCCGTGTCCCTGTCTGAGTGAGAGAGAGAGAGTGAGTCTGTGTGTCTGTCTGTGTCCTTGTCTGAGTGTGAGTGAGTGTGTGTGTGTGTGTGAGTGTGTCTGTCTGTGTCCCTGTCTGAGTGTGAGAGAGAAAGTGAGTGTGTGTGTGTCTGTGTCCCTGTCTTACTGTATGAGAGAGAGTGAGTGTGTGTGTCTGTCTGTGTCCCTGTCTGAGTGTGAGAGAGAGAGTGAGTGTGTGTGTCTGTCCGTTTCCCTGTCTGAGTGAGAGAGAGAGAGTGAGTATGTGTGTGTGTCTGTCTGTGTCCCTGTCTGAGTGTGAGAGAGAGAGAGAGTGAGTGTGTGTGTGTGTCTGTCTGTGTCCCTGTCTGAGTGTGTGAGAGAGAGAGAGTGAGTGTGTGTGTGTGTGTCTGTCTGTGTCCCTGTCTGAGTGTGAGAGAGAGAGTGAGTGTGTGTGTCTGTCTGTGTCCTTGTCTGAGTGTGAGAGAGAGCGTGAGTGTGTGTGTCTGTCTGTGTCCCTGTCTGAGTGTGAGCGAGTGAGTGAGTGTGTGTGTCTGTCCGTGTCCATTTCTGAGTGAGAGAGAGAGAGTGAGTGTGTGTTTGTGTCTGTCTGTGTCCCTGTCTGAGTGAGAGAGAGAGAGAGAGTGAGTGTGTGTGTCTGTCTGTCTGTGTCCCTGTCTGAGTGTGAGAGAGAGAGAGAGTGAATGTGTGTGTCTGTCCGTGTCCCTGTCTGAGTGAGAGAGAGAGAGTGAGTGTGTGTGTGTGTCTGTCTGTGTCCCTGTCTGAGTGAGAGAGAGAGTGAGTGAGTGTGTCTGTCTGTGTCCCTGTCTGAGTGTGAGAGAGAGAGAGTGAGTGTGTGTGTCTGTCTGTGTCTCTGTCTGAGTGTGAGAGAGAGAGATTGAGTGTGTGTGTCTGTCTGTGTCCCTGTCTGAGTGTGAGGCACAGAGTGCGTGAGTGTGTCTGTCTGTGTCCCTTTCTGAGTGTGAGCGAGTGAGTGAGTGTGTGTGTCTGTCCGTGTCCCTGTCTGAGTGAGAGAGAGAGAGTGAGTGTGTGTGTGTGTCTGTCTGTGTCCCTGTCTGAGTGTGAGAGAGAGAGAGTGTGTGTGTCTGTCCGTGTCCCTGTCTGAGTGAGAGAGAGAGATTGAGTGTGTGTGTGTGTGTGTCTGTCTGTGTCCCTGTCTGAGTGAGAGAGAGAGAGTGAGTGTGTGTGTGTCTGTGTCCCTGTCTGACTGTGTGATAGAGAGTGAGTCTGTGTGTCTGTCTGTGTCCCTGTCTGAGTGTGAGAGAGAGAGTGAGTGTGTGTGTCTGTCTGTATCCCTGTCCGAGAGAGAGAGTGAGTGTGAGTGTGTGTGTGTCTGTCTGTGTACCTGTCTGAGTGTGAGAGAGAGAGTGAGTGAGTGTGTCTGTCTGTGTCCCTGTCTGAGTGAGAGAGAGAGAGTGAGTGTGTGTGTCTGTCTGTGTCCCTGTCTGAGTGTGTGAGAGAGAGAGAGTGAATGTGTGTGTCTGTCCGTGTCCCTGCCTGAGTGAGAGAGAGAGAGTGAGTGTGTGTGTGTGTCTGTCTGTGTCCCTGTCTGAGTGAGGGAGAGAGTGAGTGAGTGTGTCTGTCTGTGTCCCTGTCTGAGTGTGAGGCACAGAGTGAGTGAGTGTGTCTGTCTGTGTCCCTTTCTGAGTGTGAGCGAGTGAGTGAGTGTGTGCTTCTGTCCGTGTCCCTGTCTGAGTGAGAGAGAGAGATTGAGTCTGTGTGTCTGTCTGTGTCCTTGTCTGAGTGTGAGTGAGTGTGTGTGTGTGTGTGAGTGTGTCTGTCTGTGTCCCTGTCTGAGTGTGAGAGAGAAAGTGAGTGTGTGTGTGTCTGTGTCCCTGTCTTACTGTATGAGAGAGAGTGAGTGTGTGTGTCTGTCTGTGTCCCTGTCTGAGTGTGAGAGAGAGAGTGAGTGTGTGTGTCTGTCCGTTTCCCTGTCTGAGTGAGAGAGAGAGAGTGAGTATGTGTGTGTGTCTGTCTGTGTCCCTGTCTGAGTGTGAGAGAGAGAGAGAGTGAGTGTGTGTGTGTGTCTGTCTGTGTCCCTGTCTGAGTGTGTGAGAGAGAGAGAGTGAGTGTGTGTGTGTGTGTCTGTCTGTGTCCCTGTCTGAGTGTGAGAGAGAGAGTGAGTGTGTGTGTCTGTCTGTGTCCTTGTCTGAGTGTGAGAGAGAGCGTGAGTGTGTGTGTCTGTCTGTGTCCCTGTCTGAGTGTGAGCGAGTGAGTGAGTGTGTGTGTCTGTCCGTGTCCATTTCTGAGTGAGAGAGAGAGAGTGAGTGTGTGTTTGTGTCTGTCTGTGTCCCTGTCTGAGTGAGAGAGAGAGAGAGAGTGAGTGTGTGTGTCTGTCTGTCTGTGTCCCTGTCTGAGTGTGAGAGAGAGAGAGAGTGAATGTGTGTGTCTGTCCGTGTCCCTGTCTGAGTGAGAGAGAGAGAGTGAGTGTGTGTGTGTGTGTCTGTCTGTGTCCCTGTCTGAGTGAGAGAGAGAGTGAGTGAGTGTGTCTGTCTGTGTCCCTGTCTGAGTGTGAGAGAGAGAGAGTGAGTGTGTTTGTGTGTCTGTGTCCCTGTCTGAGTGTGAGAGAGAGAGATTGAGTGTGTGTGTCTGTCTGTGTCCCTGTCTGAGTGTGAGGCACAGAGTGCGTGAGTGTGTCTGTCTGTGTCCCTTTCTGAGTGTGAGCGAGTGAGTGAGTGTGTGTGTCTGTCCGTGTCCCTGTCTGAGTGAGAGAGAGAGAGTGAGTGAGTGTGTGTGTCTGTCCGTGTCCCTGTCTGAGTGAGAGAGAGAGATTGAGTGTGTGTGTGTGTGTGTCTGTCTGTGTCCCTGTCTGAGTGAGAGAGAGAGAGTGAGTGTGTGTGTCTGTCTGTGTGCCTGTCTGAGTGTGAGAGAGAGAGAGTGTGTGTGTCTGTCTGTGTCCCTGTCTGAGTGTGAGAGAGAGAGTGAGTGTGTGTGTGTCTGTGTCCCTGTCTGACTGTGTGATAGAGAGTGAGTCTGTGTGTCTGTCTGTGTCCCTGTCTGAGTGTGAGAGAGAGAGTGAGTGTGTGTGTCTGTCCGTGTCCCTGTCTGAGTGAGAGAGAGAGTGAGTGAGTGTGTGTGTGTGTCTGTCTGTGTCCCTGTCTGAGTGTGAGAGAGAGAGAGAGTGAGTGTGTGTGTGTGTCTGTCTGTGTTCCTGTCTGAGTGTGAGAGAGGGAGTGAGTGTGTGTGTCTGTCTGTGTCCCTGTCTGAGTGTGTGAGAGAGAGAGTGAGTGTGTGTGTGTCTATGTCCCTGTCTGAGTGCGAGTGAGTGTGTGTGTGTGTGAGTGTGTCTGTCTGTGTCCCTGTCTGAGTGTGAGAGAGAGTGAGTATGTGTGTGTCTGTGTCCCTGTCTGACTGTATGAGAGAGAGTGAGTCTGTGTGTCTGTCTGTGTCCCTGTCTGAGTGTGAGAGAGAGAGTAAGTGTGTGTGTCTGTCTGTATCCCTGTCCGAGAGAGAGAGTGAGTGTGAGTGTGTGTGTCTGTCTGTGTACCTGTCTGAGTGTGAGAGAGAGAGTGAGTGAGTGTGTCTGTCTGTGTCCCTGTCTGAGTGAGAGAGAGAGAGTGAGTGTGTGTGTGTCTGTCTGTGTCCCTGTCTGAGTGTGAGAGAGAGAGAGAGTGAATGTGTGTGTCTGTCCGTGTCCCTGTCTGAGTGAGAGAGAGAGAGTGAGTGTGTGTGTGTGTCTGTCTGTGTCCCTGTCTGAGTGAGGGAGAGAGTGAGTGAGTGTGTCTGTCTGTGTCCCTGTCTGAGTGTGAGGCACAGAGTGAGTGAGTGTGTCTGTCTGTGTCCCTTTCTGAGTGTGAGCGAGTGAGTGAGTGTGTGTTTCTGTCCGTGTCCCTGTCTGAGTGAGAGAGAGAGAGAGTGAGTGTGTGTGTCTGTCTGTGTCCTTGTCTGAGTGTGAGTGAGTGTGTGTGTGTGTGTGTGTGAGTGTGTCTGTCTGTGTCCCTGTCTGAGTGTGAGAGAGAAAGTGAGTGTGTGTGTGTCTGTGTCCCTGTCTGACTGTATGAGAGAGAGTGAGTCTGTGTGTCTGTCTGAGTCCCTGTCTGAGTGTGAGAGAGAGAGTGAGTGTGTGGGTCTGTGTCCCTGTCTGAGTGAGAGAGAGAGAGAGTGAGTGTGTGTGTCTGTCTGTCTGTGTCCCTGTCTGAGTGTGAGAGAGAGAGAGAGTGAATGTGTGTGTCTGTCCGTGTCCCTGTCTGAGTGAGAGAGAGAGAGTGAGTGTGTGTGTGTGTCTGTCTGTGTCCCTGTCTGAGTGAGAGAGAGAGTGAGTGAGTGTGTCTGTCTGTGTCCCTGTCTGAGTGTGAGAGAGAGAGAGTGAGTGTGTGTGTCTGTCTGTGTCTCTGTCTGAGTGTGAGAGAGAGAGATTGAGTGTGTGTGTCTGTCTGTGTCCCTGTCTGAGTGTGAGGCACAGAGTGCGTGAGTGTGTCTGTCTGTGTCCCTTTCTGAGTGTGAGCGAGTGAGTGAGTGTGTGTGTCTGTCCGTGTCCCTGTCTGAGTGAGAGAGAGAGAGTGAGTGTGTGTGTGTGTCTGTCTGTGTCCCTGTCTGAGTGTGAGAGAGAGAGAGTGTGTGTGTCTGTCCGTGTCCCTGTCTGAGTGAGAGAGAGAGATTGAGTGTGTGTGTGTGTGTGTCTGTCTGTGTCCCTGTCTGAGTGAGAGAGAGAGAGTGAGTGTGTGTGTGTCTGTGTCCCT
The DNA here is from genome assembly GCF_048418815.1 of Hemitrygon akajei. NCBI lineage: Eukaryota > Metazoa > Chordata > Chondrichthyes > Myliobatiformes > Dasyatidae > Hemitrygon > Hemitrygon akajei. Next base: position 47,895,103 of record NC_133137.1, read on the forward strand.
GTCTGACTGTGTGATAGAGAGTGAGTCTGTGTGTCTGTCTGTGTCCCTGTCTGAGTGTGAGAGAGAGAGTGAGTGTGTGTGTCTGTCTGTATCCCTGTCCGAGAGAGAGAGTGAGTGTGAGTGTGTGTGTGTCTGTCTGTGTACCTGTCTGAGTGTGAGAGAGAGAGTGAGTGAGTGTGTCTGTCTGTGTCCCTGTCTGAGTGAGAGAGAGAGAGTGAGTGTGTGTGTCTGTCTGTGTCCCTGTCTGAGTGTGTGAGAGAGAGAGAGTGAGTGTGTGTGTGTGTGTCTGTCTGTGTCCCTGTCTGAGTGTGAGAGAGAGAGTGAGTGTGTGTGTCTGTCTGTGTCCTTGTCTGAGTGTGAGAGAGAGCGTGAGTGTGTGTGTCTGTCTGTGTCCCTGTCTGAGTGTGAGCGAGTGAGTGAGTGTGTGTGTCTGTCCGTGTCCATTTCTGAGTGAGAGAGAGAGAGTGAGTGTGTGTTTGTGTCTGTCTGTGTCCCTGTCTGAGTGAGAGAGAGAGAGAGAGTGAGTGTGTGTGTCTGTCTGTCTGTGTCCCTGTCTGAGTGTGAGAGAGAGAGAGAGTGAATGTGTGTGTCTGTCCGTGTCCGTGTCTGAGTGAGAGAGAGAGTGAGTGAGTGTGTCTGTCTGTGTCCCTGTCTGAGTGTGAGAGAGAGAGAGTGAGTGTGTGTGTGTGTCTGTCTGTGTCCCTGTCTGAGTGAGAGAGAGAGTGAGTGAGTGTGTCTGTCTGTGTCCCTGTCTGAGTGTGAGAGAGAGAGAGTGAGTGTGTTTGTGTGTCTGTGTCCCTGTCTGAGTGTGAGAGAGAGAGATTGAGTGTGTGTGTCTGTCTGTGTCCCTGTCTGAGTGTGAGGCACAGAGTGCGTGAGTGTGTCTGTCTGTGTCCCTTTCTGAGTGTGAGCGAGTGAGTGAGTGTGTGTGTCTGTCCGTGTCCCTGTCTGAGTGAGAGAGAGAGAGTGAGTGAGTGTGTGTGTCTGTCCGTGTCCCTGTCTGAGTGAGAGAGAGAGATTGAGTGTGTGTGTGTGTGTGTCTGTCTGTGTCCCTGTCTGAGTGAGAGAGAGAGAGTGAGTGTGTGTGTCTGTCTGTGTGCCTGTCTGAGTGTGAGAGAGAGAGAGTGTGTGTGTCTGTCTGTGTCCCTGTCTGAGTGTGAGAGAGAGAGTGAGTGTGTGTGTGTCTGTGTCCCTGTCTGACTGTGTGATAGAGAGTGAGTCTGTGTGTCTGTCTGTGTCCCTGTCTGAGTGTGAGAGAGAGAGTGAGTGTGTGTGTCTGTCCGTGTCCCTGTCTGAGTGAGAGAGAGAGTGAGTGAGTGTGTGTGTGTGTCTGTCTGTGTCCCTGTCTGAGTGTGAGAGAGAGATAGAGAGTGAGTGTGTGTGTGTGTCTGTCTGTGTTCCTGTCTGAGTGTGAGAGAGGGAGTGAGTGTGTGTGTCTGTCTGTGTCCCTGTCTGAGTGTGTGAGAGAGAGAGTGAGTGTGTGTGTGTCTATGTCCCTGTCTGAGTGCGAGTGAGTGTGTGTGTGTGTGAGTGTGTCTGTCTGTGTCCCTGTCTGAGTGTGAGAGAGAGTGAGTATGTGTGTGTCTGTGTCCCTGTCTGACTGTATGAGAGAGAGTGAGTCTGTGTGTCTGTCTGTGTCCCTGTCTGAGTGTGAGAGAGAGAGAGTAAGTGTGTGTGTCTGTCTGTATCCCTGTCCGAGAGAGAGAGTGTGTGTGAGTGTGTGTGTCTGTCTGTGTACCTGTCTGAGTGTGAGAGAGAGAGTGAGTGAGTGTGTCTGTCTGTGTCCCTGTCTGAGTGAGAGAGAGAGAGTGAGTGTGTGTGTGTCTGTCTGTGTCCCTGTCTGAGTGTGAGAGAGAGAGAGAGTGAATGTGTGTGTCTGTCCGTGTCCCTGTCTGAGTGAGAGAGAGAGAGTGAGTGTGTGTGTGTGTCTGTCTGTGTCCCTGTCTGAGTGAGGGAGAGAGTGAGTGAGTGTGTCTGTCTGTGTCCCTGTCTGAGTGTGAGGCACAGAGTGAGTGAGTGTGTCTGTCTGTGTCCCTTTCTGAGTGTGAGCGAGTGAGTGAGTGTGTGTTTCTGTCCGTGTCCCTGTCTGAGTGAGAGAGAGAGAGAGTGAGTGTGTGTGTCTGTCTGTGTCCTTGTCTGAGTGTGAGTGAGTGTGTGTGTGTGTGTGTGTGAGTGTGTCTGTCTGTGTCCCTGTCTGAGTGTGAGAGAGAAAGTGAGTGTGTGTGTGTCTGTGTCCCTGTCTGACTGTATGAGAGAGAGTGAGTCTGTGTGTCTGTCTGAGTCCCTGTCTGAGTGTGAGAGAGAGAGTGAGTGTGTGGGTCTGTGTCCCTGTCTGAGTGAGAGAGAGAGAGAGTGAGTGTGTGTGTCTGTCTGTCTGTGTCCCTGTCTGAGTGTGAGAGAGAGAGAGAGTGAATGTGTGTGTCTGTCCGTGTCCCTGTCTGAGTGAGAGAGAGAGAGAGTGAGTGTGTGTGTGTGTCTGTCTGTGTCCCTGTCTGAGTGAGAGAGAGAGTGAGTGAGTGTGTCTGTCTGTGTCCCTGTCTGAGTGTGAGAGAGAGAGAGTGAGTGTGTGTGTCTGTCTGTGTCTCTGTCTGAGTGTGAGAGAGAGAGATTGAGTGTGTGTGTCTGTCTGTGTCCCTGTCTGAGTGTGAGGCACAGAGTGCGTGAGTGTGTCTGTCTGTGTCCCTTTCTGAGTGTGAGCGAGTGAGTGAGTGTGTGTGTCTGTCCGTGTCCCTGTCTGAGTGAGAGAGAGAGAGTGAGTGTGTGTGTGTGTCTGTCTGTGTCCCTGTCTGAGTGTGAGAGAGAGAGAGTGTGTGTGTCTGTCCGTGTCCCTGTCTGAGTGAGAGAGAGAGATTGAGTGTGTGTGTGTGTGTGTCTGTCTGTGTCCCTGTCTGAGTGAGAGAGAGAGAGTGAGTGTGTGTGTGTCTGTGTCCCTGTCTGACTGTGTGATAGAGAGTGAGTCTGTGTGTCTGTCTGTGTCCCTGTCTGAGTGTGAGAGAGAGAGTGAGTGTGTGTGTCTGTCTGTATCCCTGTCCGAGAGAGAGAGTGAGTGTGAGTGTGTGTGTGTCTGTCTGTGTACCTGTCTGAGTGTGAGAGAGAGAGTGAGTGAGTGTGTCTGTCTGTGTCCCTGTCTGAGTGAGAGAGAGAGAGTGAGTGTGTGTGTCTGTCTGTGTCCCTGTCTGAGTGTGTGAGAGAGAGAGAGTGAATGTGTGTGTCTGTCCGTGTCCCTGCCTGAGTGAGAGAGAGAGAGTGAGTGTGTGTGTGTGTCTGTCTGTGTCCCTGTCTGAGTGAGGGAGAGAGTGAGTGAGTGTGTCTGTCTGTGTCCCTGTCTGAGTGTGAGGCACAGAGTGAGTGAGTGTGTCTGTCTGTGTCCCTTTCTGAGTGTGAGCGAGTGAGTGAGTGTGTGCTTCTGTCCGTGTCCCTGTCTGAGTGAGAGAGAGAGAGTGAGTCTGTGTGTCTGTCTGTGTCCTTGTCTGAGTGTGAGTGAGTGTGTGTGTGTGTGTGAGTGTGTCTGTCTGTGTCCCTGTCTGAGTGTGAGAGAGAGCGTGAGTGTGTGTGTCTGTCTGTGTCCCTGTCTGAGTGTGAGCGAGTGAGTGAGTGTGTGTGTCTGTCCGTGTCCATTTCTGAGTGAGAGAGAGAGAGTGAGTGTGTGTTTGTGTCTGTCTGTGTCCCTGTCTGAGTGAGAGAGAGAGAGAGAGTGAGTGTGTGTGTCTGTCTGTCTGTGTCCCTGTCTGAGTGTGAGAGAGAGAGAGAGTGAATGTGTGTGTCTGTCCGTGTCCCTGTCTGAGTGAGAGAGAGAGAGTGAGTGTGTGTGTGTGTCTGTCTGTGTCCCTGTCTGAGTGAGAGAGAGAGTGAGTGAGTGTGTCTGTCTGTGTCCCTGTCTGAGTGTGAGAGAGAGAGAGTGAGTGTGTTTGTGTGTCTGTGTCCCTGTCTGAGTGTGAGAGAGAGAGATTGAGTGTGTGTGTCTGTCTGTGTCCCTGTCTGAGTGTGAGGCACAGAGTGCGTGAGTGTGTCTGTCTGTGTCCCTTTCTGAGTGTGAGCGAGTGAGTGAGTGTGTGTGTCTGTCCGTGTCCCTGTCTGAGTGAGAGAGAGAGAGTGAGTGAGTGTGTGTGTCTGTCCGTGTCCCTGTCTGAGTGAGAGAGAGAGATTGAGTGTGTGTGTGTGTGTGTCTGTCTGTGTCCCTGTCTGAGTGAGAGAGAGAGAGTGAGTGTGTGTGTCTGTCTGTGTGCCTGTCTGAGTGTGAGAGAGAGAGTGTGTGTGTCTGTCTGTGTCCCTGTCTGAGTGTGAGAGAGAGAGTGAGTGTGTGTGTGTCTGTGTCCCTGTCTGACTGTGTGATAGAGAGTGAGTCTGTGTGTCTGTCTGTGTCCCTGTCTGAGTGTGAGAGAGAGAGTGAGTGTGTGTGTCTGTCCGTGTCCCTGTCTGAGTGAGAGAGAGAGTGAGTGAGTGTGTGTGTGTGTCTGTCTGTGTCCCTGTCTGAGTGTGAGAGAGAGAGAGAGTGAGTGTGTGTGTGTGTCTGTCTGTGTTCCTGTCTGAGTGTGAGAGAGAGAGTGAGTGTGTGTGTCTGTCTGTGTCCCTGTCTGAGTGTGTGAGAGAGAGAGTGAGTGTGTGTGTGTCTATGTCCCTGTCTGAGTGCGAGTGAGTGTGTGTGTGTGTGAGTGTGTCTGTCTGTGTCCCTGTCTGAGTGTGAGAGAGAGTGAGTATGTGTGTGTCTGTGTCCCTGTCTGACTGTATGAGAGAGAGTGAGTCTGTGTGTCTGTCTGTGTCCCTGTCTGAGTGTGAGAGAGAGAGAGTAAGTGTGTGTGTCTGTCTGTATCCCTGTCCGAGAGAGAGAGTGAGTGTGAGTGTGTGTGTCTGTCTGTGTACCTGTCTGAGTGTGAGAGAGAGAGTGAGTGAGTGTGTCTGTCTGTGTCCCTGTCTGAGTGAGAGAGAGAGAGTGAGTGTGTGTGTCTGTCTGTGTCCCTGTCTGAGTGTGAGAGAGAGAGAGAGTGAATGTGTGTGTCTGTCCGTGTCCCTGTCTGAGTGAGAGAGAGAGAGTGAGTGTGTGTGTGTGTCTGTCTGTGTCCCTGTCTGAGTGAGGGAGAGAGTGAGTGAGTGTGTCTGTCTGTGTCCCTGTCTGAGTGTGAGGCACAGAGTGAGTGAGTGTGTCTGTCTGTGTCCCTTTCTGAGTGTGAGCGAGTGAGTGAGTGTGTGTTTCTGTCCGTGTCCCTGTCTGAGTGAGAGAGAGAGAGAGTGAGTGTGTGTGTCTGTCTGTGTCCTTGTCTGAGTGTGAGTGAGTGTGTGTGTGTGTGTGTGTGAGTGTGTCTGTCTGTGTCCCTGTCTGAGTTTGAGAGAGAAAGTGAGTGTGTGTGTGTCTGTGTCCCTGTCTGACTGTATGAGAGAGAGTGAGTCTGTGTGTCTGTCTGAGTCCCTGTCTGAGTGTGAGAGAGAGAGTGAGTGTGTGTGTCTGTCCGTTTCCCTGTCTGAGTGAGAGAGAGAGAGTGAGTATGTGTGTGTGTCTGTCTGTATCCCTGTCTGAGTGTGAGAGAGAGAGAGAGTGAGTGTGTGTGTGTGTCTGTCTGTGTCCCTGTCTGAGTGTGTGAGAGAGAGAGAGTGAGTGTGTCTGTGTGTGTCTGTCTGTGTCCCTGTCTGAGTGTGTGAGAGAGAGTGAGTGTGTGGGTCTGTGTCCCTGTCTGAGTGAGAGAGAGAGAGAGTGAGTGTGTGTGTCTGTCTGTCTGTGTCCCTGTCTGAGTGTGAGAGAGAGAGAGAGTGAATGTGTGTGTCTGTCCGTGTCCCTGTCTGAGTGAGAGAGAGAGAGTGAGTGTGTGTGTGTGACTGTCTGTGTCCCTGTCTGAGTGAGAGAGAGAGTGAGTGAGTGTGTCTGTCTGTGTCCCTGTCTGAGTGTGAGAGAGAGAGAGTGAGTGTGTGTGTCTGTCTGTGTCTCTGTCTGAGTGTGAGAGAGAGAGATTGAGTGTGTGTGTCTGTCTGTGTCCCTGTCTGAGTGTGAGGCACAGAGTGCGTGAGTGTGTCTGTCTGTGTCCCTTTCTGAGTGTGAGCGAGTGAGTGAGTGTGTGTGTCTGTCCGTGTCCCTGTCTGAGTGAGAGAGAGAGAGTGAGTGTGTGTGTGTGTCTGTCTGTGTCCCTGTCTGAGTGTGAGAGAGAGAGAGTGTGTGTGTCTGTCCGTGTCCCTGTCTGAGTGAGAGAGAGAGATTGAGTGTGTGTGTGTGTGTGTCTGTCTGTGTCCCTGTCTGAGTGAGAGAGAGAGAGTGAGTGTGTGTGTGTCTGTGTCCCTGTCTGACTGTGTGATAGAGAGTGAGTCTGTGTGTCTGTCTGTGTCCCTGTCTGAGTGTGAGAGAGAGAGTGAGTGTGTGTGTCTGTCTGTATCCCTGTCCGAGAGAGAGAGTGAGTGTGAGTGTGTGTGTGTCTGTCTGTGTACCTGTCTGAGTGTGAGAGAGAGAGTGAGTGAGTGTGTCTGTCTGTGTCCCTGTCTGAGTGAGAGAGAGAGAGTGAGTGTGTGTGTCTGTCTGTGTCCCTGTCTGAGTGTGTGAGAGAGAGAGAGTGAATGTGTGTGTCTGTCCGTGTCCCTGCCTGAGTGAGAGAGAGAGAGTGAGTGTGTGTGTGTGTCTGTCTGTGTCCCTGTCTGAGTGAGGGAGAGAGTGAGTGAGTGTGTCTGTCTGTGTCCCTGTCTGAGTGTGAGGCACAGAGTGAGTGAGTGTGTCTGTCTGTGTCCCTTTCTGAGTGTGAGCGAGTGAGTGAGTGTGTGCTTCTGTCCGTGTCCCTGTCTGAGTGAGAGAGAGAGAGTGAGTCTGTGTGTCTGTCTGTGTCCTTGTCTGAGTGTGAGTGAGTGTGTGTGTGTGTGTGAGTGTGTCTGTCTGTGTCCCTGTCTGAGTGTGAGAGAGAAAGTGAGTGTGTGTGTGTCTGTGTCCCTGTCTTACTGTATGAGAGAGAGTGAGTGTGTGTGTCTGTCTGTGTCCCTGTCTGAGTGTGAGAGAGAGAGTGAGTGTGTGTGTCTGTCCGTTTCCCTGTCTGAGTGAGAGAGAGAGAGTGAGTATGTGTGTGTGTCTGTCTGTGTCCCTGTCTGAGTGTGAGAGAGAGAGAGAGTGAGTGTGTGTGTGTGTCTGTCTGTGTCCCTGTCTGAGTGTGTGAGAGAGAGAGAGTGAGTGTGTGTGTGTGTGTCTGTCTGTGTCCTTGTCTGAGTGTGAGAGAGAGAGTGAGTGTGTGTGTCTGTCTGTGTCCTTGTCTGAGTGTGAGAGAGAGCGTGAGTGTGTGTGTCTGTCTGTGTCCCTGTCTGAGTGTGAGCGAGTGAGTGAGTGTGTGTGTCTGTCCGTGTCCATTTCTGAGTGAGAGAGAGAGAGTGAGTGTGTGTTTGTGTCTGTCTATGTCCCTGTCTGAGTGAGAGAGAGAGAGAGAGTGAGTGTGTGTGTCTGTCTGTCTGTGTCCCTGTCTGAGTGTGAGAGAGAGAGAGAGTGAATGTGTGTGTCTGTCCGTGTCCCTGTCTGAGTGAGAGAGAGAGAGTGAGTGTGTGTGTGTGTCTGTCTGTGTCCCTGTCTGAGTGAGAGAGAGAGTGAGTGAGTGTGTCTGTCTGTGTCCCTGTCTGAGTGTGAGAGAGAGAGAGTGAGTGTGTTTGTGTGTCTGTGTCCCTGTCTGAGTGTGAGAGAGAGAGATTGAGTGTGTGTGTCTGTCTGTGTCCCTGTCTGAGTGTGAGGCACAGAGTGCGTGAGTGTGTCTGTCTGTGTCCCTTTCTGAGTGTGAGCGAGTGAGTGAGTGTGTGTGTCTGTCCGTGTCCCTGTCTGAGTGAGAGAGAGAGAGTGAGTGTGTGTGTGTGTCTGTCTGTGTCCCTGTCTGAGTGTGAGAGAGAGAGAGTGAGTGTGTGTGTCTGTCCGTGTCCCTGTCTGAGTGAGAGAGAGAGATTGAGTGTGTGTGTGTGTGTGTCTGTCTGTGTCCCTGTCTGAGTGAGAGAGAGAGAGTGAGTGTGTGTGTCTGTCTGTGTGCCTGTCAGAGTGTGAGTGAGAGAGAGTGTGTGTGTCTGTCTGTGTCCCTGTCTGAGTGTGAGAGAGAGAGTGAGTGTGTGTGTGTCTGTGTCCCTGTCTGACTGTGTGATAGAGAGTGAGTCTGTGTGTCTGTCTGTGTCCCTGTCTGAGTGTGAGAGAGAGAGTGAGTGTGTGTGTCTGTCCGTGTCCCTGTCTGAGTGAGAGAGAGAGTGAGTGAGTGTGTGTGTGTGTCTGTCTGTGTCCCTGTCTGAGTGTGAGAGAGAGAGAGAGTGAGTGTGTGTGTGTGTCTGTCTGTGTTCCTGTCTGAGTGTGAGAGAGAGAGTGAGTGTGTGTGTCTGTCTGTGTCCCTGTCTGAGTGTGTGAGAGAGAGAGTGAGTGTGTGTGTGTCTATGTCCCTGTCTGAGTGCGAGTGAGTGTGTGTGTGTGTGAGTGTGTCTGTCTGTGTCCCTGTCTGAGTGTGAGAGAGAGTGAGTATGTGTGTGTCTGTGTCCCTGTCTGACTGTATGAGAGAGAGTGAGTCTGTGTGTCTGTCTGTGTCCCTGTCTGAGTGTGAGAGAGAGAGAGTAAGTGTGTGTGTCTGTCTGTATCCCTGTCCGAGAGAGAGAGTGAGTGTGAGTGTGTGTGTCTGTCTGTGTACCTGTCTGAGTGTGAGAGAGAGAGTGAGTGAGTGTGTCTGTCTGTGTCCCTGTCTGAGTGAGAGAGAGAGAGTGAGTGTGTGTGTCTGTCTGTGTCCCTGTCTGAGTGTGAGAGAGAGAGAGAGTGAATGTGTGTGTCTGTCCGTGTCCCTGTCTGAGTGAGAGAGAGAGAGTGAGTGTGTGTGTGTGTCTGTCTGTGTCCCTGTCTGAGTGAGGGAGAGAGTGAGTGAGTGTGTCTGTCTGTGTCCCTGTCTGAGTGTGAGGCACAGAGTGAGTGAGTGTGTCTGTCTGTGTCCCTTTCTGAGTGTGAGCGAGTGAGTGAGTGTGTGTTTCTGTCCGTGTCCCTGTCTGAGTGAGAGAGAGAGAGAGTGAGTGTGTGTGTCTGTCTGTGTCCTTGTCTGAGTGTGAGTGAGTGTGTGTGTCTGTCCGTGTCCATTTCTGAGTGAGAGAGAGAGAGTGAGTGTGTGTTTGTGTCTGTCTGTGTCCCTGTCTGAGTGAGAGAGAGAGAGAGAGAGTGAGTGTGTGTGTCTGTCTGTCTGTGTCCCTGTCTGAGTGTGAGAGAGAGAGAGAGTGAATGTGTGTGTCTGTCCGTGTCCCTGTCTGAGTGAGAGAGAGAGAGTGAGTGTGTGTGTGTGTCTGTCTGTGTCCCTGTCTGAGTGAGAGAGAGAGTGAGTGAGTGTGTCTGTCTGTGTCCCTGTCTGAGTGTGAGAGAGAGAGAGTGAGTGTGTTTGTGTGTCTGTGTCCCTGTCTGAGTGTGAGAGAGAGAGATTGAGTGTGTGTGTCTGTCTGTGTCCCTGTCTGAGTGTGAGGCACAGAGTGCGTGAGTGTGTCTGTCTGTGTCCCTTTCTGAGTGTGAGCGAGTGAGTGAGTGTGTGTGTCTGTCCGTGTCCCTGTCTGAGTGAGAGAGAGAGAGTGAGTGTGTGTGTGAGTCTGTCTGTGTCCCTGTCTGAGTGTGAGAGAGAGAGAGTGAGTGTGTGTGTCTGTCCGTGTCCCTGTCTGAGTGAGAGAGAGAGATTGAGTGTGTGTGTGTGTGTGTCTGTCTGTGTCCCTGTCTGAGTGAGAGAGAGAGAGTGAGTGTGTGTGTCTGTCTGTGTGCCTGTCTGAGTGTGAGAGAGAGAGAGTGTGTGTGTCTGTCTGTGTCCCTGTCTGAGTGTGAGAGAGAGAGTGAGTGTGTGTGTGTCTGTGTCCCTGTCTGACTGTGTGATAGAGAGTGAGTCTGTGTGTCTGTCTGTGTCCCTGTCTGAGTGTGAGAGAGAGAGTGAGTGTGTGTGTCTGTCCGTGTACCTGTCTGAGTGAGAGAGAGAGTGAGTGAGTGTGTGTGTGTGTCTGTCTGTGTCCCTGTCTGAGTGTGAGAGAGAGAGAGAGTGAGTGTGTGTGTGTGTCTGTCTGTGTTCCTGTCTGAGTGTGAGAGAGAGAGTGAGTGTGTGTGTCTGTCTGTGTCCCTGTCTGAGTGTGTGAGAGAGAGAGTGAGTGTGTGTGTGTCTATGTCCCTGTCTGAGTGCGAGTGAGTGTGTGTGTGTGTGAGTGTGTCTGTCTGTGTCCCTGTCTGAGTGTGAGAGAGAGTGAGTATGTGTGTGTCTGTGTCCCTGTCTGACTGTATGAGAGAGAGTGAGTCTGTGTGTCTGTCTGTGTCCCTGTCTGAGTGTGAGAGAGAGAGTAAGTGTGTGTGTCTGTCTGTATCCCTGTCCGAGAGAGAGAGTGAGTGTGAGTGTGTGTGTCTGTCTGTGTACCTGTCTGAGTGTGAGAGAGAGAGTGAGTGAGTGTGTCTGTCTGTGTCCCTGTCTGAGTGAGAGAGAGAGAGTGAGTGTGTGTGTCTGTCTGTGTCCCTGTCTGAGTGTGAGAGAGAGAGAGAGTGAATGTGTGTGTCTGTCCGTGTCCCTGTCTGAGTGAGAGAGAGAGAGTGAGTGTGTGTGTGTGTCTGTCTGTGTCCCAGTCTGAGTGAGGGAGAGAGTGAGTGAGTGTGTCTGTCTGTGTCCCTGTCTGAGTGTGAGGCACAGAGTGAGTGAGTGTGTCTGTCTGTGTCCCTTTCTGTGTGAGCGAGTGAGTGAGTGTGTGTTTCTGTCCGTGTCCCTGTCTGAGTGAGAGAGAGAGAGAGTGAGTGTGTGTGTCTGTCTGTGTCCTTGTCTGAGTGTGAGTGAGTGTGTATGTGTGTGTGTGTGAGTGTGTCTGTCTGTGTCCCTGTCTGAGTGTGAGAGAGAAAGTGAGTGTGTGTGTGTCTGTGTCCCTGTCTGACTGTATGAGAGAGAGTGAGTCTGTGTGTCTGTCTGAGTCCCTGTCTGAGTGTGAGAGAGAGAGTGAGTGTGTGTGTCTGTCCGTTTCCCTGTCTGAGTGAGAGAGAGAGAGTGAGTATGTGTGTGTGTCTGTCTGTGTCCCTGTCTGAGTGTGAGAGAGAGAGAGAGTGAGTGTGTGTGTGTGTCTGTCTGTGTCCCTGTCTGAGTGTGTGAGAGAGAGAGAGTGAGTGTGTCTGTGTGTGTCTGTCTGTGTCCCTGTCTGAGTGTGTGAGAGAGAGTGAGTGTGTGTGTCTGTCTGTGTCCTTGTCTGAGTGTGAGAGAGAGCGTGAGTGTGTGTGTCTGTCTGTGTCCCTGTCTGGGTGTGAGCGAGTGAGTGAGTGTGTGTGTCTGTCCGTGTCCATTTCTGAGTGAGAGAGAGAGAGTGAGTGTGTGTTTGTGTCTGTCTGTGTCCCTGTCTGAGTGAGAGAGAGAGAGTGAGTGTGTGTGTCTGTCTGTCTGTGTCCCTGTCTGAGTGTGAGAGAGAGAGAGAGTGAGTGTGTGTGTCTGTCCGTGTCCATTTCTGAGTGAGAGAGAGAGAGTGAGTGTGTGTTTGTGTCTGTCTGTGTCCCTGTCTGAGTGAGAGAGAGAGAGAGAGTGAGTGTGAGTGTGTGTGTCTGTCTGTGTACCTGTCTGAGTGTGAGAGAGAGAGTGAGTGAGTGTGTCTGTCTGTGTCCCTGTCTGAGTGAGAGAGAGAGAGTGAGTGTGTGTGTCTGTCTGTGTCCCTGTCTGAGTGTGAGAGAGAGAGAGAGTGAATGTGTGTGTCTGTCCGTGTCCCTGTCTGAGTGAGAGAGAGAGAGTGAGTGTGTGTGTGTGTCTGTCTGTGTCCCAGTCTGAGTGAGGGAGAGAGTGAGTGAGTGTGTCTGTCTGTGTCCCTGTCTGAGTGTGAGGCACAGAGTGAGTGAGTGTGTCTGTCTGTGTCCCTTTCTGTGTGAGCGAGTGAGTGAGTGTGTGTTTCTGTCCGTGTCCCTGTCTGAGTGAGAGAGAGAGAGAGTGAGTGTGTGTGTCTGTCTGTGTCCTTGTCTGAGTGTGAGTGAGTGTGTATGTGTGTGTGTGTGAGTGTGTCTGTCTGTGTCCCTGTCTGAGTGTGAGAGAGAAAGTGAGTGTGTGTGTGTCTGTGTCCCTGTCTGACTGTATGAGAGAGAGTGAGTCTGTGTGTCTGTCTGAGTCCCTGTCTGAGTGTGAGAGAGAGAGTGAGTGTGTGTGTCTGTCCGTTTCCCTGTCTGAGTGAGAGAGAGAGAGTGAGTATGTGTGTGTGTCTGTCTGTGTCCCTGTCTGAGTGTGAGAGAGAGAGAGAGTGAGTGTGTGTGTGTGTCTGTCTGTGTCCCTGTCTGAGTGTGTGAGAGAGAGAGAGTGAGTGTGTCTGTGTGTGTCTGTCTGTGTCCCTGTCTGAGTGTGTGAGAGAGAGTGAGTGTGTGTGTCTGTCTGTGTCCTTGTCTGAGTGTGAGAGAGAGCGTGAGTGTGTGTGTCTGTCTGTGTCCCTGTCTGGGTGTGAGCGAGTGAGTGAGTGTGTGTGTCTGTCCGTGTCCATTTCTGAGTGAGAGAGAGAGAGTGAGTGTGTGTTTGTGTCTGTCTGTGTCCCTGTCTGAGTGAGAGAGAGAGAGTGAGTGTGTGTGTCTGTCTGTCTGTGTCCCTGTCTGAGTGTGAGAGAGAGAGAGAGTGAGTGTGTGTGTCTGTCCGTGTCCATTTCTGAGTGAGAGAGAGAGAGTGAGTGTGTGTTTGTGTCTGTCTGTGTCCCTGTCTGAGTGAGAGAGAGAGAGAGAGTGAGTGTGTGTGTCTGTCTGTCTGTGTCCCTGTCTGAGTGTGAGAGAGAGAGAGAGTGAATGTGTGTGTCTGTCCGTGTCCCTGTCTGAGTGAGAGAGAGAGAGTGAGTGAGTGAGTGTGTCTGTCTGTGTCCCTGTCTGAGTGTGAGAGAGAGAGAGTGAGTGTGTTTGTGTGTCTGTGTCCCTGTCTGAGTGTGAGAGAGAGAGATTGAGTGTGTGTGTCTGTCTGTGTCCCTGTCTGAGTGTGAGGCACAGAGTGCGTGAGTGTGTCTGTCTGTGTCCCTTTCTGAGTGTGAGCGAGTGAGTGAGTGTGTGTGTCTGTCCGTGTCCCTGTCTGAGTGAGAGAGAGAGAGTGAGTGTGTGTGTGTGTCTGTCTGTGTCCCTGTCTGAGTGTGAGAGAGAGAGAGTGAGTGTGTGTGTCTGTCCGTGTCCCTGTCTGAGTGAGAGAGAGAGATTGAGTGTGTGTGTGTGTGTGTCTGTCTGTGTCCCTGTCTGAGTGAGAGAGAGAGAGTGAGTGTGTGTGTCTGTCTGTGTGCCTGTCTGAGTGTGAGAGAGAGAGAGTGTGTGTGTCTGTCTGTGTCCCTGTCTGAGTGTGAGAGAGAGAGTGAGTGTGTGTGTGTCTGTGTCCCTGTCTGACTGTGTGATAGAGAGTGAGTCTGTGTGTCTGTCTGTGTCCCTGTCTGAGTGTGAGAGAGAGAGTGAGTGTGTGTGTCTGTCCGTGTCCCTGTCTGAGTGAGAGAGAGAGTGAGTGAGTGTGTGTGTGTGTCTGTCTGTGTCCCTGTCTGAGTGTGAGAGAGAGAGAGAGTGAGTGTGTGTGTGTGTCTGTCTGTGTTCCTGTCTGAGTGTGAGAGAGAGAGTGAGTGTGTGTGTCTGTCTGTGTCCCTGTCTGAGTGTGTGAGAGAGAGAGTGAGTGTGTGTGTGTCTATGTCCCTGTCTGAGTGCGAGTGAGTGTGTGTGTGTGTGAGTGTGTCTGTCTGTGTCCCTGTCTGAGTGTGAGAGAGAGTGAGTATGTGTGTGTCTGTGTCCCTGTCTGACTGTATGAGAGAGAGTGAGTCTGTGTGTCTGTCTGTGTCCCTGTCTGAGTGTGAGAGAGAGAGTAAGTGTGTGTGTCTGTCTGTATCCCTGTCCGAGAGAGAGAGTGAGTGTGAGTGTGTGTGTCTGTCTGTGTACCTGTCTGAGTGTGAGAGAGAGAGTGAGTGAGTGTGTCTGTCTGTGTCCCTGTCTGAGTGAGAGAGAGAGAGTGAGTGTGTGTGTCTGTCTGTGTCCCTGTCTGAGTGTGAGAGAGAGAGAGAGTGAATGTGTGTGTCTGTCCGTGTCCCTGTCTGAGTGAGAGAGAGAGAGTGAGTGTGTGTGTGTGTCTGTCTGTGTCCCTGTCTGAGTGAGGGAGAGAGTGAGTGAGTGTGTCTGTCTGTGTCCCTGTCTGAGTGTGAGGCACAGAGTGAGTGAGTGTGTCTGTCTGTGTCCCTTTCTGAGTGTGAGCGAGTGAGTGAGTGTGTGTTTCTGTCCGTGTCCCTGTCTGAGTGAGAGAGAGAGAGAGTGAGTGTGTGTGTCTGTCTGTGTCCTTGTCTGAGTGTGAGAGAGAAAGTGAGTGTGTGTGTGTCTGTGTCCCTGTCTGACTGTATGAGAGAGAGTGAGTCTGTGTGTCTGTCTGAGTCCCTGTCTGAGTGTGAGAGAGAGAGTGAGTGTGTGTGTCTGTCCGTTTCCCTGTCTGAGTGAGAGAGAGAGAGTGAGTATGTGTGTGTGTCTGTCTGTGTCCCTGTCTGAGTGTGAGAGAGAGAGAGAGTGAGTGTGTGTGTGTGTCTGTCTATGTCCCTGTCTGAGTGTGTGAGAGAGAGAGAGTGAGTGTGTCTGTGTGTGTCTGTCTGTGTCCCTGTCTGAGTGTGAGAGAGAGAGTGAGTGTGTGTGTCTGTCTGTGTCCTTGTCTGAGTGTGAGAGAGAGCGTGAGTGTGTGTGTCTGTCTGTGTCCCTGTCTGGGTGTGAGCGAGTGAGTGAGTGTGTGTGTCTGTCCGTGTCCATTTCTGAGTGAGAGAGAGAGAGTGAGTGTGTGTTTGTGTCTGTCTGTGTCCCTGTCTGAGTGAGAGAGAGAGAGTGAGTGTGTGTGTCTGTCTGTCTGTGTCCCTGTCTGAGTGTGAGAGAGAGAGAGAGTGAATGTGTGTGTCTGTCCGTGTCCCTGTCTGAGTGAGAGAGAGAGAGTGAGTGTGTGTGTGTGTCTGTCTGTGTCCCTGTCTGAGTGAGAGAGAGAGTAAGTGAGTGTGTCTGTCTGTGTCCCTGTCTGAGTGTGAGAGAGAGAGAGTGAGTGTGTGTGTCTGTCTGTGTCCCTGTCTGAGTGTGAGAGAGAGAGATTGAGTGTGTGTGTCTGTCTGTGTCCCTGTCTGAGTGTGAGGCACAGAGTGCGTGAGTGTGTCTGTCTGTGTCCCTTTCTGAGTGTGAGCGAGTGAGTGAGTGTGTGTGTCTGTCCGTGTCCCTGTCTGAGTGAGAGAGAGAGAGTGAGTGTGTGTGTGTTTCTGTCTGTGTCCCTGTCTGAGTGTGAGAGAGAGAGAGTGAGTGTGTGTGTCTGTCCGTGTCCCTGTCTGAGTGAGAGAGAGAGATTGAGTGTGTGTGTGTGTGTGTCTGTCTGTGTCGCTGTCTGAGTGAGAGAGAGAGAGTGAGTGTGTGTGTCTGTCTGTGTCCCTGTCTGAGTGTGAGAGAGAGAGAGTGTGTGTGTCTGTCTGTGTCCCTGTCTGAGTGTGAGAGAGAGAGTGAGTGTGTGTGTGTCTGTGTCCCTGTCTGACTGTGTGATAGAGAGTGAGTCTGTGTGTGTGTGTGTCTGTCTGTGTCCCTGTCTGAGTGTGAGAGAGAGAGAGAGTGAGTGTGTGTGTGTGTCTGTCTGTGTTCCTGTCTGAGTGTGAGAGAGAGTGTGAGTGTGTGTGTGTCTGTGTCCTTGTCTGAGTGTGAGAGAGAGAGTGAATGTGTGTGTCTGTCTGTGTCCCTGTCTGAGTGTGAGCGAGTGAGTGAGTGTGTGTGTCTGTCCGTGTCCCTGTCTGAGTGAGAGAGAGAGAGTGAGTGTGTGTGTGTGTGTCTGTCTGTGTCCCTGTCTGAGTGAGAGAGAGAGAGAGTGAGTTTGTGTGTGTGTGTGTCTGTGTCCCTGTCTGAGTGTGAGAGAGAGAGAGAGTGAATGTGTGTGTCTGTCCGTGTCCCTGTCTGAGTGAGAGAGAGAGAGTGAGTGTGTGTGTGTGTCTGTCTGTGTCCCTGTCTGAGTGAGGGAGAGAGTGAGTGAGTGTGTCTGTCTGTGTCCCTGTCTGAGTGTGAGGCACAGAGTGAGTGAGTGTGTCTGTCTGTGTCCCTTTCTGAGTGTGAGCGAGTGAGTGAGTGTGTGTTTCTGTCCGTGTCCCTGTCTGAGTGAGAGAGAGAGAGTGAGTGTGTGTGTGTGTCTGTCTGTGTCCCTGTCTGAGTGTGAGAGAGAGAGAGTGAGTGTGTGTGTCTGTCCGTGTCCCTGTCTGAGTGAGAGAGAGAGAGTGAGTGTGTGTGTGTGTCTCTCTGTGTCCCTGTCTGAGTGTGTGTGAGAGAGAGAGAGAGAGAGAGTGAGTGTGTCTGTCTGTCTGTGTCCCTGTCTGAGTGTGAGAGAGAGAGAGTGAGTGTGTGTGTCTGTCTGTGTCCCTGTCTGAGTGTGAGAGAGAGAGTGAGTGTGTGTGTCTGTCTGTGTCCTTGTCTGAGTGTGAGTGAGTGTGTGTGTGTGAGTGTGTCTGTCTGTGTCCCTGTCTGAGTGTGAGAGAGAGAGTGCGTGTGTGTGTCTGTCCGTGTCCCTGTCTGAGTGTGAGAGAGAGAGATAGTGAGTGTGTGTGTGTGTGTCTGTCTGTGTCCCTGTCTGAGTGAGAGAGAGAGAGAGTGAGTGTGTGTGTGTGTCTGTCTGTGTCCTTGTCTGAGTGTGAGAGAGATAGTGAGTGTGTGTGTCTGTCTGTGTCACTGTCTGAGTGTGAGGCACAGAGTGAGTGAGTGAGTGTGTCTGTCTGTGTCCCTGTCTGAGTGTGAGCGAGTGAGTGAGTGTGTGTGTCTTTCCGTGTCACTGTCTGAGTGAGAGAGAGAGAATGAGTGTGTGTGTGTGTCTGTCTGTGTCCCAGTCTGAGTGTGAGAGAGAGAGAGTGAGTGTGTGTGTCTGTCCGTGTCCCTGTCTGAGTGAGAGAGTGTGAGTGTGTGTGTGTGTGTCTGTCTGTGTCCCTGTCTGTGTGTGTGAGAGAGAGAGAGTGAGTGTGTGTGTCTGTCTGTGTCCCTGTCTGAGTGTGAGAGAGAGAGTGAGTGTGTGTGTCTGTCTGTGTCCCTGTCTGAGTGTGTGAGAGAGAGAGTGAGTGTGTGTGTGTCTATGTCCCTGTCTGAGTGCGAGTGAGTGTGTGTGTGTGTGTGAGTGTGTCTGTCTGTGTCCCTGTCTGAGTGTGAGAGAGAGTGAGTATGTGTGTGTCTGTGTCCCTGTCTGACTGTATGAGAGAGAGTGAGTCTGTGTGTCTGTCTGTGTCCCTGTCTGAGTGTGAGAGAGAGAGTAAGTGTGTGTGTCTGTCTGTATCCCTGTCCGAGAGAGAGAGTGAGTGTGAGTGTGTGTGTCTGTCTGTGTACCTGTCTGAGTGTGAGAGAGAGAGTGAGTGAGTGTGTCTGTCTGTGTCCCTGTCTGAGTGAGAGAGAGAGAGTGTGTGTGTCTGTCTGTGTCCCTGTCTGAGTGTGAGAGAGAGAGAGAGTGAATGTGTGTGTCTGTCCGTGTCCCTGTCTGAGTGAGAGAGAGAGAGTGAGTGTGTGTGTGTGTCTGTCTGTGTCCCTGTCTGAGTGAGGGAGAGAGTGAGTGAGTGTGTCTGTCTGTGTCCCTGTCTGAGTGTGAGGCACAGAGTGAGTGAGTGTGTCTGTCTGTGTCCCTTTCTGAGTGTGAGCGAGTGAGTGAGTGTGTGTTTCTGTCCGTGTCCCTGTCTGAGTGAGAGAGAGAGAGTGAGTGTGTGTGTGTGTGTCTCTCTGTGTCCCTGTCTGAGTGTGTGTGAGAGAGAGAGAGAGAGAGAGAGAGAGTGAGTGTGTCTGTCTGTCTGTGTCCCTGTCTGAGTGTGAGAGAGAGAGTGAGTGTGTGTGTCTGTCTGTGTCCCTGTCTGAGTGTGAGAGAGAGAGTGAGTGTGTGTGTCTGTCTGTGTCCTTGTCTGAGTGTGAGTGAGTGTGTGTGTGTGTGAGTGTGTCTGTCTGTGTCCCTGTCTGAGTGTGAGAGAGAGAGTGAGTGTGTGTGTGTCTGTGTCCCTGTCTGACTCTATGACAGAGAGTGAGTCTGTGTGTCTGTCTGTGTCCCTGTCTGTGAGAGAGAGAGTGAGTGTGTGTGTCTGTCCGTGTCCCTGTCTGAGTGAGAGAGAGAGAGTGAGTGTGTGTGTGTGTCTGTCTGTGTCCCTGTCTGAGTGTGAGAGAGAGAGATAGTGAGTGTGTGTGTGTGTGTCTGTCTGTGTCCCTGTCTGAGTGAGAGAGAGAGAGTGAGTGTGTGTGTCTTTCTGTGTCCCTGTCTGAGTGTGAGAGAGAGAGAGTGAGTGTGTGTGTGTCTATGTCCCTGTCTGAGTGTGAGAGAGAGAGAGAGTGAGTGTGTCTGTCTGTCCGTGTCCCTGTCTGAGTGAGAGAGAGAGTGTGAGTGTGTGTGTGTCTGTGTCCCTGTCTGACTGTGTGATAGAGAGTGAGTCTGTGTGTCTGTCTGTGTCCCTGTCTGAGTGTGAGCGAGTGAGTGAGTGTGTGTGTCTGTCCGTGTCCCTGTCTGAGTGAGAGAGAGAGAGTGAGTGTGTGTGTGTGTCTGTCTGTGTCCCTGTCTGAGTGTGAGAGAGAGAGAGTGTGTGTGTCTGTCCGTGTCCCTGTCTGAGTGAGAGAGAGAGATTGAGTGTGTGTGTGTGTGTGTCTGTCTGTGTCCCTGTCTGAGTGAGAGAGAGAGAGTGAGTGTGTGTGTGTCTGTGTCCCTGTCTGACTGTGTGATAGAGAGTGAGTCTGTGTGTCTGTCTGTGTCCCTGTCTGAGTGTGAGAGAGAGAGTGAGTGTGTGTGTCTGTCTGTATCCCTGTCCGAGAGAGAGAGTGAGTGTGAGTGTGTGTGTGTCTGTCTGTGTACCTGTCTGAGTGTGAGAGAGAGAGTGAGTGAGTGTGTCTGTCTGTGTCCCTGTCTGAGTGAGAGAGAGAGAGTGAGTGTGTGTGTCTGTCTGTGTCCCTGTCTGAGTGTGTGAGAGAGAGAGAGTGAATGTGTGTGTCTGTCCGTGTCCCTGCCTGAGTGAGAGAGAGAGAGTGAGTGTGTGTGTGTGTCTGTCTGTGTCCCTGTCTGAGTGAGGCAGAGAGTGAGTGAGTGTGTCTGTCTGTGTCCCTGTCTGAGTGTGAGGCACAGAGTGAGTGAGTGTGTCTGTCTGTGTCCTTGTCTGAGTGTGAGAGAGAGCGTGAGTGTGTGTGTCTGTCTGTGTCCCTGTCTGAGTGTGAGCGAGTGAGTGAGTGTGTGTGTCTGTCCGTGTCCATTTCTGAGTGAGAGAGAGAGAGTGAGTGTGTGTTTGTGTCTGTCTGTGTCCCTGTCTGAGTGAGAGAGAGAGAGAGAGTGAGTGTGTGTGTCTGTCTGTCTGTGTCCCTGTCTGAGTGTGAGAGAGAGAGAGAGTGAATGTGTGTGCCTGTCCGTGTCCCTGTCTGAGTGAGAGAGAGAGAGTGAGTGTGTGTGTGTGTCTGTCTGTGTCCCTGTCTGAGTGAGAGAGAGAGTGAGTGAGTGTGTCTGTCTGTGTCCCTGTCTGAGTGTGAGAGAGAGAGAGTGAGTGTGTTTGTGTGTCTGTGTCCCTGTCTGAGTGTGAGAGAGAGAGATTGAGTGTGTGTGTGTCTGTCTGTGTCCTTGTCTGAGTGTGAGAGAGAAAGTGAGTGTGTGTGTGTCTGTGTCCCTGTCTGACTGTATGAGAGAGAGTGAGTCTGTGTGTCTGTCTGAGTCCCTGTCTGAGTGTGAGAGAGAGAGTGAGTGTGTGTGTCTGTCCGTTTCCCTGTCTGAGTGAGAGAGAGAGAGTGAGTATGTGTGTGTGTCTGTCTGTGTCCCTGTCTGAGTGTGAGAGAGAGAGAGAGTGAGTGTGTGTGTGTGTCTGTCTATGTCCCTGTCTGAGTGTGTGAGAGAGAGAGAGTGAGTGTGTCTGTGTGTGTCTGTCTGTGTCCCTGTCTGAGTGTGAGAGAGAGAGTGAGTGTGTGTGTCTGTCTGTGTCCTTGTCTGAGTGTGAGAGAGAGCGTGAGTGTGTGTGTCTGTCTGTGTCCCTGTCTGGGTGTGAGCGAGTGAGTGAGTGTGTGTGTCTGTCCGTGTCCATTTCTGAGTGAGAGAGAGAGAGTGAGTGTGTGTTTGTGTCTGTCTGTGTCCCTGTCTGAGTGAGAGAGAGAGAGTGAGTGTGTGTGTCTGTCTGTCTGTGTCCCTGTCTGAGTGTGAGAGAGAGAGAGAGTGAATGTGTGTGTCTGTCCGTGTCCCTGTCTGAGTGAGAGAGAGAGAGTGAGTGTGTGTGTGTGTCTGTCTGTGTCCCTGTCTGAGTGAGAGAGAGAGTAAGTGAGTGTGTCTGTCTGTGTCCCTGTCTGAGTGTGAGAGAGAGAGAGTGAGTGTGTGTGTCTGTCTGTGTCCCTGTCTGAGTGTGAGAGAGAGAGATTGAGTGTGTGTGTCTGTCTGTGTCCCTGTCTGAGTGTGAGGCACAGAGTGCGTGAGTGTGTCTGTCTGTGTCCCTTTCTGAGTGTGAGCGAGTGAGTGAGTGTGTGTGTCTGTCCGTGTCCCTGTCTGAGTGAGAGAGAGAGAGTGAGTGTGTGTGTGTTTCTGTCTGTGTCCCTGTCTGAGTGTGAGAGAGAGAGAGTGAGTGTGTGTGTCTGTCCGTGTCCCTGTCTGAGTGAGAGAGAGAGATTGAGTGTGTGTGTGTGTGTGTCTGTCTGTGTCGCTGTCTGAGTGAGAGAGAGAGAGTGAGTGTGTGTGTCTGTCTGTGTCCCTGTCTGAGTGTGAGAGAGAGAGAGTGTGTGTGTCTGTCTGTGTCCCTGTCTGAGTGTGAGAGAGAGAGTGAGTGTGTGTGTGTCTGTGTCCCTGTCTGACTGTGTGATAGAGAGTGAGTCTGTGTGTGTGTGTGTCTGTCTGTGTCCCTGTCTGAGTGTGAGAGAGAGAGAGAGTGAGTGTGTGTGTGTGTCTGTCTGTGTTCCTGTCTGAGTGTGAGAGAGAGTGTGAGTGTGTGTGTGTCTGTGTCCTTGTCTGAGTGTGAGAGAGAGAGTGAATGTGTGTGTCTGTCTGTGTCCCTGTCTGAGTGTGAGCGAGTGAGTGAGTGTGTGTGTCTGTCCGTGTCCCTGTCTGAGTGAGAGAGAGAGAGTGAGTGTGTGTGTGTGTGTCTGTCTGTGTCCCTGTCTGAGTGAGAGAGAGAGAGAGTGAGTTTGTGTGTGTGTGTGTCTGTGTCCCTGTCTGAGTGTGAGAGAGAGAGAGAGTGAATGTGTGTGTCTGTCCGTGTCCCTGTCTGAGTGAGAGAGAGAGAGTGAGTGTGTGTGTGTGTCTGTCTGTGTCCCTGTCTGAGTGAGGGAGAGAGTGAGTGAGTGTGTCTGTCTGTGTCCCTGTCTGAGTGTGAGGCACAGAGTGAGTGAGTGTGTCTGTCTGTGTCCCTTTCTGAGTGTGAGCGAGTGAGTGAGTGTGTGTTTCTGTCCGTGTCCCTGTCTGAGTGAGAGAGAGAGAGTGAGTGTGTGTGTGTGTCTGTCTGTGTCCCTGTCTGAGTGTGAGAGAGAGAGAGTGAGTGTGTGTGTCTGTCCGTGTCCCTGTCTGAGTGAGAGAGAGAGAGTGAGTGTGTGTGTGTGTCTCTCTGTGTCCCTGTCTGAGTGTGTGTGAGAGAGAGAGAGAGAGAGAGTGAGTGTGTCTGTCTGTCTGTGTCCCTGTCTGAGTGTGAGAGAGAGAGAGTGAGTGTGTGTGTCTGTCTGTGTCCCTGTCTGAGTGTGAGAGAGAGAGTGAGTGTGTGTGTCTGTCTGTGTCCTTGTCTGAGTGTGAGTGAGTGTGTGTGTGTGAGTGTGTCTGTCTGTGTCCCTGTCTGAGTGTGAGAGAGAGAGTGCGTGTGTGTGTCTGTCCGTGTCCCTGTCTGAGTGTGAGAGAGAGAGATAGTGAGTGTGTGTGTGTGTGTCTGTCTGTGTCCCTGTCTGAGTGAGAGAGAGAGAGAGTGAGTGTGTGTGTGTGTCTGTCTGTGTCCTTGTCTGAGTGTGAGAGAGATAGTGAGTGTGTGTGTCTGTCTGTGTCACTGTCTGAGTGTGAGGCACAGAGTGAGTGAGTGAGTGTGTCTGTCTGTGTCCCTGTCTGAGTGTGAGCGAGTGAGTGAGTGTGTGTGTCTTTCCGTGTCACTGTCTGAGTGAGAGAGAGAGAATGAGTGTGTGTGTGTGTCTGTCTGTGTCCCAGTCTGAGTGTGAGAGAGAGAGAGTGAGTGTGTGTGTCTGTCCGTGTCCCTGTCTGAGTGAGAGAGTGTGAGTGTGTGTGTGTGTGTCTGTCTGTGTCCCTGTCTGTGTGTGTGAGAGAGAGAGAGTGAGTGTGTGTGTCTGTCTGTGTCCCTGTCTGAGTGTGAGAGAGAGAGTGAGTGTGTGTGTCTGTCTGTGTCCCTGTCTGAGTGTGTGAGAGAGAGAGTGAGTGTGTGTGTGTCTATGTCCCTGTCTGAGTGCGAGTGAGTGTGTGTGTGTGTGTGAGTGTGTCTGTCTGTGTCCCTGTCTGAGTGTGAGAGAGAGTGAGTATGTGTGTGTCTGTGTCCCTGTCTGACTGTATGAGAGAGAGTGAGTCTGTGTGTCTGTCTGTGTCCCTGTCTGAGTGTGAGAGAGAGAGTAAGTGTGTGTGTCTGTCTGTATCCCTGTCCGAGAGAGAGAGTGAGTGTGAGTGTGTGTGTCTGTCTGTGTACCTGTCTGAGTGTGAGAGAGAGAGTGAGTGAGTGTGTCTGTCTGTGTCCCTGTCTGAGTGAGAGAGAGAGAGTGTGTGTGTCTGTCTGTGTCCCTGTCTGAGTGTGAGAGAGAGAGAGAGTGAATGTGTGTGTCTGTCCGTGTCCCTGTCTGAGTGAGAGAGAGAGAGTGAGTGTGTGTGTGTGTCTGTCTGTGTCCCTGTCTGAGTGAGGGAGAGAGTGAGTGAGTGTGTCTGTCTGTGTCCCTGTCTGAGTGTGAGGCACAGAGTGAGTGAGTGTGTCTGTCTGTGTCCCTTTCTGAGTGTGAGCGAGTGAGTGAGTGTGTGTTTCTGTCCGTGTCCCTGTCTGAGTGAGAGAGAGAGAGTGAGTGTGTGTGTGTGTCTCTCTCTGTGTCCCTGTCTGAGTGTGTGTGAGAGAGAGAGAGAGAGAGAGAGTGAGTGTGTCTGTCTGTGTCCCTGTCTGAGTGTGAGAGAGAGAGTGAGTGTGTGTGTCTGTCTGTGTCCCTGTCTGAGTGTGAGAGAGAGAGTGAGTGTGTGTGTCTGTCTGTGTCCTTGTCTGAGTGTGAGTGAGTGTGTGTGTGTGTGAGTGTGTCTGTCTGTGTCCCTGTCTGAGTGTGAGAGAGAGAGTGAGTGTGTGTGTGTCTGTGTCCCTGTCTGACTCTATGACAGAGAGTGAGTCTGTGTGTCTGTCTGTGTCCCTGTCTGTGAGAGAGAGAGTGAGTGTGTGTGTCTGTCCGTGTCCCTGTCTGAGTGAGAGAGAGAGAGTGAGTGTGTGTGTGTGTCTGTCTGTGTCCCTGTCTGAGTGTGAGAGAGAGAGATAGTGAGTGTGTGTGTGTGTGTCTGTCTGTGTCCCTGTCTGAGTGAGAGAGAGAGAGTGAGTGTGTGTGTCTTTCTGTGTCCCTGTCTGAGTGTGAGAGAGAGAGAGTGAGTGTGTGTGTGTCTATGTCCCTGTCTGAGTGTGAGAGAGAGAGAGAGTGAGTGTGTCTGTCTGTCCGTGTCCCTGTCTGAGTGAGAGAGAGAGTGTGAGTGTGTGTGTGTCTGTGTCCCTGTCTGACTGTGTGATAGAGAGTGAGTCTGTGTGTCTGTCTGTGTCCCTGTCTGAGTGTGAGCGAGTGAGTGAGTGTGTGTGTCTGTCCGTGTCCCTGTCTGAGTGAGAGAGAGAGAGTGAGTGTGTGTGTGTGTCTGTCTGTGTCCCTGTCTGAGTGTGAGAGAGAGAGAGTGTGTGTGTCTGTCCGTGTCCCTGTCTGAGTGAGAGAGAGAGATTGAGTGTGTGTGTGTGTGTGTCTGTCTGTGTCCCTGTCTGAGTGAGAGAGAGAGAGTGAGTGTGTGTGTGTCTGTGTCCCTGTCTGACTGTGTGATAGAGAGTGAGTCTGTGTGTCTGTCTGTGTCCCTGTCTGAGTGTGAGAGAGAGAGTGAGTGTGTGTGTCTGTCTGTATCCCTGTCCGAGAGAGAGAGTGAGTGTGAGTGTGTGTGTGTCTGTCTGTGTACCTGTCTGAGTGTGAGAGAGAGAGTGAGTGAGTGTGTCTGGCTGTGTCCCTGTCTGAGTGAGAGAGAGAGAGTGAGTGTGTGTGTCTGTCTGTGTCCCTGTCTGAGTGTGTGAGAGAGAGAGAGTGAATGTGTGTGTCTGTCCGTGTTCCTGCCTGAGTGAGAGAGAGAGAGTGAGTGTGTGTGTGTGTCTGTCTGTGTCCCTGTCTGAGTGAGGCAGAGAGTGAGTGAGTGTGTCTGTCTGTGTCCCTGTCTGAGTGTGAGGCACAGAGTGAGTGAGTGTGTCTGTCTGTGTCCTTGTCTGAGTGTGAGAGAGAGCGTGAGTGTGTGTGTCTGTCTGTGTCCCTGTCTGAGTGTGAGCGAGTGAGTGAGTGTGTGTGTCTGTCCGTGTCCATTTCTGAGTGAGAGAGAGAGAGTGAGTGTGTGTTTGTGTCTGTCTGTGTCCCTGTCTGAGTGAGAGAGAGAGAGAGAGTGAGTGTGTGTGTCTGTCTGTCTGTGTCCCTGTCTGAGTGTGAGAGAGAGAGAGAGTGAATGTGTGTGCCTGTCCGTGTCCCTGTCTGAGTGAGAGAGAGAGAGTGAGTGTGTGTGTGTGTCTGTCTGTGTCCCTGTCTGAGTGAGAGAGAGAGTGAGTGAGTGTGTCTGTCTGTGTCCCTGTCTGAGTGTGAGAGAGAGAGAGTGAGTGTGTTTGTGTGTCTGTGTCCCTGTCTGAGTGTGAGAGAGAGAGATTGAGTGTGTGTGTCTGTCTGTGTCCCTGTCTGAGTGTGAGGCACAGAGTGCGTGAGTGTGTCTGTCTGTGTCCCTTTCTGAGTGTGAGCGAGTGAGTGAGTGTGTGTGTCTGTCCGTGTCCCTGTCTGAGTGAGAGAGAGAGAGTGAGTGTGTGTGTGTGTCTGTCTGTGTCCCTGTCTGAGTGTGAGAGAGAGAGAGTGAGTGTGTGTGTCTGTCCGTGTCCCTGTCTGAGTGAGAGAGAGAGATTGAGTGTGTGTGTGTGTGTGTCTGTCTGTGTCCCTGTCTGAGTGAGAGAGAGAGAGTGAGTGTGTGTGTCTGTCTGTGTGCCTGTCTGAGTGTGAGAGAGAGAGAGTGTGTGTGTCTGTCTGTGTCCCTGTCTGAGTGTGAGAGAGAGAGTGAGTGTGTGTGTGTCTGTGTCCCTGTCTGACTGTGTGATAGAGAGTGAGTCTGTGTGTCTGTCTGTGTCCCTGTCTGAGTGTGAGAGAGAGAGTGAGTGTGTGTGTCTGTCCGTGTCCCTGTCTGAGTGAGAGAGAGAGTGAGTGAGTGTGTGTGTGTGTCTGTCTGTGTCCCTGTCTGAGTGTGAGAGAGAGAGAGAGTGAGTGTGTGTGTGTGTCTGTCTGTGTTCCTGTCTGAGTGTGAGAGAGAGAGTGAGTGTGTGTGTCTGTCTGTGTCCCTGTCTGAGTGTGTGAGAGAGAGAGTGAGTGTGTGTGTGTCTATGTCCCTGTCTGAGTGCGAGTGAGTGTGTGTGTGTGTGAGTGTGTCTGTCTGTGTCCCTGTCTGAGTGTGAGAGAGAGTGAGTATGTGTGTGTCTGTGTCCCTGTCTGACTGTATGAGAGAGAGTGAGTCTGTGTGTCTGTCTGTGTCCCTGTCTGAGTGTGAGAGAGAGAGTAAGTGTGTGTGTCTGTCTGTATCCCTGTCCGAGAGAGAGAGTGAGTGTGAGTGTGTGTGTCTGTCTGTGTACCTGTCTGAGTGTGAGAGAGAGAGTGAGTGAGTGTGTCTGTCTGTGTCCCTGTCTGAGTGAGAGAGAGAGAGTGAGTGTGTGTGTCTGTCTGTGTCCCTGTCTGAGTGTGAGAGAGAGAGAGAGTGAATGTGTGTGTCTGTCCGTGTCCCTGTCTGAGTGAGAGAGAGAGAGTGAGTGTGTGTGTGTGTCTGTCTGTGTCCCTGTCTGAGTGAGGGAGAGAGTGAGTGAGTGTGTCTGTCTGTGTCCCTGTCTGAGTGTGAGGCACAGAGTGAGTGAGTGTGTCTGTCTGTGTCCCTTTCTGAGTGTGAGCGAGTGAGTGAGTGTGTGTTTCTGTCCGTGTCCCTGTCTGAGTGAGAGAGAGAGAGAGTGAGTGTGTGTGTCTGTCTGTGTCCTTGTCTGAGTGTGAGTGAGTGTGTGTGTGTGAGTGTGTCTGTCTGTGTCCCTGTCTGAGTGTGAGAGAGAAAGTGAGTGTGTGTGTTTCTGTGTCCCTGTCTGACTGTATGAGAGAGAGTGAGTCTGTGTGTCTGTCTGAGTCCCTGTCTGAGTGTGAGAGAGAGAGTGAGTGTGTGTGTCTGTCCGTTTCCCTGTCTGAGTGAGAGAGAGAGAGTGAGTATGTGTGTGTGTCTGTCTGTGTCCCTGTCTGAGTGTGAGAGAGAGAGAGAGTGAGTGTGTGTGTGTGTCTGTCTGTGTCCCTGTCTGAGTGTGTAAGAGAGAGAGAGTGAGTGTGTCTGTGTGTGTCTGTCTGTGTCCCTGTCTGAGTGTGAGAGAGAGAGTGAGTGTGTGTGTCTGTCTGTGTCCTTGTCTGAGTGTGAGAGAGAGCGTGAGTGTGTGTGTCTGTCTGTGTCCCTGTCTGGGTGTGAGCGAGTGAGTGAGTGTGTGTGTCTGTCCGTGTCCATTTCTGAGTGAGAGAGAGAGAGTGAGTGTGTGTTTGTGTCTGTCTGTGTCCCTGTCTGAGTGAGAGAGAGAGAGTGAGTGTGTGTGTCTGTCTGTCTGTGTCCCTGTCTGAGTGTGAGAGAGAGAGAGAGTGAATGTGTGTGTCTGTCCGTGTCCCTGTCTGAGTGAGAGAGAGAGAGTGAGTGTGTGTGTGTGTCTGTCTGTGTCCCTGTCTGAGTGAGAGAGAGAGTGAGTGAGTGTGTCTGTCTGTGTCCCTGTCTGAGTGTGAGAGAGAGAGAGTGAGTGTGTGTGTCTGTCTGTGTCCCTGTCTGAGTGTGAGAGAGAGAGATTGAGTGTGTGTGTCTGTCTGTGTCCCTGTCTGAGTGTGAGGCACAGAGTGCGTGAGTGTGTCTGTCTGTGTCCCTTTCTGAGTGTGAGCGAGTGAGTGAGTGTGTGTGTCTGTCCGTGTCCCTGTCTGAGTGAGAGAGAGAGAGTGAGTGTGTGTGTGTGTGTGTCTGTCTGTGTCCCTGTCTGAGTGTGAGAGAGAGAGAGTGTGTGTGTCTGTCTGTGTCCCTGTCTGAGTGTGAGAGAGAGAGAGTGAGTGTGTGTGTCTGTCCGTGTCCCTGTCTGAGTGAGAGAGAGAGATTGAGTGTGTGTGTGTGTGTGTCTGTCTGTGTCCCTGTCTGAGTGAGAGAGAGAGAGTGAGTGTGTGTGTCTGTCTGTGTCCCTGTCTGAGTGTGAGAGAGAGAGAGTGTGTGTGTCTGTCTGTGTCCCTGTCTGAGTGTGAGAGAGAGAGTGAGTGTGTGTGTGTCTGTGTCCCTGTCTGACTGTGTGATAGAGAGTGAGTCTGTGTGTGTGTGTGTCTGTCTGTGTCCCTGTCTGAGTGTGAGAGAGAGAGAGAGTGAGTGTGTGTGTGTGTCTGTCTGTGTTCCTGTCTGAGTGTGAGAGAGAGTGTGAGTGTGTGTGTGTCTGTGTCCTTGTCTGAGTGTGAGAGAGAGAGTGAATGTGTGTGTCTGTCTGTGTCCCTGTCTGAGTGTGAGCGAGTGAGTGAGTGTGTGTGTCTGTCCGTGTCCCTGTCTGAGTGAGAGAGAGAGAGTGAGTGTGTGTGTGTGTGTCTGTCTGTGTCCCTGTCTGAGTGAGAGAGAGAGAGAGTGAGTTTGTGTGTGTGTGTGTCTGTGTCCCTGTCTGAGTGTGAGAGAGAGAGAGAGTGAATGTGTGTGTCTGTCCGTGTCCCTGTCTGAGTGAGAGAGAGAGAGTGAGTGTGTGTGTGTGTCTGTCTGTGTCCCTGTCTGAGTGAGGGAGAGAGTGAGTGAGTGTGTCTGTCTGTGTCCCTGTCTGAGTGTGAGGCACAGAGTGAGTGAGTGTGTCTGTCTGTGTCCCTTTCTGAGTGTGAGCGAGTGAGTGAGTGTGTGTTTCTGTCCGTGTCCCTGTCTGAGTGAGAGAGAGAGAGTGAGTGTGTGTGTGTGTCTGTCTGTGTCCCTGTCTGAGTGTGAGAGAGAGAGAGTGAGTGTGTGTGTCTGTCCGTGTCCCTGTCTGAGTGAGAGAGAGAGAGTGAGTGTGTGTGTGTGTCTCTCTGTGTCCCTGTCTGAGTGTGTGTGAGAGAGAGAGAGAGAGAGAGTGAGTGTGTCTGTCTGTCTGTGTCCCTGTCTGAGTGTGAGAGAGAGAGAGTGAGTGTGTGTGTCTGTCTGTGTCCCTGTCTGAGTGTGAGAGAGAGAGTGAGTGTGTGTGTCTGTCTGTGTCCTTGTCTGAGTGTGAGTGAGTGTGTGTGTGTGAGTGTGTCTGTCTGTGTCCCTGTCTGAGTGTGAGAGAGAGAGTGAGTGTGTGTGTCTGTCCGTGTCCCTGTCTGAGTGTGAGAGAGAGAGATAGTGAGTGTGTGTGTGTGTGTCTGTCTGTGTCCCTGTCTGAGTGAGAGAGAGAGAGAGTGAGTGTGTGTGTGTGTCTGTCTGTGTCCTTGTCTGAATGTGAGAGAGATAGTGAGTGTGTGTGTCTGTCTGTGTCACTGTCTGAGTGTGAGGCACAGAGTGAGTGAGTGAGTGTGTCTGTCTGTGTCCCTGTCTGAGTGTGAGCGAGTGAGTGAGTGTGTGTGTCTTTCCGTGTCACTGTCTGAGTGAGAGAGAGAGAATGAGTGTGTGTGTCTGTCTGTCTGTGTCCCAGTCTGAGTGTGAGAGAGAGAGAGTGAGTGTGTGTGTCTGTCCGTGTCCCTGTCTGAGTGAGAGAGTGTGAGTGTGTGTGTGTGTGTCTGTCTGTGTCCCTGTCTGTGTGTGTGAGAGAGAGAGAGTGAGTGAGTGTGTGTGTCTGTCTGTGTCCCTGTCTGAGTGTGAGAGAGAGAGTGAGTGTGTGTGTCTGTCTGTGTCCCTGTCTGAGTGTGTGAGAGAGAGAGTGAGTGTGTGTGTGTCTATGTCCCTGTCTGAGTGCGAGTGAGTGTGTGTGTGTGTGAGTGTGTCTGTCTGTGTCCCTGTCTGAGTGTGAGAGAGAGTGAGTATGTGTGTGTCTGTGTCCCTGTCTGACTGTATGAGAGAGAGTGAGTCTGTGTGTCTGTCTGTGTCCCTGTCTGAGTGTGAGAGAGAGAGTAAGTGTGTGTGTCTGTCTGTATCCCTGTCCGAGAGAGAGAGTGAGTGTGAGTGTGTGTGTCTGTCTGTGTACCTGTCTGAGTGTGAGAGAGAGAGTGAGTGAGTGTGTCTGTCTGTGTCCCTGTCTGAGTGAGAGAGAGAGAGTGTGTGTGTCTGTCTGTGTCCCTGTCTGAGTGTGAGAGAGAGAGAGAGTGAATGTGTGTGTCTGTCCGTGTCCCTGTCTGAGTGAGAGAGAGAGAGTGAGTGTGTGTGTGTGTCTGTCTGTGTCCCTGTCTGAGTGAGGGAGAGAGTGAGTGAGTGTGTCTGTCTGTGTCCCTGTCTGAGTGTGAGGCACAGAGTGAGTGAGTGTGTCTGTCTGTGTCCCTTTCTGAGTGTGAGCGAGTGAGTGAGTGTGTGTTTCTGTCCGTGTCCCTGTCTGAGTGAGAGAGAGAGAGTGAGTGTGTGTGTGTGTCTCTCTGTGTCCCTGTCTGAGTGTGTGTGTGAGAGAGAGAGAGAGAGAGAGAGTGAGTGTGTCTGTCTGTCTGTGTCCCTGTCTGAGTGTGAGAGAGAGAGTGAGTGTGTGTGTCTGTCTGTGTCCCTGTCTGAGTGTGAGAGAGAGAGTGAGTGTGTGTGTCTGTCTGTGTCCTTGTCTGAGTGTGAGTGAGTGTGTGTGTGTGTGAGTGTGTCTGTCTGTGTCCCTGTCTGAGTGTGAGAGAGAGAGTGAGTGTGTGTGTGTCTGTGTCCCTGTCTGACTCTATGAGAGAGAGTGAGTCTGTGTGTCTGTCTGTGTCCCTGTCTGTGAGAGAGAGAGTGAGTGTGTGTGTCTGTCCGTGTCCCTGTCTGAGTGAGAGAGAGAGAGTGAGTGTGTGTGTGTGTCTGTCTGTGTCCCTGTCTGAGTGTGAGAGAGAGAGATAGTGAGTGTGTGTGTGTGTGTCTGTCTGTGTCCCTGTCTGAGTGAGAGAGAGAGAGTGAGTGTGTGTGTCTTTCTGTGTCCCTGTCTGAGTGTGAGAGAGAGAGAGTGAGTGTGTGTGTGTCTATGTCCCTGTCTGAGTGTGTGAGAGAGAGAGAGTGAGTGTGTCTGTCTGTCCGTGTCCCTGTCTGAGTGAGAGAGAGAGTGTGAGTGTGTGTGTCTGTCTGTGTCCCTGTCTGAGTGTGAGAGAGTGAGAGAGTGAGTGTGTTTGTCTGTCCGTGTCCCTGTCTGAGTGTGAGAGAGAGAGTGAGTGTGTGTGTCTGTCTGTGTCCCTGTCTGAGTGTGTGAGAGAGAGAGTGAGTGTGTGTGTGTCTATGTCCCTGTCTGAGTGCGAGTGAGTGTGTGTGTGTGTGAGTGTGTCTGTCTGTGTCCCTGTCTGAGTGTGAGAGAGAGTGAGTATGTGTGTGTCTGTGTCCCTGTCTGACTGTATGAGAGAGAGTGAGTCTGTGTGTCTGTCTGTGTCCCTGTCTGAGTGTGAGAGAGAGAGTAAGTGTGTGTGTCTGTCTGTATCCCTGTCTGAGAGAGAGAGTGAGTGTGAGTGTGTGTGTCTGTCTGTGTACCTGTCTGAGTGTGAGAGAGAGAGTGAGTGAGTGTGTCTGTCTGTGTCCCTGTCTGAGTGAGAGAGAGAGAGTGTGTGTGTCTGTCTGTGTCCCTGTCTGAGTGTGAGAGAGAGAGAGAGTGAATGTGTGTGTCTGTCCGTGTCCCTGTCTGAGTGAGAGAGAGAGAGTGAGTGTGTGTGTGTGTCTGTCTGTGTCCCTGTCTGAGTGAGGGAGAGAGTGAGTGAGTGTGTCTGTCTGTGTCCCTGTCTGAGTGTGAGGCACAGAGTGAGTGAGTGTGTCTGTCTGTGTCCCTTTCTGAGTGTGAGCGAGTGAGTGAGTGTGTGTTTCTGTCCGTGTCCCTGTCTGAGTGAGAGAGAGAGAGTGAGTGTGTGTGTGTGTCTCTCTGTGTCCCTGTCTGAGTGTGTGTGTGAGAGAGAGAGAGAGAGAGAGAGAGTGAGTGTGTCTGTCTGTCTGTGTCCCTGTCTGAGTGTGAGAGAGAGAGTGAGTGTGTGTGTCTGTCTGTGTCCCTGTCTGAGTGTGAGAGAGAGAGTGAGTGTGTGTGTCTGTCTGTGTCCTTGTCTGAGTGTGAGTGAGTGTGTGTGTGTGTGAGTGTGTCTGTCTGTGTCCCTGTCTGAGTGTGAGAGAGAGAGTGAGTGTGTGTGTGTCTGTGTCCCTGTCTGACTCTATGAGAGAGTGAGTCTGTGTGTCTGTCTGTGTCCCTGTCTGTGAGAGAGAGAGTGAGTGTGTGTGTCTGTCCGTGTCCCTGTCTGAGTGAGAGAGAGAGAGTGAGTGTGTGTGTGTGTCTGTCTGTGTCCCTGTCTGAGTGTGAGAGAGAGAGATAGTGAGTGTGTGTGTGTGTGTCTGTCTGTGTCCCTGTCTGAGTGAGAGAGAGAGAGTGAGTGTGTGTGTCTTTCTGTGTCCCTGTCTGAGTGTGAGAGAGAGAGAGTGAGTGTGTGTGTGTCTATGTCCCTGTCTGAGTGTGAGAGAGAGAGAGAGTGAGTGTGTCTGTCTGTCCGTGTCCCTGTCTGAGTGAGAGAGAGAGTGTGAGTGTGTGTGTCTGTCTGTGTCCCTGTCTGAGTGTGAGAGAGTGAGAGAGTGAGTGTGTTTGTCTGTCCGTGTCCCTGTCTGAGTGAGAGAGAGAGTGTGAGTGTGTGTGTCTGTCTGTGTCCCTGTCTGAGTGTGACAGAGAGAGAGAGTGAGTGTGTTTGTCTGTCCGTGTCCCTGTCTGAGTGAGAGAGAGAGTGTGAGTGTGTGTGTCTGTCTGTGTCCCTGTCTGACTGTATGAGAGAGAGTGAGTCTGTGTGTCTGTCTGTGTCCCTGTCTGAGTGAGAGAGAGAGAGTAAGTGTGTGAGTCTGTCTGTATCCCTGTCCGAGAGAGAGAGTGAGTGTGAGTGTGTGTGTCTGTCTGTGTCCCTGTCTGAGTGTGAGAGAGAGAGTGAGTGTGTGTGTCTGTCTGTGTCCCTGTCTGAGTGTGAGAGAGAGAGAGAGTGAGTGTGTTTGTCTGTCCGTGTCCCTGTCTGAGTGAGAGAGAGAGTGTGAGTGTGTGTGTCAGTCTGTGTCCCTGTCTGACTGTATGAGAGAGAGTGAGTCTGTGTGTCTGTCTGTGTCCCTGTCTGAGTGTGAGAGAGAGAGTAAGTGTGTGTGTCTGTATCCCTGTCCGAGAGAGAGAGTGAGTGTGAGTGTGTGTGTCTGTCTGTGTCCCTGTCTGAGTGTGAGAGAGAGAGTGAGTGTGTGTGTCTGTCTGTGTCCTTGTCTGAGTGTGAGTGAGTGTGTGTGTGTGAGTGTGTCTGTCTGTGTCCCTGTCTGAGTGTGAGAGAGAGAGTGAGTGTGTGTGTGTCTGTGTCCCTGTCTGACTCTATGAGAGAGAGTTAGTCTGTGTCTGTCTGTGTCCCTGTCTGTGAGAGAGAGAGTGAGTGTGTGTGTCTGTCCGTGTCCCTGTCTGAGTGAGAGAGAGAGTGAGTGTGTGTGTGTGTCTGTCTGTGTCCCTGTCTGAGTGTGAGAGAGAGAGATAGTGAGTGTGTGTGTGTGTGTGTCTGTCTGTGTCCCTGTCTGAGTGAGAGAGAGAGAGTGAGTGTGTGTGTCTGTGTCCCTGTCTGAGTGTGAGAGAGAGAGAGTGAGTGTGTGTGTGTCTATGTCCCTGTCTGAGTGTGAGAGAGAGAGAGAGTGAGTGTGTTTGTCTGTCCGTGTCCCTGTCTGAGTGAGAGAGAGAGTGTGAGTGCGTGTGTCTGTCTGTGTCCCTGTCTGAGTGTGAGAGAGAGAGAGAGTGAGTGTGTTTGTCTGTCCGTGTCCCTGTCTGAGTGAGAGAGAGAGTGTGAGTGTGTGTGTCTGTCTGTGTCCCTGTCTGACTGTATGAGAGAGAGTGAGTCTGTGTGTCTGTCTGTGTCCCTGTCTGAGTGTGAGAGAGAGAGTAAGTGTGTGTGTCTGTCTGTATACCTGTCCGAGAGAGAGAGTGAGTGTGAGTGTGTGTGTCTTTCTGTGTCCCTGTCTGAGTGTGAGAGAGAGAGAGTGAGTGTGTGTGTGTCTATGTCCCTGTCTGAGTGTGAGAGAGAGAGAGAGTGAGTGTGTCTGTCTGTCCGTGTCCCTGTCTGAGTGAGAGAGAGAGTGTGAGTGTGTGTGTCTGTCTGTGTCCCTGTCTGAGTGTGAGAGAGTGAGAGAGTGAGTGTGTTTGTCTGTCCGTGTCCCTGTCTGAGTGTGAGAGAGAGAGTGAGTGTGTGTGTCTGTCTGTGTCCCTGTCTGAGTGTGTGAGAGAGAGAGTGAGTGTGTGTGTGTCTATGTCCCTGTCTGAGTGCGAGTGAGTGTGTGTGTGTGTGAGTGTGTCTGTCTGTGTCCCTGTCTGAGTGTGAGAGAGAGTGAGTATGTGTGTGTCTGTGTCCCTGTCTGACTGTATGAGAGAGAGTGAGTCTGTGTGTCTGTCTGTGTCCCTGTCTGAGTGTGAGAGAGAGAGTAAGTGTGTGTGTCTGTCTGTATCCCTGTCCGAGAGAGAGAGTGAGTGTGAGTGTGTGTGTCTGTCTGTGTACCTGTCTGAGTGTGAGAGAGAGAGTGAGTGAGTGTGTCTGTCTGTGTCCCTGTCTGAGTGAGAGAGAGAGAGTGTGTGTGTCTGTCTGTGTCCCTGTCTGAGTGTGAGAGAGAGAGAGAGTGAATGTGTGTGTCTGTCCGTGTCCCTGTCTGAGTGAGAGAGAGAGAGTGAGTGTGTGTGTGTGTCTGTCTGTGTCCCTGTCTGAGTGAGGGAGAGAGTGAGTGAGTGTGTCTGTCTGTGTCCCTGTCTGAGTGTGAGGCACAGAGTGAGTGAGTGTGTCTGTCTGTGTCCCTTTCTGAGTGTGAGCGAGTGAGTGAGTGTGTGTTTCTGTCCGTGTCCCTGTCTGAGTGAGAGAGAGAGAGTGAGTGTGTGTGTGTGTCTCTCTGTGTCCCTGTCTGAGTGTGTGTGTGAGAGAGAGAGAGAGAGAGAGAGAGTGAGTGTGTCTGTCTGTCTGTGTCCCTGTCTGAGTGTGAGAGAGAGAGTGAGTGTGTGTGTCTGTCTGTGTCCCTGTCTGAGTGTGAGAGAGAGAGTGAGTGTGTGTGTCTGTCTGTGTCCTTGTCTGAGTGTGAGTGAGTGTGTGTGTGTGTGAGTGTGTCTGTCTGTGTCCCTGTCTGAGTGTGAGAGAGAGAGTGAGTGTGTGTGTGTCTGTGTCCCTGTCTGACTCTATGAGAGAGAGTGAGTCTGTGTGTCTGTCTGTGTCCCTGTCTGTGAGAGAGAGAGTGAGTGTGTGTGTCTGTCCGTGTCCCTGTCTGAGTGAGAGAGAGAGAGTGAGTGTGTGTGTGTGTCTGTCTGTGTCCCTGTCTGAGTGTGAGAGAGAGAGATAGTGAGTGTGTGTGTGTGTGTCTGTCTGTGTCCCTGTCTGAGTGAGAGAGAGAGAGTGAGTGTGTGTGTCTTTCTGTGTCCCTGTCTGAGTGTGAGAGAGAGAGAGTGAGTGTGTGTGTGTCTATGTCCCTGTCTGAGTGTGAGAGAGAGAGAGAGTGAGTGTGTCTGTCTGTCCGTGTCCCTGTCTGAGTGAGAGAGAGAGTGTGAGTGTGTGTGTCTGTCTGTGTCCCTGTCTGAGTGTGAGAGAGTGAGAGAGTGAGTGTGTTTGTCTGTCCGTGTCCCTGTCTGAGTGAGAGAGAGAGTGTGAGTGTGTGTGTCTGTCTGTGTCCCTGTCTGAGTGTGACAGAGAGAGAGAGTGAGTGTGTTTGTCTGTCCGTGTCCCTGTCTGAGTGAGAGAGAGAGTGTGAGTGTGTGTGTCTGTCTGTGTCCCTGTCTGACTGTATGAGAGAGAGTGAGTCTGTGTGTCTGTCTGTGTCCCTGTCTGAGTGAGAGAGAGAGAGTAAGTGTGTGAGTCTGTCTGTATCCCTGTCCGAGAGAGAGAGTGAGTGTGAGTGTGTGTGTCTGTCTGTGTCCCTGTCTGAGTGTGAGAGAGAGAGTGAGTGTGTGTGTCTGTCTGTGTCCCTGTCTGAGTGTGAGAGAGAGAGAGAGTGAGTGTGTTTGTCTGTCCGTGTCCCTGTCTGAGTGAGAGAGAGAGTGTGAGTGTGTGTGTCAGTCTGTGTCCCTGTCTGACTGTATGAGAGAGAGTGAGTCTGTGTGTCTGTCTGTGTCCCTGTCTGAGTGTGAGAGAGAGAGTAAGTGTGTGTGTCTGTATCCCTGTCCGAGAGAGAGAGTGAGTGTGAGTGTGTGTGTCTGTCTGTGTCCCTGTCTGAGTGTGAGAGAGAGAGTGAGTGTGTGTGTGTGTCTCTCTGTGTCCCTGTCTGAGTGTGTGTGTGAGAGAGAGAGAGAGAGAGAGAGAGTGAGTGTGTCTGTCTGTCTGTGTCCCTGTCTGAGTGTGAGAGAGAGAGTGAGTGTGTGTGTCTGTCTGTGTCCCTGTCTGAGTGTGAGAGAGAGAGTGAGTGTGTGTGTCTGTCTGTGTCCTTGTCTGAGTGTGAGTGAGTGTGTGTGTGTGTGAGTGTGTCTGTCTGTGTCCCTGTCTGAGTGTGAGAGAGAGAGTGAGTGTGTGTGTGTCTGTGTCCCTGTCTGACTCTATGAGAGAGTGAGTCTGTGTGTCTGTCTGTGTCCCTGTCTGTGAGAGAGAGAGTGAGTGTGTGTGTCTGTCCGTGTCCCTGTCTGAGTGAGAGAGAGAGAGTGAGTGTGTGTGTGTGTCTGTCTGTGTCCCTGTCTGAGTGTGAGAGAGAGAGATAGTGAGTGTGTGTGTGTGTGTCTGTCTGTGTCCCTGTCTGAGTGAGAGAGAGAGAGTGAGTGTGTGTGTCTTTCTGTGTCCCTGTCTGAGTGTGAGAGAGAGAGAGTGAGTGTGTGTGTGTCTATGTCCCTGTCTGAGTGTGAGAGAGAGAGAGAGTGAGTGTGTCTGTCTGTCCGTGTCCCTGTCTGAGTGAGAGAGAGAGTGTGAGTGTGTGTGTCTGTCTGTGTCCCTGTCTGAGTGTGAGAGAGTGAGAGAGTGAGTGTGTTTGTCTGTCCGTGTCCCTGTCTGAGTGAGAGAGAGAGTGTGAGTGTGTGTGTCTGTCTGTGTCCCTGTCTGAGTGTGACAGAGAGAGAGAGTGAGTGTGTTTGTCCGTGTCCCTGTCTGAGTGAGAGAGAGAGTGTGAGTGTGTGTGTCTGTCTGTGTCCCTGTCTGACTGTATGAGAGAGAGTGAGTCTGTGTGTCTGTCTGTGTCCCTGTCTGAGTGAGAGAGAGAGAGTAAGTGTGTGAGTCTGTCTGTATCCCTGTCCGAGAGAGAGAGTGAGTGTGAGTGTGTGTGTCTGTCTGTGTCCCTGTCTGAGTGTGAGAGAGAGAGTGAGTGTGTGTGTCTGTCTGTGTCCCTGTCTGAGTGTGAGAGAGAGAGAGAGTGAGTGTGTTTGTCTGTCCGTGTCCCTGTCTGAGTGAGAGAGAGAGTGTGAGTGTGTGTGTCAGTCTGTGTCCCTGTCTGACTGTATGAGAGAGAGTGAGTCTGTGTGTCTGTCTGTGTCCCTGTCTGAGTGTGAGAGAGAGAGTAAGTGTGTGTGTCTGTATCCCTGTCCGAGAGAGAGAGTGAGTGTGAGTGTGTGTGTCTGTCTGTGTCCCTGTCTGAGTGTGAGAGAGAGAGTGAGTGTGTGTGTCTGTCTGTGTCCTTGTCTGAGTGTGAGTGAGTGTGTGTGTGTGAGTGTGTCTGTCTGTGTCCCTGTCTGAGTGTGAGAGAGAGAGTGAGTGTGTGTGTGTCTGTGTCCCTGTCTGACTCTATGAGAGAGAGTTAGTCTGTGTCTGTCTGTGTCCCTGTCTGTGAGAGAGAGAGTGAGTGTGTGTGTCTGTCCGTGTCCCTGTCTGAGTGAGAGAGAGAGTGAGTGTGTGTGTGTGTCTGTCTGTGTCCCTGTCTGAGTGTGAGAGAGAGAGATAGTGAGTGTGTGTGTGTGTGTGTCTGTCTGTGTCCCTGTCTGAGTGAGAGAGAGAGAGTGAGTGTGTGTGTCTGTGTCCCTGTCTGAGTGTGAGAGAGAGAGAGTGAGTGTGTGTGTGTCTATGTCCCTGTCTGAGTGTGAGAGAGAGAGAGAGTGAGTGTGTTTGTCTGTCCGTGTCCCTGTCTGAGTGAGAGAGAGAGTGTGAGTGCGTGTGTCTGTCTGTGTCCCTGTCTGAGTGTGAGAGAGAGAGAGAGTGAGTGTGTTTGTCTGTCCGTGTCCCTGTCTGAGTGAGAGAGAGAGTGTGAGTGTGTGTGTCTGTCTGTGTCCCTGTCTGACTGTATGAGAGAGAGTGAGTCTGTGTGTCTGTCTGTGTCCCTGTCTGAGTGTGAGAGAGAGAGTAAGTGTGTGTGTCTGTCTGTATACCTGTCCGAGAGAGAGAGTGAGTGTGAGTGTGTGTGTCTTTCTGTGTCCCTGTCTGAGTGTGAGAGAGAGAGAGAGTGAGTGTGTGTGTGTCTATGTCCCTGTCTGAGTGTGAGAGAGAGAGAGAGTGAGTGTGTCTGTCTGTCCGTGTCCCTGTCTGAGTGAGAGAGAGAGTGTGAGTGTGTGTGTCTGTCTGTGTCCCTGTCTGAGTGTGAGAGAGTGAGAGAGTGAGTGTGTTTGTCTGTCCGTGTCCCTGTCTGAGTGTGAGAGAGAGAGTGAGTGTGTGTGTCTGTCTGTGTCCCTGTCTGAGTGTGTGAGAGAGAGAGTGAGTGTGTGTGTGTCTATGTCCCTGTCTGAGTGCGAGTGAGTGTGTGTGTGTGTGAGTGTGTCTGTCTGTGTCCCTGTCTGAGTGTGAGAGAGAGTGAGTATGTGTGTGTCTGTGTCCCTGTCTGACTGTATGAGAGAGAGTGAGTCTGTGTGTCTGTCTGTGTCCCTGTCTGAGTGTGAGAGAGAGAGTAAGTGTGTGTGTCTGTCTGTATCCCTGTCCGAGAGAGAGAGTGAGTGTGAGTGTGTGTGTCTGTCTGTGTACCTGTCTGAGTGTGAGAGAGAGAGTGAGTGAGTGTGTCTGTCTGTGTCCCTGTCTGAGTGAGAGAGAGAGAGTGTGTGTGTCTGTCTGTGTCCCTGTCTGAGTGTGAGAGAGAGAGAGAGTGAATGTGTGTGTCTGTCCGTGTCCCTGTCTGAGTGAGAGAGAGAGAGTGAGTGTGTGTGTGTGTCTGTCTGTGTCCCTGTCTGAGTGAGGGAGAGAGTGAGTGAGTGTGTCTGTCTGTGTCCCTGTCTGAGTGTGAGGCACAGATTGAGTGAGTGTGTCTGTCTGTGTCCCTTTCTGAGTGTGAGCGAGTGAGTGAGTGTGTGTTTCTGTCCGTGTCCCTGTCTGAGTGAGAGAGAGAGAGTGAGTGTGTGTGTGTGTCTCTCTGTGTCCCTGTCTGAGTGTGTGTGTGAGAGAGAGAGAGAGAGAGAGAGAGTGAGTGTGTCTGTCTGTCTGTGTCCCTGTCTGAGTGTGAGAGAGAGAGTGAGTGTGTGTGTCTGTCTGTGTCCCTGTCTGAGTGTGAGAGAGAGAGTGAGTGTGTGTGTCTGTCTGTGTCCTTGTCTGAGTGTGAGTGAGTGTGTGTGTGTGTGAGTGTGTCTGTCTGTGTCCCTGTCTGAGTGTGAGAGAGAAAGTGAGTGTGTGTGTTTCTGTGTCCCTGTCTGACTGTATGAGAGAGAGTGAGTCTGTGTGTCTGTCTGAGTCCCTGTCTGAGTGTGAGAGAGAGAGTGAGTGTGTGTGTCTGTCCGTTTCCCTGTCTGAGTGAGAGAGAGAGAGTGAGTATGTGTGTGTGTCTGTCTGTGTCCCTGTCTGAGTGTGAGAGAGAGAGAGAGTGAGTGTGTGTGTGTGTCTGTCTGTGTCCCTGTCTGAGTGTGTAAGAGAGAGAGAGTGAGTGTGTCTGTGTGTGTCTGTCTGTGTCCCTGTCTGAGTGTGAGAGAGAGAGTGAGTGTGTGTGTCTGTCTGTGTCCTTGTCTGAGTGTGAGAGAGAGCGTGAGTGTGTGTGTCTGTCTGTGTCCCTGTCTGGGTGTGAGCGAGTGAGTGAGTGTGTGTGTCTGTCCGTGTCCATTTCTGAGTGAGAGAGAGAGAGTGAGTGTGTGTTTGTGTCTGTCTGTGTCCCTGTCTGAGTGAGAGAGAGAGAGTGAGTGTGTGTGTCTGTCTGTCTGTGTCCCTGTCTGAGTGTGAGAGAGAGAGAGAGTGAATGTGTGTGTCTGTCCGTGTCCCTGTCTGAGTGAGAGAGAGAGAGTGAGTGTGTGTGTGTGTCTGTCTGTGTCCCTGTCTGAGTGAGAGAGAGAGTGAGTGAGTGTGTCTGTCTGTGTCCCTGTCTGAGTGTGAGAGAGAGAGAGTGAGTGTGTGTGTCTGTCTGTGTCCCTGTCTGAGTGTGAGAGAGAGAGA
This sequence comes from Hemitrygon akajei, assembly GCF_048418815.1. Taxonomy (NCBI): domain Eukaryota; kingdom Metazoa; phylum Chordata; class Chondrichthyes; order Myliobatiformes; family Dasyatidae; genus Hemitrygon; species Hemitrygon akajei. The sequence goes on from NC_133137.1 coordinate 47,934,419, forward strand.
TTGAGTGTGTGTGTCTGTCTGTGTCCCTGTCTGAGTGTGAGGCACAGAGTGCGTGAGTGTGTCTGTCTGTGTCCCTTTCTGAGTGTGAGCGAGTGAGTGAGTGTGTGTGTCTGTCCGTGTCCCTGTCTGAGTGAGAGAGAGAGAGTGAGTGTGTGTGTGTGTGTGTCTGTCTGTGTCCCTGTCTGAGTGTGAGAGAGAGAGAGTGTGTGTGTCTGTCTGTGTCCCTGTCTGAGTGTGAGAGAGAGAGAGTGAGTGTGTGTGTCTGTCCGTGTCCCTGTCTGAGTGAGAGAGAGAGATTGAGTGTGTGTGTGTGTGTGTCTGTCTGTGTCCCTGTCTGAGTGAGAGAGAGAGAGTGAGTGTGTGTGTCTGTCTGTGTCCCTGTCTGAGTGTGAGAGAGAGAGAGTGTGTGTGTCTGTCTGTGTCCCTGTCTGAGTGTGAGAGAGAGAGTGAGTGTGTGTGTGTCTGTGTCCCTGTCTGACTGTGTGATAGAGAGTGAGTCTGTGTGTGTGTGTGTCTGTCTGTGTCCCTGTCTGAGTGTGAGAGAGAGAGAGAGTGAGTGTGTGTGTGTGTCTGTCTGTGTTCCTGTCTGAGTGTGAGAGAGAGTGTGAGTGTGTGTGTGTCTGTGTCCTTGTCTGAGTGTGAGAGAGAGAGTGAATGTGTGTGTCTGTCTGTGTCCCTGTCTGAGTGTGAGCGAGTGAGTGAGTGTGTGTGTCTGTCCGTGTCCCTGTCTGAGTGAGAGAGAGAGAGTGAGTGTGTGTGTGTGTGTCTGTCTGTGTCCCTGTCTGAGTGAGAGAGAGAGAGAGTGAGTTTGTGTGTGTGTGTGTCTGTGTCCCTGTCTGAGTGTGAGAGAGAGAGAGAGTGAATGTGTGTGTCTGTCCGTGTCCCTGTCTGAGTGAGAGAGAGAGAGTGAGTGTGTGTGTGTGTCTGTCTGTGTCCCTGTCTGAGTGAGGGAGAGAGTGAGTGAGTGTGTCTGTCTGTGTCCCTGTCTGAGTGTGAGGCACAGAGTGAGTGAGTGTGTCTGTCTGTGTCCCTTTCTGAGTGTGAGCGAGTGAGTGAGTGTGTGTTTCTGTCCGTGTCCCTGTCTGAGTGAGAGAGAGAGAGTGAGTGTGTGTGTGTGTCTGTCTGTGTCCCTGTCTGAGTGTGAGAGAGAGAGAGTGAGTGTGTGTGTCTGTCCGTGTCCCTGTCTGAGTGAGAGAGAGAGAGTGAGTGTGTGTGTGTGTCTCTCTGTGTCCCTGTCTGAGTGTGTGTGAGAGAGAGAGAGAGAGAGAGTGAGTGTGTCTGTCTGTCTGTGTCCCTGTCTGAGTGTGAGAGAGAGAGAGTGAGTGTGTGTGTCTGTCTGTGTCCCTGTCTGAGTGTGAGAGAGAGAGTGAGTGTGTGTGTCTGTCTGTGTCCTTGTCTGAGTGTGAGTGAGTGTGTGTGTGTGAGTGTGTCTGTCTGTGTCCCTGTCTGAGTGTGAGAGAGAGAGTGAGTGTGTGTGTCTGTCCGTGTCCCTGTCTGAGTGTGAGAGAGAGAGATAGTGAGTGTGTGTGTGTGTGTCTGTCTGTGTCCCTGTCTGAGTGAGAGAGAGAGAGAGTGAGTGTGTGTGTGTGTCTGTCTGTGTCCTTGTCTGAATGTGAGAGAGATAGTGAGTGTGTGTGTCTGTCTGTGTCACTGTCTGAGTGTGAGGCACAGAGTGAGTGAGTGAGTGTGTCTGTCTGTGTCCCTGTCTGAGTGTGAGCGAGTGAGTGAGTGTGTGTGTCTTTCCGTGTCACTGTCTGAGTGAGAGAGAGAGAATGAGTGTGTGTGTCTGTCTGTCTGTGTCCCAGTCTGAGTGTGAGAGAGAGAGAGTGAGTGTGTGTGTCTGTCCGTGTCCCTGTCTGAGTGAGAGAGTGTGAGTGTGTGTGTGTGTGTCTGTCTGTGTCCCTGTCTGTGTGTGTGAGAGAGAGAGAGTGAGTGAGTGTGTGTGTCTGTCTGTGTCCCTGTCTGAGTGTGAGAGAGAGAGTGAGTGTGTGTGTCTGTCTGTGTCCCTGTCTGAGTGTGTGAGAGAGAGAGTGAGTGTGTGTGTGTCTATGTCCCTGTCTGAGTGCGAGTGAGTGTGTGTGTGTGTGAGTGTGTCTGTCTGTGTCCCTGTCTGAGTGTGAGAGAGAGTGAGTATGTGTGTGTCTGTGTCCCTGTCTGACTGTATGAGAGAGAGTGAGTCTGTGTGTCTGTCTGTGTCCCTGTCTGAGTGTGAGAGAGAGAGTAAGTGTGTGTGTCTGTCTGTATCCCTGTCCGAGAGAGAGAGTGAGTGTGAGTGTGTGTGTCTGTCTGTGTACCTGTCTGAGTGTGAGAGAGAGAGTGAGTGAGTGTGTCTGTCTGTGTCCCTGTCTGAGTGAGAGAGAGAGAGTGTGTGTGTCTGTCTGTGTCCCTGTCTGAGTGTGAGAGAGAGAGAGAGTGAATGTGTGTGTCTGTCCGTGTCCCTGTCTGAGTGAGAGAGAGAGAGTGAGTGTGTGTGTGTGTCTGTCTGTGTCCCTGTCTGAGTGAGGGAGAGAGTGAGTGAGTGTGTCTGTCTGTGTCCCTGTCTGAGTGTGAGGCACAGAGTGAGTGAGTGTGTCTGTCTGTGTCCCTTTCTGAGTGTGAGCGAGTGAGTGAGTGTGTGTTTCTGTCCGTGTCCCTGTCTGAGTGAGAGAGAGAGAGTGAGTGTGTGTGTGTGTCTCTCTGTGTCCCTGTCTGAGTGTGTGTGTGAGAGAGAGAGAGAGAGAGAGAGAGAGTGAGTGTGTCTGTCTGTCTGTGTCCCTGTCTGAGTGTGAGAGAGAGAGTGAGTGTGTGTGTCTGTCTGTGTCCCTGTCTGAGTGTGAGAGAGAGAGTGAGTGTGTGTGTCTGTCTGTGTCCTTGTCTGAGTGTGAGTGAGTGTGTGTGTGTGTGAGTGTGTCTGTCTGTGTCCCTGTCTGAGTGTGAGAGAGAGAGTGAGTGTGTGTGTGTCTGTGTCCCTGTCTGACTCTATGAGAGAGAGTGAGTCTGTGTGTCTGTCTGTGTCCCTGTCTGTGAGAGAGAGAGTGAGTGTGTGTGTCTGTCCGTGTCCCTGTCTGAGTGAGAGAGAGAGAGTGAGTGTGTGTGTGTGTCTGTCTGTGTCCCTGTCTGAGTGTGAGAGAGAGAGATAGTGAGTGTGTGTGTGTGTGTCTGTCTGTGTCCCTGTCTGAGTGAGAGAGAGAGAGTGAGTGTGTGTGTCTTTCTGTGTCCCTGTCTGAGTGTGAGAGAGAGAGAGTGAGTGTGTGTGTGTCTATGTCCCTGTCTGAGTGTGAGAGAGAGAGAGAGTGAGTGTGTCTGTCTGTCCGTGTCCCTGTCTGAGTGAGAGAGAGAGTGTGAGTGTGTGTGTCTGTCTGTGTCCCTGTCTGAGTGTGAGAGAGTGAGAGAGTGAGTGTGTTTGTCTGTCCGTGTCCCTGTCTGAGTGTGAGAGAGAGAGTGAGTGTGTGTGTCTGTCTGTGTCCCTGTCTGAGTGTGTGAGAGAGAGAGTGAGTGTGTGTGTGTCTATGTCCCTGTCTGAGTGCGAGTGAGTGTGTGTGTGTGTGAGTGTGTCTGTCTGTGTCCCTGTCTGAGTGTGAGAGAGAGTGAGTATGTGTGTGTCTGTGTCCCTGTCTGACTGTATGAGAGAGAGTGAGTCTGTGTGTCTGTCTGTGTCCCTGTCTGAGTGTGAGAGAGAGAGTAAGTGTGTGTGTCTGTCTGTATCCCTGTCTGAGAGAGAGAGTGAGTGTGAGTGTGTGTGTCTGTCTGTGTACCTGTCTGAGTGTGAGAGAGAGAGTGAGTGAGTGTGTCTGTCTGTGTCCCTGTCTGAGTGAGAGAGAGAGAGTGTGTGTGTCTGTCTGTGTCCCTGTCTGAGTGTGAGAGAGAGAGAGAGTGAATGTGTGTGTCTGTCCGTGTCCCTGTCTGAGTGAGAGAGAGAGAGTGAGTGTGTGTGTGTGTCTGTCTGTGTCCCTGTCTGAGTGAGGGAGAGAGTGAGTGAGTGTGTCTGTCTGTGTCCCTGTCTGAGTGTGAGGCACAGAGTGAGTGAGTGTGTCTGTCTGTGTCCCTTTCTGAGTGTGAGCGAGTGAGTGAGTGTGTGTTTCTGTCCGTGTCCCTGTCTGAGTGAGAGAGAGAGAGTGAGTGTGTGTGTGTGTCTCTCTGTGTCCCTGTCTGAGTGTGTGTGTGAGAGAGAGAGAGAGAGAGAGAGAGTGAGTGTGTCTGTCTGTCTGTGTCCCTGTCTGAGTGTGAGAGAGAGAGTGAGTGTGTGTGTCTGTCTGTGTCCCTGTCTGAGTGTGAGAGAGAGAGTGAGTGTGTGTGTCTGTCTGTGTCCTTGTCTGAGTGTGAGTGAGTGTGTGTGTGTGTGAGTGTGTCTGTCTGTGTCCCTGTCTGAGTGTGAGAGAGAGAGTGAGTGTGTGTGTGTCTGTGTCCCTGTCTGACTCTATGAGAGAGTGAGTCTGTGTGTCTGTCTGTGTCCCTGTCTGTGAGAGAGAGAGTGAGTGTGTGTGTCTGTCCGTGTCCCTGTCTGAGTGAGAGAGAGAGAGTGAGTGTGTGTGTGTGTCTGTCTGTGTCCCTGTCTGAGTGTGAGAGAGAGAGATAGTGAGTGTGTGTGTGTGTGTCTGTCTGTGTCCCTGTCTGAGTGAGAGAGAGAGAGTGAGTGTGTGTGTCTTTCTGTGTCCCTGTCTGAGTGTGAGAGAGAGAGAGTGAGTGTGTGTGTGTCTATGTCCCTGTCTGAGTGTGAGAGAGAGAGAGAGTGAGTGTGTCTGTCTGTCCGTGTCCCTGTCTGAGTGAGAGAGAGAGTGTGAGTGTGTGTGTCTGTCTGTGTCCCTGTCTGAGTGTGAGAGAGAGAGTGAGTGTGTGTGTCTGTCTGTGTCCTTGTCTGAGTGTGAGTGAGTGTGTGTGTGTGAGTGTGTCTGTCTGTGTCCCTGTCTGAGTGTGAGAGAGAGAGTGAGTGTGTGTGTGTCTGTGTCCCTGTCTGACTCTATGAGAGAGAGTTAGTCTGTGTCTGTCTGTGTCCCTGTCTGTGAGAGAGAGAGTGAGTGTGTGTGTCTGTCCGTGTCCCTGTCTGAGTGAGAGAGAGAGTGAGTGTGTGTGTGTGTCTGTCTGTGTCCCTGTCTGAGTGTGAGAGAGAGAGATAGTGAGTGTGTGTGTGTGTGTGTCTGTCTGTGTCCCTGTCTGAGTGAGAGAGAGAGAGTGAGTGTGTGTGTCTGTGTCCCTGTCTGAGTGTGAGAGAGAGAGAGTGAGTGTGTGTGTGTCTATGTCCCTGTCTGAGTGTGAGAGAGAGAGAGAGTGAGTGTGTTTGTCTGTCCGTGTCCCTGTCTGAGTGAGAGAGAGAGTGTGAGTGCGTGTGTCTGTCTGTGTCCCTGTCTGAGTGTGAGAGAGAGAGAGAGTGAGTGTGTTTGTCTGTCCGTGTCCCTGTCTGAGTGAGAGAGAGAGTGTGAGTGTGTGTGTCTGTCTGTGTCCCTGTCTGACTGTATGAGAGAGAGTGAGTCTGTGTGTCTGTCTGTGTCCCTGTCTGAGTGTGAGAGAGAGAGTAAGTGTGTGTGTCTGTCTGTATACCTGTCCGAGAGAGAGAGTGAGTGTGAGTGTGTGTGTCTTTCTGTGTCCCTGTCTGAGTGTGAGAGAGAGAGAGTGAGTGTGTGTGTGTCTATGTCCCTGTCTGAGTGTGAGAGAGAGAGAGAGTGAGTGTGTCTGTCTGTCCGTGTCCCTGTCTGAGTGAGAGAGAGAGTGTGAGTGTGTGTGTCTGTCTGTGTCCCTGTCTGAGTGTGAGAGAGTGAGAGAGTGAGTGTGTTTGTCTGTCCGTGTCCCTGTCTGAGTGTGAGAGAGAGAGTGAGTGTGTGTGTCTGTCTGTGTCCCTGTCTGAGTGTGTGAGAGAGAGAGTGAGTGTGTGTGTGTCTATGTCCCTGTCTGAGTGCGAGTGAGTGTGTGTGTGTGTGAGTGTGTCTGTCTGTGTCCCTGTCTGAGTGTGAGAGAGAGTGAGTATGTGTGTGTCTGTGTCCCTGTCTGACTGTATGAGAGAGAGTGAGTCTGTGTGTCTGTCTGTGTCCCTGTCTGAGTGTGAGAGAGAGAGTAAGTGTGTGTGTCTGTCTGTATCCCTGTCCGAGAGAGAGAGTGAGTGTGAGTGTGTGTGTCTGTCTGTGTACCTGTCTGAGTGTGAGAGAGAGAGTGAGTGAGTGTGTCTGTCTGTGTCCCTGTCTGAGTGAGAGAGAGAGAGTGTGTGTGTCTGTCTGTGTCCCTGTCTGAGTGTGAGAGAGAGAGAGAGTGAATGTGTGTGTCTGTCCGTGTCCCTGTCTGAGTGAGAGAGAGAGAGTGAGTGTGTGTGTGTGTCTGTCTGTGTCCCTGTCTGAGTGAGGGAGAGAGTGAGTGAGTGTGTCTGTCTGTGTCCCTGTCTGAGTGTGAGGCACAGAGTGAGTGAGTGTGTCTGTCTGTGTCCCTTTCTGAGTGTGAGCGAGTGAGTGAGTGTGTGTTTCTGTCCGTGTCCCTGTCTGAGTGAGAGAGAGAGAGTGAGTGTGTGTGTGTGTCTCTCTGTGTCCCTGTCTGAGTGTGTGTGTGAGAGAGAGAGAGAGAGAGAGAGAGAGTGAGTGTGTCTGTCTGTCTGTGTCCCTGTCTGAGTGTGAGAGAGAGAGTGAGTGTGTGTGTCTGTCTGTGTCCCTGTCTGAGTGTGAGAGAGAGAGTGAGTGTGTGTGTCTGTCTGTGTCCTTGTCTGAGTGTGAGTGAGTGTGTGTGTGTGTGAGTGTGTCTGTCTGTGTCCCTGTCTGAGTGTGAGAGAGAGAGTGAGTGTGTGTGTGTCTGTGTCCCTGTCTGACTCTATGAGAGAGAGTGAGTCTGTGTGTCTGTCTGTGTCCCTGTCTGTGAGAGAGAGAGTGAGTGTGTGTGTCTGTCCGTGTCCCTGTCTGAGTGAGAGAGAGAGAGTGAGTGTGTGTGTGTGTCTGTCTGTGTCCCTGTCTGAGTGTGAGAGAGAGAGATAGTGAGTGTGTGTGTGTGTGTCTGTCTGTGTCCCTGTCTGAGTGAGAGAGAGAGAGTGAGTGTGTGTGTCTTTCTGTGTCCCTGTCTGAGTGTGAGAGAGAGAGAGTGAGTGTGTGTGTGTCTATGTCCCTGTCTGAGTGTGAGAGAGAGAGAGAGTGAGTGTGTCTGTCTGTCCGTGTCCCTGTCTGAGTGAGAGAGAGAGTGTGAGTGTGTGTGTCTGTCTGTGTCCCTGTCTGAGTGTGAGAGAGTGAGAGAGTGAGTGTGTTTGTCTGTCCGTGTCCCTGTCTGAGTGAGAGAGAGAGTGTGAGTGTGTGTGTCTGTCTGTGTCCCTGTCTGAGTGTGACAGAGAGAGAGAGTGAGTGTGTTTGTCTGTCCGTGTCCCTGTCTGAGTGAGAGAGAGAGTGTGAGTGTGTGTGTCTGTCTGTGTCCCTGTCTGACTGTATGAGAGAGAGTGAGTCTGTGTGTCTGTCTGTGTCCCTGTCTGAGTGAGAGAGAGAGAGTAAGTGTGTGAGTCTGTCTGTATCCCTGTCCGAGAGAGAGAGTGAGTGTGAGTGTGTGTGTCTGTCTGTGTCCCTGTCTGAGTGTGAGAGAGAGAGTGAGTGTGTGTGTCTGTCTGTGTCCCTGTCTGAGTGTGAGAGAGAGAGAGAGTGAGTGTGTTTGTCTGTCCGTGTCCCTGTCTGAGTGAGAGAGAGAGTGTGAGTGTGTGTGTCAGTCTGTGTCCCTGTCTGACTGTATGAGAGAGAGTGAGTCTGTGTGTCTGTCTGTGTCCCTGTCTGAGTGTGAGAGAGAGAGTAAGTGTGTGTGTCTGTATCCCTGTCCGAGAGAGAGAGTGAGTGTGAGTGTGTGTGTCTGTCTGTGTCCCTGTCTGAGTGTGAGAGAGAGAGTGAGTGTGTGTGTCTGTCTGTGTCCTTGTCTGAGTGTGAGTGAGTGTGTGTGTGTGAGTGTGTCTGTCTGTGTCCCTGTCTGAGTGTGAGAGAGAGAGTGAGTGTGTGTGTGTCTGTGTCCCTGTCTGACTCTATGAGAGAGAGTTAGTCTGTGTCTGTCTGTGTCCCTGTCTGTGAGAGAGAGAGTGAGTGTGTGTGTCTGTCCGTGTCCCTGTCTGAGTGAGAGAGAGAGTGAGTGTGTGTGTGTGTCTGTCTGTGTCCCTGTCTGAGTGTGAGAGAGAGAGATAGTGAGTGTGTGTGTGTGTGTGTCTGTCTGTGTCCCTGTCTGAGTGAGAGAGAGAGAGTGAGTGTGTGTGTCTGTGTCCCTGTCTGAGTGTGAGAGAGAGAGAGTGAGTGTGTGTGTGTCTATGTCCCTGTCTGAGTGTGAGAGAGAGAGAGAGTGAGTGTGTTTGTCTGTCCGTGTCCCTGTCTGAGTGAGAGAGAGAGTGTGAGTGCGTGTGTCTGTCTGTGTCCCTGTCTGAGTGTGAGAGAGAGAGAGAGTGAGTGTGTTTGTCTGTCCGTGTCCCTGTCTGAGTGAGAGAGAGAGTGTGAGTGTGTGTGTCTGTCTGTGTCCCTGTCTGACTGTATGAGAGAGAGTGAGTCTGTGTGTCTGTCTGTGTCCCTGTCTGAGTGTGAGAGAGAGAGTAAGTGTGTGTGTCTGTCTGTATACCTGTCCGAGAGAGAGAGTGAGTGTGAGTGTGTGTGTCTGTCTGTGTACCTGTCTGAGTGTGAGAGAGAGAGTGAGTGAGTGTGTCTGTCTGTGTCCCTGTCTGAGTGAGAGAGAGAGAGTGAGTGTGTGTGTCTGTCTGTGTCTCTGTCTGAATGTGAGAGAGAGAGAGTGAGTGTGTGTGTCTGTCTGTTGTCTCTGTCTGAGTGTGAGAGAGAGAGTGAGTTTGTGTGTCTGTCTATGTCCCTGTCTGAGTGTGAGAGAGAGAGAGTGAGTGTGTGTGTCTGTCTGTGTCCCTGTCTGAGTGTGAGAGAGAGAGTGAGTGTGTGTGTCTGTCTGTGTCCCTGTCTGAGTGTGAGAGAGTGAGAGAGTGTGTGTGTCTGTCTGTGTCCCTGTCTGAGTGTGAGAGAGTGAGAGAGTGAGTGTGTTTGTCTGTCCGTGTCCCTGTCTGAGTGAGAGAGAGAGTGTGAGTGTGTGTGTCTGTCTGTGTCCCTGTCTGAGTGTGAGAGAGAGAGAGAGTGAGTGTGTTTGTCTGTCCGTGTCCCTGTCTGAGTGAGAGAGAGAGTGTGAGTGTGTGTGTCTGTCTGTGTCCCTGTCTGACTGTATGAGAGAGAGTGAGTCTGTGTGTCTGTCTGTGTCCCTGTCTGAGTGTGAGAGAGAGAGTGAGTGTGTGTGTGTCTATGTCCCTGTCTGAGTGTGAGAGAGAGAGAGAGTGAGTGTGTTTGTCTGTCCGTGTCCCTGTCTGAGTGAGAGAGAGAGTGTGAGTGTGTGTGTCTGTCTGTGTCCCTGTCTGAGTGTGAGAGAGTGAGAGAGTGAGTGTGTTTGTCTGTCCGTGTCCCTGTCTGAGTGAGAGAGAGAGTGTGAGTGTGTGTGTCTGTCTGTGTCCCTGTCTGAGTGTGAGAGAGTGAGAGAGTGAGTGTGTTTGTCTGTCCGTGTCCCTGTCTGAGTGAGAGAGAGAGTGTGAGTGCGTGTGTCTGTCTGTGTCCCTGTCTGAGTGTGAGAGAGAGAGAGAGTGAGTGTGTTTGTCTGTCCGTGTCCCTGTCTGAGTGAGAGAGAGAGTGTGAGTGTGTGTGTCTGTCTGTGTCCCTGTCTGACTGTATGAGAGAGAGTGAGTCTGTGTGTCTGTCTGTGTCCCTGTCTGAGTGTGAGAGAGAGAGTAAGTGTGTGTGTCTGTCTGTATCCCTGTCCGAGAGAGAGAGTGAGTGTGAGTGTGTGTGTCTGTCTGTGTCCCTGTCTGAGTGTGAGAGAGAGAGAGAGTGAGTGTGTTTGTCTGTCCGTGTCCCTGTCTGAGTGAGAGAGAGAGTGTGAGTGTGTGTTTCTGTCTGTGTCCCTGTCTGACTGTATGAGAGAGAGTGAGTCTGTGTGTGTGTCTATGTCCCTGTCTGAGTGTGAGAGAGAGAGAGAGTGAGTGTGTTTGTCTGTCTGTGTCCCTGTCTGAGTGAGAGAGAGAGTGTGAGTGTGTGTGTCTGTCTGTGTCCCTGTCTGAGTGTGAGAGAGTGAGAGAGTGAGTGTGTTTGTCTGTCCGTGTCCCTGTCTGAGTGAGAGAGAGAGTGTGAGTGTGTGTGTCTGTCTGTGTCCCTGTCTGACTGTGTGAGAGAGAGAGAGAGTGAGTGTGTTTGTCTGTCCGTGTCCCTGTCTGAGTGAGAGAGGGAGTGTGAGTGTGTGTGTCTGTCTGTGTCCCTGTCTGACTGTATGAGAGAGAGTGAGTCTGTTTGTCTGTCTGTGTCCCTGTCTGAGTGTGAGAGAGAGAGTAAGTGTGTGTGTCTGTCTGTATCCCTGTCCGAGAGAGAGAGCGAGTGTGAGTGTGTGTGTCTGTCTGTGTACCTGTCTGAGTGTGAGAGAGAGAGTGAGTGAGTGTGTCTGTCTGTGTCCCTGTCTGAGTGAGAGAGAGAGAGTGAGTGTGTGTGTCTGTCTGTGTCTCTGTCTGAATGTGAGAGAGAGAGAGTGAGTGTGTGTGTCTGTCTGTTGTCTCTGTCTGAGTGTGAGAGAGAGAGTGAGTTTGTGTGTCTGTCTATGTCCCTGTTTGAGTGTGAGAGAGAGAGAGTGAGTGTGTGTGTCTGTCTGTGTCCCTGTCTGAGTGTGAGAGAGAGAGTGAGTGTGTGTGTCTGTCTGTGTCCCTGTCTGAGTGTGAGAGAGAGAGTGAGTGTGTGTTTCTGTCTGTGTACCTGTCTGAGTGTGAGGGACAGAGTGAGTGAGTGTGTCTGTCTGTGTCCCTGTCTGAGTGTGAGAGGGAGAGTGAGTGTGTGTGTCTGTCCGTGTCCCTGTCTGAGTGTGAGAGAGAGAGTAAGTGTGTCTGTCTGTCTGTATCCCTGTCTGAGAGAGAGAGTGAGTGTGAGTGTGTGTGTCTGTCTGTGTCCCTGTCTGAGTGAGAGAGAGATAGTGAGTGTGTGTGTGTGTCTGTCTGTGTCTCTGTCTGAATGTGAGAGAGAAAGAGTGAGTGTGTGTGTCTGTCTGTTGTCTCTGTCTGAGTGTGAGAGAGAGTGAGTTTGTGTGTCTGTCTGTGTCCCTGTCTGAGTGTGAGAGAGAGAGAGAGAGAGAGTGAGTGTGTGTGTCTGTCTGTGTCCCTGTCTGAGTGTGAGAGAGAGAGAGTGAGTGTGTGTGTCTGTCTGTGTCCCTGTCTGAGTGTGAGAGAGAGAGTGAGTGTGTGTTTCTGTCTGTGTCCCTGTCTGAGTGTGAGGGACAGAGTGAGTGAGTGTGTCTGTCTGTGTCCCTGTCTGAGTGCGAGAGAGAGAGAAAGTGTGTGTGTCTGTCCGTGTCCCTGGCTGAGTGAGAGAGAGAGAGTGAGTGTGTGTGTGTGTCTCTCTCTGTGTCCCTGTCTGAGTGTGAGAGAGAGAGAAAGTGTGTGTGTCTGTCCGTGTCCCTGGCTGAGTGAGAGAGAGAGAGTGAGTGTGTGTGTGTGTCTGTCTGTGTCCCTGTCTGAGTGTGAGAGAGAGAGTGAGTGTGTGTGTCTGTCTGTGTCCTTGTCTGAGTGTGAGAGAGAGAGTGAGTGTGTGTGTCTGTCTGTGTCCCTGTCTGAGTGTGAGGCACAGAGTGAGTGAGTGTGTCTGTATGTGTCCTTGTCTGAGTGTGAGCGAGTGAGTGAGTGCGTGTGCCTGTCCGTGTCCCTGTCTGAGTGAGAGAGAGAGAGTGAGTGTGTGTGTCTGTCTGTCTGTGTCCCTGTCTGAGTGAGAGAGAGAGAGTGAGTGTGTGTGTGTGTGTCTGTCTGTGTCCCTGTCTGAGTGTGAGAGAGAGAGAGAGTGAATGTGTGTGTCTGTCCGTGTCCCTGTCTGAGTGAGAGTGAGAGAGTGAGTGTGTGTGTGTGTCTGTCTGTGTCCCTGTCTGAGTGAGAGAGAGAGTGAGTGAGTGTGTCTGTCTGTGTCCCTGTCTGAGTGTGGGGGAGAGAGAGAGTGAGTGTGTGTGTCTGTCTGTGTCACTGTCTGAGTGTGAGAGAGAGAGAGAGAGTGTGTGTGTCTGTCTGTGTCCCTGTGTAAGGGATCAGCTGTCAGGCTGTGTTGGGTAGTTTGATGAGACAGGCACCAGTTCCAAAAGATAGTTACTGATCATTCAAGCCACCAAGGTGTGCATGTCCTTGTTCAAGAGACTGTAAAGTGGTGTGGGCATGTCATAAGAAGTGGGAGATTGCAGAGTGCATGCTCTTGGGTTTTAAGCATGTACCGTTTTAATGTTATCCTTTCCTTGTCTTTTACTTAATATGAAAGTTATTTTTATTTATTTATAGATACAGCTCAGTAACAGGCCTTTCCGGCCCAATGAGACCGTGCTACCCAATTACACCCATGTGACCAATTAACCTACTAACTCGTATGTCTATGGAATGTGGGAGGAAACCAGCACACCCAGAGGAAACCCACACGGTCATAGGGAGAACCTACAAACTCCTTACAGATAGCAATGGGAATTGAACCCGGTCACCTGCTCTGTAAAGTGTGACGCTAATCGTTACACTACAGCGACACCCAATTAGTGTGGAAATATTTAAGAGAGATTATACCCAGACACACAAGACCGTAAGACATAGAAGCAGGCCATTCAACCCATTGACTCTGCTCCACCATTTTATCATGGCAGAATCCAGATCCCGGATACACCTGCCTTCTCGCCATAGCCTTTGAAGCCCTGGTTGATCAGGAAACTATCAACTTCTGCTTTAAATATACCCACAGACTTAGCCTCCACTGAGTCTGTGGTAGAGCATTCCACAGATTCACTATCCTCTGGCTAAAAATAAATTTCCTCCTTGCATCTGTTCTAAAAGGTCACCCGTCAATTTTGAGGCTGTGTCCTCTAGTTCTGGATACCCCCACCATAGGAAACATCCTCTCCACATCCACCCTATCTAGTCCTTTCAACATTCAGTAGGGTTCAATGAGATCCCCCCACATTCTTCTAAATTCCAGTGAGTACAGGCCCAAAGCTGCCAAAAAGCTCCTTATATGTTAACCCCTTCATTCCCGGAATCATCCTCGTGAACCTCCTCTGGACTCTCAATGACAATACATCCTTTCTGAGATACGGGCCCAAAACTGTTGACAATATTCCAAGTGCTGCCTGACTAGCGTTTCATAAAGCCTCAGCATTATCTCCTCTTATATTCTATTCCCCTTGAAATAAATGCCCACATTGCATTTGCATTCTTTACCACAGACTTAACCTTCTGTTAGCATCGCACAAGGACTCCCAAGTCCCTCTACAACTCTGCTGTTTGAATTTTCTCCCCACTTAGATAATAGGGGATAATATTGTTCTTTTCACCAAAAATGCATAATCATACATTTCCTAACACTGTGTTCCATCTGCCACTTTTTTTGCCCATTCTTCCAATTTGCCTAAATACTTTTGCAATTGCATTACTTCCTCAGCACTACCTACCCATCCACTTATCTTCATATCATTCACAAACATTGTCACAAAGCCATCAATTCCATTATCCAAACCACTGACAAACAATGTGAAAAGTAGTGGTCCCAATACTGACCCCTAAGGAACACCACTAGTCATTGGCAGCCAACCAGAAAAGGCCCTTTTTATTCCTACTCACTACCTCAAGCCTGTCAGCCACTCCTCTATCCATGCCAGTGTGTTTCCTGTAACGCCATGGGATTTTATCTTGTTAAGCAGTCTCATGCCTGGCACCTTATCAAATGCATTCTGAAAATCCAAGTATATCACATCCACTGCCTCTCTTTAGTCCATCCTACTTGTTATTTCCTCAAAGAACTCCCAACAGATTTGTCAGGCAAGATTTCCCTTGACAGAAACCATGCTGACTTTGATTTATTTCATCATTATTCTCCAAGTACCCTGAAACCTCATTGTTAATAATACTTTCCCAACACTTTCCCAACCACTGAGGTTAGGCAAACTGGACGATAATTTCCTTTCTTTTGCCTTCCTCCCTTCTTGAAAGAGTGCAGTCCAATCACAAACAAGAGAAAATCTGCAGATGCTGGAAATCCGAGAAACACACACAAAATGCTGGAGGATCTCAGCAGGCCAGACAACATCCAAGAAAAGAGTACAGTCGACGTTTTGGGCCAAAGCCCTTCGGCAGGACTCTTCTAGAAGTGGAGTAACATTTTGCAATTTTCCACTCCTCTGGGACCATGTCAGAATCAAGTGATTCTTGAAAAGATTATAACCAATGCATCCATTATCTCCTCAGCAACCTCTCTCAGGACTCTGGGATGTCGTCCATCTGGTTCAGGAGAGTCATCCACCTTCAGACCTTTGAGTTTGCCTAGCACTCCTGCTCATGGACCTCTGTCACACTGCTAGTGCCATCCACAGTGAAGACTGATGCAAGGTACCTATTAAGTTCATCTGCCATTTCTTTGCCCCCCATTACTATCTCACCAGCATCATTTTCCAGTGGTCCAATATCAACTCTCAGCTTCCTTTTACTCTTTATATAACTGAAAAAAATTCTAGAATCCTTCTTTACATTATTGGCTAGTTTGCCCTCACATTTCATCTTTTCCCTTCTTATAGCTTTTTTAGTTGCCTTTTGTTGGGTTTTAAAAGCTTCCCAACCAATTTCCCACTCACTTTTGCAGCCTCTTATGCCCTTTCCTTGGCTTTTATGCAATCCTTAACTTCCCTTGTCAACCACAGTTGCCTACGCCTGCCATTTGAGAACTACTACTTCTGTGGGACATATCTATCCTACACCTTGTGAACAATTCCCAGAAACTTCAGCCATCTCTGCTTTGTTGTTATCCCCACCAGTGTCTTCATCCAATCCACCTGGATAAGCTCCCTTTATTCTGTTTTGATACTGATACATGTGACTTATGCTTCTCCCTCTCAAATTGCAGTATGAATTCAATCGTATTATTGTAACACTCAGCTCTATCAACCCACGTTCGTCTAGGGGAAACCACCGTTTGCCTGCCAAACTGTGTCTCATATTTACGTAGATGTTGTGTATGCACCCCAGCACAAGCCCACAATGTAAAATGTCAGTCAGTACACAATGTATGATTAAACGATTACACTTTATAAGTTTTACTGTAACTATAGGGTTAGTAGAGAAACAGAAATATAAAATGAAAAGGCACCAAGAATAGAGATTATACAGTTCGTGCACATGTTTGAGCTCACGCAATATCCTCGGTCCACCATTCGATTTCCTCCAAACTCCATGACCCTCGGACTGGGATTAACCTACTGTGGTCTACCAGAGCGCTTCCCGCATGCCCTCCCTCTTCGCTTCTCCTCGCCGAACTTCCCGCGCACCAACCCCAGTTCCCACACATACAGATAGAATAACAAGACTCCCATTGGTTAGTCCCCCCCCCCCCCGTTATCAGTAGTTATAACCCAAACATTTCAGCTACAGAGAAATCACAGAGAAGCCATTTCATTTTAACACTTTAGAGAAGCAATTTTATTACTGAGAACCCTACATTATGATCACTGCCTCCTAAGGGTTTCTTGACATTAAGCACCCTACGAAGATCTGGATCTAAGATGGCCTTGCTCTGAGAAGGCTCAACTGCTCTAAAATGCCATCTCATAGGCATTCAATAAATTCCATCTCTTGCAATCCAACACCAACCTCATTTTCCCAATCCCCTTGCATATAAAAGTCCCCCATTACAATTGTGACAATACCCTTATAATATGCCATTTCCAGCTTTTCCAGCTCCCTTTGCAGTCTCAACACCACATCTTGGCTACTATTTGGAGGGTAAATATGATCCCCATGTTTTTCCCCTTGTAGTTTCTTAACTCCACCTACAAAGATTCAACATTCACCCCATGTCACCTCTTTCCAAAGAGGTGCCTTCCTGCCTATCCTTTTGATACAAAGTATATCCTTTGATATTAAGCTCCCAACTATGACCTTCATTTAGCCATGACTCAGTGATGTCATACCGACCAATCTCTAATTGCACCATGTTTCACTAATAGCTACAACATCATATTTCCAGGTATCAGTCCATGCTCTAAGTTCATCCACCTTTCTTACAATGTTCCTAGCATTAAAATAAATGCATTTAAGAAATTCTCAACCTCTTATTCTCTGTTTATCACTAACGGTGCAAACAACTTTACTATCTTCTTTTTCTTACTTCTCCCATACATCTGTTCCTACACTCTGGTTCCTCTCCCCACTTGTATCTAGTTTAAATCTACTGCAGCCTCTCTAGCAAACCTACCTGCTAGAATACCTACCTCCAAACTGCCCAATTATCTATAAATCTGAATCCCTCCCTCCTGCACCATGTCTTCAGCCATGTGTTGATCTGCACTATCTTACTATTTCTAAACCCACCTGCACATGGCACTGGTAGTAATCCTGCGATTGCTATCCTGGAGGTCCTGCCCTTTAACTTGGCACCTAGCTCCCTAAATTCACCTTTCACGACCTCCTCACTCTTCCTACCCACATCATTGGTCTCTATATGGACCATGACATCTGGCTGCTCACCCTCCCTCTTGAGAATACTGAGAACTCGATCCGAGATATCGCAGACCCTGGCACCAGGGAGGCAACAGACCATCCGGGATTCTTGATCTCTTCCACAGAACCTCCTGTCTGTCCCCCTAACTATCGAATTCCCTATCACTACTGCTCTCTTCTTTTTCCTACTTCCCTTCTGAGCTGAGGGTCCAGTCTCGGTGCCAGATACACAACCACTGCAACTTGTCCCTAGTAGGTCATCCCCATCAACAGTATCCAAAACAGTATACTTATTGTTGATGGGAATGGCCACAGGGGTGCTCTGCTCTTCCTGTCTATTCCCCTTCCCTCTCCTGACAGTCACCCAGCTACCTGTCTCCTAACTCTTAGGGGTGTCTGTCTCCCTGAAACTCCTGTCTATTTCTGCCTCTGCCTCCCGAATGATCCAAAGTTCATCCAGCTCCAGCTCCAGTTCCCTAACACGGTTTGTCAGGAGCTGCAGCTGGATGCACCTTTTGCAGGTGTGGTCATCAGGGACAGCTGTGCTCGCCCTGACTTCCCACAAACTGCAAACGGAGCACTCAACTGCCCTAACTGCTGCCTCCATTACCTACTCCTAAGGTAATTAATTAATTAAAGGAACTTACCTGGCCTTACCTCACTTGGAGTGAAGCTTGTTCTCAGCCTCTGCTCACTGAAGCCTCTCAAGCCAAAGTCTTCCTACTCTGTCTCCCTCTACTCCATCGCCCGCTCCATTAATCTGCTCACTTTTAAAATTCTTGCGCTGCCTCATGGCCCAACTTTCACGCGCTTGTGCAGTCGTGCCCCGTTCAAACTGCCGAAGAAATGACCGCCCCTTCTCAATCTGCTCGCTTCTTAAATTCTCCTGCCGCCTCACGGGCCTCACTGCCTCAGTGTCAAGATGATAAGAGGCACAGATAGAGTGGATAGCCAGGGACATTTTTCCAGGGCAGAAACAGCTAATACGAAGGGGCAGAATTTTAAGGTGATTTGAGGAAAGTACGGGGGGATGTCAGAGGTATTTTTTTTACACAGAGATTGGTGAATGCATGAAACATCCTGCTGGGGATGGTGGTAGAGGCAAATACATTAAGGGCATATAAGCAATTGTTAGAAAGTTAAATGAATGATTGAAACATGCAGGGCTATATAGGAGAGAAGGGTTAGGTTGATTTTAAAGCAGGTTATAAAGTCAGCATAACATCATGGGCTGAAGGGCCTGTACTGTGCTGTGATATCTATTTTCTACACTCAGTGTCCACTTTATTAGGTACACCTGTAGGTTAATGCAATTATCTAACCAGCCAATCATGTAGCAGCAACTCAATGCATAAAAGTGTGCAGATGTGGTCAAAAGATTCAGTTGTTGTTCAGACTAAACTTCAGAATGGGGAAGAAATGAGATCTAAGTGACTTTGACCCTGGAATGATTGTTGATGCCAGACGGGGTGGTTTGAGTTTCTTAGAAACTGCTGACCTTTTTGGATTACCACAGACAACAGAGTCTAGAGTTTACAGAGAACAGAGTGAAAAACAAAAAAAAAACCCAGTGAGCAGCAGTTCTGTGGCAAAAATGCCTTGAGAACGAGAGTTCAGAGGAGAACTGCTAGACTGGTTCAAGCTGACAGGAGGGCACGCAGAAAGGAATCAGATTTAGTATCACTGGCATACGTCATGAGATTTGTTCTTCTGTTCATTGCAATACATAGTAATAAAAATTATACATTACAATAAGGAGTAGATATAAAAACTAAATTAAATAAGTATTGTAAAAAGAGCAGGAACTACTGAGGAAGTCTTCATGGGTTCAGAAAACTGATGGTAAAGGGGAAGAAGTTGTTCCTGAAATGCTGAGAGTATGTCATCAGGCCCCTGTACCTCCTCCTTGAGAAGAGAGCATGTCCTGGGAAATGAGGGTCCTTAATGATGGATGCTGCCTTTTTGAGGCATCACCTTTTGTAGATGACCTGGACATTAGGAGGTTAGTGTCCATGATGGAGCTAGAGCTGGCTGAGTTTACAACTTTCTGCAGCTATTTCTGATCCAGCTGTGCAGTTGCTCCTTCATCCTAGATGTGGTGGGGGATGATGGAGGGGGAACTATTTAGAATGTGCTACATGATACACCTTTAGAAATTTGCAAGTGTCTTTGGTGACATACCAATTCTCCTCAAACTGCTAATGAAATATAGCTGCTGTTGTGCCTTCTTTGTAATTGTATCAATATGTTGGACCCAGGATAGGTCCTCAGAGATGCTGACATGCAGGAACTTGAAACGGCTCACCCTTTTTACTTCTGATACCTTGATGAGGACTGGTATGTGTTCCTTCGACTTAACCTTCCTGAAACCCGCAGTCAATTCTTTGGTCTAACTGATGTTGAGTGTAAAGTTGTTGATGTGACACCACTCAACTAGCTGATCTACCTCATTCCTGTATGCCTTCTTGTAACCACCTGAAATTCTGCCAACAACAGGTGAGTTGTTGGCAAATTTATAAATGGCTTTGAGCTGTGCCTAGCCACACTGTCGTGGTTATAGAAAGAGTAGAACAGTGGGCTAAGCATGCATCCTTGAAGTGCACCAGCATTGAATGTCAGCAAAGAGGAGATGTTATTTCCGATCTGTACTGACTGTGGTCTCCTGGTGAGGAAGTCAAGGATCCAGTTGCAGAAGGAGGTATAGAGGCCCAGGTTTTGGAGCCCTTTGTTTAGAACTGAGGGTATGATTGTGTTTGACACTGAGCGGTAATCAATAAACAGCAGCCTGACCTAAGTATTGCTATTGTTTAGATGATCCAAGGCCGAGTTGTGAACTCTGAATGCACAACACATCAAACTTTGAAGTGGCTGGACTACAGCAAACAGGAGACTATAAACATACACTGGTGGTCATTTTATTAGGTATATGAAATATCCTAACAAAGTGATCACTGATTGTATGTTAAGACTTATTGATGATAAGTGATTAGTAATGGTAAATAATAGTGATTATGATATCATTCTGGTGACAATGAGGATAATAACAATGCTGATGAAATTGATTGGATTGAATTGAATTGATTTTATTTCCTACATCCTTCACATACATATGAGGAGTAAAAATCTTTGTTACGTCTCTGTCTGAATGTGCAATGTGCAAATTATAGTAATTTGAATAAATAGTATGTACAGTAAGATATACCACAAAACAGTCAATATAGCTTAAAAATGTGATTGTGTCAGCGTGAATTAATCAGTCTGATGGCCTGGTAGAAGAAGCTTTCCCAGAGCCCGTTGCTCCTAGCATTTATGCTGTGGTACCATTTCCCGGATGGTAGCAGCTGCAACAGTTTGTGGTTTGGGTAACTCGGGTCTCCAGTGATCCTTTGGGCCCATTTTATGCACCCATTGCTGAAAAGTGGAAGGTTCACATCTACAGATGTGCTGGGCTGTCCACACCACTCTCTGCAGAGTCCTGTGATTGAGGGAAGTACAGTTCCTGTACCAGGCAGTGATGCAGCCAGCGGGATGTGCCCCTGTAGAAAGTCCTTAGGATTTGGGGACTCATATTGAACTTCTTCAACCACCTGAGGTGAAAGAGGTGCTGTTGTGCTTTTTTCACCACAGCATTTTCCAGTGATGTGTACACCAAAGAACTGAAAGCTGTTCACCCTCTCAACCCCAGATCCATTGATGTCAATGTCAGAGTGAGCCTGTCTCCATTCCTCCTGTAGTCCACAACCAGCTCCTGGTGGAAGGTGTAAATATTGCCAATAAATAAGTTTTCAAAGCGATAATTATCTTTTAGAAAATTAAATCTTAACAGATTTATCCTGCAATTAGGTTTGACATTTTCTGAAATGTATTATTCACAGATTGACTGCCTGCAGCATAGCAGTGGCTCTTCACTGCCGTGGCCTGAAGGAAGTTAGCGAAATGCAACTACTTTCTTAGTAGTAACTCATCTCAGGATACCGACATTTTGAGACACCTAGTTCCATCCAGACTCCAGTATTGTGATGGAAAAGGGCTAGGGATCTCAGGGAGCAGCCTCTTCATTATTCTTGTAGCCCAATGAAACAACACAGACACTCAGGAGTGGTGTAGACTGACATTACTGCAAACTGAATTGTTCCAATCAGTCCTTGTGAATAGAATTCAAGTGCACGTTATTGTTGTCACAGGCAAACACACACATGCAGTGTACGAATGTCATGAAAATCAGATTTTTGTAGCAACAGTGCAGTACGTTACATAGAACGCAGAACAAAAAACAGGGTCATAGAGTACTAGCAAAGTACAACACAGAAGTAGGCCTTTTGGCCCATCTACTCAGTGCTGAACCATTTAAGCTGTTTACTCTCATCAACCTGCACTGGGACCATAGCCCTCCGTACCCCTATCATGTACCTATCCAGCATCTGCAGATTTCCTCGTGTTTACCTATCCATGCTTTTTTTTAAACATTGAAATCAAGCTCCATGTACCACTTGTGCTGGCGGCTCGTTCCACACTCTCACGACCCTCTGAGTGAAGAAATTTCCCCTGATGTTCCCCTTAAACATTTCACCCTTCACCCTTACCCCATGACCTCTTGTAGTCCGACTCAACTCAGTGGAAAAAGCCTGCTTACATTTACCCTATTTACACTCTACATAATTTTGTATACTTCTATTAAATTTTCTCTCAATCTTCAAAGGTTCCAAAGAATACAGTCCTAACTTATTCAATGTTTCCTTAAAACTCAGGTCCTCCAAACCCAGCAACATCCTTGTTAATTTGCTCTGTACTTTCTCAACCTGATTTACATCTTTCCTCTAGGTAGGTGACCAAAACTGCACACAATAATCCAAATTAGGCCTCACCAATATAGAACATAGAACATAGAATAGTACAACACAGTACAGTCCCTTCAGCCCACAATGTTGTGCCGATCCTTAAACCCTGCCTCCCATATAACCCCTCACCTTAAATTCCTCCATATACCTGTCTAGTAGTCGCTTAAACTTCACTAGTGTATCTGCCTCCACCACTGACTCAGGCAGTGCATTCCACGCACCAACCACTCTCTGAGTAAAAAACCTTCCTCTAATATCCCCCTTGAACTTCCCACCCTTTACCTTAAAGCCATGTCCTCTTGTACTGAGCAGTGGTGCCCTGGGAAAGAGGCGCTGTCTATCCACTCTATCTATTCCTCTTAACATCTGGTATACCTCTATCATGTCTCCTCTCATCCTCCTTCTCTCCAAAGAGTAAAGCCCTAGCTCCCTTAATCTCTGATCATAATGCACACTCTCTAAACCAGGCAGCATCCTGGTAAATCTCCTCTGTACCCTTTCCAATGCTTCCGCATCCTTCCTATAGTGAGGCAGCCAGAACTGGACACAGTACTCCAAGTGTGGTCTAACCAGAGTTTTATAGAGCTGCATCATTACATCACGTCTCTTAAACTCTATCCCTCGACTTATGAAAGCTAACACCCCATAAGCTTTCATAACTACCCTATCTACCTGTGAGGCAACTTTCAGGATCTGTGGACGTGTACCCCCAGATCCCTCTGCTCCTCCACACTACCAAGTATCCTGCCATTTATTTTGTACTCTGCCTTTGAGTTTGTCCTTCCAAAGTGTACCACCTCACGCTTCTCCGGGTTGAACTCCATCTGCCACTTCTCAGCCCACTTTGGCATCCTATCTATGTCTCTCTGCAATCTTCGACAATCCTCTACACTATCCACAACACCAGAAACCTTTGTGTCATCTGCAAACTTGCCAACCCACCCTTCTACCCCCACATCCAGGTCGTTAATAAAAATCACAAAAAGTAGAGGTCCCAGAACCGATCCTTGTGGGACACCACCAGTCACAACCCTCCAATCTGAATATACTCCCTCCACCATGACCCTCTGCTTTCTGCAAGCAAGCCAATTCTGAATCCACCTGGCCAAACCTCCCTGGATCCCATGCCTTCTGACTTTCTGAATAAACCTGAATAAGTCAAATGCAAGGTTCTTATACAACTTCTACATAACATCCCATCTTCTGTACTCAGTACATTGATTTGTAAAGGCCAACGTGCCAAAGCTTTCTTTATAACCCTACCTACCTATGACGCCACTTTCAATGAATTACGGACCTGTATTCCCTGCTCCCTTTGTTTCACTGCACCACTCAATTCCCTGTGTAAGACCTACCCTGGTCGGTCCTACCGAAGTGCAACACCTCACACTTGTCTGCATTAAATTCCATCTGAAAAATATTTTTCCAGCTTGTCCAGATCCTGCTGCTAGCCAGGATATTCTTCCTTGCTGCCCACTACACCCTCAATCTTGGTGTCATCTGCAAATTTACTGATCTAGTTAATCACATTATCATCCAGATCATTGACATAGATGACAAACAACAATGGACCAGCACCAATCACAGTAGCACTCCACTAGTCACAGACCTCCAGTCAGAGAGGCAACCATCTACTACCATTCCCTGGCTTCTCCGACAAAGCCAATGTCTAATGAAATTTACAACTTCATCTTGAATGTTGACTGACTGAACTTTCTTGACCAGCCTCCCATGTGGGACCTTTTCAAATGCTTTGCCAATGTCCATGTAAGCAGTGACCACTGCCTTGTCTTCATCAACTTTCCTGGTAACTTCCTTGAAAATCTTTATAAGCCACGACCTACTGCACAGGAAGCTATGCTGACTAACCTTAATTGGTCCATGTCTATCCAAATACTCATTTTTTTGGTCCCTTGGAATACTTCCCAATAATTTTCTCACTACTGATGTCAGGCTCACCAACTTAAACATTATGGTACAGTACAGACCCTTTGGCTCACAATACATTGGCAACCTTTTAACCTACTCTAATATCAATCTAACCCTTCCATCCTACATTGCCCTCCATTTTTCTGTCATCCATGTGCTTACTAAGAGTTTCTTAAATGCATGTAATACAGTATGTCTGCCTCTACCACCACCCCTGGAAGGGGGTTCCATGCACTCACCACTTTCTGTGCAAAAAACTTATCTCTGACACCCCTTTATACTTTATTCTTGTATTGGCCATTTCTACCCTGGGAAAAAGTCTCTGGCTCTCCATTTGATCCAAGCCTCTTAACATCTTGTACCCTCCTATCAAGTCACCTCTCATCCTTCTTTGCTTCAAAGAGAAAAGCCGGATATCCCTCAACCTATCCTCACAATGTATGTTCTCTAATCCAGGCAGCACCCTGCTAAATCTCCAAAGCACACTCTCTAGATTTTTGGTGTTCTTCCTAACATGAAAACATAACAAACTTAAATTAATGTAAATTATACATAACCTACACATGCAAAAATAAAAAAAATTAACATAACATTAGCGTAAGATTGAGAGAAAGGAAAAGAAGTGGAGGTAGGGCTCTTCAGGGTGGTTTAAGAACTTAATGGCAGTAGGGAAGGAGTTGTTGGTGAGCCTTGAGGTGTACATCTTCAGGATCCTGTACCTCCTGGTTGTTGGCAGCATCAAGAAGAGGGCCCAGCCCAGGTAGTTGGGGTCCTGATCATGGGAGCTGCCTTTCTGAGACCTGAGACATGGCCTCTTGTAGATGTCCTCTGTGGTGGATAAAGCAGTCTCTGCGATGGAACTGGTTGAGTTCACCACTCTCCATAGCCACTTGCACTTTTGTGCATTGGACATTGGAATTGTTCTGCTAAATGACAAAGGTCAGACGTGTCTGATCTTGTGGTATTTCAAAGTGACAAAAATGTTTTACTCCCAACTAAACATTTTAAATATGTATGCTTTATGTTCCAAAATTTTTCCTGGGATGGCAAAGATAATTGAAAAGTGCTGAAAGAAAATCACCAGACTGTTTTATACTGTGTTTCTTGCTTGATTTCCTATTCATTTGGTGTGTCAGGTATCTGCTGATTCACTATTTCTTCCTTTGTGTCACGGCCATAGACTCACTTGATCTCCATTTTTTGAGAGAAAACGCCTATAAGACCATAAGACATAAGAACAGAATTAGGCCATTTGGCCCATCAAGTCTGCACCATCATTCAATCATGGCTGATCCTTTTTCCCATGCTGACTTTGTCCTGTGTCACCAAAAACTCCATAACCTCATCCTTAACAATTGACTCCAACATCTTCCCAGCCACTGAGGTCGGGTTAATGGGTCTATAATTTCCTTTCTACTGTTTCCCTCCTTTCCTAAAGAGTGGAGTGACATTTGCAATTTTCCAATTCTTCGAAACCTTTCCTGAGTCCAATGATTCTTGAACAATGGAAGTTTAATTTATTTGTGGTATCAGTACCCAGCTCTCCCCGTTTTCATTTGGCACCCGTTCTCACTGTTGTTTGGGACCATTTCCCCCACTGACAGACAGCTTTATATTGCACTTCAAGTTATGAGGGTACAACATGTAATTCTAGACAATACTTGCATTAAGAATTTCTTAAAGCAATGAAACTTCTCTGCATATTGAAGCATGTTTATGGATATAATCACCAATTTAAAACAGGCAATTCATTCGGTCATAATTGACCAATGTCATTAAAGATGCTTAAAAAGCTTTCGACTAACTTCATATGGTGCAATATGAACTGGAAAACTAGCAGGCATTTTCATCATGAAATATTCTCACGATCAATCATTCTTAATTATCCTGTGAGACAAGGAGAAACAGCTTGAAGAGCTGTTTTATCTTACCACAGTTTTAGATCACAATTATTGTCAAGTTCTTTTCTAATGAACTTCATGACAAGATACTCTTAGCCGCTAAGTATAAATAAATAACACTTATTAACTAAATCACAGCCTTGCTTTTATTTGTCTAAAACAGGATGAACTATTTCATTGCACCAAAGATGTATCACAAGATTTTTAACTAGTACAGACTAGATATGGCTACATATTGGAAAACAAAAAGCTATGGGGTAATTTGATAGATGTGTTAAAAAGTTTGACAGGTTCATTAAAACATACTGTTACCAGTGTTTTAAACAAAAGACCTGCATTTGTATTGCATTTTTCATGGCCTCAGGTCATGCAAAATTCCTGAGCAATAAATGAAGAACCTCCGACATGTAGCCATGGACTGTTTAGATATTAGTCATAAACCAGTTTGCAAACAGCCAGCTCCTATCATTCATGACAGGATCATCTATTCCAGTGATATTGACTGAAGAACAAATATTGGCCAGAATATTGGAAGAGAAGAATTTGTAACCTCACCTTAATCTCATCATGTGGAAAGCCCCTCAGTTTGCCTTTAATCAAACTTTTGAACATCCATCTTCATGTCTCTTTCTTTGGTTCTGCAACAGTCTTTATTTAACTAAATTCCTTGGAAGTTAATTAATGCTCTAGGGAATTTCTCCCTACAGAAAGCTCAAAGTAAATACAATTTTTTTGATTGTCATTTTTTCATGGATTTTATTTATACTTTTCTAACGCAGTTACTGGGAAAGATTAAATTAATTGATTAAAATAGACCAGTATCATAATTAAGTTCAAAGTTCAAAGTACATTTATTATCAAAGTATGCATACTTTCTACAATCTTGAGTTTCATCTTCTTGCAGGCAGCTACAAAACGATGAAACCCAATAGAACCCATTAAAATAAATCATCAAGCAGCCAATGTGCAGCAAAAAATGTGCAAACAATAAAAGTAAGCAAATATCATTCAGAATTGAAGTTCACAGAAGTGAGTCCACACTGTGATAGTTGCAGGCTAGAAGCACAGCTCGATGCAGAGGCGGAGCAGAGACTGAATCAGCCTGGACACCTTGACCTTTGCAATCTGGTCCGGCACTTAAATCTGCCCCTTTCGAGACTTCAGGTCCCACCACAAAAATGCCAGGGCATACAGGTGGTTCAAAAGCTCAATCCCACAATTTAAATTGACCAAACAGTGGATCGTGCCTCGCATTAGGACCTGGGTTCCGCCATGGCGAAGTGCTCCGGGCCCAGCGATTTGCTTCAGATCTAGATTTCGCCACCAAAGAAGCTGTTCCTGACCTCTCCAAATCGGCTTGACACTTACAGCTATCCACCCTTGCACCGGGTTAGTTGGGCGGGTACTGGACTCCTCTGTCTCGTACTCTCCTCTTGTTCACTCCAGTCAACACAGTTCCAACTCCAAGTGTGTCAGTTTTGCAGTGAACCAGCAGGGCACATCTCTCGAAGTCGCTTTGCCTTCATTCCTTTCTTCATTGTTTGAGATGATAGTTCACCACAATTTACTTCAAAAAAGTGTTATTAGTAATATTTTTAATTGAATTTCTTTGCTTTTGAACTAACAGTAAGCTATCACGTGCCTTTGGTAGCACCATCTTAAACCGAAAATGATAGAGGTTTGATAGAGGTATACAAAATTGTGAGGGGTATGGGGTAAATTTAAGCAGGAATTTCCCACTGATGTTTGTTTATATTAGAGCTAAAGGTTATAGGTTAAGGGTGAAAGACAAAATATTTAAGAGGAATATGAGGGGGATCTTCTTCACTCAGAAGGGTGGCTGTTAGGTTTTATAGCTCCAGAAACTAATCAAAAGAAAAAAATACAGAAGTCGGGATATTTATTTACTTAGTTTTTTTTGTCTTTTCTTTTAGTGAGGTGCTCACATATGACTTGGTGGCATAATGATGTATGCCATTCATGTACTTATATATAACCCATAATGAATTATGTAAACAAACAAAGAATGCTTAATTGAACAATATATTTACAATATTACTCAAGTATTAAATACACAACACTACTTTCTGCTTAGCTACAACCTCCAACTCGAATATTGCTCTCTGGTCATTGTATGTATTATAATTATATTACAATGAAACCCCGATTTTCTTGGCTGCATAAGTCAAGGAAAGACAACCTCAGGCCCCGCCAAACTTGTGAGATTGAGGCAGAACTGATCCCACCCCAAACCCCGGTTTGTGTGGATGCTGTGTAATTTGCTACCCTGTTACAAATTAGTGCCATGAAATAACAGGCATATGATTAAATGAATTATATTTATGAATCTTAACTAAAGGGTTAGTAAATAATAACAAAAAGAAAGGGGCCCATTCTAATTAAACAGTCAAACGTGCACAAGTTGGAGCTCATCTTGAACTTCTCTGTCACTCACGCAGTGGGCCCTCGGTCAGCGTGAAAGGACACGCCACCTTCCGAACGTCACTCGCAATCCAAAGAGGTCTCCTACCGGATTGTATGCTAGGACCAGTTCTCCCCAGCATCTTCTCTCTTCATCTCGTCTTGAACAAAAGCTCCAATCCTAACCTTAGTGTCTCTCACCAGAGGAACCTCCCCTTAATCCGACCATCCTAATTGGATGGCAGACATTTTGCCTCATCTCTTATCTTCAACAGTAACCCAAACAAGCATGAAAACAGAATAGACTGCTCTTACAGAACTGCCAAAATGAAATACATACAGTATAACAGTAAAAATATGAACCAGGTCATTACAACTATATAACATAAACATCTACATTGAAGTAAATTTTAACTTGTCCCATTCAGATATTAAGATAGGTGAGCTTCTGACTCAGTGTAGTGTGCTCTGCTGACATTCTTTAGACTCTGGACAAACCGACCACCAAACCATTTGTTGCTGGGTGGTACAGTGCAGATGTAATATGCCTTTTCTTTTCATTGAAACTGTTCTGCTGCAAAGTGTGGTCCATTGTCACTGACTAAGTGTTCTGGAACATCAGTCCTTGAGCAGGAGCTTCTCAGCACATCAGTCTGTAGTGGAGGCTGCTGGGAACCCTTTGGGCCACTTTGTAGCTGCATCCACTGCTACAAAGAAATTTGTTCCCATGAACGGTCTGGCAAAATCCACATTAATCCTTTGCTAGAACAATGCAGGGTATTGCAGATTTCCAACACAATGATCTTTAGTCAGTTTAGGAACTTTCCTCAATTGGAATTCATGAGTCAACCAGTCTACATTTATTGAAGACTAAAATTGGCCTGATCCACCGGACTGGTGTAGAGACACAGTGTAGACTGTACATGAAAAAGTGAAACAGTGATGTAGGGAAGTTTTCACAGTAATAATGAGAATTATCAATAGGTACATTTAATGTCAGAGAAATGTGTACAATATACATCCTAAAATTCTTTTTCTTCACTAACATCCATGAAAACAGAGGAGTGCCCCAAAGAATAAATGACAGTTAAATGTCAGAACCCCAAAGCCTCCCCCAGCTCCCCCTTCCCACGCATAAGTAGCAGCAAAGTGACGACCCCCTCCCCACCAGCAAAAAAGCATCTGCACCCTCCACTGAACACTCAACCATGCAGCAAAACATAAATAAAGACACAGACTTGCAGTACCCCAGACTACTCGTTCACCCAGTAATTCGACATACCACAGGCTCCCTCTCTCCCAAATAAGGGAAAAAGAGGTTACCCCGTTTCACAGTGAGGGGGGAGACATAACAAAACAACTCGCCGATTTATGGTGGTCTGTCGCTTTTTCCAGGCTCTGTGCCCAAAGAGTTCAGGTCCCTGGGCACACAGCCAGAAGTCAGCTCGCTGCTTTCCATCTTCCGTGTACTCCCACAACACATCGGGCAGCAGCACCGACCTCGAATCCACCCGCCTCCAGAGCCACAAAAATCCAGCACCCTGAAGGTGCGCTAGTCTTCCCGGCCATGCCCTTTTTCGATATGAAAAGCGGCCGGTCATGAGACCCTGAGAGCGGGTCCCACTTCCGCAAAGAACTGAAGTCAACATGTGACTCCAGGGTCTTCAAAAGAACCCTGAAAGGGAAAAAAAGAGATAGTATAGATAGAAATAGAGCTGTTTCTGAAGATGCAAGCAAAGGAGTCGCCGTTATTAGTTGTTGATTACATTTAAACTTGAAATCAGACTTTGGATTCATTTAGATGATATACTGTGATGTGTGTAGGTGCTTTTTGTTGAGCCAAAGAACAAAATTCAGAGAAGTCTGTGGATGTTCTCAGTCTCAGTGACAACAGCTCAATTCACACCTTGTACAGAAATCTAAAACAAAATATAATTCACACTCAAAGACATGTTTCCATCAGCAAAGCCAACTTGTCTTTTGAGCACTAATTGCTATGTACAGAAAGCATACAAAAGATCAAAGGCACTTACTTGGTGCTAAAATGAGGATGGCAGTATGAGTGAACAGAAATGAGATCAGTTTTACATTTTCACCTAACTTCATTGTTGCACAATATATGTAATTCAATCTCTGAGGGATACCTTCACAAGACATTGCCAATAACAGAAAACAATTCTTAAAAGAGAGTCTGTAGTGTCAAAGAAAGAAGGCTGTAAGAAAGAAAGATATAATACCCTTTGCTATCTCGCTGTGTATGGTTACTTATTCATTGCTCCAATTTTGAGCAACATTCCAGAAACAGCACCTATGTTATGAATAGATAATTTATTGGTTGTAGGCAAGAAGGTGTCCAGGGCTCAGGAGGAATTGTTCATTTCTTCTGAATAGTGTATGTATTCTTTTGTTTCCAACTGAAAGCCTCAATTTAACACATAATCGAAAGGGCAGCTAATCTGACAACACCAAGAGTAACTAGGCTGGAGTGGCTTGCTGAATTAAATGCTGAGATCATGGGAGTGGGTCTAAAGCTTTTGAACTCTTGAGGCATAAACATTGGCAAATTGACATACATCAAAACTTTTACAAGCGAGTAGGAATAGCAGGACTTGAGTTCCTGAGTTATCGGGAAAGGTCGGATAGGTTAGGACAATTCCCTGGAGGGGAGAGTTGATAGAAGTATACAGAATTATGTGGGGTATAGATAGGGTAAGTGCAAGGAGGCATTTTTCCACTGAGGTTGGGTGAGAGTAGAATTAGAGGTCATAGGTGGGTGGAAGGTGAAATATTTAAGGGGAACCCGAGGTGGAAGTTCTACTCAGAGGGTGCAAGTGTGGCTGAGCTGCCAACAGAAGTGGTGGATGCCGGTTCAATTTTGATATTTAAGTTTGGATGAGTACATGGATTGAGGAGTATGGAGGGTTATGGTCCAGGTGCAAGTCAATAGGACTAGGCAGAATAATAGTTCAGTAGCAAATAAGTGGTCTGAAGGGCCTGTTTCTGTGTTGTAGTGCTCTCATCAGCATCCGTATGTCTTGAGAGATGATGGTGTGACGTTCTTCTGATGGCTCTTGGGATTGTAGACTTGGGGCTATTTGCACTTTCTGGAGTGGCTGTCCAGCCCTACTCTAGAGTGACCATCTCTTTCACAGCGGCTGCAGGTGAAGGAGGAAGCTGCTCTGGATGATATATCTCTGGCTTTTCTTCTGGCTCTCTTGTTGATGAGCGTGTTGGTCCTTGCTACCTTAGCACGTTGTACACTGTTTTTGACTGAGGCCCTCCACGCTGTCCGGTCTTCAACTGTTTCCGCCCATGTGTTGAGGTCAATACTTGCCAGCTTCATGTCGTGCAGACATCCCTGTAGTGGAGACTTTGTCTTCCTTGTGGGTAGTAACCCTCACTCAGCTCACCATGCAGCACATCCTTGGGAAAGTGTCCCTGGTCCGTTCGTTTGACATGGACAACCACCTGAGGCATCTGTGACTGAGTCTGTGGATGCTGGAGATGTCAGCCCACTGTAGAACCTCTGCGTTGATGATTCTGACCTGCCCGAAGATGTGCAAGATACTCCTAAGGCAATGTAAGTGGAACAGGTTTAGCCTCTTCTCTTGGTTGATGTGTGGCATCCAAGCCTGGCTGACATAGAGGAGTGTGCTGAGCACTCACCCTGGTACACAGGCAGCTTGGTCTTTGTCAGCTGTCTGTAGTTCCACACTCTCTTGTTCAGTCTGGCCGTGACAATTTCAGCTTTGACAATCCTGTTGTTCGCCTCTGCTTTGAGGGATAGGGAGCCGGTGAGAGAGCAACAATCAATGGTGATGTTTGGGGGAGATTTTGCTCCCCGGGCCATGACGTTTGTCTTTTTCAGACTGATGTTTAACCCAAACTCCTTACAGGCATGGGCGACGCGGTTAATCAGTTGTTGGAGTCTGCCTTCAGTGTGTGCTACCAATGCTGCATCATCTGCAAACAGCATCTTGAGGATGAGGGCTGTTCTAACTTTGTCTTGGAATGCAAGCAAGTGATGTTGAACAGCTTGACCATCAGCCCTTGTGTGAAGGTAGATGCCTTTAGCGTATTCAGCACAGTGCACAGTGAAGGAGCATGGAGAAGGAGGTTCCAAAGAGGGTCAGTGCCAGGTCACAACCTTGTTTCACTCCACTGATCACTGGAAAGGCATCAGAAGTTTCTCCATTGAAGCAGACAGTGTTGTGCATGTTGTTATGGAAGGATGATATGATGCTGTGCAGTCTTGGTGGGTAGCCGATCTTTAGCAGGAGTTTGAAGAGTCCATTTCTGCTGACGAGCTTGAATGTCTTGGTCAGATCAGTGAAGGATGTGTACAGTGGCTTCTGCTGCTCCTGACACCTCTCCTGCCACTGGTGCAGCGGATCATGCTGCTCTGAGCCCGCAATGGGACTCTGGGTAAACTCTGGAAGCAAGGCTCTGAAGTCATGCAAAGATGATGCGGGCAATCATTTTCCCTAAGGAGACGGATGCTACGGTAGTTGTTACAATCACTACGATCACACCTGGTTTTGTACAGTCTGACAATGTTGGCATCTCGCATGTCTTGGGGGACCATAAGACCATAAGCCATAGAGCAGACTTAGGGTATCTGGTCCATCAAATCTGCTCCGCTATTCAATCATGGCTGATCTTTTTATTCCCCTCCTCAGCCCCAATCCCCAGCCTGTAACGGTCCGGTCCGTGGATTCCATACTCTGGTTATTCTGTTTTTCCTTTGTTCTGTTTGGTGCCTTAATTGAGGCACCTGATTCTCGTTTCGGGCTGGCAACATAAACAGCTCTGGGGACCAGTGATTCCTTGCTAGATTGTCCCTGTCAGAACCCCATCAGAAACTCACTTCAAGAGCTCGACATCAGAAACTCACTCCAAGAGCTTGGCATCAGTAATCTCATCAGTAACCCCATCAGAACCCCATCAGGAACCCGTCAGAAACTCACTCCAAGAGCTCAACACCAGAAACTCACTCCAAGAGCTCGACATCAGAACCTCACTTCAAGAAACTCGGCATCAGAAACTCACTTCAAGAAGCTCGGTGTCAGTAATCTCATCAGTAACCCCATCAGAACCCCATCAGGAACCCGTCAGAAACTCACTCCAAGAAGCTCGGCAACAGAAACTCACTCCTAGAAGGAGTCCCGGCTCCAAGTCCAAGAGCCGAGCCCAATTGAGTCCAAGAACCAAGTTCCAAGTCCAAGTCCAGAGTCAAGTTCCAAGTCCAAGTCCAAGTCCAAGTTCCAAGTCTAAGTCCAGGTTTTCTGGTTAGTCACTCTACACCTACGTTCATGCTATCATTTTGTCCTCACTCCTTGGCTTACCTAGCATTCTTAATAAACATAAATCCAGTTCCCTGTACTTCAGTGTCTGTGTCTTGCATTTGGGTCCGCTACCATTGCCCCTTGCAACACAGCCTTCATCTGATAACCTTTGATGCCATGTCCAATCAAGAACCTATCAAGCTCTCCCTTAAATACACTCAACGACCTGACCTCCACATCTGCCATTCCACAAATTCACCACCCTCTAGCTAAGGATTTTCTCTGCATCTCTATTTTAAATAAATGCCCCTCTAACCTGAGGCAGTCTGCTCTTGTCCTTTCCACAATCTATCCACATCTACTCTGTCTAGGCCTTTCAACATTCAAAAGGCTTCAATGAGATTTCCCTCATCCTTATAAATCCCAGCGAGTACAGACCCAGAGCCATCAAATGTTCCTCATATGATAAACCTTTTATTCCCAGAATCATGCCTGTGAACCTCCTCTGAAATCTTTCTAATGACAGCACATCTTTTCTTAGATGAGGAGCCCAAAACTGTTCACAATACTCAAGGTGAGGCCTCACCAGTGCCTTATAAAGCCTCAGCATCACATCCCTGTGAAGCTGTACAAGTATAAAGCT
Source organism: Hemitrygon akajei (assembly GCF_048418815.1). Lineage (NCBI taxonomy): Eukaryota > Metazoa > Chordata > Chondrichthyes > Myliobatiformes > Dasyatidae > Hemitrygon > Hemitrygon akajei. Next base: position 47,967,853 of record NC_133137.1, read on the forward strand.
CTTGTACTCTAGACTTGTTGAAATGAATGCTAACATTGCATTTGCCTTCCTCACAACCGACTCTACCTGCAAATTAACCTTCAGGGTGTTCTGCACAAGAACTCCCAAGTCCCTTTGCATCTCAGATTTTTGAATTTTTTTCCATTTAGAAAATAATCTGTACATTTATTTCTAATACCAAAGTGCATGACCATGCATTTTCCAATATTGTATTTCATTTGCCATTTTCTTGCCTGTTCTCCTAATCTGTCTAAATCCTTCTGGAGCCGACCTGTTTCCTCAATATGACCTGCTCCTCCACCAATCTTCGTATCATCTTCAAACTTGGCAACAAAGTCATCTATTCCATTATCTAAATCATTGACATACAGCATAAAAAGAAGCAGTCCCAACACCAAACCCTGCGGAACACCGCTAGTCACTGGCAGCCAACCAGAAAAGGATCCTTTTATTCCCATTCACTGCCTCTTACCAATCAGCCAATGCTCTAACCATGCTGGTAACTTTCCTGTAATGCCATGGGCTCTTAGCTTGGTAAGCAGCCTCATGTGTGGCACCTTGTCAAAGGATTGCTGAAAGTCCAAATGTACAACATCCACTGCATCCCCTTTATCTATCCTACTTGTAATCTCCCAAAGAATTCCAACAGCTTTGTCAGGCAAGATTTTCCCTGAAGGAAACCATGCTGACTTTGTACCATTCTGTCCTGTGTCACCAAGTACTCCATCACCTCATCCTTAACAATTGATTCCAAAACCTTCCCAACCACTGAGGTCAGGCTAACTGGTCTATAATTTCCTTTCTGCTGCCTCCCTCCTTTCTTAAAGAGTGGAATGACATTTGCAATTTTCCAGTCCTCTGGAACCATGCCAGAGTCCAATGATTTTTGAAAGATCATTTCTAATGCCTCCACAATCTCTACCGCTTCTTCATTGTAATAGTAACTGCACCCACTTCTCTTCCCTCTCACCTTTCAACATCTGGCACACTGCTAGTGTCTTACACAGTGAAGACTGATGCAAAATACTCAATTAGTTCATCTGCCATCTCCTTGTCCCCTGTTATTATTTCTCCAGCCTCATTTTCTAATGTCCCTATATCACTCCTTCCTCATTTTTCCCAGAAGCTCACGCCATTGCTGCTCCACTGTCATCCCTGTCAGCATCTCCTTCCAATTTACTTTGGCCAACTCCTCTCTCATACCACTGTAATTTCCTGTAATTCGCTGAAATACTGCTATGTCAGACTTTACTTTCTCCCTATCAAATTTCAAGTTGAACTCAATCATATTGCTGCCTCCTAAGGCTTCTTTTACCTTAAACTTCTTAATCACCTCTGGTTTATTACATAACACCTAATCTGGTATAGCTGATCCCCTAGTAGCTGATCAAAGAAAAACTGCTCTGAAATGCCATCTCATAGGTACTCAACAAACTCACACTCTTGAGATCCATTTCCAACTTGACCTGCATGTTGAAATCTCACATTATGTGCCCTTTCTCCCAGCAAAGACACAGAAGCTCGTGTAGATGATGCAGCAAGGCAGGCTTCCTGCTCTTCAAGACTTCAGGGGCAATTCCATCTTTCCCTAAGGTTTTCCCACTGGTGAGACAGTCGATAACTTTGCTGAGCTCCTCCATAAATGGCAATGCATTAGGCTTTCCGTGACTGGCAAGTTAGGTATTGCCTCCAGGGCAGCAACAGTCATCATGTTCCGGATTGCATACAGCTCCAGGTAGGGCTCTAGCCATCGTTCAAGCTGCTTGCTGTGGTCCGTGATCACTACCCCATTTTCCCACTTCATTGAGGCTGTCTTGGTGACTGAAGGGCCTGTTGCTGACTTGTTGCCGTCAAACATCTCTCTTGCATTTCCACAGCTGCACAAGTTCAGTTCAGCCAGTAGTTGTTTGTACGACATCGGGCAGTTTGCTGCAGCTTGTTCCTAGCAGTTCTGAGGGCAGCACGTGTGCTGGTGTGGGGGTTTTTCTTGTAGGCCAGCAAAGCTTTTCTCATGGTCTCAGTCACTTGCTCCATTTCTTCCCAGTGTGCTTCATACCAGTCTGCATTCTTGTGCTCCTATTTTCTAAATGCTGTTGTGGCTGAGCTGTAGATGGCATCACGGAGTTGTGATCACTTGCAGTCAATAGAGGTACTGTCACCAGAACTGTTCATTGCATCTTCAAAGGCGCCTGTAATTGCTGTACTCTGTCGGAGGTGGCTGTACAGCAGGTGTTGATGTGAGATCAGCCCTTAGTGTTGGAATGATGGGGCTAGCCCCACTCCACTGACAACAAGAGAGTGGTCTGTGTCACTGTTTGCACTGTGGTAGCTACGAGTGCCAAGGCCACTGTTCTGGTCCCGGTGCCTGGAGATGATAAGGTCAAGCTGATGCCAATGGTGTCATCGATGTCTCTGGGAGACCTTACACTGAAAATAAGTGTTGATGATGCACAGTCCATGATGGCAGCACAGCTCTAGCAGTCTCTGGCCATTTTCATTCCCATTACCGATGCCATGATGGCCAAGGTGAGAAGTGGTCAGCTCCAACTCTGGCATTGAAGTCTCCCAGCAGGTGCAATCCCTCAGTGCTTGGGATTCTAGATATTGCCTCCTCCAGAGCCTGGTAGGACTGCTCTTGGGTGAAGAACAAAGTGTTGGGGCATCGATGCTCAGGAGGTTTACAGGGCCAGAAAGCGATGATGAGCGGAGAGCACGGATCCTTTCTGTTTCGCCTGTTCCTGGTTTCATAGTTACAATGATAGAGCTCCTTTCTGAAAAACCAACCCCTTACTGCCTTGGGTCCTCATGAAGGAGACCCTGCCAAAAGAAGGTGGAATTGGACTCTTTGATGGAACCATTACCCGCCAAACAGGTCTCCTGAAGGCAGGCAAGGTTGACGTTCAGCCGAGTGAGCTCCCTGTCAATGACTGCTGTTTATGGGGCGAAGAGCCGCCATCTTCCTAGCTTTCATCCTTCTACCCGGTGCTTGGCGAGGAGAACTCTGAGCCCCATGGACCCAGTGAGACAGGCGAGCAGTGGTGGGACAGCACCTTCCTGGCTGGGGGCTGCCCAACTTGAAGCAGGTGGTAGCTGTCCATTGAGATGCAATGATCTCTCCCACCGTCAGAAGTCGCCCCTATGGCAATCGCTAACTGCTACGACCCGCATTGTGCCGATAACTTGCGACATTGATGGAGTGTCCTCTCCATAATGCCAAGGGCCTGGGTGAGGGCTTATGGAGACCCTAGGCTGCACTGACATCAAGACCGCCCTCTAGGCATTGTTGGCAGTGTCCAATGGAAAGGAAGAACTAATACAGCTGGTGTCAGTGCAGCTGCAGGAGTTGCCAGAATGTGATGCCCATCCACTTTAGGACTTCACTCCAGATTTTCTGTAGGGGATTACTCCCTCAGCCTCTGCCCTTCCCAAGGCACACACAAGGCAGTGCGACTATATGGCTGTTCCTCCATAACCTCCAGAAATGATATTTCACTGAGATTTGATCCAGAAATCAACTGGAGCGATGATGCTGTTGGAGGCGCAGCTGCCACACTCTGCCACCACCCCCCCAGCCGGGCCGGCACACCCGTGAGGTCTCCCCACCCTCCCAGCAGCCGGCCAGCGCTGCACCCTGCGCCTGAGCCTCCAGGCCGATTCGACCGACCCACGCCCGAGCCCTATGACTTTATGAATTAAAAACACAACATGCTGGCAGAACTCAGCAGGCCAGATAGCATCTATGGGAGGAGTTAGTGACGACGTTTCAGACCGAAACCCTTCATCAGGAGTGAAGTAACATGGGATGGTCGTGGGGGGATAAGAAGTGGGGGGAGGGATGAAGTAGAGAGCTGGGAAATGATAGGCTGGAGGGAAATGGGCTAGGGGGAAGGTGGACAATTATGGGAAATAAAAGAGAAAGAAAAGTAGGGCTGGGGGGAGATTATAGTGAGGGGAAAAAAGAGAAAGAGAACCAGACTAAAATAATAGATAGGGATGGGTGTAAGGGGGGGGGGGGGAACAGGGGTATCAACGGAGGTCAGTGAGTTGAATGTTCATGCCGGCAGGTAGGTGTAAAGCATTAGTAAACAAACTGAGGAAGTAAACACCAGGAGTAATTGGAATTGGTTTATTAATGTATCGAGGTACAGTGACAAGCTTTGTTCTCCGTACATTTGCACAGATCATGTCATCACATCAGTACAAGGGAAAAATACTGCACCCCTTCACACTTACCTGTGTCCCTGTAAACTTCCTGACCAATAGAACACCTTGATGGTAGGTGTCCAGGTGTTCATACAGATCAGATCGTTACACAGTGCATTGAGGGAGAACAAGGTAAAACAATAACGATGAAGAATGAAGTGGAACAGCTACAGAGAAGGTGCAGTGCAGGCGAACAATAAGGTGCAAAATCATAAGGAAATTGTGACATCAGGAGTCCATCTTATTTTACAAGAGGTCTGTTCAAGAGTCTGATAACAATGGTATAGAAACTGTCCTTGAGCCTGGTGGTGCGTGCTTTCAGGCTTTCATATTTTCTGCCCGTTTGGAGAGGAGAGGAGAATGTCCAGGATGGTGTGCTCGCCCTCGTCTAGATCCAGGGTGAGTCTGAGTCAAGACCCAGGTTCTGGGTCCCTGTCCAGTTTCTGGCTCGGGGTCCTAGCCCTGGCCCTGTATCCTAGTCTCATCCAGGGCCTGTGTGTCAATGTCCAGTGTCATTTCTTCCTTACTCGCTTTGCTATCTTGGTAAAACCTAGTCCTGTTCCTAGTACTTCAGTGTCTGTGTCTTTCATTTGGGTCTGCCATCAATGCCCACCTTGTAACAGGCAAATATATTAGAGACATTTAAGAAACTCTGAGATATGCACAAGGATGATAGAAAAAATGAGGTCTAAGTAGGAGGAAGGGTTAAATTAATCTTTGTGGGCTGAAGGGTTTGTACAGTGCTGTAGCATTCATTGTTTGATTTTCTATGTTCTAATCCCCACAGTTCATTCTGTTATTGTATTGCACATTGAATCCAGTGGCAGGACCCATTCTGGTTCACACCAGAACCACCGAGAGGGCCCTGCTCCTGGTTAGGGTGTGCACAGCACTGAGATCTCATTGATTTCAAATGGGAAAATAACAGCATTAGTTTAATATTTTAAATTATACATATGAGTTACTAGTTAACTTTTCAAACAAAAAATAAATATTTTTTAGATTATTTACCTCAACTTTGTGAGTGAACAAGATATGGCCCAATATAACTCAATGTAACACAATTTAATCCAACATAACACAGGAGAATACAATTCATTTACACAATATAACTTGATCCAATGAAATATAAACCAACGGGATGCATTATTAAGCATAATTTAGCTTAATTCATTCAAATACAACACAAAATAATAGCAATCCATAACACAATACATCTCATTACATTAATAAAGGATTACTGTAAAATGGTTGACAGATGGTCAGCGTGAACTTGATAGGCTGAATGGGCTGTTTCCGTGTTGTATCTCTCTATGACTCTTGGACACATTGTACAATAAACTGATATTTTGGCACAAGGTGATGCTGGATTGTTAGATTTCCCAGGCATTTTGATGCTAATTCTATTAATATCTCAATGCTAGTGACAGGGATGTGCAGTTTTGGCCCAAGTTCAGAGGGACAGACACTGAAGCAAGTAAACAGTTCACTGACTTTTAATAAGAACTGTGAAAAATTAAAGGAAAAAAGAATAAAGGCTAGGTCAACAGGGCCATTAACTAAAGCTCTCGAACTGAAAGCTAACTCTGATACTATGACTCAGAAGCAGTAATTTAACACTAAATAAGTACAGCTTCTTTACAGCATCAATCTAAATGGCAGTCAGTCCTTTTTCCCAGAACAAGGACAAAGATAAGCAAGGAACATTGACATTGCTGTGCTTCTGGTCAAGGTTCAACAATATTGAAAGGGAGTTAGATACAATCATAATTGAACACTAATTGGCTGGAGTGTGCAAATCATGAGCTTGATTGCCAACCCTGCTCTGCAATCCACCTGCAATGGCACCCAGATTCCAAGGCAGAGTCTATGGTTGTGACTGGCCATTTCCATCCCCCACCCCAGCACAGCTCCCAAGGTGCCAGAGACCTGTGCCTGCTGGAAGTCCAGGATGTCATGGGCCAGAACCCAAGAACATTCCTCAAGGCCATAACCTTCCCAATGCATGAGATACTGGACCCTGCCCTGCAGCTGGTACCACACAGAATAGACCAGCAACCCATCCAGCAAGCGAGGAGGAGGAGGAGGAAGGGAGTAACTGCAGTAAGAGGGTAAGAAGTCACCAATTTGAGCTGAAAACATAGAACACTGAGTGAATCTTCATCATTGATGGTAAGCACAATCTATATGAAACTCTGTTGATAGCCTTCTCCACTAAAAATAGCCCCATGCAGCACAGGGCCAACTTGCTGCACTCAAAGGAAGATCTCTAGATGCCAGTCAGACTTCCTCCCATGTCTTGACGGGCCTCACGTCATTGGAGCCGATCAGCCTAGGATGAAGAGTACATAGTGGAGAAGCACCGGCTTATCTCCACAGGCACATGTAGCGTTGGATCAACTGTTCAGCAGCAGGAACTTCCATGTCAATCTTTTAGTCAAGGAAGAGTAGTGGTCAGTATACCTTCTGGCATTCAAAGGGGAACATGCCAGTGAAGGATGGCTGGAGGTTACTATGGGAAATCTTTGTCTAAACCAGTTGGGAGTTCTATGTTGCCGAGATGGAAGTGATAACGCAGTGCAGGATGTCTGCAGCTCCTGATTCACTCTCTTGGTCTGGCTGTTAGATTGGGGTTGGAAACCTAACAAAAGACAGGCTGTGGCTCCTAAAAGAGAACAGAAAGTCTTTTGAAAACAGGAAATAAACTGTGGTCTTCGTTCGGACACTGTGTCCTGAGGGAAGCCATGCAACCTGGACACCTGCTGAACCATGAGGATGGCAGTCTCACAAACCAGTGGGCGCCTAGGGAGATTAATGAGTGGGTAGCTTTAGAAAACCACCAGAATGGTAATGTTTCCATCTGACAGAGGCAGACCAGTGTTGAAATCCACTGAGAGGTGGGATCAAGGGTGGGTGGCACAAACAGTGCAGACTTAAGGGCACTGATGTGATATCTTGTTCTGGGCACATGGGGCAAGCAAAGACAAAGTCACTGACATCTTGGAACATAGATGGCTATCAATTTCATCCTTTATAAATTCCAGGATCCCATCTTCATCCTAGGCTGATTGGCTCCAACAACAAGTGAGGCCCATCAAGACGTGGGAGAAAGTCTGACTGGCATCTAGGGATCTTCCTTTGAGTGCAGCAAGTTGGCCCCATGCTGCATGGGACTACTTTTAGTGGAGAATGCTATCAACAGAGTCTCATATAGATTGCACCCAAATGGCCAACCAGATGGGAAGATTGACCCCACTTCAACACTCTGGGATGCACAGTGGCAGGATCAATCAGTCAGTTGAGAGGCCCCCACCTGGGTCAGGATCTGACTGTTGAGTAACCCTCACCTCCACATCTATTCCTCAAATCACTGGAGCAGGAATGCACAAGCGAGGAAGGATGGGCTCTGTGTTTCTTGCTGCCAGGATGGTAGGTGAGGGTGAAATAAAACCGGGTGAAGAATAGAGCCCAATGAAGTACACTGGGAGAGTAGAGCTCCAATGCTGAACTCCAATCCATCGACCTTGACGATGAAAGGACTGGAAGAGTCTGGCTGTTGCAACACTGGGGCAGTGGTGAAGCATTGCTTCAGCTCTAAGAATGCTTGGTCTGCTTCACTTGTCCATTTGAATCCTGCAGAGGTCTTCTTGGTGAGAGCATTTATGGAGGCCGTGATGGAACTGATGATAAAAGTTTGCAGACCCCATGAAACTCTTCACTTGTTTGACTGTAGATGGTTTGAGCCACTCTGTAAGTGCCTGAGCTTTACATGGGTCCATTTGAACAGTGGAAGGGGTGAGGATGTAGCCCAAGAACCACACCTGCTCTTTATGATGTTCACACATCTCTGGCTTGACATAAAGGTCGTTCTTGAGGACCTGTCTGAGCACCCTCTGGACATGCTGGATGAGGGTAGGAACAGATAAAAATATCATCCAAATCACAAAAACAAACTGATTCAACATGTCCTGGATCACATCATTGACCAGAGTCTGAAAAACATTAGGGGCATTGGCCAGACTAGAAGGCATCACAAGGTACTCATAGTGACCAATGGAGGTGTTGAATGCTGTCTTCCACTCATCCTTTTCTTGCATACAAACTAGGCTGTAAGCACTGCGCAGACCTATCTTGGAGAATATGGTTCCTCCTTGGAGATGTTCAAATGCAGGAGCGATCAGGGAAGAGGATGGCAGTTTTTCCCTGGAATGTTGTTGAGTTGCTGTTAGTCAATGCAGGGATGGAGCTCGCTATTTTTCTTGCTCACAAAAAGAAAGCCTACCCATGCTGGTGAGGTTGACAAAAGTTGATAGAGGTTGACAGATGAATAGGTCCTAAGGCCAATAGTTCTTTGATGTATTCTTCCATGTTACCGTTTCAGGAAGAGAGAGGGAAAAGAGCCAGCTCCAAGGATGATTACTATCAGGTAAGAGGTTAGTGACACAGTCAGATGGCCAGCATTTGTTGCACCTTCTAACTGACAACCTCAAGAACTTCAGCATATTGAGCCAGAACACCAGACAGGTCTACACTAGCAGTTGTCTTAGGAGGGGATGTGCTGACAGGGACTTGAGCTGAACTTAGGCAGATAGACAGATATATTGGTCCCCACTCTTGGAGCACCTTCAGGGACCAATCAGTCAAAATAGCTAGGGAAGACCAAGCACCAGAGCAGCTCAGGCGAATCAGTAAAACAAAAGGGGAGCTGTTCCCTATTTGTTTGCCTTCTAGCAGAGGTTGGAGGTGGAAAGGTGGATCTTGCCAATGCCTAGAGCAGGACCATCCAGAGACCATCCAGAATATCCAAAGAGATATTCTCTCTCTCTTGCTGAGTTGGAACTCTCCATCTTCGAGCCAGTCAATAAATGTTTGAAGCTCATGGGTCTGGGATCTGAATGACAAGGAAGCTGGGAGCATTACATGATTAAAGGAAGAAGTTTGCAGGAAGAATTGACCCATTCTAATTCCCCTTCTTACTGACAGGTATCCTCTTTAACTCGGCACTTGGGACATGATGCCCAGAGTATCCTGGATCACCAGAGTGGAGGCAGGAACCTGTTCTCCTGCACCAACCTCATTCCTCCTGCAATGGGGACAAGCGCCTCACCTACATAGACTCCTGCGCAGACTGGGTGCTGGGTGATGAGGGAGAGGATGAAGATAGACAGTGATCTAAAGAGTAGGAAGCTTGATGCATTTTTTCTCTACGCCACTCAGTTGCCCAGTTGTTGATTCGAATGGCCGGATTTATCAGGTCATCCAGGCTGTCCTGTTGTCATGAACTGTGGTCTCATGCTGAAGCCCAGTGCTCAGCCCACACTGGAAACAAGTGATGAGGAATCTCTCATTCCACCCTGTCTGAACCATGTGTGTGAAACTTTACTGCATAGTCCCTCACTGTCCCTTTCTTGTGGTTTAGGTCCATCAGTCAGTAGGCTTTCTCCTGACCCCATTCTGGAAGATCAAATACTCTCTTGAACTCTACCACAAATTGTTGAAAACACTGGTCTGTGGGGGAACCTTGTTCTCATAGACCGTTGAACAGGCTAGTCGGGGTATGTCTAAGAGATTCTCCATGTAAGCCACTTTACGCGCATCATCACCGAACTGACCTGGCTGGGCCTGGAAAGTCGGCTCATAATGGGTAATAGAATTTCTGCAGCTGTCGGGGCCTCCGGAGTATCTGTCTGGTGGGGGAGTACTTGGTTCTGGTCTGGACACTGGCACGGAAATCAGGGCATTATTGGCCGAGGCTGAAGAGATTGTTAAAGAGGAGGATGTGGAAGATGGTGGGAGTGAAGCTACCTGGCTGATGGATGCAGCCAGACCAGTAATGGCTGCCATGTGATCTGTCTGTCAACATTGAGCTGCTGAATCGGCAATGAGAGCAGTAATCACTGCCACCTGATTCGACCTGTCTGGCCATTTGCTGAACTGTCGCTGTGAGGTCTGACACCTACTCTTCCCAAAATGTCAACTGTTCATTCCTTTCCATAGAGGCTGCCTGACTTGCTGATTTCCTCCAGCATTTTGTCTGCATTGCTTTGGATTTCCAGCATCTGTAGATTTTCTCATACCTGTTCTTCCTGCTTGGTCTGGGTTTGCCACTCATGAGTGACCTCTGTCAATGAAGCCTCCACTGACTGTAACTTCTCTCCTATCTGACCAACAAACATCAGGGCCATGATCAGCTGTTCTCTCTCTGCTGTGTCCATTTTCTTTGTAATGGAATTGTTCTGACAGGAATGTCAAGTCAAGTCAAGTTCAAGTCAAGTTGCTTTCATTGTCGTCTCGAACATAACTGCTGGTACAGTGCACAGTAAAAAGGAGACAACATTTTTCAGGACCATGGTGCTACATGAACAATACAAAAACTACACTGAACTACGTAAGCCAACACAAAAACTACACTAGACTACAGACCTACCCAGGACTGCGTAAAGTACACAGAACAGTACAGACATTACAATAAATAATAAACAATAATAAACAAGACAATAGACACAGCAAGAGGTCAGTAGGTTGGCAATCCGATGTTACATAAATAATCAGCTGAATGGCGGCACCTGGGATTCCGTCCATTTCTGTACTCCTGCCAAGTATTTCGTTGCCATAGATGTAGTCCAATTTAATGTCCATTGGAGAACAGAATGGATGGGAGAGCTGGCTGGCTAGAACTTGCTTTTTCCCTGGCACGGACTCCTGCCCGCTCGCCTCACTTCCGCTTCCTTGCACACCGCTTACGCTGTTCCCACCTCCAGCCACCAGTATCAGGCGATTCCATCAGCAAATAGACATCAGAGAGCAGAATGGACAGAAGGGCTATGAATGTATGGCTATGGCCCAGCGCAGAGGGGGAGATGCTGAAGTGGATGGAGAGTTCTCTGAATTTTAATAAGAACTGTGCAGAATTAAAGGAAAACAATAAATGCTAGGCCTCAGGGCCATTAAATTTAGCTGACAAACTGAAAATTAACACCAGCACTGTGGCTTGGAAGCAGTAGCTAAATAAATAAATACTAAATAAACACTGCTTCTTTATAATGTCATTCTAAACAGTAGTCTTCTTTCCCAGAACAAGGACAAAGGTAAGCAGGGAGCATTGAATGTTGCTGTGCTTTGGGTCAAGATTTGACAAGACTGAAATGAGTGGAAAGGAGTTAAATACAATTACAATGAAACTCATTGCTTGGAACATCCATACTCATGAGTCTATTTGCTGAGCCCACTCTGCAGCCCACTTACATGGACGCACAGAGTCTGTGTTTGTGACAGCTGGATTTCCCAAGCTATTTAGACCTCAAGAGCATACAACATAGAAGCAGAATTAGGCCATTCTGTCCATTGAGCCTGTTATGCCATCAAGGCTGCTTGATTAGCCCTCTCAACCCCATTCTCCTGTCTTCTTCCCATAATCTTTCATGTCCTGACTAATCAAGAATCAATCAACCTCCTCTTTATAAACACCCAATGACATGGCCTGCACAGCCGTCTGTGGCAATGAATTCCACAGATTCACCATTCTCTACCTGAAGAAATTCCTCCTTTCATAGAAACAAAGAAACCCTACAGCACAATACAGGCCCTTCAGCCCACAAAGTTGTGCCAAACATGTCCTTACCTTAGAACTACCTAGGCTTATCCATAGTCCCCTATTTTTCTAAGCTCCACATATCCATCCAGGAGTCTCTTAAAAGTCCCGATCATTTCTGCCCCCACCTCTGCTGCTGGCAGCCCATTCCACACACTCACCACTCTCTACGTAAAAAACTTACCCCTGACATTTCCTTTGTACTTACTCCCCAGCACCTTAAACCTGTGTCCTCTTGTGGCAACCATTTCAGCCTTGGGAAAAAGCCTCTGACTATCCACACGATCAATGCCTCTCATCATCTTGTACACCTTTATCAGGTCACCTCTCATCCTACTTCGCTTTAAGGAGAAAAGGCCGAGTTCCCTCAAACTATTCTCACAAGGCATGTTCCCTAATCCAGGCAACATCCTTGTAAATCTCCTCTGCACCCTTTCTATAGCTTCCACATCCTTCCTGTAGTGAGGTGACCAGAACTGAACACAGTACTTCAAGTGGGGTCTGACCAGGGTCCTATATAGCTGCAACATTACCTCTTGGCTCCTAAATTCAATTCCACGGTTGATGAAGGCCAATACATGGTACAACTTTTTTACCACAGAGTCAACCTGCGCAGCATCACTTGTTTCGGGACTGTGCAGTGTACTTTCTCAGTATTACTTGTTTACTTTTTTACCATTTGCACAATTTGTCCTCTTTTGCACATTGGATGTTTGGAGGTCTTTGGTTTCTTATGGGTTCTATTAGATTTCCTTGTTTTCCTGTGGCTGTCTGCAAGGAAATGAATCTCAAGGTGGTGTATCATATACAGCTTTTGTAATAAATTTACTTTGGAACTTTAATGGATATTTTAGATATTACACAATATGATAATGAACTTTCTGGTGAATGAGATAGAGATAAGGAAGCATGTAAACTGGGTGTGTAGAAAGGGAGTGAAGCAAACTTTAACTGATGCCTCTGAAGGCAAAACATTGGGTAGCCACAGTTTTACTTTAATAAAAGGCAACAAAAATAATTTGTCCATCAATGCAACAAGGCACTATACATTAATTCGACCCAATATAATACAACTCAGTATTTCAAAAAATTATAATTTAAACTAGCGCAATATAATATCTTGATTTTATCAGACAAAACATAGTTCTACATCACACATAGCACAATATAATTCCATTTAATATAATCTAACCAAACACCATACAATATTATTCAACATACTGTCATGTAGCCTGACGTAACATAACACTATGTAATTCGAAAGAAAACTTAACTGAACATTATACCTTTTGCATTTTAAATATAATTTAATATAATACACATGTCTCAGATTTATTCAATTTGACAGAACACAATATAACTTCAACATAAGACATGGTAGCATAAAACTAAAAATACTGTGTATAATACAAGGCAATACAGCACACCACAACAGTAAGGTCAAGAGTGTATGGTTAACAATGACGCAACTGTGTTTTGTACTGAATTCAAAGTTAGCTCTTAACAAAGATCCAGTGATCTTTGTGGTGAGATTGACCCCTTTTCCTGACACCTATTTGTCTGGTGTAGGGTGAGAAAAACTTCCTAGCATGGAGAAGCGGTATTGTGATCAAAATGGCCAAGCTGTCAATTACACATAATGATTCTCATTGAAAGGAAGCCAGGAAGCAATTATTAATTAACTTTTCAAATAATACATAGAGTGCTAAGTAAAGTTGGAATGCATCTGATAAATGTAAATGCTGAAAGTTCAATAAACACTCATTTCATTTCCAAATCCCTTTTTTATTTAAATATTTATGTAAGGAAATTATAGTGCACATACATAAAATTAATTTTTTTAAGGCTAGATTGTTTACTAAGCATTGATACGCCATTAAAATCTCTTGTGAAGTTCGTATAACAAATCACAGGAATTCCAGAGTACTTAAAAGCAAGAATATTTTGAAGATACCTGGAATTCTTGCAGGTTTTTTGATTTGAGCTTGACTGCAGTAAATAAAGTTACAAAGGGAAGGACTATGAATACACACTGGATTACTGATGGCAGCCTCATGACTTCCACGTTCTGCAGTGCACTAAGTGATGCCAGGGAACGTAGGAGCTTTTGCGTTCATACCACCACAAAACCTCAATACAGTTCTATATAACATATTACATGCCACTGCATATTATTACAGACACAAGAGATTCTGTAGATGCTGGAAATCCAGAGTAACACACACAAAATGTTGGAGGAACTCAACAGGTTAGGCAGCATCTATGGAGCGGATTAAAAAGTTGACATTTTGGGCTGGCACCCTTCATGAGAATTGATCCAGATCTCGTGTGCATGTCAAAGTTCATCAATATCAACTAGCAGAAATGAAAGCAGCAGCCACAGTTTTTGTGCCTGGAAATTTAATCGGGTGCTGACTGTGCTCTGATAGTGAGCTGGTAGAGTTCTGTGTAAAAGTAGGAGTTTGACGGAATTATCCTTGCATTCGGGTGACAGTCAGAAATATTCAGAGGCAGTCAAATCTGTGTGTGAATCTTTGACAATTCCAGCTGGATATCCTAAAGCATAAGCTTAAGTTACAACCCAAAGAAGACTACAAACCAAGCACTGGTAAATTGGGTTAATATAGAAAGGTTCTTGGTGGTTGTGTGGACATGCTGGTCTGAAAGGTGTGTTGGCGTACCACACACCTCTATGACTCCATCTCATGCGTGTACATGTGCACACATACACGTAGACCACCCGCACACACAGCACACAATACACACACATACACAGTAACAGGATAACACACCAGAGGAGATATTGCCCTTTAAAAGACCCCCCCCCCCGATTCCTGTAAATTATTGGTCTGAGGTAAACTCTCATTCCACCTTTGTTCCCACAACTTCCTGAGCCAAATTCCAGCACCCCGCTGGCTAGAAATGTGCTCCTTTCTCCTGTTTCCACTCTCTGACAACCATGACAAGAAGTATAATTGTCGAATGGTGTTATTGCCAACAGGTTCCATCCATTGTATTTCAAGAATATTTTATAACAATAACATTTGCATAAATACAAAACCAGCAGCAGCAAGGGACTGAAAGAAGAGAATCATTACTCATCCCCTGAATATACTGCAATCACTAAATGGAATGTGGAATTCTCACCTTATTACTACTGGCTGCAACCTTCCAGTCTTTGGTAGCAACGCCCTATGCTTGTACTGGCCTATGAGTAGAGGGTTTTCAGTTCAGACCACTCTGTAGTAATATCATTCTGCTTTCATGTCAGCCTGTGGTAATGGGGCTCAGCTTAGTTTTAATTTGTGGTTATGAGATTAGAGATCAGTCATTTTATTGAAGTGTGATCCTGCTTCACAGCAGCCTGCAGCTGTGGGCTCTTGGCTTCATGCTACATTGTAGTTTTAGGGCCCTGCCTTCGTACCAGCTTGTAGCTAGAGGGTACTGATTTCTTACTTGTCTGGAGTCCTCAGCTGTATCAGCTTGCAGTTATAAGCTCTTCAAGGATCAACTTTGTTTGTCATATTCATTGACAGTTAATCTGATCAACCATTGTAGTTAGCCCCTCCCCACCCCCTCTATCTATTGCCTCAGTCACTGTATTGCACTGTAAACACTGTAAACCTCATTTAATAACCCTGTTTACATTGTAAATTCATGCTGGTATTTGTGCATTTATACACATTCTATTCCATATCTGTTCTTTAAACCCTAATATACTTTCTTATAATTCTTTATACTTTAGAATTGTTGAATGTTGTTCTGTGTTGCATGTTATGCCCTGACTAGCAAACCACAGCAAATTCCTAATACTTTACATGTAAATATATATGGTGAATAAAGTTGATCCCTGAAATATATTAGGAATTTGCTGTGGTGTGTTGGCCATGGCGCGACATACAACAAAAGACAATACCATTCAACAATTATAAAGTATAATTAATTACTGTATATATAGAAAAATAAAGTTGGTGGTCCTGACTTCATAGCAGCCTGTAGCTAAAAGGTTTTGGCTTCTTACTTGTCTGGAGCCCTGGTGAAATATCAACTCGCAGCTTTAACCAGACTTTCTGCCTTCATACCAGACTGCAGATGTAGACTTTCTCAAGAAAACAAAAATAACATATGTTAAAACAAACTGATTCCAAAAGGAAGTGTTTATCATTAAGGAGAATTCCAATCTCAAAATTATGATTGCAATGCAGCTCTGTTGCAATAGTAAGACACACATAGTGATACATAAAATGCAACATGGAAACAAACCACTTGAGCCAACAAGTCCATATCGGTGTTTACTCTCCAAGTGCGTAAACAGTCTCAGTCGCATTTACCATCTCTAATCTCATTCAGTCTCTGCTTCAACCATTGCTCCTCAGAGTATATTCTAGAGCTTCCTAACTTTCAGGTGGATTGTTCTGCCTTCTGGTTTGAATTTTTTACATTTAGTCTCATTGTATAAAGGTAAATTACAGAAAAGCTGCATTCATCATTCATGAGGAAACGTAATACCAAGATGTGTCTTCTGTTCATTGACTTACCAAGGAGCTTCCATTTTTGGGGTATGAGAGGTCAGGGAAAGGAAGGTGTGTTTGCTCACAAAGAATGGGCAGCTGGTCCTTGGCTGCCGGATGGTTTTATGTGCTTGTCTACCAGATGCAGGACACAGATGTGAGGACAGATTGGAGCATCTGGGGATTTCGGCACTCGCAGTCCAGATTGCACTGAATACCATGGACCTTGGGAATGAATCCTGGGATCACACTGGCACTGGCCAATGTATTTCCTGTAGTCCGAGGCTTTTCATGCCATTTAACTTAGCAGGAAGGGTGCATCAGCTGCCAGTCAGCAAGTCAGCTTGCTTACTGACATGCGAACTTCTGTAGGGTTGGGGTTAGGGTGAGGGGACATGCTGTTAGCTACTTAGCTTCCTGACCAACAGAACACATTCAGTAAAGATAGGTGCAACAGCTCCACCATGATATCCTCTATATAGGTGCCCTCAGCTCCCTACTCTTCTCCCTGTACACTGTGTGACCAGATTCTGCTCTAATTCCATCTACACAGTTACAGGTGGTACCACTGTGGTTGGTCATATCTCAAACTATGTGTCAGAGGTAGAGGCCTAAGTGACATTACGTAATGACAACAATCTTTCCTTCGATATCGATGCTAAATAGAAAGCATCATGGTTTGGTATGGACACCGCTCTGCCTGTAACTGGAGAAAACTGCAGAGGTGTGAACACATGATGGAATCCAGCCTCACCTCCAGGAACACTATGTACACTTCTCTCTGTCTCAGCACAAACCCGGAAGCGTGCACCGTCAGGCTGAAAGAACAGTTCCACAGACTCTTGATCTCACTATTTACCTTGTTATGACCAACCTTGCACTATAGTGCCTTCCTGCGCTGAACGTTCTCTGTGGAAGTTTAGAGGGGGTGCAGAGGAGCTGCTTGGACTAGAGACCATGCCTCATGAAGATAGGTTGAGTGAACTAGGGCTCTACTCTTTGAAGTGAAGGAGGATGAGAGGTGATTTGATAGAGGTGTACAAGATAATAAGAGGCATAGATCGAGTGGATAACACAGACTTTTTCCCTGGGTGGAAATTGCTAATATGAAGGGGCATAATTTTAAGGTGGTTGGAGGAAAATATGGAGGGGGGGATGGATGTCAGAATCAGAATCAGGTCTAATATCACCGGCATATGTCATAAAATTTGTTAGCAGCAACAGTACAGTGAATGCATGATAATGCAGAAAAATTATTATCAATTACAGTAAGTATATATGTATAATAATGAGGTCGATTAAATCAGTGCAAAAATAAAAATAATATATTAAAAAGTGAGGTGGAGTTCATGGGTCAATGTCCATTTAGGAATCAGATGGCAGAGGGGAAGAAGCTGTTCCTGAATCACTGAGAGTGTGTCTTCAGGCTTTTGTACTTCCTTCCTGGCGGTAACAATGAGAACAAGACATGTCCTGGGTGATGGGGGTCCTTAATAATTGATGTCTCCTTTCTGAGGCACTGTTCCTTGAAGATGTCTTGGATACTACAGATACTACTACCGATGGTAGATGGAGCTGACTAATTTTATAACATTCTTAGCTTCTTTCGGACCTGTGCAGTAGTCCACCCTATACAGTGATGCAGCCTGTCAGAATGCTCTCCACGGTACAACTGTAGAAATTCTGGAATGTTTTAGGCTATAACTGAAATCTCTTCAAACTCCTAATTAAATATAGTCGCTATCTTGCCTTCTACATCTGTAGCATGCTACCACCCATACTGGACCCCCTACAATTTGCCTACCAACAGAACTGTTCTACCAGTGATGCCACAGCACTACAAACCATCCTCACTCACCTGGAGAAGAGGGGTGCATACGTTAGAATGCTGTTCCTGGACTACAGTTCAGCATTCAACACCATAATTCCCCCCAGACTTGACAGGAAGCGGAGAGACCTCGGCCTACTCCCTACCTTGTGCAGCTGGATCCTAGACTTCCTATCAGACCGCCAACAGGTGGTAAGGATGGGCTCCCTCACCTCTGCCCCTCTGACCCTCAACACAGGTGACCCCAGGGTTGTGTTGTGAGTCCTCTCCTCTACTCCCTTTACACCCACAACTGTACTGCCACACGCAGCTCCAATCTGCTGATCAAATTCACAGATGACATAACGCTGATTGGCCTTATTTCTAGTGGTGATGAGGAGAGGTGCCAGGGTAACAATCTCAATGTCCGAAAAGAGCTGATTGTGGATTATAGGGGGAAAGGAGACAGGCATGCCCCAATCAACATCAATGGGTCTGTAGTTGAGAGGGTGAGTAGTTTCAAGTTCCTCGGTATGCACATCACCGATGATCTCACCTGGACTGTATACACCAGCTTTGTGACAAAAAAAAGCACAACAGAGTCTCTTCCACCTCAGGTGACTGAAGAAATTTGGTATAGCCCCCTAAATCCTCAAGACCTTTTACAGGGGCATCATTGAAAGCATCCTGACTGGCTGTGTCACCACCTGGTATGGGAACTACACCGACCTTGATCGCTGGGATTTCAGAGAGTGGTATGGACAGCCCAGTGCATCTGTGGATGTGAACTTCCCTCCATTGAGGATATTTATAGCAGCAAGTGCAGAAAGGCCTGGAAGATCACTGGGGGCACCAGTCACCCCAACCATAAACTATTTCATCTGTTTCCGTCTGGCAAATGGTATCGCAGCTTTAAAGCCAGGATCAACTGGCTCCGGGACAGCTTCTTCCTACAAGCCATTAGATTTTTAAATTCACATGTCTGTACATTTCGATGGAGTCATAACGCAAAGATTTTTACTCCCTCACCTTGTGGGATGGATGTAAGATTTAAATAAATTCTAATTCTAATTTTATAGCTGTATTGATATGTTGAGACAAGGTTAGATCCTCAGAGATCTTGACACACAGGAACTTGAAGTTACTCATTTCTGATCCCTCTATGAGGATTGGTTTGTGTTCCCTCGTCTTACCCTTCCTGAAGTCCTCAATAAGCTCTTAATGACATTGAGTGCAAGGTTGTTGCTGCGACACCACACAAGTAGCTGGTATATCTCACTCCTGTATGCCTTCTTGTCTCCATCTGAGATTCAACCATCAATGGTTGTATCATCAGCAAATTTATAAAAAACATAGAAACATAGAAAACCTACAGCAAAATACAGGCTCTTCAGCCCACCAAGCTGTGCCAAACACGTCCTAACCTTAGAACGACCTAGGCTTACCCATAACCCTCTATTTTTCTAAGCTCCATGTATCCATCCAGGAGTCTCTTAAAAGTCGCTATCATTTCCGCCTCCACCACCGTTGCCGGCAGCCCATTCCACGCACTCACCACTCTCTGTGTAAAAAACTTAACCCTGACATCTCCTCTGTACCTACTCCCCAGCACCTTAAAATTATGCCCTCTTGTGCTAGCCATTTCAGCCCTGGGAAAAAGCCTCTGACTATCCACACGATCAATGCCTCTCATTATCTTGTACACCTCTATCAGGTCACCTCTCATCCTCCATCGCTCCCAAGGAAAAAAGGCCGAGTTCACACAACCTATTCTCATAAAGCATGCTCCCCAATCCAGGCAACATCCTTGTAATCTCCTCTGCACCCGTTCTATGGTTTCCACATCCTTCCTGTAGTGAGGCGACCAGAACTGAGCACAGTACTCCAAGTGGGGTCTGACCAGTGTCCTATATAGCTGCAACATTATCTCTCAGCTCCTAAACTTTAATCCCACGATTGATGAAAGCCAATCAATCTTTCATCAGTATGCCTACTTAACCACAGAGTCAACCTGTGTAGCAGCTTTGAGTGTCCTATGGACTCGGACCCCAAGATCCCTCTGATCCTCCACACTGACAAGAGTGTTGCCATTAATGCTATATTCTGCCATCATATTTGAACTACCAAAATGAACTGCTTCACACTTATCTGGGCTGAACTCCATCTGCCACTTCTCAGCCCAGTTTTGCATCCTATCAATGTCCCGCTGTAACCATACAGTCATGGATATAGAGGGAGTAAAGCAATGGGCTAAGCACACACCCCTGAGGTGCACCATTGTTGATCATCAGCCGGAGGCGATATTATTACCAATCCACACAGATTGTGGTCTTCT
This sequence comes from Hemitrygon akajei, assembly GCF_048418815.1. Taxonomy (NCBI): domain Eukaryota; kingdom Metazoa; phylum Chordata; class Chondrichthyes; order Myliobatiformes; family Dasyatidae; genus Hemitrygon; species Hemitrygon akajei. The sequence goes on from NC_133137.1 coordinate 47,988,300, forward strand.
GGTTAGGATTCAATTGCAGAGGGAGATACAGAGCAACACGCCCAAAATGCTGGAGGAATTCAGCAGGCCAGGCAGCATCAATGGAAAAAATTACAGTTGACGATTCAGGCCGAAACCCTTCGGCAGAAACCCTGCTGCCTGGCCTGCTGAGTTCCTGCAGCATTTTGTGTGCGTTGCTCAGATTTACAGCACCTGCAGATTTTCTCATGTTTGGGAGCACAGAGGCCCAGGTTCTGTGGCTTATCAATCAGAACTGTGGGAATGATGGTATTAAATGCTGAGCTATAGTCAACGAACAGCAGCCTGACATACAGTAGGTGTTTGTATTGTCCAGGTGATCTAAGGCCCTGTGAAGAGCCATTGAGATTGCATCTGCCGTAGACCTATTGTGGCGATAGGCAAATTGCAATGGGTCCAGGTCCTTGCTGAGGCAGGAGTTGATTCTAGCCATGACCAACCTCTCAAAGCATTTCATCAGCGTAGACATGGGTGCTACTGGACGATAGTCACTACTCTTCTTGGACACTTGTACAATTGTTGTCCTTTTGAAGCTGTTAGGAACTCTTCATAGCAGTGAGACATTGAAAATATCCTTGAATAATGCCACCATTTGGTTGGCACAAGTTTTCAGAGCCTTACCAGATACTCCATCGGGGCCTGCTCCCTTGCGAGAGTTCACCCTCCTGAAAGACAGCCTGACTGGCCCCTGAGACAGAGATCACAGGGTCACGGGGAGCTGCAGGGATCTTCACAGCTGTAGTTATATTCTTCCTTTCAAAATGGGCATAAAAGGCATTGAGTTCATCTGGTAGCGAAGCACGACTGCCATTCATGGTATTGGGTTTTGCTTTGTAGAAAGTAATGTCTTGCAACTCTGCCAGAGTTGACGTATATCCGATGTCGCCCCCAACCTCACTCGGAGTAGTTTCTTCACTCTTGAACTGGTCCTCTGCAAGTTGTACCTGGTTGTTTGTACAGATCTGGGTCACCAGACTTAAATGCCACAGATCTAGCCCTCAGTAGATGACAAACCTCCTGGTTCATCCAGATGCAAGTATTTTAAACAGAGAACGGTGAGTGCAGTGGATACAGATGCTCTTGATAGTCACATGAATGATAGAAAAAGTGGAAGCTTATGCGGGAGAGAAGGGTTAGGTTAATCTCAGAATGGGTTAACAGTCTGGCACCTTACTGTGGGACAAAGGATCTGTAATGTTCTACGTTTAATCTGCTCTCTGTTATTTGCTTTACCTTGTTCTACCTCAATACGCTGCTGTAATAAATTGATATGTAGAAATGCTTTTCACTATACCTTGGTACAACCCCACCCAGCAAAATCCCAGTACTACAGAACCTTTTTCATCAACAGAACGCTCCAAGTGCCTCACCTCTAAGACAGGAAGGAGAGACATGCTCTGTGCTACCTAATACATGAAAGAGTGAAGTCTCTCACTGTAAATTGAGATTAGCCTCTTTGGTGGCATTCTTTAAATGTGCAGAATACTCAAAAACATGCTTGAGGATAGTGTCCGTTTAATAAAATGTGTCGTGCTGAGAGGGTTCAATGTGTATTGAGGTGACTGAGTTATTGTCTCCTTCAATAGCTCATGAAACCGTCAAACAACAGCCTCCTCACGTTTAGTTACCACTCTGTCATAAATGTGTTTTACATTTCATTTTCCAAATCAAGGTGCTTTTGTGCACATCACAATACTTTTAGTTCAAGTTCAAGTCACTTTTTATTGTCATTTCAACCATAACTGCTGGTACAGTACACAGTAAAAATGAGACAATGTTTTTCAGGACCATGGTGCTACATGAACAATACAAAAACTAGACTGAACTACGTGAAACACAAAAAACTACACTAGACTACAGACCTACCCAGGACTGCATAAAGTGCACAAAACAGTGCAGGCATTACAATAAATAATAAACAAGACAATAGGCACAGTAGAGGGCAGTAAGTTGGTGTCAGTCCAGACTCTGGGTATTGAGGAGTCTGATAGCTTGGGGGAAGAAACTGTTACATAGTCTGGTCGTGAGAGCACGAATGCTTCGGAGCCTTTTCCCAGACGGCAGGAGAGAGAAGAGTTTGTATGAGGGGTGTATGGGGTCCTTCATAATGCTGTTTTGCGGATGCAGTGTGTGGTGTAAATGTCTGTAATGGCGGGAAGAAAGACCCTGATGATCTTCTCAGCTGACCTCACTATCCACTGCAGGGTCTTGCGATCCAAAATGGTGCAATTTCCGAACCAGGCAGTGATGCAGCTGCTCAGGATGCTCTCAATACAACCCCTGTAGAATGTGATGAGGATGGGGGGGTGGGAGATGGACTTTCCTCAGCCTTCGCAGAAAGTAGAGACACTGCTGGGCTTTCTTTGCTATGGAGCTGGTGTTGAGGGACCAGGTGAGATTCTCCACCAGGTGAACACCAAGAAATTTGGTGCTCTTAACGATCTCTACTGAGGAGCCGTAGATGTTCAGCGGGGAGTGGTCACTCCATGCCCTCCTGAAGTCAACAACCATCTCTTGTGTTTTGTTCACATTCAGAGACAGGTTGTTGGCTCTGCACCAGTCCGTTAGCCGCTGTACCTCCTCTCTGTAAGCTGACTCGTCGTTCTTGCTGATGAGACCCACCACGGTCATGTCATCGGTGAACTTGATAATGTGGTTCGAGCTGTGTGTTGCAGCACAGTCATGGGTCAGTAGAGTGAACAGCAGTGGACTGAGCACACAGCCCTGGGGGCCCCCCATGCTCAGTGTGATGGTGTTGGAGATGCTGCCTCTGATCCAGACTGACTGAGGTCTCCCAGTCAGGAAGTCTAGGATCCAGTTGCAGAGGGAGGTGTTCAGGCCCAGTAGGCTCAGCTTTCCAATCAGTTTCTGAGGGATGATTGTGTTGAATGCTGAACTGAAGTCTATGAACAGCATTCGAACGTATGTTCACTCTTCTTGCCATAAGTCCCACAAAGCCATTTAGACATTCCAATTGGTTAACATCTCCATGGAACCACAAATCTAGATCAGTGCATAAATTGACAGAAGATTCTCCTGAACCACGGAAGAGTGAGGTGGGGAGACGAGTCGGCACACGGGTTCGGGGAGATGTGTTGGCACACGGGTTTGGCTAACATGGCACAAAGGTTCTAGGAGTGAGCTGTCATGTTGATTACAGAAAAACAATTGGAATGTTATCCAGAACGATCTACCAATTCCACCCTGTTCCTGAGCAACATAAAAGTTTCAACATGATGAGAAGAAGCCAATAGACAATAGGTGCAGGAATAGGCCATTTGGCCCTTTGAGCCAGCACCGCCATTCACTGTGATCATGGGTGATCAAGTCAGGTCAAGTCAAGTTGCTTTTTATTGTCATTCTGACCATAACTGCTGGTACAGTACACAGTAAAAACGAGACAATGTTTTTCAGGACCATGGTGCTACATGAAACAATACAAAAACTACACTGAACTAAGTAAACCAACACAAAAACTACACTAGACTTCAGACCTACCCAGGACTGCATAAAGTACACAGATCAGTGCAGGCATTACAATAAATAATAAACAAGACAATAGGCACAGCAGAGGGCAGTAGGTTGGTAGTCCGATGGCTTGGGGGAAAATCTGTTACACAAATAATCAGCTGAATGACAGCATCTGGGATTCTGTCTGTTTCTGTTCTCCCGCCGAGTATTTCGTTGCCACAGATGTAGTCCAATTTAATGTCCATTGGAGAGCTGAATGGATGGGAGAGCCGGCCAGCTAGGGCTTGCTTTTTTCCTGGCACGGACTCCTACCCGCTTGCCTCGCTTCCACTTCCTCGCACACCACTTACGATGTCCCCGACTCCGGCCACCGGCATCAGGCGACTCTGAGGACCGCAGGCCCGATTCCCTCAGCAAGCAGACACTGGAGAGCGGAATGGATGGGAGGGCCGGCCAGCTAGGGCTTACTTTTTTCCTGGTACAGACTCCTGCCTGCTCACCTCGACTCCGCTTCCTCACACACTGCCTACGACATTCCCAACTCCGGCCACCGCATCAAGCAACTCCAAGGTCTGCAGGCCTGATTCCCTCAGCAAGCCGAGGTTGCACAATCTACCCAGCAGATTTTCATGAAGGTTTGTTTTTGGGCGAACTCTGTATTGTAGCGGTAACTGGTAGTCACTCTGTTATCCATTGCCCTAAACCCTGATTGTACCTTAAAATAAAATTTCAATTTAAGATTAAATTTAAAAAACTAAATTAAAGTAGCACCAGATCCGAAAGGCCACTGCTGCTGTGTGCCGCACCGCCTACTGGATCATCCACAATCAGAACCCTGTTCCTGCCTTCTCCCCATATCCCTTGACTCCGCTAACTTTCAGAGCTCCATCTAACTCTTTCTTGAAAGCATCCAGAGACTTGGCCTCCACTGCCTTCTGAGGCAGAGCATTCCACAGATCCACAACTCTCTGGGTGAAAAAGTTTTTCCTGAACTCCATTCTAAATGATCTACCCCTTATTCTTAAACTGTGGCCTCTGGTTCTGGACTCCCCCAACATCAGGAACATGTTTCCTGCCTCTAGTGTGTCCAATCCCTTAATAATCTTATATGTTTCAGTCAGATCCCCTCTCATCCTTCTAAATTCCAGTGCATACAAGCCCAATCACTCCAATCTTTCAACATACAACAGTCTGGCCATCCCAGGAATCAACCTCGTGAACCTACGCTGCACTCCCTCAATAGCCTTCGGCATTGCAGCTGAATAAACAGGAGGCTTTGAGCTCAGGAGCTGTGAGGTAATGTCGCAGCTCTATAAAATCCTGGCTAGACCACAATAGGAGTATTGTGTTCAGTTCTGGCTGCCTCAGTATAGGACAAATGTGGAAGCTTTAGAGAGGGTGCAGAGGAGATTTACCAGGATACTGATTAGAGAGTATGAAGTTAGTTTGAGCGAGCTAGGGCTTTTCTTTGGAGCAGAGGAGGATAAGAGTAACTTGATAGAAGTGTACAAGATGATCACAGGCATAGGTCAAGTGGTTACCCAGATACTTTATCCCAGGGAGGAAATGGCTAACACAAGAGGGCATAATTTTAAGGTGTTTAGAGGAAAGTATGGGGGGAGGGTGTCAGGGTTAAGTTTTTTTACACGGAGAGTAGTGGGGATATAGAATGTACTGCCAGGGGTGGTGGTATAGGCAGATACATTAGGGACATTTAAGAGACTCTTAGATAAGCACATGGAGGGCTCTGCAGGAGGGAAGGGTTAGATTGATCTTACAGTGGGCTATAAGGTTGGCACGACATCGTGCACTGAAGGGCCTGTTCTGTGACGTAGTGTTCTATGATCTATTAACTTTCTTAACATTCGAACGCAGTAGTTCAAGTCAAAACCTTTTTATTGAGATGGAGTCCTTCTCTCCCTCGAACCACTTCCATCATTCACTAAGCTCCCAGCTGAGCTGTACCTCATTTTTCCACCTTTGATCTACCCAAAAAAGACTTACAGCTTCGTCAACCTCAACCTCCCAGCACTCCTGGCCTTTTGAGAGACAGCATTATATTATCTATCTATATATTACTAAAACTCTTATGCTCTGTCTGTCTGTTTGTGACCTCCAATTAGCATAAACAGTGCATTACAGCGTCACTTTTTTAGGCTAAATTGACTTAAAATGTGCTAACTTACAGAAAGCAGGCAAAGTTCAGGGTTATATATTCGTATAAAATTGCTCATTCACAAAAATCAACAGGCTGCCTGTGAAGGACCAGGGTGAGCGTAAAACTGGGAGAGCAGGTAAAGGTGAAAAAGATAGGGGTTTTATTACCCAAAATGTTTACAAACTCAGCAGAACTGTTCTAGAGTCCAAACTTGAATCAGCTAAACAGACTAGAACTGGATTACAACAACATAGTAAATACACCTCAAATCAAGAGACACCACTCATCTCCTGACTTTGGGTTTATATTTGATGCTGGCCAGTCCATAGTAAATTGCAGGGGAGAGCAAACATTCCTCTCCTTAAAAAGATATGGCATAAATGAAGCAGCTCCAGAGAACACCCATCTGGCTGTAGCAGAATAGCACAATCCAATTATCCAGCCCCATCTACATAGGCTGGTGTAATGCAACAGCTCAGTCGTTTACTGCAGTGCTTGGAAAATAAGACACTGTGCAGTCCAAAGCACTTAGACTCTGTTGTGGAGCTTTCAGAACAACATCAGTCCCTGCATTATGTGTGGAGATGGGAGGAGCGCCTCTACATTTAAGATGAGTTAAGTTGGGACTGCAGTATTGGGCAAAACTAAATGGCTTCAATCACAGCTGCCCATCAAAATGTCTTTTGCAGGAGACGTCGGAGCGCCAAAGTAAAACTAAAAGATATTCATTTTTAGATTTTGTTATTATCTGGGCTGTGAAATTGAAACTGATTGAGGAAGACATAGCTGACCAAATTTGCTTGCCACCCATTCCTTTTTGGCTTTTGCCAGAACCAGAAGTAGACCTATTCCTCTTTTTTCAGCTTCAAGGAAGCAGAGCAATTTCAACGGCGTCGATCGTAAATGAATATTTAAATAATAAATGGGGATCTTATCTGAAGATTTTTACAGATGGCTCAGTGGACCCAGAGAGCAGTAAGGCAGGATTTGGGATGTACGTGTCTCAACTTGGAGTTGAGATTGGTGATCGGGTTTCAGATGGTGTTTCTGTGTTTGCAGCAGAATTATTAGCAATCCTCTGGGCCTTATGGTGGATAGAACTCTCGACCATGCAGGGTTGTCATCTGTTCGGATTCTGCTGCTGCCTTAGAGGCTATAAAAGGGAATAAATCAAAAGCTCATCCTGACATAGTTATTGAGATTCTCTTAGTTTTGTTTAGAGTAGGGAAGATGAGTTGTGAATTCAGACTTACATGGATATCTGGGCATGCTGGGGTGGAGGGAAATGAAATTGTGGATGGCATTGAAAAGTCTTCCTTACAGAGCGGGCAAGTAAGAATTAGAATACCCCTAGGCAGAGCAGAATTGAGAAGTAAGATTAAAAAAAAAGCCTAGAGAAGAAATGGCAAGAGGATTGGAAAATGAATTAAAGGAAAGGCATTTCTTTTCTAGTCACCCTCTAGTTGAAAAGGTATCAGACTGTTACTCTTTAAATCATAGAGATATTGTGAAATTAACAAGACTTAGGTTGGGGCATTGTGGGCTAAACTATTACTTAAAGATAACAGGAAGACATCCTACTGGATTATGTGATTGTGGTAGTCCAGAGACAGTTCAGCATGTTTTGCTGAGTTGTAATCGATATAAAATTGAAAGAAGAATATTGTTCAAGAGGCTATCTGACTTAAATGTATTTTGTTTTTCTATTAATTCTTTGTTTGGCCACCAAGAAAACCACCAACTGATCGAAAAGTTTATTATTCTGTTTCTATGTGCGACTAGTTTATATTTGAGAATTTGAGTTTTTTGAAACTCTGTAATTAATTGTACATCCTGCAGAGGGCAGTAATACACCTAGATGCATCTAAACTGCCGGAAATAGAAGAAGGAGAAGAAGAAGCTCAGTCGTTTACCAGATTATCAGGAGGACAGTCGGCTACAGGACACTTTAGTATGCCCGGTTGATGTTGCGGCTGGTAATTGCAGCCGCCACACTGCCTTTCACCGATTCACCATCATGGAAATCCGGGGACACAACACCACGATGCATGTGCACGACCAGCCTCGCAGCGACACCAACCAGAGCAAAAGGGCAGGGCAGCTCTATTTCGAGCAGTCACGTACTGCTGATCACCATCAGCATGTGCAGGATTGGGACAGATCTAACTGCCACCCATCAATAAGAGATCATTAAATCTTATTGTAATGATGTACTTCTCTTTCAATATTCTTATTAGTTTCTGCATAAAGGAATACAGAGTACAAGAAGATATATATTATAAGTCAAAAAAAAGTACCAAATACATTGGGAAAAAAGGGGGAAACCCTTATCATATAATAAAATATATTATTAACCACCATCTGTACTTCTACAACAAATCAAAGGTTCTGAAAATAACTCACAAATGGTCCCCACAATGTATGAAAGTCTTGACTAGATTCAAAAACTGAACATTGGATCTTCTCTAAATTTAAGCATGACATAACATCCCGTAACCCGTAATGAAGTACTTCGAGACCCCCATAAAACCCTTTGCTGCAGTAAAAGGACAGTGGTGACTATATTGCGTCCATTTAGGACAGCACCAACCACATCATCAAGAATAATCAGCTTCCTTTAGTATTACTGCTTCCTATCTTCTATCCAGCATTAGGGTACAAAAAAATATGGTCAGCCTAATTATGCCGTGTGGAAAGTGAAGGGGGATGCCAAACCTCGTCGGGAAGTGGCAAGGAGAGGGAGAGAACAAGAATCGGATGAGGCCAGGGCCGCACGACTCCAGGATCAAAGAGTCAGGTCAAAAAAGATTAGAGAAGAAGAGACAGAGGAGAAGAGGCATGCACGTCTCCAGAATGACAACAACAGGCACAGAGGGTGGAGAGAGGAAGACAAAGGAGCTGAGAAATGCACGTCTCCAGGATTAGAGACAAAGAATAAACAGCAGAAGAGATGAAGAGACAGCGCATGAAAGGACTGCACGTCTCCAAAATGACGAGAGGCACAAGGGTGGCAGATCAACCAGAAATGTTGCTATCAGAAGTGTCCTTCGTTAAACGAGGAGGAGCTGTATTTGCCTTGATACGCATCTTTCTTCTTTAATAAACTGGCTTTTCTTCTTCAATTTCCAAAGCAAATCAATACCAATAGCATTAAAGAAAATTTAATGTTCATTCTGGCCACATCAGACTGCACTACCTTTCTCTCAAAGGGTGCCCCAACGGGTCACCCTGTTTTCTAGTACTTTATAAAAGTGATTGCTGGTACTCCCTGCAATATATATGACTTCTCATAACATGGTGATATTTCCATTGTAGTCTGTGAATTAAAACAGGAGGCTTGAATCTTTCGGCCATGACCTAGCGCTGCCCACAACATCTTACCTGGCAATCTCTAACTGCGCTATAAGATCATCTACATTATTCTGTATACTGTGGGTCCTGCTGAAGCTGGTTTATTTTACTGCATTCCTCATGACTCAATGATACGGAGTCATACCGGCCACATGTCTGGGCCAGCCATTAACTACCTACCTAATTCCATTTACAAATGCTTTCTGTGCCTTGATGATTCAAGTGCTGCTTGAGATAGTTCTTAAATCTTGTGAGAGCGCCTAGCTCCCCAGCCTTCTCAGGGAATGTTGGTTCAGGCAGTGTGCTCCAGATTGCTTCCGGGCCACCTTGAGATGATCCTGTTGCAGTGCAGCTCGATGGTTATGATTAAATATTCCCGTTTCAGCCTGATACAGCTGAGAATCACAACTGCTTCCAAGGTCTGTACAGTTAATACAGAGATGGAGGTGTATGCCTCATGATCAACTCCTCTTGGTGCACAGATGTATCACTAATGTTCCAATTCTGCTCACCAGACCTGGAATATCTCGTAATTAAGTGCTGTATGCTGAGGGAGATTTCACCGATCACTTTGGTGGCAGTGTACATTCCACCTCAGGGCAATGTCAAGCAGGCTCTAGATTATCTGAGTGATGTAATCAACAGGCATAAAACAGCATCAGTTTGGGGGATTTTAACCAGGTTGAAAAAGTCACTAAATAATTACCACCAACAACCAGAGGAAACAACACACTGGACCACTGTTACGCCACCATCAAGAATGCCTACCATGCTATTCCACACTCTCACTTCGGGAAGTCTGATCACCCGGCTGTACTTCTACCCCTGGGTATAGGCTGAGACTGAAGACTGCAGCACCAGTAGTGAAGACCGAGAAGGTATGGACAAGGGAAGCACAGGAGCGCCTACAGGACTGCTTTGAATCGGTGGACTGGACTGTATTTAGGGATTCATCTTCGAATCTGGATGAGTATGCTGCAGTTGTAACCAACTCCATTAAAACCCGTGTGGATGAGTGGGTACCTATGAAAATATGCTGCTCATTCCCAAACCAAAGCCCATGGATGAACCAGGAGGTTCATCGTCTGCTGAGGGCTAGATCTGTAGCATTTAAGTCTGGTGACTCAGGTCTGGACAAGAAACCCAGGTATGACTTGCGGAGAGCTATTTCAAAGGGGAAGAAACAATTCCGATCAAGATTAGAGGTGACATTGGATGCACGGCAACTCTGGTAGGGTTTGCAGGACATGACTTCTTACAAAGCGAAACCCAATAGCATGAACGGCAGTGATGCTTCACTAAATGATGACCTCAATGCCTTCTATGCACACTTTGAAAGGGAGAACACAACTACAGCTGTGAAGATCCCTGTTGTACCCAGTGACCCTGTGATCTCTGTCTCGTAGGCCAACGTCAGGCTGTCTTTAAAGAGAGTGAACACTTGCAAGGCGGAAGGCACCAATGCAGAACCTGGTAAGGCTCTGAAAACTTGTGCCAACCAACTGGCGGGGGGGGGGGGGGGGGTTCAAAAACATTTTCAAACTCTCACTGCTATGAGTGAAAATTCCCACCTGCTTCAAAAGGGCCAAAATTATACCAGTGCCCATGACAAGCAGTGTGAGCAACCTTAATGTCTATCACCCAGTAGCACTCATATCTACAGTATTGAGAGGTTTTGAGAGATTGGTCATGGCTAGAATCAACTCCTGCCTCAGCAAGGACCTGGACCCACTGCAGTTTGCCTATCACCATAATAGGTCTATAGCAGATGCAATCTCAATGGCTCTTCACAGGACCTTAGATCACCTGGACAATACAAACACCTACTGTATGTCAGGTTGCTGTTCATTGACTATAGCTCAGCATTTAATACCATCATTCCCACAGTTCTGATTGATAAGCCACAGAACCTGGGCCTCTGTGCTTCCAAACATGAGAAAATCTGCAGGTGCTGTAAATCTGAGCAACACACACAAAATGCTGCAGGAACTCAGCAGGCCAGGCAGCAGGGTTTCTGCCAAAGGGTTTCGGCCTGAAACGTTGACTGTAATTTTTTCCATAGATGCTGCCTGGCCTGCTGAGTTCCTCCAGCATTTTTGTGCATGTTGCTCTGTATCTCCCTCTGCAATTGAATCCTAACCAGAAGACCACAATCTGTGTGGATTGGTAATAATATCACCCCCGGCTGACGATCAACAATGGTGCACCTCAGGGGTGTGTGCTTAGCCCACTGTTTTATTCCCTCTATATCCATGACTTCACGGCTAAGTACGGCACAATGCCATCTACAAATTTGCTGATGATACAACTATTGTTGGTTGAATCTCAGATGGAGACAAGAAGGCATACAGGAGTGAGATATACCAGCTAGTTGTGTGGTGTCGCAGCAACAACCTTATTGAGGACTTCAGGAAGCATACAGAAAGCACACACTCAGTAATTCAGGAACAGCTTAATTCCCTCTGCCATACGATTCCAAAATGGAAATTGAACCCCTGAACTCCACCTCACTTTTTTATATCATTTCTGTTCTGCACTATTTTTAATTTAACTATTTACTATACATATATATACTCACTCTAATTGTACGTTTTTCTTTCTACATTATCATGTATTGCATTGTACCATTGCTGCTATGTTAACAAATTTCACAACACATGCTGGTGATAATGAACATGATTCTGCCATCCTGAGATCCCTTCAGAAATTTTATCCCTAAGCTTAATGCCCATATCCTCTAGTTGTAGATAGCTCTGTTGTGAGGAAGAGTTTTGTACTATCTACCTGATCTATTTCCCTTCTAACTTTGTACATTAGGTCCCCTATTAGCTTCTACCCCTCCAGCCTATCCAGATCCACTGTCTAAATTTAAAATGCATTCCAGATTTGAAATTGGTATTATAATGGAAATTGGTTTAGTTTTGTTATGTGCACCTAGATACAGTGAAACGCCTGTATTGCATGCTGTTCATAGAGAACAGACCATTACCCAGAATCAGAATCCTAAAACACTTCAGGCTCCTGCACCACCCCTCTAATGATAGTAATGCGAAGAGTGATTATCTTGAGTGGTGGAGGTCCTTAATAATGGATGCAGCGTTTTTGAGGTATCACCATTTGAAGATGTCCTGGTGCAGAGGGTGGTGCCCATGATGGAGCTGGTTAAGTTTACAATCCTTTGCAGCCTCTTGTGATCTCGTGCATTGGAGCCCCCATATTAGGTGGTGATGCAGCTAGTTAGAATGTTCTCATGGTATGTCTGTAGAAATTTGCTAGTCTTTGGTGACATACCAAATTTCCTTAAAGTCTTTATGAAGGATAATTGCTCTATGCTTTCTTCAAAATTGCAACAATATATTGGACCTAGGATAGACCTTCAGAGATGTTGACACGCAAGAGTTTAAATCTGCTCACTAAAGCTGACCCCTTGGTGAGGATTGGTATGTGTTCCTTCAACTTCTCCTTCCTGGTCTACAATCAGTTTTTGATCTTACTGATTTTGAGTGCTGGGTTGTTGTTGTGATACCACTCAACCAGCCAATCTACATACCTCCCTCCTATATGCCATCTCTTCACCATCTGAGATTCCACTGACAACTGTTGTGTCATTGGTGCAACTATTCCTGGAATAACTGAAGAGCGTCTAATGCTGGAGATCCTCCACCTGTAAGCTGTCTCATTGGCCATCATGGCTAGATATGACACAACTGCAGAACTGTTGTGAAATTGTTTCTTTGAGTGCTCCCAGCTCCTTTTGTTGTCCAGTCCTGAGTTGCAACTTATTTTTTTAGGGATGCCTGCGAACCCAATTGGGAGGGTTGATTCAGGGTCACGCATAATATAACCCCACTTTTTAAAAAAGGAGGGAGAGAGAAACTGGGGAATTATAGACCGGTTAGTCTGACATCGGTGGTCGGGAAAATGCTAGAGTCGGTTATCAAAGATGTGATAACAGCACATTTGTAAAGAGGTGAAATCATCGGACAAAGTCAGCATGGATTTGTGAAAGGAAAATCATGTCTGACGAATCTTATAGAATTTTTTGAAGATGTAACTAGTAGAGTGGATAGGGGAGAGCCAGTGGATGTGGTATATTTAGATTTTCAAAAGGCTTTTGACAAAGTCCCGCACAGGAGATTAGTGTGCAAACTTAAAGCACACGGTATTGGGGGTATGGTATTGATGTGGATAGAGAATTGGTTGGCAGACAGGAAGCAAAGAGTGGGAGTAAACGGGACATTTTTAGAATGGCAGGCAGTGACTAGTGGGGTACCGCAAGGCTCAGTGCTGGGACCCCAGTTGTTTACAAAATATATTAATGATTTAGACGAGGGAATTAAATGCAGCATCTCCAAGTTTGCGGATGACACGAAGTTGGGTGGCAGTGTGAACTGTGAGGAGGATGCTAAGAGGATGCAGGGTGACTTGGATAGGTTAGGTGAGTGGGCAAATTCATGGCAGGTGCAATTTAATGTGGATAAATGTGAGGTTATCCACTTTGGCTGCAAGAACAGGAAAACAGATTACTATCTGAACGGTGGCCGATTAGGAAAAGGGGAGGTGCAATGAGACCTGGGTATCATTGTACACCAGTCATTGAAGGTGGGCATGCAGGTACAGCAGGCGGTGAAAAAGGCAAATGGTATGTTGGCATTCATAGCAAAAGGATTTGAGTACAGGAGCAGGGAGGTTCTACTGCAGTTGTACAAGGCCTTGGTGAGACTGCACCTAGAGTATTGTGTGCAGTTTTGGTCCCCTAATCTGAGGAAAGACATTCTTGCCATAGAGGGAGTACAAAGGTGGTTCACCAGATTGATTCCTGGGATGGCAGGACTTTCATATGAAGAAAGACTGGATTGACTAGGCTTATACTCACTGGAATTTAGAAGATTGAGGGGGGATCTTATTGAAACATATAAAATTCTAAAGGGATTGGACAGGCTAGATGCAGGCAGATTGTTTCCGATGTTGGGGAAGTCCAGAACGAGGGGTCACAGTTTAAGGATAAAGGGGAAGCCTTTTAGGACCGAGATGAGGAAAAACTTCTTCACACAGAGAGTGGTGAATCTGTGGAATTCTCTGCCACAGGAAACAGTTGAGGCCGGTTCATTGGCTATATTTAAGAGGAAGTTAGATATGGCCCTTGTGGCTAAAGGGATCAGGGGGTATGGAGAGAAAGCAGGTACAGGGTTCCGAGTTGGATGATCAGCCATGATCATACTGAATGGCGGTGCAGGCTTGAAGGGCCAAATGGCCTACTCCTGCACCTATTTTCTGTGTTTCTATCCTCCCCAGTCAACCAGCTGAAAGTCCAAGTAGAACACAGTGGGTCCTAACTCATTCAGCGATGTGGAGTGGTCAGATGTCGGACCGGCAGACCAAAGAGGAACAAGGGTCAGTGACCTCCTAGGTACATGAATCACAAGACTGGAGTTTGAGTCTTAGTGCTTGGGGTCCCATCATTGGAGAACCCAGAGCTTTAGGCTTGGAGTTGAAGTTCTCATTCATTGTCTTTGGTGAATACTAGTTCAATACTGAGGATCGAAGCCCAAGGATGTGTTGGTTGTTAATGTAAATGATGCATTTCACTGTGAGCTTCGATGTATACATGATAAATAAATCTGAATCTGAAGATGCTTCATCAGGTGGTTAAAGAAGCTCTAGGTGTAATTGAGCGTTGGAAATGAACTTAAAGCTTCTACCAGCTGAAAAATGATAAATGTTTGAAGAACAGAGTAGATAAAAGGTTCCTCAAGATCACAAAATTGCATTTGATCTATAACAAAACTTGATATACCTGCTAATTAGAATTAAATTTAGTGTTTGCAGTGATCACACTCATTCGGCAAACATTCCATTTAAAACGGATGCAAAGGACAACTAACACCTATCATTGCCACTAGTGAACATCTTGTACCAAGAGCCACCAAAAACAGAACTTCAAAGCACTTTTATTGCCTGCAACATTTTACAAATTCTAATTAGCCCTCCCTTTAATTATCTTCTATTGAGATTAAGCATAAAATGTTTAAATATTGTGTGCCTAAGCACAGCTCCAATACCATATTTAAGTTTGCTGATGACACCACTGTTGTGGGCCAAATCTAAGGTGGTGATGAATTAGCGTACAGGAGGGAGATTGAAAATCTGGCTGAGTGGTGCCACAACAACCTCTCACTCAATGTCAGCAAGACCAAGGAATGGATCGTAGACTTCAGGAGAGGGAAACCAGAGATCCATGAGCCAATCCTCATTGGCTCATCAGACGTGGAGTGGGCTAGCAACTTTAAATTTTTGAGTGTTACTATTTCAGAGGAACTGTCCTGAACCCAGAACATAAGTTCAATTGCGAAGAAAACACAGCAGCGCCTCTATTTCCTTCAGAAGAGGAGATTTGGCATGACCTCTAAAACTTTGACAAACTGCTATAGACATGCAGTGGAGTGTGTATTGACTTGCTGCATTACAGCCTGGTACAGAAACACCAATGCCTTTGAAAAGAAAATCCTACAAAAAGTAGTGGATTCAGCCCAGTCCATCATGGACAAAGCTCTCCCCACCATTGAGTATATCTACATGAAACGCTGTTGTAGGAAAACAGCATCCATCACCAAAGATCCTCACCACCCAGGCCATGCCCTTTTCTCACTGGACTCACACCAACTGGTTCAAGAACAGTTATTACCCCTCAATCATCAGACTCTTGAACAAGACACTACACTACACACACATCCATCCATTGAGATGTTCCCACAACCAATGATCTCACTTTAAGGACTCTTTATCTCGTTACCTCATGTTCTGGTTATTTATTGCTATTTATTTATATTTGCATTTTCATAATTTGTTGCCTTCTGCACTCTAATTAATCTAATTAATCATTCATTGATCCTGTTATAGTTACTATTCTATAGATTTGCTGAGTATGCCCACAGGAAAAGGAATCTCATGGTTGTATATGGTGACATATATGTACTTTGATAATAACATTTATATTGAACTTTGAGCTTTATTTACAAGAAAGTTAATTATTCAAAATAAAACACCTTTCACGTATAGGTAAATCCACAATCATCTTATCAGAGCCTCAGTGGGAAAATTCATCCCTCAGACTTGGGTAATATTAAGGAACTGTGGCACTGGTGAGGGAGTGGACCTTTGGACAGAAATTAATCTGGGGTTCTACGCATTCTTTGACAGGGTTGTGAATCAAAGGGTGTCATAGATACTGTTTAAAGATCAAGGCGCTTAGTCCTAGTGTATTAAGCAATACTTATCCCTAACTACACTGTTAACACTGATTTTTGTGGTCTCTTAATTTGCTTGTGGTTAGATAGGATCACATTTAACATCATACATCATATTATATAGTCTCTCAGGATTAAGAAGGACCACTTTTGATTTCTGAGGGGGCAGATGAAGCCAATGTTTGAGCTGCAGTTGATGCAGCCAATGGGTTGATAGTTTGTTAAGCAGTGCACTCCTCCTGCCATCTACTGTGTTTTCCCAAATCATCATCTTGAGGTCCTCATACTGTCCCAAATGTTTCTCTCCACTTTGAGCAGTCAATGGCCAGAGGTCAGTGGTTGCCATTGTTGGATCCTGATGCTATTGTGATCCAAAGGTTCTTTAAAAGTCAAGGATGATTAAAATAACTTATTGCTTATTTGTTTTAAGTATTACAAGAACAGGAAACAAACAAGAAAGTGCTGAGAGAACATAGAAAAGACAAAGGAGAAAACAGTCGTGATTGTCTGATACTCCAACTGGAGACAACAAATATTCCAGTGGTAACAATTAACCTACAAAATAGTCAGATTCGAGTAACATGACACCAATTACTGAAAATGAAGAACTGCTGGAAAAAAAATCACTGAATAATTACGTTATATAAAAATACAAGCGAGTGTAGGACAGTTAAACCACAAAAAAAAACAGTCCTACACCCCAATCCATCAAAGTCCTCACCAAGAGGTCAGTGGTGGAAAGGATGAGCAGCTTCAAAGTCCTGGCCATCAATCTCTATCATGGGCCCAACACATTGATGCAGTCACGAAGAAGGCACACATGGGTCTACTTTATGAGGAGTTTGAGGAGATTCGGTAGGTCACAAAAGACATTTCTGCAGATGTACAGTGGACAGTATTTTGACTGGTTGAATCACAACCTGGCGTGGACGCTCCAATATACAGAATTGCAAGAGACTCCACAGGGTTGTAACTCAGTGACAGGCACAACCTTTCCAGTATTGAGGACATCTTCAAGAAGCAGTGCCTCAAGAAGGTGACAACAACGCTGGGACATGCCCTCTTCTCATTACTACCATCAGAGAGGAGGTACAGGAGCCTGAAGATACACACTCAATGTTTCGGAAACAACTTCTTCCCCTCCACCATCAGATCTCTGAACAGTCAATGAACCATGAGCACTAGCTCATTGTTCCTTTTCCTTGCACTATGTATTTGTTTTGTAATTTGTAGCAATTTCATGTCTTTGCTACCACAAAACAACAAACTTCAAGTCATGTGAGTCAGCGAAACTAAGTCTGGTTCAGATTCTGACTTTATCAAGGAAGCTCTGTGCACATTCTTGAGCTGATTTTGGAGGATGTTGAAGAGAGCATTGGTGGCAGATTTTCAGCACCCAGAAATACATGTTATGGGTAGTGCAGGTCTCAGAAGCATTGAGGAGATCATGGATCATCACTGAGTGATTGAAAGTGCCATGTTTTACAGGATGTGTACTCCAGGGAACACATCCTACACGATCACGAAAGCTCACCAATGCCTCTGTTTTCTGAGGAAATTGAAGGGAGCTGCACATGCACTTCAATACTTATGACCTTCTACAGATGCACAGTAGAGCACATCCTAACATGGTACATCACTGCTAGGTATGGAAACTGCACTGTAGGTGTTCAAAACTGTCCAATGCATCACTGGCACCAGCCTAACCACCATCAAGAACATATACACAAAACAGTGCCAGAAAATGGCCAGCAGGATCATGAAGGATTCTGCCCAGCCTGCTCATGGACTGTTTGTCCCACTCCCATCAGGAAGAAGGCTGCCAGAATCACCAGACACAGAAACAGCTGCTTTCCCCAAGCAGAAAGCTGATAAACATCCCCACACACTAACCGCCAACCACCACTACTTTATCATTTCATGTCAGAGCCACCTTATTTACAGACACTCCTGTGCCGAGATACACTTTAAGGACATACAATCAATCTATGTTTATAAGCGATCATATGTGTTTATATTTATTGTGTTTTATTATTATATTCCTTATCTTATTGTGTTATTTTTTTGTACTGCATTGCATCCAGAGTAACAATTATTTCGTTTACCTTTACACTTGTGTACTGGGTCTTCAAGTACCCTTTCACTCAATTGGCCAAGTATTGTGCTGATGCAGTGAAGGCCGTGGTGAATTTCATCACTGAGCTCCCCAGGACTGAGGAGGACTTGATTCTGCTCTGGTTTTGTGGGTTCTGAAGTAGCAATCATCTGTGTTTGCCTTCAGTGAGGTACCTCCTGAGATTGACAAATGGTCTCAACATGAACCTTTACTGAGCAGCATGGGCAGGTTGGTAGAGGTCTTGCAGATGCTGAGAGTAAGACCCATCATCTCATACACTTTAGCGAACAAGTCGATATTGTCTTGGAGGTCAGTCTCCAAACCTGTGTGAGTGACAGCACCACCTGCTGCTTTGCTATTGAGTGACATTGGTGCTGGAGAGCAGTCAGTGTAGGCTGGTATTAGTATTAGTTGTGGTTTATTAATTGTCACATATACCAAGATAGAGTGAAAAGCTTGCCTTGCACACTGTTCATACAGATCAAACTGAACACAGTGCATTGAGAAAGATTGAGGTAGAATAATAACAATCTAGAATAAAGTCTAAAAGAGAAGATGCTGCGCAGGTGAACAATAAAGTGCAAATCCATAACGAGGTAGATTGTAAAGTCAGGGGTCCACCTTATTGTACAAGCGGTCCAATCAAGAGTATGAGCGCATTAGATAGAAACTGTCCTTGAATTTGGTGCTATGTGCTTTCACACCTAGGTATCCTCTGCCCACTCTGCTAGTGTCTTCCACAGTGAAGACTGATGCAAAATACTTAGTAAGTTGGGTTGTCATTTCTTTGTCACCTGTTACTATCTTATTTTCCAGTGGTCCAATATCCACTCTTTTCATCTTCATATGTCTGAAAATTCATTTCATGGAGGTGCAAGTCCCCGATGAAAGAAAGTGTCAGTAGAAAAGGTTGTGTCCATCTGCCTCAAATGTAAAATGACAAAGGTGCGGAACAGTTCTCTCAGATGGTAAACTCCCCTACTACTGGAATCATCCTACTTTATCCAGGCCAGTCAGTATTCAGAAAGTATCAATGAGATCTTCCTCATCCTTCTGAAAGAAGGGTCAAAGTGCCAAAGGGTCAAAGAAGTCCAATGATCTATAACTGATCCTGGAGGATTTAAAGTAAAGGTTCTGTTCTGGATCCCTGCTCATTGTGATTTTAATAAACAATTTGGATGAGGAAGTGGAAGGGTGGGTTAGTAAGTCTGTAGATGACACAGGGGTTGATGGTGTCATAAATAGTGTAGAAATTTGTCATTAGTTACAGTGGAACATTGATAGAATGTAGAGCTGGACTGAAAAGTGTGAAGTGATACACTTTGGAAAGGTGAACTTGAAGGCAGAATACACAGTTAATGCAGGATTCTTAGCAATGTGGAGGAACAGAGGGACCTTGGAGTCCACAGACCCCTCAAAGTTGCAATGTGATAGGATGGTTAAGAAGGCATAATATAAGTTGGCCCCCTAGTTGGGGGATTGAGTTCAAGGGCTATGATAATGTTCAAAGTTCAAAAGTTCAAAGCAAATTTATTATCAAAGTACTTGTATGTCCTCATACACTACCCTAAGATTTGTTTACTTGTGGGCATTCACAGCAGGTGAAAACAAACACAGCAGAAACAATGAAAAAAAGCACACAACAAAACAAGACTGACAAACAACCAATGTGCAAAAGACACCAGACTGTGCAAATACAAAAAAATGCAATAAATACTGAGAACACAAGTTGTAGAGACATTGAGAGTGAGTTCATAGATTGTGGAATCAATTCAGTGTTGGAGTGAGTGAAGTTATGCCCTCTGGTTCAAGAGCTTCATGATTGAGGGGTAGTAACTGTTCCTGAAGCTGGTGGTATGAGGCTCCTGTACCTCCTTCCTGGTGGCAGCAATGAGAAGAGAGCATGGCCTGGATTATGGGAGTCCATGATTGTGGATGCTGCTTTCCTGCAACTGTAAATGTGTTCAGTGGTGGGAAGGGTTTTACTTGTGATGGACTGGCCTGTTTACACTACATTTTGTAGGCTTCTCTGTTCAAGGGGATTGAACAGCATACTAGGCCATGATGTAACTCTATAAAACCCTGGTTGCACCACACTTGGAATATTGTGTACAACTCTAGTTACCTCCTTATAGGAAGGATGTGGCGCTTTAGAGAAGGTGAAATGGAGATTTACCAGAATGCTGACTGGATTAGATAGCATGCCTTATGAGGATAAAGAAAATCTGCAGATGCTGAAAATCCGAGCAACACGTACGAAATGCTGGAGGACCTCAGCAGGCCAGGCAGCATCTATGGGAAAAAGTACAGATGACATTTTGGGCTGAAACCCTTCGGAAGGATTTATGAGGATAGGTTGAGTGAGCTGGGGATTTTCACTTTGGAGCAAAGGGAGATGAGAGATGACTTGATATACTGTAGGTATATAAAATGATAAGAAGCATACCTAAGTGGACAGCCAGCGCATTTTTCTTAGCACAGAAGTGGTTAATACAAGAAAGCATAATTTTATGATGATTGGGGATGTCAAAGGCGGGTTTTTAAACACAGAGAGTTGTAAGTCTGTGGAACGCACTGCCAGGTGTGTAGTAGAGGCAGATATGTTATACCGATTTAAAACCTTCTTCGATAGGCACATGGATGAAAGAAAACTGAAGGCTATGTAGGAGAGAAAAGTTAGATTGATCTTGGAGCAGGTTAAAAGGTCGGCACAATATCATTGGCCAAATAGCTTTTACTGTGCCATAGTATTCTATGTTCTATATATCAGTTGAAACCTCCCAAGGACCTGGTATCTGTTTACAATCTGCCTTTTCTGTCCAGTCCCAATTGTATACAACCACAATGTTAAATGAATGACCCAAGAAATGTTCACTTTGAAATGTTTACAGGTAATTCATTGTTTTTGACTACAGAAGAGACTTTGCTACTCATTCTTGCTTGACTCTAACCTACAAGATTTTATCCATTATAATCAAACAGTGCAAAGTTCAACTGCAATAGGAACATCAAAATGTGAAGACGGTCTCTGATTCCTGCATCAGACTTGATGAAGTGAAGTAGTTAACTGCACAGATTCCATCAGTTAATGTGACCGCACCTCTCTGCAAGTATTTTACTTGCATTAATACAGTTGTTGTTTTGTTTCCAAACAATGTACTACAATCCATCTGGACTGATAATGACGATATTGCATTCTTCACTTTCTCATTCAGTAATAAACAAAGAATCTTATCAGATTTCAAGTGGTAAGTGAAATCACCATGCAAGGAGGTTTGAAGGACAAAGATCATTGAACATGTTTTCAAATTTCTTTGAGTCTCTGAGTCATCGATGTTTGTGCACTATCTTACGTTATAATGACTTTTAAATCAGTACAAACAGTGGTTTGTATTCATAATGCAGGAAGTATTCCAAAGAAGTTAGTAAAGGCAAAACAAAATGTGGTGCTGTGGTTTGGAATAAATTCAGATTAGGGATTGAAGGGTAGTTGAAGAATTAGGCTTCCTGGACTCTTTTTACAATTGAAAAACATAGAAAAGTGTGAAAACAAAGGGATTTTTTATTCATTATTGAAATCTGGGAATTGCTGACAAGGGCAACACTGGAACACATATTTTTTGCTCCTCCCTGATTGCCCTAGGATTGAGAGACCGTTTCAAAAGGCCAAGCACATTGAAGGAGTGTTAGACTTTAACAACACTGTGCACATGTCAGTGGTCAACTGCATTTAACCCAATGCCTTGTCCCTTTCATAGTGCCATGAACCTGGACCCTGTGGTATCTACAGTGGCAGTGGCCTGTATCTCTCACCTCACATGTGCCCAGTACTCAGACATTGTTGCTTCCCACCCAGACAGTGTCCTGCACTCAAACTTGTGGCAGCTGTCGTTGGCTTCCTCATTCTTGAGGCAATGAGGCCGACGATGGTGGCTGACCACAGCAGCTGTACATTGAGGACAGAAATCACAATCCATATGTAATGGGAAAGGAAGAGCCAAGGCTTGTTGTGTTCCAGTGGGGCAGTGTGGGCTAAGAGGTAGATGGTGCACAAGAGTATCATTCAGGCCTCAAGTAACATGCTGTCGAGAAGGAATTTATTTTCTCAGAGGGTTCAAAGTGGTCACGGAGTGAAACATTTATGGCTCTATACAGACAGGAACAGGACCTTCTGCCCAACTCACCCATACCTACCAAGATGTCTGTCCAATTTTCCTATGTTTAGTCTATTCCCCCTATCGAGTGGTGAAAGGCTTTGATGGAGTGGATGCAGAGAGGATGTTTCCTATGGTGGGAGAGTCTAAGATCAGAGGACACAGCCTCAGAACCGAGGGCCATCCTTTTAGAATGGCGATGAGGAGGAATTTCTTTAGCCAGAGTGGTAATCTGTGGAATTCTTTGCCACAGGCAGCTGTGGAGGCCAAGTCTGTATTTATACTTAAGGCAGAGGTTGATAGATTTTTGATTGGGCAGGGTATGAAGGGACACAGGGAGAAGGCAGGAGATTGGGGCTGAGAGGAATATTGGATCAACCATGATAAAATGGTGGAGCAGACTCGATGGGCCAAATGGCTTAATCAGCTCCTTTATCTTATGGTAAACCTTTTATATCCATGTACCTGTTTAAATTTAATCTTTCAAATTTTGCAATCATATTCACCTCTACCACTTATTCTGGCAGCTCTTTCCACACACCCACCACCTTCAATGTAAAAAAATTGCCCCCTCACCTTAAACCTCTGCCTTCTAGTTGTAGACTCCCCTGTCATAAGAACTTAAGAAATAGGAGCAGGAGTCGGCCATCTGGCCTGTTGAGCCTGTTCCACCATTCAATAAAATCATGGCTGATCTGTCTGTGGACTCACCTCTACCTACCTGCCTTTTCCCCATAACCCTTAATTCCACAATACTCAGTAGAAAATCTGGGCACAGTGACCAAAATGCATCATAATGTCTCTACATCTGCATTCCAGATTCCTTGCAATAATTACCTATGTTCCAATAGCCCACCTTTTAGTTTTTCCTAAACTAACATCCATAGATCTCTTTGTATAGTGATAATTCAGAGTCTCACTCCACTTAAATAATTTGCTTTCTTCAGTCAATCTCCTTTGCAAAGTGGGTAACCTCATGTTTTCTTTCTTTATTCTCCATACACCAAATTCTTGCCCATTGCCCTATCACCTTGTAGGCTCTTGGTGAACTGATCCTATTGAAACTTATTGAATATTGAAAGGCCTAGATAGAGTGGACATTGAGAGGATGTTTCTGAAGGGTGAGAGAGTCTAGGACAAGAGGGCATAGCCTCAGAATAGAAGGATGTCCCTTTAGAACAGAGATGTGGAGGGTTATTTTTAGCTAGAGGGCGGTGAATCGGTAGAATTCATTGCCACAGTTAGCTGTGCAGTTATTGATCATACTTAAAGCAAAGGTTGATAGGTTCTTTATAAGTAAGGGCATTAAAGGTTATGGGGAGAAGGCAGAAGAACGGTGTTAGAGGGAAAGTAAATCTGCATGATGGAATAGCAGGTCAGACTCAATGGGCCAAATTCTGCTCCTATATGTATGGTCTTATGGCTTCTTAATTTGCTAACACATCTACCTTGATAACATTATCAGGTTTGGTTCAAGTACTCTAGGAAACATTATTAAATCATTCATATACAATGCAATACTCCAGATGCAGACTAAATAGAGCTTTATAAAGTTCTTCCTTTTTGTATATTTGTAGAAACTGTTTTATATTATTTACTTATTTACTCTCATACTCTGTTTTTGTTTCTAAGTCATCCTTTGCTGGTTTCTAAACATGGGCCAACCTCTGGTGAACCCCTAATACTTGTCCCACTACTTGCCTTTCAGTTTGATACCAATCTCAGCGCTCCTCCAATTGTAGCATCCTTATGGACCTACCTGTACCAGTTGCAACCAAAGAGAGTTTGATACACATATAAGTTGCTAAAGCTGGAAATTCCTTTCATTCCTCACCAGTCACACCCATACCACAAAAATTTCCCAAGATAAAGTATATAATTAAGAACATGATAAACAAAAGCATGTGCAAGGTCATAATCCCCTTCAAGACTGCCCTACCATTCAATAAGGTCATGGCTGATCCTGTGCCTTGTCCACCTTCCTGCCTGAACCCCATGTCCTCTGACTGGCGTCTGAAAATATCTTTGAATGTATCCAGTAACTGGGCATTCATTGCTCTTTGAGATAGAGATGCTGTATATTAATCCTAAATGGCCAAGCTTTTATCTTGAAAACAGCGCTTCCTAATTCATGGTACTCTGCTTAGAGGTTCCCAAACTGGGGCCCATGGACCCCTTGCTTAATGGTATTGGTCCATGGCATAAAAAAGTTTAGGAACCCCTGCTCTAGCTGGAAGAAAAAGGCTCTACCATCTACCTTGTCAAGATCTCTCAGAATCTTCCTCAAAGAGCCTTGGTATTCCTAAATAGCTCTCAGGACAGCTATGTCTTGATAGTATACACCAGAGAGCTTGGCTGTCTACTGTATCAAAAACCCTTGTCACATCTATGAAAGCCAAGTAGAAGAGCACAGACTTATCATCATGAACACTTCTGCCAGAAAAACAAATACAAGGCATTTTGGCAGCACCCCTGATATAAACAGTGGCATCTCGTTTTCTATGTCACTGTCCAAGATAGGAACCATTGTAACGTAACTATCACAAAATCCATGATTGCCATAGTTGACTGCTGGAATGATCATTGCCTGATCTGCTCCACCATCAGACTCATTAAAGCCAGGAGAGCTCATAATGAGACCTCATCGAGAGGTCATTTTTGTCCTCACATCAGATTCGGGAGTCTGCGCAAACAGCTATCCCCCGCCCACTTGGCTTCACCTATCACTTTCTAGCTTGCCCTCCTTCCCCTCCCTCCAACCTTGTTATTCTGGCACCTTCCCCATTCCTCTCCAGTCCTGATGAAGGGCCTTGGCCCAAAACATCGACTGTTTATTCACTTCCATAGATGCTGCCTGGCCTCCTGAGTTTCTATGTGTTGCTCTGGATTTCCAGAATCTGCGTGGGTATGATTTGCTGCTCCACTGCATACCTACCCTGAAGAAGTCTAAAATCTTCACTGAAATTCCCTCTCATTGCTTCCCTTGTGATCTCTGCTACCCTCTGACTCTTCCACCAGGGTCAGTGTTAAAGCTATTTTGTAATTGGAGAATAACAAGAGGTTGAAATGTGTAATAACAGAAAGAAATAAATCTACCTCGTTGTGAACTTGTATTTTATCTTTTAACAGCACTGCACTTCCTCTGTAGTGACTAGCTTCATTCCGTATGCTGTTGGTAGTGTAGTGCTGGGTGTAAGATCAGTATTTGATCCCAGTTACTGTCTGCAAGGAGGTTGTATGTTCACCACGTAACCACATGGTGCTCTGGTTTCTTCCCACATTCCACAGATGTACAGGTTAGCGTTGGTGAGTTGTGGGCATGCTACATCGGCACCAGAAGCACAGCAACATTGGGGGCTGCCCAGCACAATCCTCTCTAGTTTGACGCAAACAATACATTTATCTGCATGTTCTAACGCACATGTGATAAATAATGTTAATTTTTCTCACTTTATATCTTGTTCTAGTTTAATGCACTGGGTATTAATTGCACCAAGAAACTTCAGGAAGGCTAAGTTGAGGGAACACATACCAGTCCTCATTGAGAGGTCAGCAATGGAAATGGGGAACAGTTTCAAGTTCCTGCATGTGAACACCTATGAAGATCCATCCTGAGCCCAATGCAATTATGAAAACATGCCAGGCACTGTATTTCATTAGAAGTTTGAGGAGGTTTGAAATGTCTTTTGCAGACGTACCATGGAGAGCATTCTAAGTGGTTGCATCAGCACCTGGTGTGGAGGGGATTGGAAAAAGCTGCAGAGGGTTGCAAATTCAGCCAGCTCCATCATGGGCACCAGTCTCCCCAGCATTGAGGACAGTTTCAAAAAGCGATGCCTCAGAAAGGCAGCATCCATCATTTAGCACCCCCATCACCCCAGACATGCTCTCTTCTTGTTACTACCATCAAAGAGGAAGAACAGGAACCTAACAATACACACTCATTGTTTTAGGAACAGCTTTACTCCATCCACCACCAGATTTCTGAATGGACAATGAACTAACCCATGAACACAACCTCACGATTTTTGTTCTCTTTTTCCACTACATATTTAATTCATTTTATATATACAGTGAATTCCGGTTAATTGGAACACACTGAGATCAGTACAGTTTGGCCCAATTAAGCAGCTATGCCGATTAGCCAAAGTTTCATGGAAATAGTTAAAAAGCTACCATTTAACTAAGTAACAAATTAGGCATTTAAGTGAAATACAGAACAAATTAGAACACTATTAATGCTCATACAGTACTATAAAACTGTATTAGTTCCTAATAGTTATCAATGGAGGAATTGAGCGTGTGCTTTTGATTGTAAATGAACAAAATCAGCGCATCCCTGAGCTCTGGGGTTAGTTGTCCCTTTTCCCAGGTCTTCCGGAGCAGGGCATGTACTGTATGTGGTTCAGGAGTTCACCTTCCTTAAGGATTCCGTCAAGGCCAGTGGTGTTGTTGCTTTACAGGCTCCTGACGCCATCATGGACATCCTTCATAATGGGAGGTTGCCAGTATGAAGGAAGACATGGGTCTTCTCTCCCAGGTCTCTGAGGGATTTTGTTAGATACCTCTGGTCCAGCAGTGGTTAAGAAGTTCCTGAAAATGTTCTCTCCATTGATTGTTGATATTCTTCCAGTCTCTTACTACTTCCCATGCTTGAGCACAGGGGTTTTAATCAGCAGTAACTTGGACCAGACTAGTGTGGTGTCACTGAAGAAACTTCTCATGTCACCAGAGTCTGCTAGTCTCTGGATTTCCAGGGTTATCTCAGTTCACTAAGAACTCTTTAGCTTCTTTGCCCTGCTGCGGACATTTGCCCTGTCTCTGGAGTAGGCTTCTTTTGGGCCTTGCTGCCAATGTCATTCTGCCAGGCATTAAAACAAGGCTTTCTTTTTCTTGGAGATAATATCGTTATCTTCAAACCAATCCTAATACTTTTTAACTCTCCCGGTAAAGGATAGTATTTCCCGGAGCCCGGCGGGCTGGGATCTTTAATGTGCCGGACTTCGTGAACCGTTATGGGCAAACATAATAAGTGTTGATCTGGGCAGGTGGCGGCGGTGGGGGGTTTATTTTGGGAAAGGTGACCCCCACCGATCTTGCAGAAGTCCTTAGTGCAGTACACGGTCTGAGATTAAACCTGAGTCCCCGTGAGCTGTTAAAATATGATGCCATGGGCTGTAAACGCGCCAGTTAAAGAGGCTCAACTCGCAGAGCAGATACCCTGGCCCAAAGGTAAGAGCGGAGCCCGGGGTGGGCGGAGGCGAGGAGAGAGAGAGAGAGGATAAACAGAGTGGGGATGTTTGCAGGAAGCGGGTGAAATAAAGAGCCATTCACACAGAAAGCCAGAACGCAGATGTAGCGCAAAATCGGGGGGAAGAGTTTTAGGTCGGGGATAAGGAAAGAAGAGAAGAGATGTACTTAGCTGATCATTACCGGGCGCGAAATTTATGGGGAGAGAGGGAAAGGGTGGGGAATTGTGCAGAGAAAGAGGAGGGAGGGAGGGAGAGGCGAGTAATGTAGCGGGAGGAGGGGAGAAGAGCAGCGACAGAGAGGGAGGGGGAGCCAGGGAGAGGGAGGGAGGGAGGGATCGTTCTGTTGTCTGGAGCACGAAGCGGGGAACGGGAGGAAGACAGCGAGACCCGAGCGGCCCGGCTCCCGGGCTGCGGAGGATGCTGGATTGAATCTGTCCGTGACTGCAGCGCTGGCCCCGAGGATGAACTGGGTGTGGTTGGCCGTCTCTGTGCTCCTGTCCCTGGACTGCGAGCGCACGGCCGCCGGTAGGTATCCGCAGAGGGCCGGGGTGAGCGAGTTAGCGGCACGGGAATGGAGCCTACCGGCTCGACGCGGGTCAGCGAACGGAGGGTTGGCTCTAGCGGACTGACCGGTTGATCAGCACTAGGATCTCGGGAGCGGACGGACGGGTCACAATAATCCGCTTGCAGGCTGCCCCATCCGTGCCCCGGTATCACTGGGAGAGGGTGGACTGAGGAGTAGGCAAACTGCCCACTCTCAGGGCAGTAACTGGATCAAGGAGAGGGCACACTGCCCAATCGCAGGGCAGTAACTGGACCAAGGAAAGTCACAGTCCAATCACGGGGCGATAACTGGAGCAGGGAGAGGACACACTGCCCAATCACAGGACGCTAAGTGGACCAGGGAAGGCGGACATGCCATCTAGAGGGCAGAAGTCAGGGCTATATGTGAACCTGAGAGTGAGAGAGAGAAAGAGCATCAGTAACTGGACTGGGAAGTTGGAATCCATCCCTTCAAAACTATTCCAGATTTAGGATACTGGAACTGGATTGAAGGCAGCTAGATGACCATGTGAAGAACAGCTGTCTGACTAATCCCACTGGAGAGGGTACAGGTCTGAGTTCCCTGTGTAAGTGGGGAGTCGACAGGTATAAATAATAATTCAGAAAGACTGACAACATTTCAAGAGGTTATGATATACAGTAAAACTGCTTAAATTTCCTGTGAGACCCAATGCTTTCAGCACCTGGGACTGCAGTTTGGAATCTTTTATCAGTTTTGGAAAGGATGCAGTGTAGTTTTCATAGACAGGTGCCCAAGTCGTCAAATTCTGATGGTTGATTACACAGACAAGATCTTTATATCTAGAAGATTGGTGATGATCTAAATGATGTGTTTACAGTAACTAAAGACCAGCGAGGTAGAAAAGGAAACTGTTCTCTGTAGTGGAGAGGTTAGGCAGTGTTATCCTCAACAACGGATCTAGGTTGTTAGAGTGGTATCACAAAGTTTCAACTAAACATGAAAGATGGCGGACATTTGGAAATTTGTGGATGAAGGTTTTAAAACTGAGATTACCAGATTATTTCAGGCACATTATTTTAACCTCATGTAGAAATGCAGCACCTGTGGAGTTGTAGCAATGCAAGGGTTAAGGTAACATCCAGGCAAGGATAGTGTACGAGAAAGGTCTTTGCAGAGCACATCTAGCTCCCTTTTGTACAGCAGTGGGTCAGAGCCATTTTACATACAAAGAAGGGTTCTAACCTGATACTTACTCTTGGTCAGTCACTTCACTAATTTTGAAGTATTATTAGCCTTTAACATGGAGATTCTATTGGCTGTTAATACCTGTATTACCATGATGTGTTTGTCGATTGATCATATCAATAAGGAATTTAAACAGATCTGAATCCAGCTGGGCAATTTCTGTACAAGAATGGTATTTAATTTCAGAACAGTTTGGTGACAAGGACCAGGCTGTTCACCTTCTGCACCTGTAAATAAAGTGTAATTGAGAATGAGTGTGTGTTTTCAGAGTCCAGTTAATCGGAGACAACACATCCACAACTGCCTGTGAGACAGCAACAACGAGCTGCTCTCAGTAAATGCCCCAGTCCTAGATAGAACTAAGGTATAGATCAGACACAATCTAATTAAATGTTAGAATATCTGTGGGCGTCTTGTTCAATGGCAACAAACTCAGCAATCAGTGCAGGACAGGGGTAGAAAGTCAACCAGTCTCAGGGTGATTAAGACTGGACTGGTGGTGGTAAAATGAACAAACACAAAAGAAGTAAATAATTTGACTAGATATAGCAAAGTAGCCAGTCACAGATGGACAGTAACTGTTTTAGCTTGGCATGTGTGTCAGCCAAGTGTGCAGGTTGGTAACTAAGGAGATGCTTCAACTTAAATAATTTATTTGCTAAATTTAGTATTACTTTTAGATTTTCTTAACCTTGCAGTTTTTACTTGGAATGGTAAGTGAGTAGTAATTAGAATCAGGCCTTCTTATATCTGTCACGTCTTGAATTTTTGCTGCTTATTGCAAGACATAAAGTCTATTATACCTTCCTATAAAAAATAGAAGTAGTGCAAAAGTATAGCAAAAATAGCAAGATAGTGTTCATGGAATGTTCAGAAATCTGCTGGTGGTGGGAAAGAAGCTGTTGCTAAAGCATTGAGTGTATCTCTTCAGACTCCTGTCTCTCCTCCTATTGAGAAGAGAGCATGCCCTGGGTGGTGAAAACTGCCTTTTCTGAGGCATCATCTTCTGAAGGTGAGTTATAAGCAGGGAATTGGTTAACTGAGCTTACAAGCAGCTGAAGCAAGTCTAATGATCGCAGGAACATAAATTAATGGCACTGCTTTAGTATGGAGTAGAGTGTGCTCCTTGTTATTATGGGTTTTGGTGATGTGTAGTGTTGAAATCATCTGGCCAGTGAGATCACTGTTTGCTCCATTTTAAGAGGTCTTCCTTGTAACTAAATCAGAGACTTAAAATTTTAATTATCAGGTGGCAACACCCTATTGATAATTTATTTACTGAGTAAATTAACTTGACAAACATGGTAAGGCAAGTGGTACACAATATATTGTGCAGATGCTAAAAATCTTGACCAACACACACAAACTGCTGGAGAAACTCAACAGGTCAGGCAGCGTCTATGGAGGGAAATGAACGTCATCAGTCCTGATGAAGGATCTCGGCCTGAAACTAGAGAGGTAGATTGTTCCAAGAAGTAGGCACGCCCCTAACTACAGAAAAGATCATCCAAAGGAGACAGGAAGGTATTATCACAATGAAACAAGTCTGGCATCCAGAAGATATTATTGGTGACATCTCTGTGCTGACGCTTGACAGGGCACCATTCACGGTGTTGGAGTGAAAGGATTAGCACTGATACAGTTGCAGGGTCTGGTAGATTTTGTTCTCCAGGGTCACATGTGTGAATCCCAAAGGCCATTCTGCCCAGTGCCATTAGGAAGGGAATCTCTCCAAGGCTGGAGAGGAACATGGTCTGTTTGTCATGTCTATTGGTTAATCCACAGACATGGATCAGACTAAGTAGGTAGTTCATCTTAAAGAATGTGTATAGATCAAAAAGCAAAAACAAAGGTAATAATCAATGGATTAGCATCTGAAGTGGGCATTGGATCAATCAGATCAGAGAGCTCAATGTGTTGCTCAAAGACTCGTATGGAAGAAATGCGGTAAAATCACCCGTACTGGGGAAAGAGGGAGCTATTCCATTGGGAACATTTAATTTACACTGGGACCAGTGTCCTAGAAGATTAATCAGAGGGGCAGGGTGTTTTGGTAAACAGAAAGTTGAGGACAAAGGACTAGGTAATAAAATGGGAATGGAAAGGATGGGACTTTCAAACGTTAAACAGATGCCTTTGTCTCAATATGTGCAGCATTCATAACAAGATAAATTAAAAGAGCAATTGAAGAGGAATTATGTAATAGTGCAGACACATGGCAGCAAAGTGATTAAGGTGACAGGTAATAAAGAATATTGTAAAGGCAGTGAAGAGGAAAGAATATGACCTTAGCAGTTTTCATTAATTTATTACTCCCAGGTGTATTTTTACAACTATAAGTGTGATTGTTTTATTTCACTTCATAGCATTAAAGTTCATATCAAAATCATAATCGCTTTTAAAAATTTAAATGTAAGCTTGCAACTTAATTATATTGGTCTGAGTAAATGGACTTTAGTACAGTATTCAGCAAGGTCCCTCATTATAGGCTGATCCAGAGGGTTAAGACAAAAAGGATCCATGACAACATGACAACATGAATTTGACCTGGACAAATGTGAGGTAATGCTCTTTAGGTGGTTAAATGTAAGAAGAATGGCAAGGTCCTTAGGAACATTAATGTACAAAGGGGTTTCCACCAAAGGGGTCTTGGTGGAAACTGAAATGAAACAAATTTATGGCTCATAAAATACATGGTACACAGGAGCAATTTCCCACTCGGGATCAATAAAGTACTTATTATTATTATTGTTTAAAAACATTCCAAATAAAATGGATGTTTGTTTATCCCTGCTGGAGACTGTTTGGTTTGCAGCCCTGGGTATGTAAGAAGTAGAAAAAGGATAGATCATTTGCTCTTCTCCCTAATTTAAAGATATTATTGGTAGATCTCCAAAACCTGATGCCATTTCCCTGCATTAACACAAGTTTGCTGCATCGACACTATCAAACACCATAAGAATGCTTAAATGAAGATTCGTTACCCATTGATGTAATGCTCCCTTTTAGTTCTGTTTGGCACAACTGTACTACTTTTCCTGTTAAGATTTTGATCCTTAAGGGCATATAGGTATACGCTGTATGTTTGTTGTAAACAATCTATTACTGTTTAAATGTAACATCTTTACTACTTGTTCACTGTCAAAACTTTTGATGGAGTTTTGCAATCCACTATTGGCAAATCATGTCAAATACTTCCGTAATTTGCCTTGTTTACATTTAAGCTTTGGTTTTAAATAATTTTCATTCTATAAGCCACTTAAGGGGAGGAATTATTATAGTATGGTATAATTTTTAAGTTCTATTATAATAACACTTCTCAACAGGCCACTAACTTTAAGATTATTAGTTACCTGTTTCTCATTGTAAAATACTTGATCTAAATTACCCTGTACTTGGTTCCTCAGTTTCCTGATGTGAAGAACCACCTATTAAACAGAGTATCATACTTCATTTGATTTGTACACCATACATCTAGATTCTAGTCCCCACAAATAGAGTATTACTCTTGTCATGTGCACCTCTAGTTCCCTGATTTGTACTGACCCCACCGTTACCACCAGTGTTTAGGCAACTCCCACCAATGTTTCCTGCCTCTGGATGTTTAGTAGCTCAAGCTAAACTGATTCAACCTAGCCATGCAACATTGTAACAGCCCTTCAGTCTTCCCCTTCTGCACTGACCAGTAACCATCCATCTACACTATTTTATCTAAAATCCTATTGTACCTCTTGCATCCCAGAAAACTGCTCCCTCCCCAAAACAACTATCCTGCTATTAACTATACTAGGGGCCATTTACAGTGTCCAATTAATTCTCAAACTGTATGTTTAGAGAAAACTGGAGCAACCCAGGATGGCCCACTCATTTAGAGGGAAAACATGCAAACTCCACACCGACAATACTGGAGGGTGTAATCCAGTCTGTGTCATGCAGCACAGAATAAGGCCCTTTGGCTCAAATGGTGCATGCCAAACAAAAGTCCCATTTGCCCAAGTGTGGCCCATATCGTTCTAAACCAGGGATCCCCAACATGGGGTCCACAGACCTCTCAGATAATGGTAAGACTCCATGGCATAAAAAAATGTTGGGAACCCCTGCTATAAACCTTTCCTATCCATGTAACACACACAAAATGCTGGAGGAACTCAACAGGTCAGGCAGTGTCCGTAGAGAGATATAAACAGTCAACTTTTTAAATGTTGTTAATGTGCCTGCCTCAACCACTTCCTCTGTCAGTTCATTATGTTGCATAGAAATGGTTGAGACAGGCATATTAACTTTTAAATGCAGTAACAAGGTTTAAAAGTTGACCACTCTCTGGGTGGAAAATGTTGCCTTTCAGGTTGCTATTAAATCTCTGCCTGGTCACCTTAAATTTATGGCCTCTAGTCCTTGATTCCCCAACCCTGGGGAAAAGACTGTACATTCACCCAATTTATGCTCCTCATAGGTTTACACACCTCCATAAGATCAGCCCCATCCTCCGAGATTCCAATGAAAAATTCGGTCCGTCAAGTTTGAGCAAAACCCTCATAATTCTGCACTCTTTCCTGTTTAATGTCATCTTTCCTATAGCAGGGGAGGTGGTGGAAGCAGATACAAGAGCAATGCTTAGACAGGAACATGAATGGCCAGGGAACACAGGAATACAGCGCTAATGCAGACAGATGGGATCCTTTTAAATTGGTGTCATGGTCGGTATAGATGTGATGGGTGAAGGTCCGTGGTCTGTTTTTTATGAGGAAGATACTTATTGCTCTATTTTCCCTTTCTGAGTACAGCAGGAACTCTGGTAACACCTGTTAATGACTGCTGTGCTAGGCTGGATACTGACAGTAACCTGGAGCACTGTTTGTTTGTAGGATCAACAAACACACCTGGGGTGAGGCGACATTGTGACGCTGGGGCCTGTAACCCCCGACTGGGCAACTTGGTGACAGCCAGACAGCTGAAGACCTCCTCCACCTGCGGTGTTGGCTCCGCTGAGCTCTTCTGCTCCTACCCGAACCGGGGTTGCAAAGCCAAGGCTGAATGCGGCAAATGCGTCTTGGGCAGAAGCCCTCGTCATTCCCATCCACCTTCCGCCATGACCGACTCCTCGTTCCGCTTCCCCGCTACCTGGTGGCAGTCGTCCCAGGGCAGCCACAGGGAAACCATCCGGTTAGACCTAGAGACCCACTTCTACTTCACACACCTCATCATGATCTTCAAGTCCCCCAGGCCAGCTGCAATGGTCCTGGAGAGATCGCAAGACTTCGGTTTGACTTGGAAACCATACAAGTATTTTGCCCAGAACTGTAGTGACACCTTTGGACTGCCTGACGACGTCCATTGGCCTGGGGCAATTTGTACGTCCAGATATTCCAGTCCATTCCCTTGTACCCGAGGAGAGGTAAGAGCATTACCGTAATTATCTTTGATACAGCACCCGGGGCCTCTTCTGGTACAAGTTTATTATTGTCATGGACATACATATGCGGGTTGTAAATGCCATGAGAATTAGATTTTCTCAGCAGCAGCACAAGATGGGGACAAATATCAGTTAATTGATTGTCTGCTGTAAACAGCAATGACAGATTAGAAACCTCCATTGAATGTGTGCAGAGTGAGGACCAGGAGGAGAGCCGGCGCGGGATGTAGTCACGGGTTCTGTCCATGATGGCAGAGGTATGTGTGTGGGTCCCCCTTCCACTCCATGACACATAACAAGGTGCTGAATTACAATAACCAGTACCGTAGAGATTGATTTACTGGTCTAGTAATGTAGAAACCCAGACACAATTTAGACAGTTCAAGTAACCATAGCTATGTTCCATCACTAAAGTGGGGACAATTAAATTATTTTAATGGATAATTTTGGGATTAAATACCTAGTTTCAGCAATCATTATCGTTCAGTATCAAGCCGGTGAAGGGAATCCCATTGAAACCTATGGAATTCTGGAAGGCCCAGATAGAGTGGATGAGGAGAGGATGCTTCCTATAGTGAGCGAGTCTAGACCAGAGAGCACAGCTTCAGAATACAAGGGTGTCTCTTTAGAACAGAGATGAGGAATTTTTTTAGCCAGAGGGTGGTGAAATATGGAATTCATTGCTACAGATGGCTGTAGAGGCCAAGTCATTGTGTATACTTAAAGCAGAGGTTGATATGTTCTGGATTAGTAAGCGTATCATAGGTTATGGGGAGAAAGCAGGAGAATGGGGTTGAGAGGGATAGCAAGTCAACCATGATTGAATGGCAGAGAAGACTTGATGGGCTGAATGGCCTAATTCTGCTCCTATGTCTTCAAAGGTTTCAAAGGTGCATTTAATGTCAGACAAATGTATACAATATACATCCTGAAGTGCTTTCTCTTATGGTCAAATGGTCATTTTACTATAGGCAGTTGGGGTGCTACTTGGTTCTGCAATCTTTGCTGTATCTAGAATTGCAAGACTCTCTGGATATCAACTGAATTGAATCAAAGTGGTAGGAAGCCACCTGCTGAGATGTTGAGACCCCGGGAGGAAACGGAGAAGAATCATCCACTCAGTATTTCTGACTAGACGTGCTCGCGTTGCCCCAGCCTTGTTCAGCATCGTGAGCTGAGCCGCTCCTTTGTTGGGGATTGGGATATTCCCGGAGTCTCCCCCTTTTAGCTATTTAATTAGTCAGCACCATTCATGAATAGATGCTGTGGGTGTTTGAAATGTGCTGCCTGGGGGGTGGGGGGTGAGGGGGGCATTGTAGAGGCAGATACATTAGTGACATTTAAGAAACTCTTAGATAAGCACATGATTGATAGAGAATTGGAGGGCTACGTATGAGGGAGGGGTTAGATTGATCTTAGAGTATGAGGTTGGCATAACATGAAGGGTCAGAAGGCCTGTATTGTTCTGTAATGTTCTATGAATAGTGGACAGGATGCCCAGCATCTTGGTCTTTCGACTTCCTCCCCACCAAAGTCCAGACTGTGAGTGTCAGGGTGCAGAAGTTCATAGGCAGAAAACACTATCAATTCTGTGAAATTCTGAGTGAGAGGAGGATAGATACCGAAGTGCTAGCCTTCTTGCAATAGTAGTCAGGAAAACCCATCTGGCTCAATGCTATTCTTCAGTGAAGGATAGCTGTCTCCCTTACTCAATCTCACCTCTACGTGACTCCCAACCAATAGTATTGTGGTTGAAATAGTCCAGAAGACATCAATTCAGGAGGACTTAGGATTGGGCCTCGCCTGCCTGCCTCCAAAGCAATAAAAAAATCCAGTTGATGAGTATTTACCTGAGAGGAAAGGTAACTTTCTGAAATAGCACCACGGGATGTTTATGAAATGAATTGAATGCCTGGTGTACTATGCTCGTGATTTCCTTTCCCTATTTTAAAGAACTTTGAACCATTCACCAAGTTACTCCATGTCTTCCAGCATGAGATAGACAGTGGGCCCAAGAGCCCGGCTAACATGGAGATGATGGGACAGCAAGCTCAGAATACGTTGGCCATCCCTGTCAGATTTAAGTGTGGTGCCTGTAAACAAAAACCTGGTAGGAGTGGGGAAATGGAAGTTAATGAAACAGCAGAGTGAGAAGAGCTTCACTCTTCCTTGCAGTCATTAATACCAACCAACCTCTGCAACAGTTATAGAAGCAGGTCAGGCAGCGTCTGCAGAGAGAGAAACAGAGTTAATGCTTCATGTTCAGTTTTCTTGATTTCCCCAGCAGTGATCTTTACATCCTGATCTTCTGGCAGTGATCCTGACATTCCTGTATCCTGGCAGTGATCGCCAACTCAAAACTTACTCCCTTCTGAAGACACTGCCCTCCTCTCTCTCCCCACACCAATCTAAACCCACAGTCAAAGGGGGTGCTGCTGTAGTGTGGCAGACTGACCTCTACCTTTCCGAGGCTAAGTGGCAACTCTCAGACTCCTCTTCTTACTCGCCCCTAGAAAAGGACTCCATTCCGGACCATCAGAAAATTGTCTCCAAACACCATCGCTGACCTTCTCAACTCTGGAGAATTCCCATCCGCTGCCACCAAACCCAGTTCCCTCACTGCTCGCTTCTACTTCCACCCAAAATCCACAAACCTAACTGTCCAGGTAGGACGTTGCCTCTGCCTGCTCCTACCCCACTGAACTTGTGTCTGCATACCTCGACTCCATTCTATCCCCCTTGGTCCCTTCCCACCAATATCCACAGTACTTCACGTGCTCTCAATCTCCTCAGCAAATTTCAATTTCCTGGCCCTGACTACCTCATTTTCACTATGAATGTCCAGTGCCTATACTCTTCCATCCCCCATGAATAAGGCCAAAAAGCTCTCTACTTCTTTCTCAACAACAGACCCTTACAGTTCCCCACCATACCACACTCCTCTGTCTGGTAGAACTGATCCTTCCCCTCAATGATTTCTCCTTCGGCTCCTCGCACTTTCTTCAAACTCATGAACACCCACGTGGGCCCAGCTATGCCTGCCTTTTCACTGGCTACGTAGAACAGTCCATGTTCTAAGCCTTCCCTGGCAATGCTGCTCAACTCTTCCTGCAATTCCATCAACATTGCCTCCCACTTTCACCCGACCCTTAAATTTACTTGTTCCATTTCTTCCATCTCTTTCCCTTTTCTCAATCTCACTGTCTCCATCCCAGGAGACAAACTGCCAACCAACATGTTACAAACCTACCAATTCCCATGGTTATCTTTACTATACCTCTTCCCACCCAGTCTCCTGTAAAAATGCTATTCCCTTTTCTCAGTTCCATTTTCTTCATCACAACTGTTCGCAGGATGAAACTTTCCTTCCCAGGGATGTCCTCCTTCTTCAAAGAACAGTTTCCCTTTCTTCACCATTGATGCTGCCTCACCCGCATCTCCTCCATTTTCTGGATGTCCAT
Organism: Hemitrygon akajei; assembly: GCF_048418815.1. Taxonomy (NCBI): domain Eukaryota; kingdom Metazoa; phylum Chordata; class Chondrichthyes; order Myliobatiformes; family Dasyatidae; genus Hemitrygon; species Hemitrygon akajei. Next base: position 48,026,712 of record NC_133137.1, read on the forward strand.
GCTCACACAATCTTCCTGCAGCTTTAACAGGGATAGAGATCCTCTTGTCCTCACCGACATGTGCCATATTCACGGGATCCCACCACCAAACACATCCTTACTCTATGCATCACTCTCCACTTTCCCCAGGGATTGTTCCCTTCATGATTCCCTTGTCCATTCATCACTCCCCACTAATCTCCCTCCTGGCACATATCCCTACAAGTGACAGAAATGCTACACCTGCCCATTCATCTCCTCCCTTATCTGCACTGAGTCCTTAGTTAGTCCATAGGGGTGAGGAAACACTTCATCTGCTAATTTGTTGGGGTCCTCTATTGAATCCAGCCTTGTTGTGGCCGCCTATACATTGGTGAGATCCGACTTAAATTGGGGAACCACTTTGTCAAGCACTTTGCTTCATCCACCAAAAGTGGAAATTCCCAGTGGCTAACCACTTTAATTCCTATCCCAATTACTCTTCTGACATGTTGATCCATGGCCGCCTCTTTTGCCCTGATGAAGGTGGAGGATCAACACCCCAAATTCAGTCTAGGTAGCCTCCATCCTGATGGCATGAACATCTATTTCCCCTGCCAGTAAACTTTTTCTCCCCATTCCTTTTCATCTATTCCCAGCACTGGCCTCTTTACTCTCTCCTCACCTGCCTATCACCTCCCCCAGAGACCCTCCTTCATCCCTCTCTCCTCACCTACCTATCACCTCCCCCAGAGACCCTCCTTCATCCCTCTCTCCTCAACTGCCTATCAGCTCCCCCAGAGACCCTCCTTCATCCCTCTCTCCTCAACTGCCTATCACCCCAGAGACCCTCCTTCTTCCCTCTCTCCTTACCTACCTACCACCTCCCCAGAGACTCTCCTTCTTCCCTCTCTCCTCACTTACCTATCACCTCCCCCAGTGACCCTCCTTCTTCCCTCTCTCCTCACCTACCTATCACCTCCCCCAGTGACCCTCCTTCTTCCCACTCTCCTCACCTACCAATCACCTCCCCCAGAGACCCTCCTTCTTCCCTCTCTCCTCACCTACCTATCACCTCCCCAGTGACCCTCCTTCTTCCATCTCTCCTCACCTGCCTATCACCTGCCCCAGTGACCCTCCTTCTTCCCTCTCTCCTCAACTACCTATGACCCACAGAGACCCTCCTTCTTCCCTCTCTCCTCACCTACGTATCACCTCCCCCAGTGACGCTCCTTCTTCCCTCTCTCCTCACCTGCCTATCACCTCCCCAGAGACCCTCCTACTTCCCTCTCTCCTCACCTGCCTATCACCTCCCACGGTGACCCTCCTACTTCCCTCTCTCCTCACCTGCCTATCACCTCCCCAGAGACCATCCTTCTTCCCTTTCTCCTCACCTGCCTATCACCTCCCGCAGTCACCCTGCTTCTTCCCTCTCTCCTCACCTACCTTTCGCCTCCCCAGTGACCCTTCTTCCCTCTCTCCTCACCTGCCTATCACCTCCCCAGAGACCCTCCTTCTTCCCTCTCTCCTCACCTACCTATCACCTCCCCAGTGACCCTCCTTCTTCCCTCTCTCCTCACCTGCCTATCACCTCCCCAGAGACCCTCCTTCTTCCTCTCTCCTCACCTACCTATCACCTCCCCCAGAGACCCTCCTTCTTCCCTCTCTCCTCACCTGCCTATCACCTCCCCCAGTGACCCTCCTTCTTCCCTCTCTCCTCACCTACCTATCACCTCCCCAAGTGACCCTCCTTCTTCCCTCTCTCCTCACCTACCTATCACCACCCCAGAGACCCTCCTTCTTCCCTCTCTCCACACCTACCTATCACCTCCCCAGAGACCCTCCTTCTTCCCTCTCTCCTCACCTACCTATCACCTCCCCAGAGACCCTCCTTCATCCCTCTCTCCTCACCTACCTATCACCTCCCCAGAGACCCTCCTTCTTCCCTCTCTCCTCACCTACCTATCACCTCCCCAGAGACCCTCCTTCTTCCCCCCTCCTCACCTAACTATCACCTCCCCAGAGACCCTCCTTCTTCCCTTTCTCCTCACCTACCTATCACCTCCCCAGAGACCATCCTTCTTCCCTCTCTCCTCACCTATCACCTCCCCAGAGACCCTCCTTCTTCCCTCTCTCCTCACCTATCTATCACCTCCCGCAGAGACCCTCCTTCTTCCCTCTATCCCCACCTGCCTATCACCTCCCACAGTGACCCTCCTTCTTCCCTCTCTCCTCACCTACCTATCACCTCCCCAGTGACCGTCCTTCTTCCCTTTCTCCTCACCTGCCTATCACCTCGCCAGTGACCCTCCTTCTTCCCTCTCTCCTCACCTACCTATCACCTCCCCCAGTGACCCTCCTTCTTCCCTCTCTCCTCACCTACCTATGACCCGCAGAGACCCTCCTTCTTCCCTCTCTCCTCACCTACCTATCACCTCCCCCAGTGACGCTCCTTCTTCCCTTTCTCCTCACCTGCCTATCACCTCCCGCAGTCACCCTGCTTCTTCCCTCTCTCCTCACCTACCTTTCGCCTCCCCAGTGACCCTCCTTCTTCCCTCTCTCCTCACCTGCCTACCACCTCCCCAGAGACCCTCCTTCTTCCCTCTCTCCTCACCTACCTATCCCCTCCCGCAGTGACCCTCCTTCTTCCCTCCCTCCTCACCTACCAATCACCTCCCCAGTGACCCTCCTTCTTCCTTTCTCCTCACCAACCTATGACCTCCCCAGTGACCCTCCTTCTTCCCTCTCTCCTCACCTACCTATCCCCTCCCCCAGAGACCCTCTTTCTTCTCTCTCTCGTCACCTGCCTATCACCACCCCAGAGACCCTCCTTCTTCCCTCTCTCCACACCTACCTATCACCTCCCCAGAGACCCTCCTTCTTCCCTCTCTCCTCACCTACCTATCACCTCCCCAGAGACCCTCCTTCATCCCTCTCTCCTCACCTACCTATCACCTCCCCAGAGACCCTCCTTCTTCCCTCTCTCCTCACCTACCTATCACCTCCCCAGAGACCCTCCTTCTTCCCTCCCTCCTCACCTAACTATCACCTCCCTAGAGACCCTCCTTCTTCCCTTTCTCCTCACCTACCTATCACCTCCCCAGAGACCATCCTTCTTCCCTCTCTCCTCACCTATCACCTCACCAGATAACCTCCTTCTTCCCTCTCTCCTCACCTACCTATCACCTCTCCAGTGACCCTCCTTCTTCCCTCTCTCCTGACCTACCTATCACCTCCCCAGTGTCCCTCCTTCTTCCCTCTATCCTCACCTACCTATCACCTCCCCAGTGACCCTCCTTCTTCCCTCTCTCCTCACCTGCCTATCACCTCCCCAGTGACCCTCCTTCTTCCCTCTCTCCTCACCTACCTATCACCTCCCCAGAGACCCTCCTTCTTCCCTCTCTCCACACCTACCTATCACCTCCCCAGAGACCCTCCTTGTTTCCTCTCTCCTCACCTGCCTATCACCTCCCCAGTGACCCTCCTTCTTCCCTCTCTCCTCACCTGCCTATCACCTCCACCAGTGACCCTCCTTCTTCCCTCTCTACTCACCTACCTATCACCTCCCCCAGAGACCCTCCTTTTTCCCTCTCTCCTCACCAGCCTATCACCTCCCCCAGTGACCCTGCTTCTTCCCTCTCTCCTCACCTACCTATCACTTCCCCCAGTCACCCTCCTTCATCCCTCTCTCCTCACCTACCTATCACCTCCCCCAGTCACCATCCCTCTCTCCTCACCTACCTATCCACTCCGCCAGTGACCCTCGTTCTTCCCTCTCTCCTCACCGGCCTATCACCTCCCGTGACCCTCCTTCTTGGCTCTCTCCTCACCTGCCTATCACCTCCCCCAGTGACCCTCCTTCTTCCCTTTCTCCTCACCTACCTATCACCTCCCCAGTGACCCTCCTTCTTCCCTCTCTCCTCACCTACCTATCACTTCCCCATTGACCCTCCTTCTTCCCTCTCTCCTCACCTACCTATCCCCTCCCCCAGAGACCCTCCTTCTTCCCTCTCTCCTCACCTACCTATCCCCTCCCCCAGAGGCCCTCCTTCTTCCCTCTCTCCTCACCTACCTATCACCTCCCCCATTGACCCTCCTTCTTCCCTCTCTCCTCACCTACCTATCCACTCCCCCAGTGACCCTCCTTCTTCTCTCTCTCCTCACCTACCTATCCCCTCCCGCAGTGACCCTCCTTCTTCCCTCTCTCCTCACCTACCAATCACCTCCCCAGTGACCCTCCTTCTTCCCTTTCTCCTCACCTACCTATCACCTCCCGCAGTGACCCTCCTTCTTCCCTCTCTCCTCACCTACCTATCCCCTCCCCCAGAGACCCTCTTTCTTCCCTCTCTCGTCACCTGCCTATCACCTCACCAGTGACCCTCCTTCTTCCCTCTCTCCTCAGCTACCTATCACCTCCCCCAGTGACCCTCCTTCTTCCCTCTCTCCTCAGCTACCTATCACCTCCCCAGAGACCCTCCTTCTTCCCTCTCTCCACACCTACCTATCACCTCCCCAGAGACCCTCCTTCTTCCCTCTCTCCTCACCTACCTATCACCTCCCCAGAGACCCTCCTTCATCCCTCTCTCCTCACCTACCTATCACCTCCCCAGAGACCCTCCTTCTTCCCTCTCTCCTCACCTACCTATCACCTCCCCAGAGACCCTCCTTCTTCCCTCCCTCCTCACCTAACTATCACCTCCCCAGAGACCCTCCTTCTTCCCTTTCTCCTCACCTACCTATCACCTCCCCAGAGACCCTCCTTCTTCCCTCTCTCCTCACCTATCACCTCACCAGAGAACCTACTTCTTCCCTCTCTCCTCACCTACCTATCACCTCCCCAGTGACCCTCCTTCTTCCCTCTCTCCTGACCTACCTATCACCTCCCCAGTGACCCTCCTTCTTCCCTCTATCCTCACCTACCTATCACCTCCCCAGTGACCCTCCTTCTTCCCTCTCTCCTCACCTGCCTATCACCTCCCCAGTGACCCTCCTTCTTCCCTCTCTCCTCACCTGCCTATCACCTCCCCAGTGACCCTCCTTCTTCCCTCTCTCCGCACCTACCTATCACCTCTCCAGTGACCCTCCTTCTTCCCTCTCTCCTGACCTACCTATCACCTCCCCAGTGTCCCTCCTTCTTCCCTCTATCCTCACCTAACTATCACCTCCCCAGTGACCCTCCTTCTTCCCTCTCTCCTCACCTGCCTATCACCTCCCCAGTGACCCTCCTTCTTCCCTCTCTCCTCACCTACCTATCACCTCCCCAGAGACCCTCCTTCTTCCCTCTCTCCACACCTACCTATCACCCCCAGAGACCCTCCTTTTTCCCTCTCTCCTCACCAGCCTATCACCTCCCCCAGTGACCCTGCTTCTTCCCTCTCTCCTCACCTACCTATCACCTCCCCCAGTCACCATCCCTCTCTCCTCACCTACCTATCCACTCCGCCAGTGACCCTCGTTCTTCCCTCTCTCCTCACCGGCCTATCACCTCCCGTGACCCTCCTTCTTCCCTCTCTCCTCACCTGCCTATCACCTCCCCAGTGACCCTCCTTCTTCCCTCTCTCCTCACCTACCTATCACTTCCCCCATTGACCCTCCTTCTTCCCTCTCTCCTCACCTACCTATCACCTCCCCCAGTGACCCTCCTTCTTCCCTTTCTCCTCACCTACCTATCACCTCCCCAGTGACCCTCCTTCTTCCCTCTCTCCTCACCTACCTATCACTTCCCCCATTGACCCTCCTTCTTCCCTCTCTCCTCACCTACCTATCACCTCCCCCAGTGACCCTCCTTCTTCCCTTTCTCCTCACCTACCTATCACCTCCCCAGTGACCCTCCTTCTTCCCTCTCTCCTCACCTACCTATCACTTCCCCCATTGACCCTCCTTCTTCCCTCTCTCCTCACCTACCTATCCCCTCCCCCAGAGACCCTCCTTCTTCCCTCTCTCCTCACCTACCTATCCCCTCCCCCAGATGCCCTCCTTCTTCCCTCTCTCCTCACCTACCTATCACCTCCCCATTGACCCTCCTTCTTCCCTCTCTCCTCACCTACCTATCCACTCCCCCAGTGACCCTCCTTCTTCCCTCTCTCCTCACCTACCTATCCCCTCCCGCAGTGACCCTCCTTCTTCCCTCTCTCCTCACCTACCAATCACCTCCCCAGTGACCCTCCTTCTTCCCTTTCTCCTCACCTACCTATCACCTCCCGCAGTGACCCTCCTTCTTCCCTCTCTCCTCACCTACCTATCACCTCCCCAGTGACCCTCCTTCTTCCCTCTCTCCTCACCTACCTATCCCCTCCCCCAGAGACCCTCTTTCTTCCCTCTCTCGTCACCTGCCTATCACCTCACCAGTGACCCTCCTTCTTCCCTCTCTCCTCAGCTACCTATAACCTCCCCCAGTGACCCTCCTTCTTCCCTCTCTCCTCAGCTACCTATCACCTCCCCAGAGACCCTCCTTCTTCCCTCTCTCCACACCTACCTATCACCTCCCCAGAGACCCTCCTTCTTCCCTCTCTCCTCACCTACCTATCACCTCCCCAGAGACCCTCCTTCATCCCTCTCTCCTCACCTACCTATCACCTCCCCAGAGACCCTCCTTCTTCCCTCTCTCCTCACCTACCTATCCCCTCCCGCAGTGACCCTCCTTCTTCCCTCACTCCTCACCTACCAATCACCTCCCCAGTGACCCTCCTTCTTCCTTTCTCCTCACCAACCTATCACCTCCCGCAGTGACCCTCCTTCTTCCCTCTCTCCTCACCTACCTATCACCTCCCCCGTCCCTCCTTCTTCCCTCTCTCCTCACCTACCTATCACCTCCCCAGTGACCCTCCTTCTTCCCTCTCTACTCACCTGCCTATCACCTCCCCAGTGACCCTCCTTCTTCCCTCTCTCCTCACCTACCTATCACCTCCCGCAGTGACCCTCCTTCTTCCCTCTCTCCTCACCTGCCTATCACCTCCCCAGTGACCCTCCTTCTTCCCTCTCTCCTCACCTACCTATCCCCTCCCCCAGAGACCCTCTTTCTTCTCTCTCGTCACCTGCCTATCACCTCCCCAGTGACCCTCCTTCTTCCCTCTCTCCTCAGCTACCTATCACCTCCCCCAGTGACCCTCCTTCTTCCCTCTCTCCTCACCTACCTATCACCTCCCCAGAGATCCTCCTTCTTCCCTCTCTCCACACCTACCTATCACCTCCCCAGAGACCCTCCTTCTTCCCTCTCTCCTCACCTACCTATCACCTCCCCAGAGACCCTCCTTCATCCCTCTCTCCTCACCTACCTATCACCTCCCCAGAGATTCTCCTTCTTCCCTCTCTCCTCACCTACCTATCACCTCCCCAGAGACCCTCCTTCATCCCTCTCTCCTCACCTACCTATCACCTCCCCAGAGACCCTCCTTCATCCCTCTCTCCTCACCTACCTATCACCTCCCCAGAGATTCTCCTTCTTCCCTCTCTCCTCACCTACCTATCACCTCCCCAGAGAACCTCCTTCTTCCCTCTCTCCTCACCTACATATCACCTCCCCAGTGACCTTCTTCCCTCTATCCTCACCTACCTATCACCTCCCCAGTGACCCTCCTTCTTCCCTCTCTCCTCACCTGCCTATCACCTCCCCAGTGACCCTCCTTCTTCCCTCTCTCCTCACATGCCTATCACCTTCGCCAGTTACCCTCCTTCTTCCCTTTCTCCTCACCTACCTATCACCTCCCCCAGTGACCCTCCTTCTTCCCTCTCTCCTCACCTGCCTATCACCTCCCCAGAGACTCTCCTTTTTCCCTCTCTCCTCACCTACCTATCATCTCCCCCAGTGATCTTTCTTCTTCCCTCTCTCCTCACCTGGCTATCACCTCCCCCAGTGACACTCCTTCTTCCCTCTCTCCTCACCTACCTATCACCTCCCCCAGTGACCCTCCTTCTTCCCTCTCTCCTCACCTACCTATCCATTCCGCCAGTGACCCTCGTTCTTCCCTCTCTCCTCACCGGCCTATCACCTCCCGTGACCCTCCTTCTTCCCTCTCTCCTCACCTGCCTATCACCTCCCCCAGTGACCCTCCTTCTTCCCTCTCTACTCACCTGCCTATCACCTCCCCAGTGACCCTCCTTCTTCCCTTTCTCCTCACCTACCTATCACCTCCCCGGTGACCCTCCTTCTTCCCTCTCTCCTCACCTACCTATCACTTCCCCCATTGACCCTCCTTCTTCCCTCTCTCCTCACCTACCTATCCCCTCCCCCAGAGACCCTCCTTTTTCCCTCTCTCCTCACCTACCTATCCCCTCCCCCAGAGGCCCTCCTTCTTCCCTCTCTCCTCACCTACCTATCACCTCCCCCATTGACCCTCATTCTTCCCTCTCTCCTCACCTACCTATCCACTCCCCCAGTGACCCTCCTTCTTCCCTCTCTCCTCACCTACCTATCCCCTCCCGCAGTGACCCTCCTTCTTCCCTCCCTCCTCACCTACCAATCACCTCCCCAGTGACCCTCCTTCTTCCCTTTCTCCTCACCAACCTATCACCTCCCGCAGTGACCCTCCTTCTTCCCTCTCTCCTCACCTACCTATCACCTCCCCCGTCCCTCCTTCTTCCCTCTCTCCTCACCTACCTATCGCCTCCCGCAGTGACCCTCTTTCTTCCCTCTCTCCTCACCTACCTATCACCTCCCCAGTGACCCTCCTTCTTCCCTCTCTACTCACCTGCCTATCACCTCCCCAGTGACCCTCCTTCTTCCCTCTCTCCTCACCTACCTATCACCTCCCCAGTGACCCTCCTTCTTCCCTCTCTCCTCACCTACCTATCCCCTCCCCCAGAGACCCTCTTTCTTCTCTCTCTCGTCACCTGCCTATCACATCCCCAGTGACCCTCCTTCTTCCCTCTCTCCTCAGCTACCTATCACCTCCCCCAGTGACCCTCCTTCTTCCCTCTCTCCTCACCTACCTATCACCTCCCCAGAGATCCTCCTTCTTCCCTCTCTCCACACCTACCTATCACCTCCCCAGAGACCCTCCTTCTTCCCTCTCTCCACACCTACCTATCACCTCCCCAGAGACCCTCCTTCATCCCTCTCTCCTCACCTACCTATCACCTCCCCAGAGACCCTCCTTCTTCCCTCTCTCCTCACCTATCACCTCACCAGAGAACCTCCTTCTTCCCTCTCTCCTCACCTACATATCACCTCCCCAGTGACCTTCTTCCCTCTATCCTCACCTACCTATCACCTCCCCAATGACCCTCCTTCTTCCCTCTGTCCTGACCTACCTATCACCTCCCCAGTGACCCTCCTTCTTCCCTCTATCCTCACCTACCTATCACCTCCCCAGTGACCCTCCTTCTTCCCTCTCTCCTCACCTGCCTATCACCTCCCAAGTGACCCTCCTTCTTCCCTCTCTCCTCACCTACCTATCACTTCCCCAGAGACCCTCCTTCATCCCTCTCTCCACACCTACCTATCACCTCCCCAGAGACCCTCCTTCTTTCCTCTCTCCTCACCTACCTATCACCTCCACCAGTGACCCTCCTTCTTCCCTCTCTCCTCACCTACCTATCACCTCCCCCAGAGACCCTCATTTTTCCCTCTCTCCTCACCAGCCTATCACCTCCCCCAGTGACCATGCTTCTTCCCTCTCTCCTCACATACCTATCACTTCCCCCAGTCACCCTCCTTCATCCCTCTCTCCTCACCTACCTATCACCTCCCCCAGTCACCATCCCTCTCTCCTCACCTGCCTATCACCTCCCCCAGAGACCCTCCTTCTTCTCTCTCTCCTCATGTACCTATCACCTCCCCAGTGACCCTCCTTCTTCCCTCTCTCCTCACATGCCTATCACCTCCGCCAGTTACCCTCCTTCTTCCCTTTCTCCTCAGCTACCTATCACCTCCCCCAGAGACCCTCCTTCTTCCCTCTATCCTCACCTGCCTATCATTCCCCCAGAGACCCTCCTTCTTCCCTCTCTCCTCACCTACCTATCACCTACCCCAGTGACCCTCCTTCTTCCCTCTCTCCTCACCTACCTATCATCTCCCCCAGTGATCTTCCTTCTTCCATCTCTCCTCACCTGCCTATCACCTCCCCCAGTGACCCTCCTTCTTCCCTCTCTCCTCACCTGCCTATCACCTCCCCCAGTGACCCTCCTTCTTCTGTCTCTCCTCACCTGCCTATCACCTCCCCCAGAGACCCTCCTTCTTCCCTCTATCCTCACCTACCTATCACCTCCCCCATTGACCCTCCTACTTCCCTCTCTCCTCAACTGCCTATCACCTCCACCAGTGACCCTCCTTCTTTCCTCTCTACTCACCTACCTATCACCTCCCCCAGAGACCCTCCTTTTTCCCTCTCTCCTCACCAGCCTATCACCTCCCCCAGTGACCCTGCTTCTTCCCTCTCTCCTCACCTACCTATCACTTCCCCCAGTCACCCTCCTTCATCCCTCTCTCCTCACCTGGCTATCACCTCCCCAGTGACCCTCCTTCTTCCCTTTCTCCTCACCTACCTATCACCTACCCCAGTGACCCTCCTTCTTCCCTCTCTCCTCACCTACCTATCATCTCCCCCAGTGATCTTCCTTCTTCCATCTCTCCTCACCTGCCTATCACCTCCCCCAGTGACCCTCCTTCTTCCCTCTCTCCTCACCTACCTATCAACTACCCCAGTGACCCTCCTTCTTCCCTCTCTCCTCACCTACCTATCATCTCCCCAGTGATCTTCCTTCTTCCATCTCTCCTCACCTGCCTATCACCTCCCCCAGTGACCCTCCTTCTTCCCTCTCTCCTCACATACCTATCACTTCCCCCAGTCACCCTCCTTCATCCCTCTCTCCTCACCTACCTATCACCTCCCCCAGTCACCATCCCTCTCTCCTCACCTGCCTATCACCTCCCCCAGAGACCCTCCTTCTTCTCTCTCTCCTCATGTACCTATCACCTCCCCAGTGACCCTCCTTCTTCCCTCTCTCCTCACATGCCTATCACCTCCGCCAGTTACCCTCCTTCTTCCCTTTCTCCTCACCTACCTATCACCTCCCCCAGTGACCCTCCTTCTTCCCTCTCTCCTCACCTGCCTATCACCTCCCCAGAGACTCTCCTTTTTCCCTCTCTCCTCACCTACCTATCATCTCCCCCAGTGATCTTTCTTCTTCCCTCTCTCCTCACCTGGCTATCACCTCCCCAGTGACCCTCCTTCTTCTCTTTCTCCTCACCTACCTATCACCTACCCCAGTGACCCTCCTTCTTCCCTCTCTCCTCACCTACCTATCATCTCCCCCAGTGATCTTCCTTCTTCCATCTCTCCTCACCTGCCTATCACCTCCCCCAGTGACCCTCCTTCTTCCCTCTCCTCCCCCAGTGACCCTCCTTCTTCTGTCTCTCCTCACCTGCCTATCACCTCCCCCAGAGACCCTCCTTCTTCCCTCTATCCTCACCTACCTATCACCTCCCCCATTGACCCTCCTACTTCCCTCTCTCCTCAACTGCCTATCACCTCCACCAGTGACCCTCCTTCTCCCCTCTCTACTCACCTACCTATCACCTCCCCCAGAGACCCTGCTTTTTCCCTCTCTCCTCACCAGCCTATCACCTCCCCCAGTGACCCTGCTTCTTCCCTCTCTCCTCACCTACCTATCACTTCCCCCAGTCACCCTCCTTCATCCCTCTCTCCTCACCTACCTATCACCTCCCCCAGTCACCATCCCTCTCTCCTCACCTACCTATCCACTCCCCCAGTGACCCTCCTTCTTCCCTCTCTCCTCACCGGCCTATCACCTCCCGTGACCCTCCTTCTTCCCTCTCTCCTCACCTGCCTATCACCTCCCGTGACCCTCCTTCTTCCCTCTCTCCTCACCTACCTATCACCTCCCAGGTGACCCTCCTTCTTCCCTCTCTCCTCACCTACCTATCACTTCCCCCATTGACCCTCCTTCTTCCCTCTCTCCTCACCTACCTATCCCCTCCCCCAGAGACCCTCCTTCTTCCCTCTCTCCTCACCTACCTATCCCCTCCCCCAGAGGCCCTCCTTCTTCCCTCTCTCCTCACCTACCTATCACCTCCCCCATTGACCCTCCTTCTTCCCTCTCTCCTCACCTACCTATCCACTCCCCCAGTGACCCTCCTTCTTCCCTCTCTCCTCACCTACCTATCCCCTCCTGCAGTGACCCTCCTTCTTCCCTCCCTCCTCACCTACCAATCACCTCCCCAGTGACCCTCCTTCTTCCCTTTCTCCTCACCTACCTATCACCTCCCGCAGTGACCCTCCTTCTTCCCTCTCTCCTCACCTACCTATCACCTCCCCAGTGACACTCCTTCTTCCCTCTCTCCTCACCTACCTATCACCTCCACCGTCCCTCCTTCTTCCCTCTCTCCTCACCTACCTATCACCTTGCGCAGTGACCCTCTTTCTTCCCTCTCTCCTCACCTACCTATCACCTCCCCAGTGACCCTCCTTCTTCGCTCTCTCCTCACCGGCCTATCACCTCCCGTGACCCTCCTTCTTCCCTCTCTCCTCACCTGCCTATCACCTCCCGTGACCCTCCTTCTTCCCTCTCTCCTCACCTACCTATCACCTCCCAGGTGACCCTCCTTCTTCCCTCTCTCCTCACCTACCTATCACTTCCCCCATTGACCCTCCTTCTTCCCTCTCTCCTCACCTACCTATCCCCTCCCCCAGAGACCCTCCTTCTTCCCTCTCTCCTCACCTACCTATCCCCTCCCCCAGAGGCCCTCCTTCTTCCCTCTCTCCTCACCTACCTATCACCTCCCCCATTGACCCTCCTTCTTCCCTCTCTCCTCACCTACCTATCCACTCCCCCAGTGACCCTCCTTCTTCCCTCTCTCCTCACCTACCTATCCCCTCCTGCAGTGACCCTCCTTCTTCCCTCCCTCCTCACCTACCAATCACCTCCCCAGTGACCCTCCTTCTTCCCTTTCTCCTCACCTACCTATCACCTCCCGCAGTGACCCTCCTTCTTCCCTCTCTCCTCACCTACCTATCACCTCCCCAGTGACACTCCTTCTTCCCTCTCTCCTCACCTACCTATCACCTCCACCGTCCCTCCTTCTTCCCTCTCTCCTCACCTACCTATCACCTTGCGCAGTGACCCTCTTTCTTCCCTCTCTCCTCACCTACCTATCACCTCCCCAGTGACCCTCCTTCTTCCCTCTCTCCTCACCTGCCTATCACCTCCCCAGTGACCCTCCTTCTTCCCTCTCTCCTCACCTACCTATTCCCTCCCCCAGAGACCCTCTTTCTTCCCTCTCTCGTCTCCTGCCTATCACCTCCCCAGTGACCCTCCTTCTTCCCTCTCTCCTCAGCTACCTATCACCTCCCCCAGTGACCCTCCTTCTTCCCTCTCTCCTCACCTACCTATCACCTCCCCAGAGACCCTCCTTCTTCCCTCTCTCCACACCTACCTATCACCTCCCCAGAGACCCTCCTTCTTCCCTCTCTCCTCACCTACCTATCACCTCCCCAGAGACCCTCCTTCATCCCTCTCTCCTCACCTACCTATCACCTCCCCAGAGATTCTCCTTCTTCCCTCTCTCCTCACCTACCTATCACCTCCCCAGAGACCCTCCTTCTTCCCTTTCTCCTCACCTACTTATCACCTCCCCAGAGACCCTCCTTCTTCCCTCTCTCCTCACCTATCACCGCACCAGAGAACCTACTTCTTCCCTCTCTCCTCACCTACATATCACCTCCCCAGTGACCCTCCTTCTTCCCTCTCTCCTCACCTGCCTATCACCTCCCGAGTGACCCTCCTTCTTCCCTCTCTCCTCACCTACCTATCACCTCCCCCAGTCACCATCCCTCTCTCCTCACCTACCTATCCACTCCCCCAGTGACCCTCCTTCTTCCCTCTCTCCTCACCGGCCTATCACCTCCCGTGACCCTCCTTCTTCCCTCTCTCCTCACCTGCCTATCACCTCCCCCAGTGACCCTCCTTCTTCCCTTTCTCCTCACCTACCTATCACCTCCCCGGTGACCCTCCTTCTTCCCTCTCTCCTCACCTACCTATCACTTCCCCCATTGACCCTCCTTCTTCCCTCTCTCCTCACCTACCTATCCCCTCCCCCAGAGACCCTCCTTCTTCCCTCTCTCCTCACCTACCTATCCCCTCCCCCAGAGGCCCTCCTTCTTCCCTCTCTCCTCACCTACCTATCACCTCCCCCATTGACCCTCCTTCTTCCCTCTCTCCTCACCTACCTATCACCTCCCCAGAGACCCTCCTTCTTCCCTTTCTCCTCACCTACTTATCACCTCCCCAGAGACCCTCCTTCTTCCCTCTCTCCTCACCTATCACCGCACCAGAGAACCTACTTCTTCCCTCTCTCCTCACCTACATATCACCTCCCCAGTGACCCTCCTTCTTCCCTCTCTCCTCACCTGCCTATCACCTCCCGAGTGACCCTCCTTCTTCCCTCTCTCCTCACCTACCTATCACCTCCCCAGTGACCCTCCTTCTTCCCTCTCTCCTCACCTGCCTATCACCTCCCGAGTGACCCTCCTTCTTCCCTCTCTCCTCACCTACCGATCACCTCCCCAGAGACCCTCCTTCATCCCTCTCTCCACACCTACCTATCACCTCCCCAGAGACCCTCCTTCTTTCCTCTCTCCTCACCTACCTATCACCTCCACCAGTGACCCTCCTTCTTCCCTCTCTCCTCACCTACCTATCACCTCCCCCAGAGACCCTCATTTTTCCCTCTCTCCTCACCAGCCTATCACCTCCCCCAGTGACCCTGCTTCTTCCCTCTCTCCTCACCTACCTATCACTTCCCCCAGTCACCCTCCTTCATCCCTCTCTCCTCACCTACATATCACCTCCCCCAGTCACCATCCCTCTCTCCTCACCTGCCTATCACCTCCCCCAGAGACCCTCCTTCTTCTCTCTCTCCTCATGTACCTATCACCTCCCCAGTGACCCTCCTTCTTCCCTCTCTCCTCACATGCCTATCACCTCCGCCAGTTACCCTCCTTCTTCCCTCTCTCCTCACCTGCCTATCACCTCCCCAGAGACTCTCCTTTTTCCCTCTCTCCTCACCTACCTATCATCTCCCCCAGTGATCTTTCTTCTTCCCTCTCTCCTCACCTGGCTATCACCTCCCCCAGTGACCCTCCTTCTTCCCTTTCTCCTCAGCTACCTATCACCTCCCCCAGAGACCCTCCTTCTTCCCTCTATCCTCACCTGCCTATCATTCCCCCAGAGACCCTCCTTCTTCCCTCTCTCCTCACCTACCTATCACCTCCCCCAGTGACCCTCCTTCTTCCCTCTCTCCTCACCTACCTATCACCTCCCCCAGTGACCCTCCTTCTTCCCTCTATCCTCACCTACCTCTCATCTCCCCAGTGATCTTCCTTCTTCCCTCTCTCCTCACCTGCCTATCACCTCCCCCAGTGCCCCTCCTTCTTCCCTTTCTCCTCACCTACCTATCACCTTCCCCAGTGACCCTCCTTCTTCCCTCTCTCCTCACCTGCCTATCATCTCCCCCAATCTTCCTTCTTCCATCTCTCCTCACCTGCCTATCACCTCCCCCAGTGACCCTCCTTCTTCCCTCTCTCCTCACCTGCCTATCACCTCCACCAGTGACCCTCCTTCTTCTGTCTCTCCTCACCTGCCCATCACCTCCCCCAGAGACCCTCCTTCTTCCCTCTATCCTCACCTACCTATCACCTCCCCCATTGACCCTCCTACTTCCCTCTCTCCTCAACTGCCTATCACCTCCCACGGTGACCCTACTTCTTCCCTCTCTCCTCACATACCTATCACCTCCCCCAGTGACCCTCCTTCTTCCCTCTCTCCTCACCTGCCTATCAGCTCCCCCAGTGACCCTCCTTCTTCCCTCTCTCCTCACCTACCTATCACCTCCCCAGTGAACCTCCTTCTTCCCTCTATCCTCACCTACCTCTCATCTCCCCCAGTGATCTTCCTTCTTCCCTCTCTCCTCACCTGCCTATCACCTCCCCCAGTACCCTCCTTTTTCCCTCTCTCCTCACCTACCTATCACCTCCCCAGAGACCCTCCTTCTTCCCTCTCTCCTAACCTACCTACACCTCCCCAGAGACCCTCCTTCTTCCATCTCTCCTCACCTACCTATCACCTACCCAGTGACCCTCCTTCTTCCCTCTCTCCTCACCTACCTATCACCTCCCCCAGAGACCCTCCTTCTTCCCTTTCTCCTCACCTACCTATCACGTCCCCCAGTGACCCTCCTTCTTCCCTCTCTCCTCACCTACCTATCACCTCCCCCAGAGACCCTCCTTCTTCCCTCTCTCCTCACCTGCCTATCACCTCCCCAGTGACCCTCCTTCTTCCCTCTCTCCTCACCTACCTATCAACTCCCCCAGTGACCCTCCTTCTTCACTCTCTCCTCACCTACCTATCACCTCCCCAGAGACCCTCCTTCTTCCCTATCTCCTCACCTACCTATCAACTCCCCAGAGACCCTCCTTTTTCCCTCTCTCCTCACCTACCTATCACCTCCCCAGAGACCCTCCTTCTTCCCTCTCTCCTCACCTACCTATCACCTCCCCAGAGACCCTCCTTCATCCCTCTCTCCTCACCTACCTATCACCTCCCCAGAGACCCTCATTCTTCCCTCTATCCTCACCTACCTATCACCTCCCCAGAGACCCTCCTTCTTCCCTCTCTCCTCACCTACCTATCACCTCCCTAGAGACCCTCCTTCTTCCCTCTCACCTCACCTGCCTATCACCTCCCCCAGTGACCCTGCTTCTTCCCTCTCTCCTCACCTACCTATCACCTCCCCCAGTGACCCTCCTTCTTCGCTCTCTCCTCACCTACCTATCACCTCCCGCAGAGACCCTCCTTCTTCCCTCTCTCCTCACCTACCTATCACCTCCCCAGTGACCCTCCTTCTTCCCTTTCTCCACACCTGCCTATCACCTCCCCAGTGACCCTCCTTCTTCCCTCTCTCCTCACCTCCCTATCACCTCCCCCATTGACCCTCCTTTTTCCCTCTCTCCTCACCAGCCTATCACCTCCCCCAGTGACCCTGCTTCTTCCCTCTCTCCTCACCTACCTATCACTTCCCCCAGTCACCCTCCTTCATCCCTCTCTCCTCACCTGGCTATCACCTCCCCAGTGACCCTCCTTCTTCCCTTTCTCCTCACCTACCTATCACCTACCCCAGTGACCCTCCTTCTTCCCTCTCTCCTCACCTACCTATCATCTCCCCCAGTGATCTTCCTTCTTCCATCTCTCCTCACCTGCCTATCACCTCCCCCAGTGACCCTCCTTCTTCCCTCTCTCCTCACCTACCTATCAACTACCCCAGTGACCCTCCTTCTTCCCTCTCTCCTCACCTACCTATCATCTCCCCAGTGATCTTCCTTCTTCCATCTCTCCTCACCTGCCTATCACCTCCCCCAGTGACCCTCCTTCTTCCCTCTCTCCTCACATACCTATCACTTCCCCCAGTCACCCTCCTTCATCCCTCTCTCCTCACCTACCTATCACCTCCCCCAGTCACCATCCCTCTCTCCTCACCTGCCTATCACCTCCCCCAGAGACCCTCCTTCTTCTCTCTCTCCTCATGTACCTATCACCTCCCCAGTGACCCTCCTTCTTCCCTCTCTCCTCACCTGCCTATCACCTCCCCAGAGACTCTCCTTTTTCCCTCTCTCCTCACCTACCTATCATCTCCCCCAGTGATCTTTCTTCTTCCCTCTCTCCTCACCTGGCTATCACCTCCCCAGTGACCCTCCTTCTTCCCTTTCTCCTCACCTACCTATCACCTACCCCAGTGACCCTCCTTCTTCCCTCTCTCCTCACCTACCTATCATCTCCCCCAGTGATCTTCCTTCTTCCATCTCTCCTCACCTGCCTATCACCTCCCCCAGTGACCCTCCTTCTTCCCTCTCTCCTCACCTGCCTATCACCTCCCCCAGTGACCCTCCTTCTTCCCTCTCTCCTCACCTGCCTATCACCTCCCCCAGTGATCCTCCTTCTTCTGTCTCTCCTCACCTGCCTATCACCTCCCCCAGAGACCCTCCTTCTTCCCTCTATCCTCACCTACCTATCACCTCCCCCATTGACCCTCCTACTTCCCTCTCTCCTCAACTGCCTATCACCTCCACCAGTGACCCTCCTTCTTCCCTCTCTCCTCAACTGCCTATCACCTCCCCAGTGACCCTCCTTCTTCCCTCTCTCCTCAACTGCCTATCACCTCCCCCAGTGACCCTGCTTCTTCCCTCTCTCCTCACCTACCTATCACTTCCCCCAGTGACACTCCTTCTTCCCTCTCTCCTCACCAGCCTATCACCTCCCCCAGTGACCCTGCTTCTTCCCTCTCTCCTCACCTACCTATCACTTCCCCCAGTCACCCTCCTTCATCCCTCTCTCCTCACCTACCTATCACCTCCCCCAGTCACCATCCCTCTCTCCTCACCTACCTATCCACTCCCCCAGTGACCCTCCTTCTTCCCTCTCTCCTCACCGGCCTATCACCTCCCGTGACCCTCCTTCTTCCCTCTCTCCTCACCTGCCTATCACCTCCCCCAGTGACCCTCCTTCTTCCCTTTCTCCTCACCTACCTATCACCTCCCCGGTGACCCTCCTTCTTCCCTCTCTCCTCACCTACCTATCACTTCCCCCATTGACCCTCCTTCTTCCCTCTCTCCTCACCTACCTATCCCCTCCCCCAGAGACCCTCCTTCTTCCCTCTCTCCTCACCTACCTATCCCCTCCCCCAGAGGCCCTCCTTCTTCCCTCTCTCCTCACCTACCTATCACCTCCCCCATTGACCCTCCTTCTTCCCTCTCTCCTCACCTACCTATCCACTCCCCCAGTGACCCTCCTTCTTCCCTCTCTCCTCACCTACCTATCCCCTCCTGCAGTGACCCTCCTTCTTCCCTCCCTCCTCACCTACCAATCACCTCCCCAGTGACCCTCCTTCTTCCCTTTCTCCTCACCTACCTATCACCTCCCGCAGTGACCCTCCTTCTTCCCTCTCTCCTCACCTACCTATCACCTCCCCAGTGACACTCCTTCTTCCCTCTCTCCTCACCTACCTATCACCTCCACCGTCCCTCCTTCTTCCCTCTCTCCTCACCTACCTATCACCTTGCGCAGTGACCCTCTTTCTTCCCTCTCTCCTCACCTACCTATCACCTCCCCAGTGACCCTCCTTCTTCCCTCTCTCCTCACCTACCTATCACCTCCCGCAATGACCCTCCTTCTTCCCTCTCTCCTCACCTGCCTATCACCTCCCCAGTGACCCTCCTTCTTCCCTCTCTCCTCACCTACCTATCCCCTCCCCCAGAGACCCTCTTTCTTCCCTCTCTCGTCTCCTGCCTATCACCTCCCCAGTGACCCTCCTTCTTCCCTCTCTCCTCAGCTAGCTATCACCTCCCCCAGTGACCCTCCTTCTTCCCTCTCTCCTCACCTACCTATCACCTCCCCAGAGACCCTCCTTCTTCCCTCTCTCCACACCTACCTATCACCTCCCCAGAGACCCTCCTTCTTCCCTCTCTCCTCACCTACCTATCACCTCCCCAGAGACCCTCCTTCATCCCTCTCTCCTCACCTACCTATCACCTCCCCAGAGATTCTCCTTCTTCCCTCTCTCCTCACCTACCTATCACCTCCCCAGAGACCCTCCTTCTTCCCTCTCTCCTCACCTACCTATCACCTCCCCAGAGACCCTCCTTCATCCCTCTCTCCTCACCTACCTATCACCTCCCCAGAGATTCTCCTTCTTCCCTCTCTCCTCACCTACTTATCACCTCCCCAGAGACCCTCCTTCTTCCCTCTCTCCTCACCTACCTATCACCTCCCGAGTGACCCTCCTTCTTCCCTCTCTCCTCACCTGCCTATCACCTCCCGAGTGACCCTCCTTCTTCCCTCTCTCCTCACCTACCTATCACCTCCCCCAGTCACCATCCCTCTCTCCTCACCTACCTATCCACTCCCCCAGTGACCCTCCTTCTTCCCTCTCTCCTCACCTACCTATCACCTCCCCAGTGACCCTCCTTCTTCCCTCTCTCCTCACCTGCCTATCACCTCCCGAGTGACCCTCCTTCTTCCCTCTCTCCTCACCTACCTATCACCTCCCCCAGTCACCATCCCTCTCTCCTCACCTACCTATCCACTCCCCCAGTGACCCTCCTTCTTCCCTCTCTCCTCACCTACCTATCACCTCCCGCAGTGACCCTCCTTCTTCCCTCTCTCCTCACCTGCCTATCACCTCCCCAGTGACCCTCCTTCTTCCCTCTCTCCTCACCTACCTATCCCCTCCCCCAGAGACCCTCTTTCTTCCCTCTCTCGTCTCCTGCCTATCACCTCCCCCAGTGACCCCCCTCCTTCCCTCTCTCCTCACCTACCTATCACCTCCCCAGTGACCCTCCTTCTTCCCTCTCTCCTCAGCTACCTATCACCTCCCCCAGTGACCCTCCTTCTTCCCTCTCTCCTCACCTACCTATCACCTCCCCAGAGACCCTCCTTCTTCCCTCTCTCCACACCTACCTATCACCTCCCCAGAGACCCTCCTTCTTCCCTCTCTCCTCACCTACCTATCACCTCCCCAGAGACCCTCCTTCATCCCTCTCTCCTCACCTACCTATCACCTCCCCAGAGATTCTCCTTCTTCCCTCTCTCCTCACCTACCTATCACCTCCCCAGAGACCCTCCTTCTTCCCTTTCTCCTCACCTACTTATCACCTCCCCAGAGACCCTCCTTCTTCCCTCTCTCCTCACCTATCACCGCACCAGAGAACCTACTTCTTCCCTCTCTCCTCACCTACATATCACCTCCCCAGTGACCCTCCTTCTTCCCTCTCTCCTCACCTGCCTATCACCTCCCGAGTGACCCTCCTTCTTCCCTCTCTCCTCACCTACCTATCACCTCCCCCAGTCACCATCCCTCTCTCCTCACCTACCTATCCACTCCCCCAGTGACCCTCCTTCTTCCCTCTCTCCTCACCGGCCTATCACCTCCCGTGACCCTCCTTCTTCCCTCTCTCCTCACCTGCCTATCACCTCCCCCAGTGACCCTCCTTCTTCCCTTTCTCCTCACCTACCTATCACCTCCCCGGTGACCCTCCTTCTTCCCTCTCTCCTCACCTACCAATCACTTCCCCCATTGACCCTCCTTCTTCCCTCTCTCCTCACCTACCTATCCCCTCCCCCAGAGACCCTCCTTCTTCCCTCTCTCCTCACCTACCTATCCCCTCCCCCAGAGGCCCTCCTTCTTCCCTCTCTCCTCACCTACCTATCACCTCCCCCATTGACCCTCCTTCTTCCCTCTCTCCTCACCTACCTATCCACTCCCCCAGTGACCCTCCTTCTTCCCTCTCTCCTCACCTACCTATCCCCTCCTGCAGTGACCCTCCTTCTTCCCTCCCTCCTCACCTACCAATCACCTCCCCAGTGACCCTCCTTCTTCCCTTTCTCCTCACCTACCTATCACCTCCCGCAGTGACCCTCCTTCTTCCCTCTCTCCTCACCTACCTATCACCTCCCCAGAGACCCTCCTTCTTCCCTCTCTCCACACCTACCTATCACCTCCCCAGAGACCCTCCTTCTTCCCTCTCTCCTCACCTACCTATCACCTCCCCAGAGACCCTCCTTCATCCCTCTCTCCTCACCTACCTATCACCTCCCCAGAGATTCTCCTTCTTCCCTCTCTCCTCACCTACCTATCACCTCCCCAGAGACCCTCCTTCTTCCCTTTCTCCTCACCTACTTATCACCTCCCCAGAGACCCTCCTTCTTCCCTCTCTCCTCACCTACCTATCACCTCCAGAGTGACCCTCCTTCTTCCCTCTCTCCTCACCTGCCTATCACCTCCCGAGTGACCCTCCTTCTTCCCTCTCTCCTCACCTACCTATCACCTCCCCCAGTCACCATCCCTCTCTCCTCACCTACCTATCCACTCCCCCAGTGACCCTCCTTCTTCCCTCTCTCCTCACCTACCTATCACCTCCCCAGTGACCCTCCTTCTTCCCTCTCTCCTCACCTGCCTATCACCTCCCGAGTGACCCTCCTTCTTCCCTCTCTCCTCACCTACCTATCACCTCCCCCAGTCACCATCCCTCTCTCCTCACCTACCTATCCACTCCCCCAGTGACCCTCCTTCTTCCCTCTCTCCTCACCTACCTATCACCTCCCGCAGTGACCCTCCTTCTTCCCTCTCTCCTCACCTGCCTATCACCTCCCCAGTGACCCTCCTTCTTCCCTCTCTCCTCACCTACCTATCCCCTCCCCCAGAGACCCTCTTTCTTCCCTCTCTCGTCTCCTGCCTATCACCTCCCCAGTGACCCTCCTTCTTCCCTCTCTCCTCAGCTACCTATCACCTCCCCCAGTGACCCTCCTTCTTCCCTCTCTCCTCACCTACCTATCACCTCCCCAGAGACCCTCCTTCTTCCCTCTCTCCACACCTACCTATCACCTCCCCAGAGACCCTCCTTCTTCCCTCTCTCCTCACCTACCTATCACCTCCCCAGAGACCCTCCTTCATCCCTCTCTCCTCACCTACCTATCACCTCCCCAGAGATTCTCCTTCTTCCCTCTCTCCTCACCTACCTATCACCTCCCCAGAGACCCTCCTTCTTCCCTTTCTCCTCACCTACTTATCACCTCCCCAGAGACCCTCCTTTTTCCCTCTCTCCTCACCTATCACCGCACCAGAGAACCTACTTCTTCCCTCTCTCCTCACCTACATATCACCTCCCCAGTGACCCTCCTTCTTCCCTCTCTCCTCACCTGCCTATCACCTCCCGAGTGACCCTCCTTCTTCCCTCTCTCCTCACCTACCTATCACCTCCCCCAGTCACCATCCCTCTCTCCTCACCTACCTATCCACTCCCCCAGTGACCCTCCTTCTTCCCTC
Source organism: Hemitrygon akajei (assembly GCF_048418815.1). Lineage (NCBI taxonomy): Eukaryota > Metazoa > Chordata > Chondrichthyes > Myliobatiformes > Dasyatidae > Hemitrygon > Hemitrygon akajei. Next base: position 48,049,501 of record NC_133137.1, read on the forward strand.
TCTCCTCACCGGCCTATCACCTCCCGTGACCCTCCTTCTTCCCTCTCTCCTCACCTGCCTATCACCTCCCCCAGTGACCCTCCTTCTTCCCTTTCTCCTCACCTACCTATCACCTCCCCGGTGACCCTCCTTCTTCCCTCTCTCCTCACCTACCTATCACTTCCCCCATTGACCCTCCTTCTTCCCTCTCTCCTCACCTACCTATCCCCTCCCCCAGAGACCCTCCTTCTTCCCTCTCTCCTCACCTACCTATCCCCTCCCCCAGAGGCCCTCCTTCTTCCCTCTCTCCTCACCTACCTATCACCTCCCCCATTGACCCTCCTTCTTCCCTCTCTCCTCACCTACCTATCACCTCCCCAGAGACCCTCCTTCTTCCCTATCTCCTCACCTACCTATCAACTCCCCAGAGACCCTCCTTTTTCCCTCTCTCCTCACCTACCTATCACCTCCCCAGAGACCCTCCTTCTTCCCTCTCTCCTCACCTACCTATCACCTCCCCAGAGACCCTCCTTCATCCCTCTCTCCTCACCTACCTATCACCTCCCCAGAGACCCTCATTCTTCCCTCTATCCTCACCTACCTATCACCTCCCCAGAGACCCTCCTTCTTCCCTCTCTCCTCACCTACCTATCACCTCCCTAGAGACCCTCCTTCTTCCCTCTCACCTCACCTGCCTATCACCTCCCCCAGTGACCCTGCTTCTTCCCTCTCTCCTCACCTACCTATCACCTCCCCCAGTGACCCTCCTTCTTCGCTCTCTCCTCACCTACCTATCACCTCCCGCAGAGACCCTCCTTCTTCCCTCTCTCCTCACCTACCTATCACCTCCCCAGTGACCCTCCTTCTTCCCTTTCTCCACACCTGCCTATCACCTCCCCAGTGACCCTCCTTCTTCCCTCTCTCCTCACCTCCCTATCACCTCCCCCATTGACCCTCCTTTTTCCCTCTCTCCTCACCAGCCTATCACCTCCCCCAGTGACCCTGCTTCTTCCCTCTCTCCTCACCTACCTATCACTTCCCCCAGTCACCCTCCTTCATCCCTCTCTCCTCACCTGGCTATCACCTCCCCAGTGACCCTCCTTCTTCCCTTTCTCCTCACCTACCTATCACCTACCCCAGTGACCCTCCTTCTTCCCTCTCTCCTCACCTACCTATCATCTCCCCCAGTGATCTTCCTTCTTCCATCTCTCCTCACCTGCCTATCACCTCCCCCAGTGACCCTACTTCTTCCCTCTCTCCTCACCTACCTATCAACTACCCCAGTGACCCTCCTTCTTCCCTCTCTCCTCACCTACCTATCATCTCCCCAGTGATCTTCCTTCTTCCATCTCTCCTCACCTGCCTATCACCTCCCCCAGTGACCCTCCTTCTTCCCTCTCTCCTCACATACCTATCACTTCCCCCAGTCACCCTCCTTCATCCCTCTCTCCTCACCTACCTATCACCTCCCCCAGTCACCATCCCTCTCTCCTCACCTGCCTATCACCTCCCCCAGAGACCCTCCTTCTTCTCTCTCTCCTCATGTACCTATCACCTCCCCAGTGACCCTCCTTCTTCCCTCTCTCCTCACCTGCCTATCACCTCCCCAGAGACTCTCCTTTTTCCCTCTCTCCTCACCTACCTATCATCTCCCCCAGTGATCTTTCTTCTTCCCTCTCTCCTCACCTGGCTATCACCTCCCCAGTGACCCTCCTTCTTCCCTTTCTCCTCACCTACCTATCACCTACCCCAGTGACCCTCCTTCTTCCCTCTCTCCTCACCTACCTATCATCTCCCCCAGTGATCTTCCTTCTTCCATCTCTCCTCACTGCCTATCACCTCCCCCAGTGACCCTCCTTCTTCCCTCTCTCCTCACCTGCCTATCACCTCCCCCAGTGACCCTCCTTCTTCCCTCTCTCCTCACCTGCCTATCACCTCCCCCAGTGATCCTCCTTCTTCTGTCTCTCCTCACCTGCCTATCACCTCCCCCAGAGACCCTCCTTCTTCCCTCTATCCTCACCTACCTATCACCTCCCCCATTGACCCTCCTACTTCCCTCTCTCCTCAACTGCCTATCACCTCCACCAGTGACCCTCCTTCTTCCCTCTCTCCTCAACTGCCTATCACCTCCCCAGTGACCCTCCTTCTTCCCTCTCTCCTCAACTGCCTATCACCTCCCCCAGTGACCCTGCTTCTTCCCTCTCTCCTCACCTACCTATCACTTCCCCCAGTGACACTCCTTCTTCCCTCTCTCCTCACCAGCCTATCACCTCCCCCAGTGACCCTGCTTCTTCCCTCTCTCCTCACCTACCTATCACTTCCCCCAGTCACCCTCCTTCATCCCTCTCTCCTCACCTACCTATCACCTCCCCCAGTCACCATCCCTCTCTCCTCACCTACCTATCCACTCCCCCAGTGACCCTCCTTCTTCCCTCTCTCCTCACCGGCCTATCACCTCCCGTGACCCTCCTTCTTCCCTCTCTCCTCACCTGCCTATCACCTCCCCCAGTGACCCTCCTTCTTCCCTTTCTCCTCACCTACCTATCACCTCCCCGGTGACCCTCCTTCTTCCCTCTCTCCTCACCTACCTATCACTTCCCCCATTGACCCTCCTTCTTCCCTCTCTCCTCACCTACCTATCCCCTCCCCCAGAGACCCTCCTTCTTCCCTCTCTCCTCACCTACCTATCCCCTCCCCCAGAGGCCCTCCTTCTTCCCTCTCTCCTCACCTACCTATCACCTCCCCCATTGACCCTCCTTCTTCCCTCTCTCCTCACCTACCTATCCACTCCCCCAGTGACCCTCCTTCTTCCCTCTCTCCTCACCTACCTATCCCCTCCTGCAGTGACCCTCCTTCTTCCCTCCCTCCTCACCTACCAATCACCTCCCCAGTGACCCTCCTTCTTCCCTTTCTCCTCACCTACCTATCACCTCCCGCAGTGACCCTCCTTCTTCCCTCTCTCCTCACCTACCTATCACCTCCCCAGTGACACTCCTTCTTCCCTCTCTCCTCACCTACCTATCACCTCCACCGTCCCTCCTTCTTCCCTCTCTCCTCACCTACCTATCACCTTGCGCAGTGACCCTCTTTCTTCCCTCTCTCCTCACCTACCTATCACCTCCCCAGTGACCCTCCTTCTTCCCTCTCTCCTCACCTACCTATCACCTCCCGCAGTGACCCTCCTTCTTCCCTCTCTCCTCACCTGCCTATCACCTCCCCAGTGACCCTCCTTCTTCCCTCTCTCCTCACCTACCTATCCCCTCCCCCAGAGACCCTCTTTCTTCCCTCTCTCGTCTCCTGCCTATCACCTCCCCAGTGACCCTCCTTCTTCCCTCTCTCCTCAGCTACCTATCACCTCCCCCAGTGACCCTCCTTCTTCCCTCTCTCCTCACCTACCTATCACCTCCCCAGAGACCCTCCTTCTTCCCTCTCTCCACACCTACCTATCACCTCCCCAGAGACCCTCCTTCTTCCCTCTCTCCTCACCTACCTATCACCTCCCCAGAGACCCTCCTTCATCCCTCTCTCCTCACCTACCTATCACCTCCCCAGAGATTCTCCTTCTTCCCTCTCTCCTCACCTACCTATCACCTCCCCAGAGACCCTCCTTCTTCCCTTTCTCCTCACCTACTTATCACCTCCCCAGAGACCCTCCTTCTTCCCTCTCTCCTCACCTACCTATCACCTCCCGAGTGACCCTCCTTCTTCCCTCTCTCCTCACCTGCCTATCACCTCCCGAGTGACCCTCCTTCTTCCCTCTCTCCTCACCTACCTATCACCTCCCCCAGTCACCATCCCTCTCTCCTCACCTACCTATCACCTTGCGCAGTGACCCTCTTTCTTCCCTCTCTCCTCACCTACCTATCACCTCCCCAGTGACCCTCCTTCTTCCCTCTCTCCTCACCTACCTATCACCTCCCGCAGTGACCCTCCTTCTTCCCTCTCTCCTCACCTGCCTATCACCTCCCCAGTGACCCTCCTTCTTCCCTCTCTCCTCACCTACCTATCCCCTCCCCCAGAGACCCTCTTTCTTCCCTCTCTCGTCTCCTGCCTATCACCTCCCCAGTGACCCTCCTTCTTCCCTCTCTCCTCAGCTACCTATCACCTCCCCCAGTGACCCTCCTTCTTCCCTCTCTCCTCACCTACCTATCACCTCCCCAGAGACCCTCCTTCTTCCCTCTCTCCACACCTACCTATCACCTCCCCAGAGACCCTCCTTCTTCCCTCTCTCCTCACCTACCTATCACCTCCCCAGAGACCCTCCTTCATCCCTCTCTCCTCACCTACCTATCACCTCCCCAGAGATTCTCCTTCTTCCCTCTCTCCTCACCTACCTATCACCTCCCCAGAGACCCTCCTTCTTCCCTTTCTCCTCACCTACTTATCACCTCCCCAGAGACCCTCCTTCTTCCCTCTCTCCTCACCTACCTATCACCTCCCGAGTGACCCTCCTTCTTCCCTCTCTCCTCACCTGCCTATCACCTCCCGAGTGACCCTCCTTCTTCCCTCTCTCCTCACCTACCTATCACCTCCCCCAGTCACCATCCCTCTCTCCTCACCTACCTATCCACTCCCCCAGTGACCCTCCTTCTTCCCTCTCTCCTCACCTACCTATCACCTCCCCAGTGACCCTCCTTCTTCCCTCTCTCCTCACCTGCCTATCACCTCCCGAGTGACCCTCCTTCTTCCCTCTCTCCTCACCTACCTATCACCTCCCCCAGTCACCATCCCTCTCTCCTCACCTACCTATCCACTCCCCCAGTGACCCTCCTTCTTCCCTCTCTCCTCACCTACCTATCACCTCCCGCAGTGACCCTCCTTCTTCCCTCTCTCCTCACCTGCCTATCACCTCCCCAGTGACCCTCCTTCTTCCCTCTCTCCTCACCTACCTATCCCCTCCCCCAGAGACCCTCTTTCTTCCCTCTCTCGTCTCCTGCCTATCACCTCCCCAGTGACCCTCCTTCTTCCCTCTCTCCTCAGCTACCTATCACCTCCCCCAGTGACCCTCCTTCTTCCCTCTCTCCTCACCTACCTATCACCTCCCCAGAGACCCTCCTTCTTCCCTCTCTCCACACCTACCTATCACCTCCCCAGAGACCCTCCTTCTTCCCTCTCTCCTCACCTACCTATCACCTCCCCAGAGACCCTCCTTCATCCCTCTCTCCTCACCTACCTATCACCTCCCCAGAGATTCTCCTTCTTCCCTCTCTCCTCACCTACCTATCACCTCCCCAGAGACCCTCCTTCTTCCCTTTCTCCTCACCTACTTATCACCTCCCCAGAGACCCTCCTTCTTCCCTCTCTCCTCACCTATCACCGCACCAGAGAACCTACTTCTTCCCTCTCTCCTCACCTACATATCACCTCCCCAGTGACCCTCCTTCTTCCCTCTCTCCTCACCTGCCTATCACCTCCCGAGTGACCCTCCTTCTTCCCTCTCTCCTCACCTACCTATCACCTCCCCCAGTCACCATCCCTCTCTCCTCACCTACCTATCCACTCCCCCAGTGACCCTCCTTCTTCCCTCTCTCCTCACCGGCCTATCACCTCCCGTGACCCTCCTTCTTCCCTCTCTCCTCACCTGCCTATCACCTCCCCCAGTGACCCTCCTTCTTCCCTTTCTCCTCACCTACCTATCACCTCCCCGGTGACCCTCCTTCTTCCCTCTCTCCTCACCTACCTATCACTTCCCCCATTGACCCTCCTTCTTCCCTCTCTCCTCACCTACCTATCCCCTCCCCCAGAGACCCTCCTTCTTCCCTCTCTCCTCACCTACCTATCCCCTCCCCCAGAGGCCCTCCTTCTTCCCTCTCTCCTCACCTACCTATCACCTCCCCCATTGACCCTCCTTCTTCCCTCTCTCCTCACCTACCTATCCACTCCCCCAGTGACCCTCCTTCTTCCCTCTCTCCTCACCTACCTATCCCCTCCTGCAGTGACCCTCCTTCTTCCCTCCCTCCTCACCTACCAATCACCTCCCCAGTGACCCTCCTTCTTCCCTTTCTCCTCACCTACCTATCACCTCCCGCAGTGACCCTCCTTCTTCCCTCTCTCCTCACCTACCTATCACCTCCCCAGAGACCCTCCTTCTTCCCTCTCTCCACACCTACCTATCACCTCCCCAGAGACCCTCCTTCTTCCCTCTCTCCTCACCTACCTATCACCTCCCCAGAGATTCTCCTTCTTCCCTCTCTCCTCACCTACCTATCACCTCCCCAGAGACCCTCCTTCTTCCCTTTCTCCTCACCTACTTATCACCTCCCCAGAGACCCTCCTTCTTCCCTCTCTCCTCACCTACCTATCACCTCCCGAGTGACCCTCCTTCTTCCCTCTCTCCTCACCTGCCTATCACCTCCCGAGTGACCCTCCTTCTTCCCTCTCTCCTCACCTACCTATCACCTCCCCCAGTCACCATCCCTCTCTCCTCACCTACCTATCCACTCCCCCAGTGACCCTCCTTCTTCCCTCTCTCCTCACCTACCTATCACCTCCCCAGTGACCCTCCTTCTTCCCTCTCTCCTCACCTGCCTATCACCTCCCGAGTGACCCTCCTTCTTCCCTCTCTCCTCACCTACCTATCACCTCCCCCAGTCACCATCCCTCTCTCCTCACCTACCTATCCACTCCCCCAGTGACCCTCCTTCTTCCCTCTCTCCTCACCTACCTATCACCTCCCGCAGTGACCCTCCTTCTTCCCTCTCTCCTCACCTGCCTATCACCTCCCCAGTGACCCTCCTTCTTCCCTCTCTCCTCACCTACCTATCCCCTCCCCCAGAGACCCTCTTTCTTCCCTCTCTCGTCTCCTGCCTATCACCTCCCCAGTGACCCTCCTTCTTCCCTCTCTCCTCAGCTACCTATCACCTCCCCCAGTGACCCTCCTTCTTCCCTCTCTCCTCACCTACCTATCACCTCCCCAGAGACCCTCCTTCTTCCCTCTCTCCACACCTACCTATCACCTCCCCAGAGACCCTCCTTCTTCCCTCTCTCCTCACCTACCTATCACCTCCCCAGAGACCCTCCTTCATCCCTCTCTCCTCACCTACCTATCACCTCCCCAGAGATTCTCCTTCTTCCCTCTCTCCTCACCTACCTATCACCTCCCCAGAGACCCTCCTTCTTCCCTTTCTCCTCACCTACTTATCACCTCCCCAGAGACCCTCCTTTTTCCCTCTCTCCTCACCTATCACCGCACCAGAGAACCTACTTCTTCCCTCTCTCCTCACCTACATATCACCTCCCCAGTGACCCTCCTTCTTCCCTCTCTCCTCACCTGCCTATCACCTCCCGAGTGACCCTCCTTCTTCCCTCTCTCCTCACCTACCTATCACCTCCCCCAGTCACCATCCCTCTCTCCTCACCTACCTATCCACTCCCCCAGTGACCCTCCTTCTTCCCTCTCTCCTCACCGGCCTATCACCTCCCGTGACCCTCCTTCTTCCCTCTCTCCTCACCTGCCTATCACCTCCCCCAGTGACCCTCCTTCTTCCCTTTCTCCTCACCTACCTATCACCTCCCCGGTGACCCTCCTTCTTCCCTCTCTCCTCACCTACCTATCACTTCCCCCATTGACCCTCCTTCTTCCCTCTCTCCTCACCTACCTATCCCCTCCCCCAGAGACCCTCCTTCTTCCCTCTCTCCTCACCTACCTATCCCCTCCCCCAGAGGCCCTCCTTCTTCCCTCTCTCCTCACCTACCTATCACCTCCCCCATTGACCCTCCTTCTTCCCTCTCTCCTCACCTACCTATCCACTCCCCCAGTGACCCTCCTTCTTCCCTCTCTCCTCACCTACCTATCCCCTCCTGCAGTGACCCTCCTTCTTCCCTCCCTCCTCACCTACCAATCACCTCCCCAGTGACCCTCCTTCTTCCCTTTCTCCTCACCTACCTATCACCTCCCGCAGTGACCCTCCTTCTTCCCTCTCTCCTCACCTACCTATCACCTCCCCAGTGACACTCCTTCTTCCCTCTCTCCTCACCTACCTATCACCTCCACCGTCCCTCCTTCTTCCCTCTCTCCTCACCTACCTATCACCTTGCGCAGTGACCCTCTTTCTTCCCTCTCTCCTCACCTACCTATCACCTCCCCAGTGACCCTCCTTCTTCCCTCTCTACTCACCTGCCTATCACCTCCCCAGTGACCCTCCTTCTTCCCTCTCTCCTCACCTACCTATCACCTCCCGCAGTGACCCTCCTTCTTCCCTCTCTCCTCACCTGCCTATCACCTCCCCAGTGACCCTCCTTCTTCCCTCTCTCCTCACCTACCTATCCCCTCCCCCAGAGACCCTCTTTCTTCCCTCTCTCGTCTCCTGCCTATCACCTCCCCAGTGACCCTCCTTCTTCCCTCTCTCCTCAGCTACCTATCACCTCCCCCAGTGACCCTCCTTCTTCCCTCTCTCCTCACCTACCTATCACCTCCCCAGAGACCCTCCTTCTTCCCTCTCTCCACACCTACCTATCACCTCCCCAGAGACCCTCCTTCTTCCCTCTCTCCTCACCTACCTATCACCTCCCCAGAGACCCTCCTTCATCCCTCTCTCCTCACCTACCTATCACCTCCCCAGAGATTCTCCTTCTTCCCTCTCTCCTCACCTACCTATCACCTCCCCAGAGACCCTCCTTCTTCCCTTTCTCCTCACCTACTTATCACCTCCCCAGAGACCCTCCTTCTTCCCTCTCTCCTCACCTATCACCGCACCAGAGAACCTACTTCTTCCCTCTCTCCTCACCTACATATCACCTCCCCAGTGACCCTCCTTCTTCCCTCTCTCCTCACCTGCCTATCACCTCCCGAGTGACCCTCCTTCTTCCCTCTCTCCTCACCTACCTATCACCTCCACAGTGACCCTCCTTCTTCCCTCTCTCCTCACCTGCCTATCACCTCCCGAGTGACCCTCCTTCTTCCCTCTCTCCTCACCTACCGATCACCTCCCCAGAGACCCTCCTTCATCCCTTTCTCCACACCTACCTATCACCTCCCCAGAGACCCTCCTTCTTTCCTCTCTCCTCACCTACCTATCACCTCCACCAGTGACCCTCCTTCTTCCCTCTCTCCTCACCTACCTATCACCTCCCCCAGAGACCCTCATTTTTCCCTCTCTCCTCACCAGCCTATCACCTCCCCCAGTGACCCTGCTTCTTCCCTCTCTCCTCACCTACCTATCACTTCCCCCAGTCACCCTCCTTCATCCCTCTCTCCTCACCTACATATCACCTCCCCCAGTCACCATCCCTCTCTCCTCACCTGCCTATCACCTCCCCCAGAGACCCTCCTTCTTCTCTCTCTCCTCATGTACCTATCACCTCCCCAGTGACCCTCCTTCTTCCCTCTCTCCTCACATGCCTATCACCTCCGCCAGTTACCCTCCTTCTTCCCTCTCTCCTCACCTGCCTATCACCTCCCCAGAGACTCTCCTTTTTCCCTCTCTCCTCACCTACCTATCATCTCCCCCAGTGATCTTTCTTCTTCCCTCTCTCCTCACCTGCCTATCACCTCCCCAGAGACTCTCCTTTTTCCCTCTCTCCTCACCTACCTATCACCTCCCCCAGTGACCCTCCTTCTTCCCTTTCTCCTCAGCTACCTATCACCTCCCCCAGAGACCCTCCTTCTTCCCTCTATCCTCACCTGCCTATCATTCCCCCAGAGACCCTCCTTCTTCCCTCTCTCCTCACCTACCTATCACCTCCCCCAGTGACCCTCCTTCTTCCCTCTCTCCTCACCTACCTATCACCTCCCCCAGTGACCCTCCTTCTTCCCTCTATCCTCACCTACCTCTCATCTCCCCAGTGATCTTCCTTCTTCCCTCTCTCCTCACCTGCCTATCACCTCCCCCAGTGCCCCTCCTTCTTCCCTTTCTCCTCACCTACCTATCACCTTCCCCAGTGACCCTCCTTCTTCCCTCTCTCCTCACCTGCCTATCACCTCCCCAGAGACTCTCCTTCTTCCCTCTCTCCTCACCTACCTATCATCTCCCCCAGTGATCTTCCTTCTTCCATCTCTCCTCACCTGCCTATCACCTCCCCCAGTGACCCTCCTTCTTCCCTCTCTCCTCACCTGCCTATCACCTCCACCAGTGACCCTCCTTCTTCTGTCTCTCCTCACCTGCCCATCACCTCCCCCAGAGACCCTCCTTCTTCCCTCTATCCTCACCTACCTATCACCTCCCCCATTGACCCTCCTACTTCCCTCTCTCCTCAACTGCCTATCACCTCCCACGGTGACCCTACTTCTTCCCTCTCTCCTCACATACCTATCACCTCCCCCAGTGACCCTCCTTCTTCCCTCTCTCCTCACCTGCCTATCAGCTCCCCCAGTGACCTCCTTCTTCCCTCTCTCCTCACCTACCTATCACCTCCCCAGTGACCCTCCTTCTTCCCTCTATCCTCACCTACCTCTCATCTCCCCCAGTGATCTTCCTTCTTCCCTCTCTCCTCACCTGCCTATCACCTCCCCCAGTGACCCTCCTTTTTCCCTCTCTCCTCACCTACCTATCACCTCCCCAGAGACCCTCCTTCTTCCCTCTCTCCTAACCTACCTACACCTCCCCAGAGACCCTCCTTCTTCCATCTCTCCTCACCTACCTATCACCTACCCAGTGACCCTCCTTCTTCCCTCTCTCCTCACCTACCTATCACCTCCCCCAGAGACCCTCCTTCTTCCCTTTCTCCTCACCTACCTATCACGTCCCCCAGTGACCCTCCTTCTTCCCTCTCTCCTCACCTACCTATTACCTCCCCCAGAGACCCTCCTTCTTCCCTCTCTCCTCACCTGCCTATCACCTCCCCAGTGACCCTCCTTCTTCCCTCTCTCCTCACCTACCTATCAACTCCCCCAGTGACCCTCCTTCTTCACTCTCTCCTCACCTACCTATCAACTCCCCAGAGACCCTCCTTTTTCCCTCTCTCCTCACCTACCTATCACCTCCCCAGAGACCCTCCTTCTTCCCTCTCTCCTCACCTACCTATCACCTCCCCAGAGACCCTCCTTCATCCCTCTCTCCTCACCTACCTATCACCACCCCAGAGACCCTCATTCTTCCCTCTATCCTCACCTACCTATCACCTCCCCAGAGACCCTCCTTCTTCCCTCTCTCCTCACCTACCTATCACCTCCCTAGAGACCCTCCTTCTTCCCTCTCACCTCACCGGCCTATCACCTCCCCCAGTGACCCTGCTTCTTCCCTCTCTCCTCACCTACCTATCACCTCCCCCAGTGACCCTCCTTCTTCGCTCTCTCCTCACCTACCTATCACCTCCCGCAGAGACCCTCCTTCTTCCCTCTCTCCTCACCTACCTATCACCTCCCCAGTGACCCTCCTTCTTCCCTTTCTCCACACCTGCCTATCACCTCCCCAGTGACCCTCCTTCTTCCCTCTCTCCTCACCTCCCTATCACCTCCCCCATTGACCCTCCTTCTTCCCTCTCTCCTCACCTACCTATCACCTCCCCCATTGACCCTCCTTCTTCCCTCTCTCCTCACCTACCTATCCACTCCCCCAGTGACCCTCCTTCTTCCCTCTCTCCTCACCTACCTATCCCCTCCTGCAGTGACCCTCCTTCTTCCCTCCCTCCTCACCTACCAATCACCTCCCCAGTGACCCTCCTTCTTCCCTTTCTCCTCACCTACCTATCACCTCCCGCAGTGACCCTCCTTCTTCCCTCTCTCCTCACCTACCTATCACCTCCCCAGTGACACTCCTTCTTCCCTCTCTCCTCACCTACCTATCACCTCCACCGTCCCTCCTTCTTCCCTCTCTCCTCACCTACCTATCACCTTGCGCAGTGACCCTCTTTCTTCCCTCTCTCCTCACCTACCTATCACCTCCCCAGTGACCCTCCTTCTTCCCTCTCTCCTCACCTACCTATCACCTCCCGCAGTGACCCTCCTTCTTCCCTCTCTCCTCACCTGCCTATCACCTCCCCAGTGACCCTCCTTCTTCCCTCTCTCCTCACCTACCTATCCCCTCCCCCAGAGACCCTCTTTCTTCCCTCTCTCGTCTCCTGCCTATCACCTCCCCAGTGACCCTCCTTCTTCCCTCTCTCCTCAGCTACCTATCACCTCCCCCAGTGACCCTCCTTCTTCCCTCTCTCCTCACCTACCTATCACCTCCCCAGAGACCCTCCTTCTTCCCTCTCTCCACACCTACCTATCACCTCCCCAGAGACCCTCCTTCTTCCATCTCTCCTCACCTACCTATCACCTCCCCAGAGACCCTCCTTCATCCCTCTCTCCTCACCTACCTATCACCTCCCCAGAGATTCTCCTTCTTCCCTCTCTCCTCACCTACCTATCACCTCCCCAGAGACCCTCCTTCTTCCCTTTCTCCTCACCTACTTATCACCTCCCCAGAGACCCTCCTTCTTCCCTCTCTCCTCACCTACCTATCACCTCCCGAGTGACCCTCCTTCTTCCCTCTCTCCTCACCTGCCTATCACCTCCCGAGTGACCCTCCTTCTTCCCTCTCTCCTCACCTACCTATCACCTCCCCCAGTCACCATCCCTCTCTCCTCACCTACCTATCCACTCCCCCAGTGACCCTCCTTCTTCCCTCTCTCCTCACCTACCTATCACCTCCCCAGTGACCCTCCTTCTTCCCTCTCTCCTCACCTGCCTATCACCTCCCGAGTGACCCTCCTTCTTCCCTCTCTCCTCACCTACCTATCACCTCCCCCAGTCACCATCCCTCTCTCCTCACCTACCTATCCACTCCCCCAGTGACCCTCCTTCTTCCCTCTCTCCTCACCTACCTATCACCTCCCGCAGTGACCCTCCTTCTTCCCTCTCTCCTCACCTGCCTATCACCTCCCCAGTGACCCTCCTTCTTCCCTCTCTCCTCACCTACCTATCCCCTCCCCCAGAGACCCTCTTTCTTCCCTCTCTCGTCTCCTGCCTATCACCTCCCCAGTGACCCTCCTTCTTCCCTCTCTCCTCAGCTACCTATCACCTCCCCCAGTGACCCTCCTTCTTCCCTCTCTCCTCACCTACCTATCACCTCCCCAGAGACCCTCCTTCTTCCCTCTCTCCACACCTACCTATCACCTCCCCAGAGACCCTCCTTCTTCCCTCTCTCCTCACCTACCTATCACCTCCCCAGAGACCCTCCTTCATCCCTCTCTCCTCACCTACCTATCACCTCCCCAGAGATTCTCCTTCTTCCCTCTCTCCTCACCTACCTATCACCTCCCCAGAGACCCTCCTTCTTCCCTTTCTCCTCACCTACTTATCACCTCCCCAGAGACCCTCCTTCTTCCCTCTCTCCTCACCTATCACCGCACCAGAGAACCTACTTCTTCCCTCTCTCCTCACCTACATATCACCTCCCCAGTGACCCTCCTTCTTCCCTCTCTCCTCACCTGCCTATCACCTCCCGAGTGACCCTCCTTCTTCCCTCTCTCCTCACCTACCTATCACCTCCCCCAGTCACCATCCCTCTCTCCTCACCTACCTATCCACTCCCCCAGTGACCCTCCTTCTTCCCTCTCTCCTCACCGGCCTATCACCTCCCGTGACCCTCCTTCTTCCCTCTCTCCTCACCTGCCTATCACCTCCCCCAGTGACCCTCCTTCTTCCCTTTCTCCTCACCTACCTATCACCTCCCCGGTGACCCTCCTTCTTCCCTCTCTCCTCACCTACCTATCACTTCCCCCATTGACCCTCCTTCTTCCCTCTCTCCTCACCTACCTATCCCCTCCCCCAGAGACCCTCCTTCTTCCCTCTCTCCTCACCTACCTATCCCCTCCCCCAGAGGCCCTCCTTCTTCCCTCTCTCCTCACCTACCTATCACCTCCCCCATTGACCCTCCTTCTTCCCTCTCTCCTCACCTACCTATCCACTCCCCCAGTGACCCTCCTTCTTCCCTCTCTCCTCACCTACCTATCCCCTCCTGCAGTGACCCTCCTTCTTCCCTCCCTCCTCACCTACCAATCACCTCCCCAGTGACCCTCCTTCTTCCCTTTCTCCTCACCTACCTATCACCTCCCGCAGTGACCCTCCTTCTTCCCTCTCTCCTCACCTACCTATCACCTCCCCAGTGACACTCCTTCTTCCCTCTCTCCTCACCTACCTATCACCTCCACCGTCCCTCCTTCTTCCCTCTCTCCTCACCTACCTATCACCTTGCGCAGTGACCCTCTTTCTTCCCTCTCTCCTCACCTACCTATCACCTCCCCAGTGACCCTCCTTCTTCCCTCTCTACTCACCTGCCTATCACCTCCCCAGTGACCCTCCTTCTTCCCTCTCTCCTCACCTACCTATCACCTCCCGCAGTGACCCTCCTTCTTCCCTCTCTCCTCACCTGCCTATCACCTCCCCAGTGACCCTCCTTCTTCCCTCTCTCCTCACTTACCTATCCCCTCCCCCAGAGACCCTCTTTCTTCCCTCTCTCGTCTCCTGCCTATCACCTCCCCAGTGACCCTCCTTCTTCCCTCTCTCCTCAGCTACCTATCACCTCCCCCAGTGACCCTCCTTCTTCCCTCTCTCCTCACCTACCTATCACCTCCCCAGAGACCCTCCTTCTTCCCTCTCTCCACACCTACCTATCACCTCCCCAGAGACCCTCCTTCTTCCCTCTCTCCTCACCTACCTATCACCTCCCCAGAGACCCTCCTTCATCCCTCTCTCCTCACCTACCTATCACCTCCCCAGAGATTCTCCTTCTTCCCTCTCTCCTCACCTACCTATCACCTCCCCAGAGACCCTCCTTCTTCCCTTTCTCCTCACCTACTTATCACCTCCCCAGAGACCCTCCTTCTTCCCTCTCTCCTCACCTATCACCGCACCAGAGAACCTACTTCTTCCCTCTCTCCTCACCTACATATCACCTCCCCAGTGACCCTCCTTCTTCCCTCTCTCCTCACCTGCCTATCACCTCCCGAGTGACCCTCCTTCTTCCCTCTCTCCTCACCTACCTATCACCTCCCCAGTGACCCTCCTTCTTCCCTCTCTCCTCACCTGCCTATCACCTCCCGAGTGACCCTCCTTCTTCCCTCTCTCCTCACCTACCGATCACCTCCCCAGAGACCCTCCTTCATCCCTTTCTCCACACCTACCTATCACCTCCCCAGAGACCCTCCTTCTTTCCTCTCTCCTCACCTACCTATCACCTCCACCAGTGACCCTCCTTCTTCCCTCTCTCCTCACCTACCTATCACCTCCCCCAGAGACCCTCATTTTTCCCTCTCTCCTCACCAGCCTATCACCTCCCCCAGTGACCCTGCTTCTTCCCTCTCTCCTCACCTACCTATCACTTCCCCCAGTCACCCTCCTTCATCCCTCTCTCCTCACCTACATATCACCTCCCCCAGTCACCATCCCTCTCTCCTCACCTGCCTATCACCTCCCCCAGAGACCCTCCTTCTTCTCTCTCTCCTCATGTACCTATCACCTCCCCAGTGACCCTCCTTCTTCCCTCTCTCCTCACATGCCTATCACCTCCGCCAGTTACCCTCCTTCTTCCCTCTCTCCTCACCTGCCTATCACCTCCCCAGAGACTCTCCTTTTTCCCTCTCTCCTCACCTACCTATCATCTCCCCCAGTGATCTTTCTTCTTCCCTCTCTCCTCACCTGCCTATCACCTCCCCAGAGACTCTCCTTTTTCCCTCTCTCCTCACCTACCTATCACCTCCCCCAGTGACCCTCCTTCTTCCCTTTCTCCTCAGCTACCTATCACCTCCCCCAGAGACCCTCCTTCTTCCCTCTATCCTCACCTGCCTATCATTCCCCCAGAGACCCTCCTTCTTCCCTCTCTCCTCACCTACCTATCACCTCCCCCAGTGACCCTCCTTCTTCCCTCTCTCCTCACCTACCTATCAGCTCCCCCAGTGACCCTCCTTCTTCCCTCTATCCTCACCTACCTCTCATCTCCCCAGTGATCTTCCTTCTTCCCTCTCTCCTCACCTGCCTATCACCTCCCCCAGTGCCCCTCCTTCTTCCCTTTCTCCTCACCTACCTATCACCTTCCCCAGTGACCCTCCTTCTTCCCTCTCTCCTCACCTGCCTATCACCTCCCCAGAGACTCTCCTTCTTCCCTCTCTCCTCACCTACCTATCATCTCCCCCAGTGATCTTCCTTCTTCCATCTCTCCTCACCTGCCTATCACCTCCCCCAGTGACCCTCCTTCTTCCCTCTCTCCTCACCTGCCTATCACCTCCACCAGTGACCCTCCTTCTTCTGTCTCTCCTCACCTGCCCATCACCTCCCCCAGAGACCCTCCTTCTTCCCTCTATCCTCACCTACCTATCACCTCCCCCATTGACCCTCCTACTTCCCTCTCTCCTCAACTGCCTATCACCTCCCACGGTGACCCTACTTCTTCCCTCTCTCCTCACATACCTATCACCTCCCCCAGTGACCCTCCTTCTTCCCTCTCTCCTCACCTGCCTATCAGCTCCCCCAGTGACCCTCCTTCTTCCCTCTCTCCTCACCTACCTATCACCTCCCCAGTGACCCTCCTTCTTCCCTCTATCCTCACCTACCTCTCATCTCCCCCAGTGATCTTCCTTCTTCCCTCTCTCCTCACCTGCCTATCACCTCCCCCAGTGACCCTCCTTTTTCCCTCTCTCCTCACCTACCTATCACCTCCCCAGAGACCCTCCTTCTTCCCTCTCTCCTAACCTACCTACACCTCCCCAGAGACCCTCCTTCTTCCATCTCTCCTCACCTACCTATCACCTACCCAGTGACCCTCCTTCTTCCCTCTCTCCTCACCTACCTATCACCTCCCCCAGAGACCCTCCTTCTTCCCTTTCTCCTCACCTACCTATCACGTCCCCCAGTGACCCTCCTTCTTCCCTCTCTCCTCACCTACCTATCACCTCCCCCAGAGACCCTCCTTCTTCCCTCTCTCCTCACCTGCCTATCACCTCCCCAGTGACCCTCCTTCTTCCCTCTCTCCTCACCTACCTATCAACTCCCCCAGTGACCCTCCTTCTTCACTCTCTCCTCACCTACCTATCAACTCCCCAGAGACCCTCCTTTTTCCCTCTCTCCTCACCTACCTATCACCTCCCCAGAGACCCTCCTTCTTCCCTCTCTCCTCACCTACCTATCACCTCCCCAGAGACCCTCCTTCATCCCTCTCTCCTCACCTACCTATCACCTCCCCAGAGACCCTCATTCTTCCCTCTATCCTCACCTACCTATCACCTCCCCAGAGACCCTCCTTCTTCCCTCTCTCCTCACCTACCTATCACCTCCCTATAGACCCTCCTTCTTCCCTCTCACCTCACCGGCCTATCACCTCCCCCAGTGACCCTGCTTCTTCCCTCTCTCCTCACCTACCTATCACCTCCCCCAGTGACCCTCCTTCTTCGCTCTCTCCTCACCTACCTATCACCTCCCGCAGAGACCCTCCTTCTTCCCTCTCTCCTCACCTACCTATCACCTCCCCAGTGACCCTCCTTCTTCCCTTTCTCCACACCTGCCTATCACCTCCCCAGTGACCCTCCTTCTTCCCTCTCTCCTCACCTCCCTATCACCTCCCCCATTGACCCTCCTTCTTCCCTCTCTCCTCACCTACCTATCACCTCCCCCATTGACCCTCCTTCTTCCCTCTCTCCTCACCTACCTATCCCCTCCCCCAGTGACCCTCCTTCTTCCCTCTCTCCTCACCTACCTATCACCTCCCCAGTGACCCTCCTTCTTCCCTCTCTCCTCACATACCTATCTCCTCCCCCATTGACCCTCCTTCTTCCCTCTCTCCTCACCTACCTAGCACCTCCCCAGTGACCCTCCTACTTCCCTCTCTCCTCACCTGCCTATCACCTCCCCAGAGACTCTCCTTCTTCCCTCTCTCCTCACCTACCTATAATCTCCCCCAGTGATCTTCCTTCTTCCCTCTCTCCTCACCTATCTCCTCACCAGAGACCCTCCTTCTTCGCTCTCTCCTCACCTACCTATCACCTCCCGCAGAGACCCTCCTTCTTCCCTCTCTCCTCACCTACCTATCACCTCCCCAGTGACCCTCCTTCTTCCCTTTCTCCACACCTGCCTATCACCTCCCCAGTGACCCTCCTTCTTCCCTCTCTCCTCACCTACCTATCACCTCCCCCATTGACCCTCCTTCTTCGCTCTCTCCTCACCTACCTATCCCCTCACCCAGAGACCCTCCTTCTTCCCTCTCTCCTCACCTACCTATCCCCTCCCCCAGAGACACTCCTTCTTCCCTCTCTCCTCACCTACCTATCACCTCCCCCATTGACCCTCCTTCTTCCCTCTCTCCTCACCTACCTATCCACTCCCCCAGTGACCCTCCTTCTTCCCTCTCTCCTCACCTACCTATCACCTCCCCAGTGACCCTCCTTCTTCCCACTCTCCTCACATACCTATCTCCTCCCCCATTGACCCTCCTTCTTCCCTCTCTCCTCACCTACCTAGAACCTCCCCAGTGACCCTCCTTCTTCCCTCTCTCCTCACCTGCTTATCACCTCCCCAGAGACTCTCCTTCTTCCCTCTCTCCTCACCTACCTATAATCTCCCCCAGTGATCTTCCTTCTTCCCTCTCTCCTCACCTGGCTATCACCTCCCCCAGTGACCCTCCTTCTTCCCTCTCTCCTCACCTACCTATCACCTCCCCCAGAGACCCTCCTTCTTCCCTCTCTCCTCACCTGCCTATCACCTCCCCAGTGACCCTCCTGCTTCCCTCTCTCCTCACCTACCTATCACCTCCCCCAGTGACCCTCCTTCTTCCCTCTCTCCTCACATGCCTATCACCTCCGCCAGTTACCCTCCTTCTTCCCTTTCTCCTCACCTACCTATCACCTCCCCAGTGACCCTCCTTCTTCCTTCTCTCCTCACCTGCCTATCACCTCCCCAGAGACTCTCCTTTTTCCCTCTCTCCTCACCTACCTATCATCTCCCCCAGTGATCTTTCTTCTTCCCTCTCTCCTCACCTGGCTATTACCTCCCCCAGTGACCCTCCTTCTTCCCTTTCTCCTCAGCTACCTATCACCTCCCCCAGAGACCCTCCTTCTTCCCTCTATCCTCACCTGCCTATCATTCCCCCAGAGACCCTCCTTCTTCCCTCTCTCCTCACCTACCTATCACCTCCCCCAGTGACCCTCCTTCTTCCCTCTCTCCTCACCTACCTATCACCTCCCCCAGTGACCCTCCTTCTTCTGTCTCTCCTCACCTGCCTATCACCTCCCCCAGAGTCCCTCCTTCTTCCCTCTATCCTCACCTACCTATCACCTCCCCCATTGACCCTCCTTCTTCCCTCTCTCCTCAACTGCCTATCACCTCCCACGGTGACCCTACTTCTTCCCTCTCTCCTCACATACCTATCACCTCCCCCAGTGACCCTCCTTCATCCCTCTCTCCTCACCTGCCTATCACCTACCCCAGTGACCCTCCTTCTTCCCTTTCACCTCTCCTACCTATCACCTCCCCCAGAGACCCTCCTTCTTCCCTCTATCCTCACCTGCCTATCATTCCCCCAGAGACCCTCCTTCTTCCCTCTCTCCTCACCTACCTATCACCTCCCCCAGTGACCCTCCTTCTTCCCTCTCTCCTCACCTGCCTATCACCTCCCCCAGTGACCCTCCTTCTTCCCTCTCTCCTCACCTACCTATCACCTCCCCAGTGACCCTCCTTCTTCCCTCTATCCTCACCTACCTCTCATCTCCCCCAGTGATCTTCCTTCTTCCCTCTCTCCTCACCTGCCTATCACCTCCCCCAGTGACCCTCCTTTTTCCCTCTCTCCTCACCTACCTATCACCTCCCCAGAGACCCTCCTTCTTCCCACTCTCCTCACATACCTATCTCCTCCCCATTGACCCTCCTTCTTCCCTCTCTCCTCACCTGCCTATCACCTCCCCCAGTGACCCTCCTTCTTCTGTCTCTCCTCACCTGCCTATCACCTCCCCCAGAGTCCCTCCTTCTTCCCTCTATCCTCACCTACCTATCACCTCCCCCATTGACCCTCCTTCTTCCCTCTCTCCTCAACTGCCTATCACCTCCCACGGTGACCCTACTTCTTCCCTCTCTCCTCACATACCTATCAACTCCCCCAGTGACCCTCCTTCATCCCTCTCTCCTCACCTGCCTATCACCTCCCCCAGTGACCCTCCTTCTTCCCTTTCACCTCACCTACCTATCACCTCCCCCAGAGACCCTCCTTCTTCCCTCTATCCTCACCTGCCTATCATTCCCCCAGAGACCCTCCTTCTTCCCTCTCTCCTCACCTACCTATCACCTCCCCCAGTGATGTTCCTTCTTCCCTCTCTCCTCACCTGCCTATCACCTCCCCCAGTGACCCTCCTTTTTCCCTCTCTCCTCACCTACCTATCACCTCCCCAGAGACCCTCCTTCTTCCCTCTCTCCTAACCTACCTATCACCTCCCCAGAGACCCTCCTTCTTCCATCTCTCCTCACCTACCTATCACCTCCCCAGTGACCCTCCTTCTTCCCTCTCTCCTCACCTGCCTATCACCTCCCCAGTGACCCTCCTTCTTCCCTCTCTCCTCACCTACCTATCACCTCCCCCAGTGACCCTCCTTCTTCCCTCTCTCCTCACCTACCTATCACCTCCCCAGAGACCCTCCTTCCCTCTCTCCTCAGCTACCTATCCCCTCCCCGGAGACCCTCCTTCTTCCCTCTCTCCTCACCTACCTATCACCTCCACAGAGACCCTCCTTCTTCCCTCTCTTCTCACCTACCTATCACCTCCCCAGAGACCCTCCTTCTATCCTCTCTCCTCACCTACCTATCACCTCCCCAGAGACCCTCCTTCTTCCCTCTCTCCTCACCGGCCTATCACCTCCCCCAGTGACCCTCCTTCTTCCCTCTCTCCTCACCTATCTCCTCACCAGAGACCCTCCTTCTTCCCTCTCTCCTCACCTACCTATCACCTCCCCAGATACCCTCCTTCTTCCCTCTCTCCTCACCGGCCTATCACCTCCCCCAGTGACCCTCCTTCTTCCCTCTCTCCTCACCTATCTCCTCACCAGAGACCCTCCTTCTTCCCTCTCTCCGCACCTACCTATCACCTCCCGCAGAGACCCTCCTTCTTCCCTCACTCCTCACCTACCTATCACCTCCCCAGTGACCCTCCTTCTTCCCTTTCTCCTCACCTGCCTATCACCTCCCCAGAGACCCTCCTTCTTCCCTCTCTCCTCACCTAACTATCACCTCCCCAGAGACCCTCCTTCTTCCCTTTCTCCTCACCTGCCTATCACCTCCCCAGAGACCCTCCTTCTTCCCTCTCTCCTCACCTAACTATCACCTCCCCAGAGACCCTCCTTCTTCCCTCTCTCCGCACCTGCCTATCACCTCCCCAGTGATCTTCCTTCTTCCCTCTCTCCTCACCTGCCTATCACCTCCCCCAGTGACCCTCCTTCTTCCCTCTCTCCTCACCTGCCTATCACCTCCCCAGTGACCCTCCTTCTTCTGTCTCTCCTCACCTGCCTATCACCTCCCCAGAGACCCTCCTTCTTCCCTCTATCCTCACCTACCTATCACCTCCCCCAGTGACTCTCCTTCTTCCCTCTCTCTTCAACTGCCTATCACCTCCCAAGGTGACCCTACTTCTTCCCTCTCTCCTCACCTACCTATCACCTCCCCCATTGACCCTCCTTATTCCCTCTCTCCTCACCTACCAATCACCTCCCCAGTGACCCACCTTCTTCCCTCTCTCCTCACCTACCTATCACCTCCCCAGAGACTCTCCTTCTTCCCTGTCTCCTCACCTACGAATAACCTCCCCCAGTGATCCTCCTTCTTCCCTCTCTCCTCACCTACCTATCACCTCCCCAGTGACCCTCCTTCTTCCCTCTCTCCTCACCTACCTATCACATCCCCAGTGACCCTCCTTCTTCCCTCTCTCCTCACCTACCTATCACCTCCCCAGTGACCCTCCTTCTTCCCTCTCTCCTCACCTACCTATCACATCCCCAGTGACCCTCCTTCTTCCCTCTATCCTCACCTGCCTATCACCTCCCCAGAGACGCTCCTTCTTCCCTCTATCCGCACCTGCCTATCACCTCCCCCAGTGACCCTTCTTCTTCCCTCTCTCCTCACCTGCCTATCACCTCCCCAGTGACCCTCCTTCTTCCCTCTCTCCTCACCTACCTATCATCTCCCCCAGTGATCTTCCTTCTTCCCTCTCTCCTCACCTGCCTATCACCTCCCCCAGTGACCCTCCTTCTTCCCTCTCTCCTCACCTGCCTATCACCTCCCCCAGTGACCCTCCTTCTTCCCTCTCTCCTCACCTACCTATCACCTCCCCCATTGACCCTCCTTCTTCCCTCTCTCCTCAACTGCCTATCACCTCCCACGGTGACCCTACTTCTTCCCTCTCTCCTCACATACCTATCACCTCCCCCAGTGACCCTCCTTCATCCCTCTCTCCTCACCTGCCTATCACCTCCCCCAGTGACCCTCCTACTTCCCTTTCACCTCACCTACCTATCACCTCCCCCAGAGACCCTCCTTCTTCCCTCTATCATCACCTGCCTATCATTCCCCCAGAGACCCTCCTTCTTCCCTCTCTCCTCACCTACCTATCACCTCCCCCAGTGACCCTCCTTCTTCCCTCTCTCCTCACCTGCCTATCACCTCCCCCAGTGACCCCCCTCCTTCCCTCTCTCCTCACCTACCTATCACCTCCCCAGTGACCCTCCTTCTTCCCTCTATGCTCACCTACCTCTCATCTCCCCCAGTGATCTTCCTTCTTCCCTCTCTCCTCACCTGCCTATCACCTCCCCCAGTGACCCTCCTTTTTCCCTCTCTCCTCACCTACCTATCACCTCCCCAGAGACCCTCCTTCTTCCCACTCTCCTCACATACCTATCTCCTCCCCCATTGACCCTCCTTCTTTCCTCTCTCCTCACCTGCCTATCACCTCCCCCAGTGACCCTCCTTCTTCTGTCTCTCCTCACCTGCCTATCACCTCCCCCAGAGTCCCTCCTTCTTCCCTCTATCCTCACCTACCTATCACCTCCCCCATTGACCCTCCTTCTTCCCTCTCTCCTCAACTGCCTATCACCTCCCACGGTGACCCTACTTCTTCCCTCTCTCCTCACATACCTATCACCTCCCCCAGTGACCCTCCTTCATCCCTCTCTCCTCACCTGCCTATCACCTCCCCCAGTGACCCTCCTTCTTCCCTTTCACCTCACCTACCTATCACCTCCCCCAGAGACCCTCCTTCTTCCCTCTATCCTCACCTGCCTATCATTCCCCCAGAGACCCTCCTTCTTCCCTCTCTCCTCACCTGCCTATCACCTCCCCCAGTGACCCTCCTTTTTCCCTCTCTCCTCACCTACCTATCACCTCCCCAGAGACCCTCCTTCTTCCCTCTCTCCTAACCTACCTATCACCTCCCCAGAGACCCTCCTTCTTCCATCTCTCCTCACCTACCTATCACCTCCCCAGTGACCCTCCTTCTTCCCTCTCTCCTCACCTGCCTATCACCTCCCCAGTGACCCTCCTTCTTCCCTCTCTCCTCACCTACCTATCACCTCCCCAGTGACCCTCCTTCTTCCCTCTCTCCTCACCTACCTATCACCTCCCGAGACCCTCCTTCCCTCTCTCCTCAGCTACCTATCACCTCCGCAGAAACCCTCCTTCTTCCCTCTCTCCTCACCTACCTATCACCTCCACAGAGACCCTCCTTCTTCCCTCTCTCCTCACCTACCTATCACCTCCCCAGAGACCCTCCTTCTATCCTCTCTCCTCACCTACCTATCACCTCCCCAGAGACCCTCCTTCTTCCCTCTCTCCTCACCGGCCTATCACCTCCCCCAGTGACCCTCCTTCTTCCCTCTCTCCTCACCTATCTCCTCACCAGAGGCCCTCCTTCTTCCCTCTCTCCTCACCTACCTATCACCTCCCCAGAGACCCTCCTTCTTCCCTCTCTCCTCACCGGCCTATCACCTCCCCCAGTGACCCTCCTTCTTCCCTCTCTCCTCACCTATCTCCTCACCAGAGATCCTCCTTCTTCCCTCTCTCCTCACCTACCTATCACCTCCCGCAGAGACCCTCCTTCTTCCCTCTCTCCTCACCTACCTATCACCTCCCGCAGAGACCCTCCTACTTCCCTCTCTCCTCACCTGCCTATCACCTCCCCCAGTGACCCTCCTTCTTCCCTCTCTCCTCACCTGCCTATCACCTCCCCCAGTGACCCTCCTTCTTCTGTCTCTCCTCACCTGCCTATCACCTCCCCAGAGACCCTCCTTCTTCCCTCTATCCTCACCTACCTATCACCTCCCCAGTGACCCTCCTTCTTCCCTCTCTCCTCACCGGCCTATCACCTCCCCCAGTGACCCTCCTTCTTCCCTCTCTCCTCACCTTTCTCCTCACCAGAGACCCTCCTTCTTCCCTCTCTCCTCACCTACCTATCACCTCCCGCAGAGACCCTCCTTCTTCCCTCTATCCTCACCTACCTATCACCTCCCCCAGTGACCCTCCTTCTTCCCTCTCTCTTCAACTGCCTATCACCTCCCAAGGTGACCCTACTTCTTCCCTCTCTCCTCACCTACCTATCACCTCCCCCATTGACCCTCCTTATTCCCTCTCTCCTCACCTACCAATCACCTCCCCAGTGACCCACCTTCTTCCCTCTCTCCTCACCTACCTATCACCTCCCCAGAGACTCTCCTTCTTCCCTGTCTCCTCACCTACGAATAACCTCCCCCAGTGATCCTCCTTCTTCCCTCTCTCCTCACCTACCTATCACCTCCCCAGTGACCCTCCTTCTTCCCTCTCTCCTCACCTACCTATCACATCCCCAGTGACCCTCCTTCTTGCCTCTATCCTCACCTGCCTATCACCTCCCCAGAGACCCTCCTTCTTCCCTCTATCCGCACCTGCCTATCACCTCCCCCAGTGACCCTCCTTCTTCCCTCTCTCCTCACCTGCCTATCACCTCCCCCAGTGATCCTCCTTCTTCCCTTTCTCCTCACCTGCCTATCACCTCCCCAGTGACCCTCCTTCTTCCCTCTATCCTCACCTACCTATCACCTCCCCCAGTGACCCTCCTTCTTCCCTCTCTCCTCACCTGCCTATCACCTCCCCAGAGACTCTCCTTTTTCCCTCTCTCCTCACCTACCTATCATCTCCCCCAGTGATCTTCCTTCTTCCCTCTCTCCTCACCTGCCTATCACCTCCCCCAGTGACCCTCCTTCTTCCCTCTCTCCTCACCTGCCTATCACCTCCCCCAGTGACCCTCCTTCTATCCTCTCTCCTCACCTACCTATCACCTCCCCAGAGACCCTCCTTCTTCCCTCTCTCCTCACCGGCCTATCACCTCCCCCAGTGACCCTCCTTCTTCCCTCTCTCCTCACCTATCTCCTCACCAGAGACCCTCCTTCTTCCCTCTCTCCTCACCTACCTATCACCTCCCCAGAGACCCTCCTTCTTCCCTCTCTCCTCACCGGCCTATCACCTCCCCCAGTGACCCTCCTTCTTCCCTCTCTCCTCACCTATCTCCTCACCAGAGACCCCCTTTCTTCCCTCTCTCCTCACCTACCTATCACCTCCCGCAGAGACCCTCCTTCTTCCCTCTCTCCTCACCTACCTATCACCTCCCCAGTGACCCTCCTTCTTCCCTTTCTCCTCACCTGCCTATCACATCCCCAGTGATCTTCCTTCTTCCCTCTCTCCTCACCTGCCTATCACCTCCCCCAGTGACCCTCCTTCTTCCCTCTCTCCTCACCTGCCTATCACCTCCCCCAGTCACCCTCCTTCTTCTGTCTCTCCTCACCTGCCTATCACCTCCCCAGAGACCCTCCTTCTTCCCTCTATCCTCACCTACCTATCACCTCCCCCAGTGACTCTCCTTCTTCCCTCTCTCTTCAACTGCCTATCACCTCCCAAGGTGACCCTACTTCTTCCCTCTCTCCTCACCTACCTATCACCTCCCCCATTGACCCTCCTTATTCCCTCTCTCCTCACCTACCAATCACCTCCCCAGTGACCCACCTTCTTCCCTCTCTCCTCACCTACCTATCACATCCCCAGTGACCCTCCTTCTTCCCTCTATCCTCACCTGCCTATCACCTCCCCAGTGACCATCCTTCTTCCCTCTATCCTCACCTGCCTATCACCTCCCCAGAGACGCTCCTTCTTCCCTCTATCCGCACCTGCCTATCACCTCCCCCAGTGACCCTCCTTCTTCCCTCTATCCTCACCTACCTCTCATCTCCCCAGTGATCTTCCTTCTTCCCTCTCTCCTCACCTGCCTATCACCTCCCCCAGTGACCCTCCTTCTTCCCTCTCTCCTCACATACCTATCACCTCCCCCAGTGACCCTCCTTCATCCCTCTCTCCTCACCTGCCTATCACCTCCCCCAGTGACACTCCTTCTTCCCTTTCACCTCACCTACCTATCACCTCCCCCAGAGACCCTCCTTCTTCCCTCTATCCTCACCTGCCTATCATTCCCCCAGAGACCCTCCTTCTTCCCTCTCTCCTCACCTGCCTATCACCTCCCCCAGTGACCCTCCTTTTTCCCTCTCTCCTCACCTACCTATCACCTCCACAGAGACCCTCCTTCTTCCCTCTCTCCTCACCTACCTATCACCTCCCCAGAGACCCTCCTTCTATCCTCTCTCCTCACCTACCTATCACCTCCCCAGAGACCCTCCTTCTTCCCTCTCTCCTCACCGGCCTATCACCTCCCCCAGTGACCCTCCTTCTTCCCTCTCTCCTCACCTATCTCCTCACCAGAGACCCTCCTTCTTCCCTCTCTCCTCACTACCTATCACCTCCCCAGAGACCCTCCTTCTTCCCTCTCTCCTCACCGGCCTATCACCTCCCCCAGTGACCCTCCTTCTTCCCTCTCTCCTCACCTATCTCCTCACCAGAGACCCTCCTTCTTCCCTCTCTCCTCACCTACCTATCACCTCCCGCAGAGACCCTCCTTCTTCCCTCTCTCCTCACCTACCTATCACCTCCCCAGTGACCCTCCTTCTTCCCTTTCTCCTCACCTGCCTATCACCTCCCCAGTGATCTTCCTTCTTCCCTCTCTCCTCACCTGCCTATCACCTCCCCCAGTGACCCTCCTTCTTCCCTCTCTCCTCACCTGCCTATCACCTCCCCCAGTGACCCTCCTTCTTCTGTCTCTCCTCACCTGCCTATCACCTCCCCAGAGACCCTCCTTCTTCCCTCTATCCTCACCTACCTATCACCTCCCCCAGTGACTCTCCTTCTTCCCTCTCTCTTCAACTGCCTATCACCTCCCAAGGTGACCCTACTTCTTCCCTCTCTCCTCACCTACCTATCACCTCCCCCATTGACCCTCCTTATTCCCTCTCTCCTCACCTACCAATCACCTCCCCAGTGACCCACCTTCTTCCCTCTATCCTCACCTACCTATCACCTCCCCAGAGACTCTCCTTCTTCCCTGTCTCCTCACCTACGAATAACCTCCCCCAGTGATCCTCCTTCTTCCCTCTCTCCTCACCTACCTATCACCTCCCCAGTGACCCACCTTCTTCCCTCTCTCCTCACCTACCTATCACCTCCCCAGAGACTCTCCTTCTTCCCTGTCTCCTCACCTACGAATAACCTCCCCCAGTGATCCTCCTTCTTCCCTCTCTCCTCACCTACCTATCACCTCCCCAGTGACCCTCCTTCTTCCCTCTCTCCTCACCTACCTATCACATCCCCAGTGACCCTCCTTCTTCCCTCTATCCTCACCTGCCTATCACCTCCCCAGTGACCATCCTTCTTCCCTCTATCCTCACCTGCCTATCACCTCCCCAGTGACCATCCTTCTTCCCTCTATCCTCACCTACCTCTCATCTCCCCAGTGATCTTCCTTCTTCCCTCTCTCCTCACCTGCCTATCACCTCCCCCAGTGACCCTCCTTCTTCCCTTTCTCCTCACCTACCTATCACCTCCCCCAGTGACCCTCCTTCTTCCCTCTCTCCTCACCTGCCTATCACCTCCCCAGAGACTCTCCTTTTTCCCTCTCTCCTCACCTACCTATCATCTCCCCCAGTGATCTTCCTTCTTCCCTCTCTCCTCACCTGCCTATCACCTCCCCCAGTGACCCTCCTTCTTCCCTCTCTCCTCACCTGCCTATCACCTCCCCCAGTGACCCTCCTTCTATCCTCTCTCCTCACCTACCTATCACCTCCCCAGAGACCCTCCTTCTTCCCTCTCTCCTCACCGGCCTATCACCTCCCCCAGTGACCCTCCTTCTTCCCTCTCTCCTCACCTATCTCCTCACCAGAGACCCTCCTTCTTCCCTCTCTCCTCACCTACCTATCACCTCCCGCAGAGACCCTCCTTCTTCCCTCTCTCCTCACCTACCTATCACCTCCCCCAGTGACCCTCCTTCTTCCCTCTCTCCTCACCTACCTATCACCTCCCCAGTGACCCTCCTTCTTCCCTTTCTCCTCACCTGCCTATCACCTCCCCAGTGATCTTCCTTCTTCCCTCTCTCCTCACCTGCCTATCACCTCCCCCAGTGACCCTCCTTCTTCCCTCTCTCCTCACCTGCCTATCACCTCCCCCAGTGACCCTCCTTCTTCTGTCTCTCCTCACCTGCCTATCACCTCCCCAGAGACCCTCCTTCTTCCCTCTATCCTCACCTACCTATCACCTCCCCCAGTGACTCTCCTTCTTCCCTCTCTCTTCAACTGCCTATCACCTCCCAAGGTGACCCTCCTTCTTCCCTCTCTCCTCACCTGCCTATCACCTCCCCCAGTGACCCTCCTTCTTCTGTCTCTCCTCACCTGCCTATCACCTCCCCAGAGACCCTACTTCTTCCCTCTCTCCTCACCTACCTATCACCTCCCCCATTGACCCTCCTTATTCCCTCTCTCCTCACCTACCAATCACCTCCCCAGTGACCCACCTTCTTCCCTCTCTCCTCACCTACCTATCACCTCCCCAGTGACCCACCTTCTTCCCTCTCTCCTCACCTACCTATCACCTCCCCAGAGACTCTCCTTCTTCCCTGTCTCCTCACCTACGAATAACCTCCCCCAGTGATCCTCCTTCTTCCCTCTCTCCTCACCTACCTATCACCTCCCCAGTGACCCTCCTTCTTCCCTCTCTCCTCACCTACCTATCACATCCCCAGTGACCCTCCTTCTTCCCTCTATCCTCACCTGCCTATCACCTCCCCAGAGACGCTCCTTCTTCCCTCTATCCGCACCTGCCTATCACCTCCCCCAGTGACCCTCCTTCTTCCCTCTATCCTCACCTGCCTATCACCTCCCCCAGTGACTCTCCTTCTTCCCTCTCTCCTCAACTGCCTATCACCTCCCCAGTGATCCTCCTTCTTCCCTTTCTCCTCACCTGCCTATCACCTCCCCAGTGACCCTCCTTCTTCCCTCTATCCTCACCTACCTCTCATCTCCCCAGTGATCTTCCTTCTTCCCTCTCTCCTCACCTGCCTATCACCTCCCCCAGTGACCCTCCTTCTTCCCTCTCTCCTCACATACCTATCACCTCCCCCAGTGACCCTCCTTCATCCCTCTCTCCTCACCTGCCTATCACCTCCCCCAGTGACCCTCCTTCTTCCCTTTCACCTCACCTACCTATCACCTCCCCCAGAGACCCTCCTTCTTCCCTCTATCCTCACCTGCCTATCATTCCCCCAGAGACCCTCCTTCTTCCCTCTCTCCTCACCTGCCTATCACCTCCCCCAGTGACCCTCCTTTTTCCCTCTCTCCTCACCTACCTATCACCTCCCCAGAGACCCTCCTTCTTCCCTCTCTCCTAACCTACCTATCACCTCCCCAGAGACCCTCCTTCTTCCATCTCTCCTCACCTACCTATCACCTCCCCAGTGACCCTCCTTCTTCCCTCTCTCCTCACCTGCCTATCACCTCCCCAGTGACCCTCCTTCTTCCCTCTCTCCTCACCTACCTATCACCTCCCCAGTGACCCTCCTTCTTCCCTCTCTCCTCACCTACCTATCACCTCCCGAGACCCTCCTTCCCTCTCTCCTCAGCTACCTATCACCTCCGCAGAAACCCTCCTTCTTCCCTCTCTCCTCACCTACCTATCACCTCCACAGAGACCCTCCTTCTTCCCTCTCTCCTCACCTACCTATCACCTCCCCAGAGACCCTCCTTCTATCCTCTCTCCTCACCTACCTATCACCTCCCCAGAGACCCTCCTTCTTCCCTCTCTCCTCACCGGCCTATCACCTCCCCCAGTGACCCTCCTTCTTCCCTCTCTCCTCACCTATCTCCTCACCAGAGACCCTCCTTCTTCCCTCTCTCCTCACCTACCAATCACCTCCCCAGAGACCCTCCTTCTTCCCTCTCTCCTCACCGGCCTATCACCTCCCCCAGTGACCCTCCTTCTTCCCTCTCTCCTCACCTATCTCCTCACCAGAGACCCTCCTTCTTCCCTCTCTCCTCACCTACCTATCACCTCCCGCAGAGACCCTCCTTCTTCCCTCTCTCCTCACCTGCCTATCACCTCCCCCAGTGATCTTCCTTCTTCCCTCTCTCCTCACCTGCCTATCACCTCCCCCAGTGACCCTCCTTCTTCCCTCTCTCCTCACCTGCCTATCACCTCCCCCAGTGACCCTCCTTCTTCTGTCTCTCCTCACCTGCCTATCACCTCCCCAGAGACCCTCCTTCTTCCCTCTATCCTCACCTACCTATCACCTCCCCCAGTGACTCTCCTTCTTCCCTCTCTCTTCAACTGCCTATCACCTCCCAAGGTGACCCTACTTCTTCCCTCTCTCCTCACCTACCTATCACCTCCCCCATTGACCCTCCTTATTCCCTCTCTCCTCACCTACCAATCACCTCCCCAGTGACCCACCTTCTTCCCTCTCTCCTCACCTACCTATCACCTCCCCAGTGACCCTCCTTCTTCCCTCTCTCCTCACCTACCTATCACATCCCCAGTGACCCTCCTTCTTCCCTCTATCCTCACCTGCCTATCACCTCCCCAGTGACCATCCTTCTTCCCTCTATCCTCACCTGCCTATCACCTCCCCAGAGACGCTCCTTCTTCCCTCTATCCTCACCTACCTATCACCTCCCCCAGTGATCCTCCTTCTTCCCTTTCTCCTCACCTACCTCTCATCTCCCCAGTGACCCTCCTTCTTCCCTCTATCCTCACCTACCTCTCATCTCCCCAGTGATCTTCCTTCTTCCCTCTCTCCTCACCTGCCTATCACCTCCCCCAGTGACCCTCCTTCTTCCCTCTCTCCTCACCTGCCTATCACCTCCCCCAGTGACCCTCCTTCTATCCTCTCTCCTCACCTACCTATCACCTCCCCAGAGACCCTCCTTCTTCCCTCTCTCCTCACCGGCCTATCACCTCCTCCAGTGACCCTCCTTCTTCCCTCTCTCCTCACCTATCTCCTCACCAGAGACCCTCTTTCTTCCCTCTCTCCTCACCTACCTATCACCTCCCGCAGAGACCCTCCTTCTTCCCTCTCTCCTCACCTACCTATCACCTCCCCAGTGACCCTCCTTCTTCCCTTTCTCCTCACCTGCCTATCACCTCCCCAGTGATCTTCCTTCTTCCCTCTCTCCTCACCTACCTATCACCTCCCCAGTGACCCTCCTTCTTCCCTTTCTCCTCACCTGCCTATCACCTCCCCAGTGATCTTCCTTCTTCCCTCTCTCCTCACCTACCTATCACCTCCCCAGTGACCCTCCTTCTTCCCTTTCTCCTCACCTGCCTATCACCTCCCCAGTGATCTTCCTTCTTCCCTCTCTCCTCACCTACCTATCACCTCCCCAGTGATCTTCCTTCTTCCCTCTCTCCTCACCGGCCTATCACCTCCCGCAGTGACCCTCCTTCTTCCCTCTCTCCTCACCGGCCTATCACCTCCCCCAGAGACCCTCCTTCTTCCCTCTCTCCTCACCTGCCTATCACCTCCCCCAGTGACCCTCCTTCTTCTGTCTCTCCTCACCTGCCTATCACCTCCCCAGAGACCCTCCTTCTTCCCTCTATCCTCACCTACCTATCACCTCCCCCAGTGACTCTCCTTCTTCCCTCTCTCTTCAACTGCCTATCACCTCCCAAGGTGACCCTACTTCTTCCCTCTCTCCTCACCTACCTATCACCTCCCCCAGAGACTCTCCTTCTTCCCTGTCTCCTCACCTACGAATAACCTCCCCCAGTGATCCTCCTTCTTCCCTCTCTCCTCACCTACCTATCACCTCCCCAGTGACCCTCCTTCTTCCCTCTCTCCTCACCTACCTATCACATCCCCAGTGACCCTCCTTCTTCCCTCTATCCTCACCTGCCTATCACCTCCCCAGAGACGCTCCTTCTTCCCTCTATCCGCACCTGCCTATCACCTCC
The DNA here is from genome assembly GCF_048418815.1 of Hemitrygon akajei. Taxonomy (NCBI): domain Eukaryota; kingdom Metazoa; phylum Chordata; class Chondrichthyes; order Myliobatiformes; family Dasyatidae; genus Hemitrygon; species Hemitrygon akajei. The sequence goes on from NC_133137.1 coordinate 48,081,707, forward strand.
CCCAGTGACCCTCCTTCTTCCCTCTATCCTCACCTGCCTATCACCTCCCCCAGTGATCCTCCTTCTTCCCTTTCTCCTCACCTGCCTATCACCTCCCCAGTGACCCTCCTTCTTCCCTCTATCCTCACCTACCTCTCATCTCCCCAGTGATCTTCCTTCTTCCCTCTCTCCTCACCTGCCTATCACCTCCCCCAGTGACCCTCCTTCTTCCCTTTCTCCTCACCTACCTATCACCTCCCCCAGTGACCCTCCTTCTTCCCTCTCTCCTCACCTGCCTATCACCTCCCCAGAGACTCTCCTTCTTCCCTCTCTCCTCACCTACCTATCACCTCCCCCAGTGATCCTCCTTCTTCCCTCTCTCCTCACCTACCTATCACTTCCCCCAGTGACACTCCTTCTTCCCTCTCTCCTCAACTGCCTATCACCTCCCACGGTGACCCTACTTCTTCCCTCTCTCCTCACATACCTATCACCTCCCCCAGTGACCCTACTTCATCCTTCTCTCCTCACCTGCCTATCACCTCCCCCAGTGACCCTCCTTCTTCCCTTTCACCTCACCTACCTATCACCTTCCCCAGAGACCCTCCTTCTTCCCTCTATCCTCACCTGCCTATCATTCCCCCAGAGACCCTCCTTCTTCCCTCTCTCCTCACCTACCTATCACCTCCCCCATTGACCCTCCTTCTTCCCTCTCTCCTCACCTGCCTATCACCTCCCCCAGTGACCCCCCTCCTTCCCTCTCTCCTCACCTACCTATCACCTCCGCAGTGACCCTCCTTCTTCCCTCTATGCTCACCTACCTATCACCTCCCCCAGTGACCCTCCTTCTTCCCTCTCTCCTCACCTACCTATCACCTCCCCAGAGACCCTCCTTCCCTCTCTCCTCAGCTACCTATCACCTCCCCAGAGACCCTCCTTCTTCCCTCTCTCCTCACCTACCTATCACCTCCACAGAGACCCTCCTTCTTCCCTCTCTCCTCACCTACCTATCACCTCCCCAGAGACCCTCCTTCTTCCCTCTCTCCTCACCTACCTATCACCTCCCCAGAGACCCTCCTTCTTCCCTCTCTCCTCACTGGCCTATCACCTCCCCCAGTGACCCTCCTTCTTCCCTCTCTCCTCACCTATCTCCTCACCAGAGACCCTCCTTCTTCCCTCTCTCCTCACCTACCTATCACCTCCCCAGAGACCCTCCTTCTTCCCTCTCTCCTCACCGGCCTATCACCTCCCCCAGTGACCTTCCTTCTTCCCTCTCACCTCACCTATCTCCTCACCAGAGACCCTCCTTCTTCCCTCTCTCCTCACCTACCTATCACCTCCCGCAGAGACCCTCGTTCTTCCCTCTATCCTCACCTACCTATCTCCTCCCCCAGTGACCCTCCTTCTTCCCTCTCTCTTCAACTGCCTATCACCTCCCAAGGTGACCCTACTTCTTCCCTCTCTCCTCACCTACCTATCACGTCCCCCATTGACCCTCCTTATTCCCTCTATCCTCACCTACCTATCACCTCCCCAGAGACTCTCCTTCTTCCCTGTCTCCTCACCTACCTATCACCTCCCCCAGTGATCCTCCTTCTTCCCTCTCTCCTCACCTACCTATCACCTCCCCAGTGACCCTCCTTCTTCTTTCTCTCCTCACCTACCTATCAGCTCCCCAGTGACCCTCCTTCTTCCCTCTATTCTCACCTGCCTATCACCTCCCCAGTGACCATCCTTCTTCCCTCTATCCTCACCTGCCTATCACCTCCCCAGAGACGCTCCTTCTTCCCTCTATCCGCACCTACCTATCACCTCCCCCAGTGACCCTCCTTCTTCCCTTTCTCCTCACCTACCTATCACCTCCCCCAGTGACCCTCCTTCTTCCCTCTCTCCTCACCTGCCTATCACCTCCCCAGTGACCCTCCTTCTTCCCTCTCTCCTCACCTGCCTATCACCTCCCCAGAGACGCTCCTTCTTCCCTCTATCCTCACCTGCCTATCACCTCCCCCAGTGATCCTCCTTCTTCCCTTTCTCCTCACCTACCTATCACCTCCCCCAGTGACCCTCCTTCTTCCCTCTCTCCTCACCTGCCTATCACCTCCTTAGAGACTCTCCTTCTTCCCTCTCTCCTCACCTACCTATCATCTCCCCCAGTGATCTTCCTTCTTCCCTCTCTCCTCACCTGCCTATCACCTCCCCCAGTGACACTCCTTCTTCCCTTTCTCCTCACCTACCTATCACCTCCCCCAGTGACCCTCCTTCTTCCCTCTCTCCTCACCTGCCTATCACCTCCTTAGAGACTCTCCTTCTTCCCTCTCTCCTCACCTACCTATCATCTCCCCCAGTGATCTTCCTTCTTCCCTCTCTCCTCACCTGCCTATCACCTCCCCCAGTGACCCTCCTTCTTCTGTCTCTCCTCACCTGCCTATCACCTCCCCCAGAGACCCTCCTTCTTCCCGCTATCCTCACCTACCTATCACCTCCCCCAGTGACCCTCCTTCTTCCCTCTCTCCTCAACTGCCTATCACCTCCCACGGTGACCCTACTTCTTCCCTCTCTCCTCACCTACCTATCACTTCCCCCAGTGACCCTCCTTCTTCCCTCTCTCCTCACCTGCCTATCACCTCCCCAGTGACTCTCCTTCTTCCCTCTATCCTCACCTACCTATCACCTCCCCAGAGACTCTCCTTCTTCCCTCTATCCTCACCTACCTATCACCTCCCCAGTGACCCTCCTTCTTCCCTCTCTGATCACTACCTATCACCTCCACAGAGATTCTCCTTCCCTCTCTCCTCACCTACCTATCGTCTCCCCAGAGACTCTCCTTCTTCCCTCTATCCTCACCTACCTATCACCTCCCCAGTGACCCTCCTTCTTCCGTCTCTCCTCACCTGCCTATCACCTCCCCAGTGACCCTCCTTCTTCCCTCTCTCCTCACCTGCCTATCACCTCCCCCAGTGACCCTCCTTCTTCCCTCTCTCCTCACCTACCTATCACCTCCCCAGTGACCCTCCTTCTTCCCTCTATGCTCACCTACCTCTCATCTCCCCAGTGATCTTCCTTGTTCCCTCTCTCCTCACCTGCCTATCACCTCCCCCAGTGAACCTCCTTCTTCCCTCTCTCCTCACCTATCTCCTCACCAGAGACCCTCCTTCTTCCCTCTCTCCTGACCTACCTATCAGCTCCCCAGTGACCCTCCTTCTTCCCTCTCTCCTCACCTACCTATCACCTCCCCCAGTGACCCTCCTTCTTCCCTCTCTCCTCACCTACCTATCACCTCCCCAGAGACCCTCCTTCCCTCTCTCCTCAGCTACCTATCACCTCCCCAGAGACCCTCCTTCTTCCCTCTCTCCTCACCTACCTATCACCTCCACAGAGACCCTCCTTCTTCCCTCTCTCCTCACCTACCTATCACCTCCCCAGTGACCCTCCTTCTTCCCTCTCTCCTCACCTACGTATCACATCCCCAGTGACCCTCCTTCTTCCCTCTATCCTCACCTGCCTATCACCTCCCCAGTGACCATCCTTCTTCCCTCTCTCCTCACCTGCCTATCACCTCCCCCAGTGACCCTCCTTCTTCCCTTTCTCCTCACCTACCTATCACCTCCCCCAGTGACCCTCCTTCTTCCCTCTCTCCTCACCTGCCTATCACCTCCCCAGAGACTCTCCTTCTTCCCTCTCTCCTCACCTACCTATCATCTCCCCCAGTGATCTTCCTTCTTCCCTCTCTCCTCACCTGCCTATCACCTCCCCCAGTGACCCTCCTTCTTCCCTCTCTCCTCACCTGCCTATCACCTCCCCCAGTGACCCTCCTTCTTCCCTCTCTCCTCACCTGCCTATCACCTCCCCCAGAGACCCTCCTTCTTCCCTGTATCCTCACCTACCTATCACCTCCCCCATTGACCCTCCTTCTTCCCTCTCTCCTCAACTGCCTATCACCTCCCACGGTGACCCTACTTCTTCCCTCTCTCCTCACATACCTATCACCTCCCCGAGTGACCCTCCTTCATCCCTCTCTCCTCACCTGCCTATCACCTCCCCCAGTGACCCTCCTTCTTCCCTTTCACCTCACCTACCTATCACCTCCCCCAGAGACCCTCCTTCTTCCCTCTATCCTCACCTGCCTATCATTCCCCCAGAGACCCTCCTTCTTCCCTCTCTCCTCACCTACCTATCACCTCCCCCAGTGACCCTCCTTCTTCCCTCTCTCCTCACCTGCCTATCACCTCCCCCAGTGACCCCCCTCCTTCCCTCTCTCCTCACCTACCTATCACCTCCCCAGTGACCCTCCTTCTTCCCTCTATGCTCACCTACCTCTCATCTCCCCCAGTGATCTTCCTTCTTACCTCTCTCCTCACCTGCCTATCACCTCCCCCAGTGACCCTCCTTTTTCCCTCTCTCCTCACCCACCTATCACCTCCCCAGAGACCCTCCTTCTTCCCTCTCTCCTAACCTACCTATCACCTCCCCAGAGACCCTCCTTCTTCCATCTCTCCTCACCTACCTATCACCTCCCCAGTGACCCTCCTTCTTCCCTCTCTCCTCACCTGCCTATCACCTCCCCAGTGACCCTCCTTCTTCCCTCTCTCCTCACCTACCTATCACCTCCCCCAGTGACCCTCCTTCTTCCCTCTCTCCTCACCTACCTATCACCTCCCCAGAGACCCTCCTTCCCTCTCTCCTCAGCTACCTATCACCTCCCCAGAGACCCTCCTTCTTCCCTCTCTCCTCACCTACCTATCACCTCCACAGAGACCCTCCTTCTTCCCTCTCTCCTCACCTACCTATCACCTCCCCAGAGACCCTCCTTCTTCCCTCTCTCCTCACCTACCTATCACCTCCCCAGAGACCCTCCTTCTTCCCTCTCTCCTCACTGGCCTATCACCTCCCCCAGTGACCCTCCTTCTTCCCTCTCTCCTCACCTATCTCCTCACCAGAGACCCTCCTTCTTCCCTCTCTCCTCACCTACCTATCACCTCCCCAGAGACCCTCCTTCTTCCCTCTCTCCTCACCGGCCTATCACCTCCCCCAGTGACCCTCCTTCTTCCCTCTCTCCTCACCTATCTCCTCACCAGAGACCCTCCTTCTTCCCTCTCTCCTCACCTACCTATCACCTCCCGCAGAGACCCTCCTTCTTCCCTCTATCCTCACCTACCTATCACCTCCCCCAGTGACCCTCCTTCTTCCCTCTCTCTTCAACTGCCTATCACCTCCCAAGGTGACCCTACTTCTTCCCTCTCTCCTCACCTACCTATCACCTCCCCCATTGACCCTCCTTATTCCCTGTCTCCTCACCTACCTATCACCTCCCCCAGTGATCCTCCTTCTTCCCTCTCTCCTCACCTACCTATCACCTCCCCAGTGACCCTCCTTCTTCCCTCTATCCTCACCTGCCTATCACCTCCCCAGTGACCATCCTTCTTCCCTCTATCCTCACCTACCTATCACCTCCCCAGAGACGCTCCTTCTTCCCTCTATCCGCACCTGCCTATCACCTCCCCAGTGACCATCCTTCTTCCCTCTATCCTCACCTACCTATCACCTCCCCAGAGACGCTCCTTCTTCCCTCTATCCGCACCTGCCTATCACCTCCCCCAGTGACCCTCCTTCTTCCCTCTATCCTCACCTGCCTATCACCTCCCCAGAGACGCTCCTTCTTCCCTCTATCCTCACCTACCTATCACCTCCCCCAGTGACCATCCTTCTTCCCTCTATCCTCACCTGCCTATCACCTCCCCCAGAGACCCTCCTTCTTCCCTCTCTCCTCACCTACCTTTCGCCTCCCCAGTGACCCTCCTTCTTCCCTCTATCCTCACCTGCCAATCACCTCCCCAGAGACGCTTCTTCTTCCCTCTATCCGCACCTGCCTATCACCTCCCCAGTGACCCTCCTTCTTCCCTCTATCCTCACCTGCCTATCACCTCCCCCAGTGATCCTCCTTCTTCCCTTTCTCCTCACCTACCTATCACCTCCCCCAGTGAACCTCCTTCTTCCCTCTCTCCTCACCTACCTTTCGCCTCCCCAGTGACCCTCCTTCTTCCCTCTATCCTCACCTACCTATCATCTCCCCCAGTGATCTTCCTTCTTCCCTCTCTCCTCACCTGCCTATCACCTCCTTAGAGACTCTCCTTCTTCCCTCTCTCCTCACCTACCTATCATCTCCCCCAGTGATCTTCCTTCTTCCCTCTCTCCTCACCTGCCTATCACCTCCCCCAGTGACACTCCTTCTTCCCTCTCTCCTCACCTGCCTATCACCTCCCCCAGTGACCCTCCTTCTTCTGTCTCTCCTCACCTGCCTATCACCTCCCCCTGAGACCCTCCTTCTTCCCTCTATCCTCACCTACCTATCACCTCCCCCAGTGACCCTCCTTCTTCCCTCTCTCCTCAACTGCCTATCACCTCCCACGGTGACCCTACTTCTTCCCTCTCTCCTCACCTATCACTTCCCCCAGTGACCCTCCTTCTTCCCTCTCTCCTCACCTGCCTATCACCTCCCCAGTGACTCTCCTTCTTCCCTCTATCCTCACCTACCTATCACCTCCCCAGAGACTCTCCTTCTTCCCTCTATCCTCACCTACCTATCACCTCCCCAGTGACCCTCCTTCTTCCCTCTCTCCTCACCTGCCTATCACCTCCCCAGTGATTCTCCTTCTTCCCTCTCTGATCACTTACCTATCACCTCCACAGAGACTCTCCTTCCCTCTCTCCTCACCTACCTATCGTCTCCCCAGAGACTCTCCTTCTTCCCTCTATCCTCACCTACCTATCACCTCCCCAGTGACCCTCCTTCTTCCGTCTCTCCTCACCTGCCTATCACCTCCCCAGTGACCCTCCTTCTTCCCTCTCTCCTCACCTGCCTATCACCTCCCCCAGTGACCCTCCTTCTTCCCTCTCTCCTCACCTACCTATCACCTCCCCAGTGACCCTCCTTCTTCCCTCTATGCTCACCTACCTCTCATCTCCCCAGTGATCTTCCTTCTTCCCTCTCTCCTCACCTGCCTATCACCTCCCCCAGTGAACCTCCTTCTTCCCTCTCTCCTCACCTATCTCCTCACCAGAGACCCTCCTTCTTCCCTCTCTCCTGACCTACCTATCAGCTCCCCAGTGACCCTCCTTCTTCCCTCTCTCCTCACCTACCTATCACCTCCCCCAGTGACCCTCCTTCTTCCCTCTCTCCTCACCTACCTATCACCTCCCCAGAGACCCTCCTTCCCTCTCTCCTCACCTGCCTATCACCTCCCCAGAGTCTCTCCTTCTTCCCTCTCTCCTCACCTACCTATCATCTCCCCCAGAGACTCTCCTTCTATCCTCTCTCCTCACCTACCTATCACCTCCCCCATTGACCCTCCTTATTCCCTCTCTCCTCACCTACCAATCACCTCCCCAGTGACCTACCTTCTTCCCTCTCTCCTCACCTACCTATCACCTCCCCAGAGACTCTCCTTCTTCCCTGTCTCCTCACCTACGAATAACCTCCCCCAGGGATCCTCCTTCTTCCCTCTCTCCTCACCTACCTATCACCTCCCCAGTGACCCTCCTTCTTCCCTCTCTCCTCACCTACCTATCACCTCCCCAGTGACCCTCCTTCTTCCCTCTCTCCTCACCTACCTATCACATCCCCAGTGACCCTCCTTCTTCCCTCTCTCCTCACCTACCTATCACCTCCCCCAGTGACCCTCCTTCTTCCCTCTCTCCTCACCTACCTATCACATCCCCAGTGACCCTCCTTCTTCCCTCTCTCCTCACCTACCTATCACCTCCCCAGAGACGCTCCTTCTTCCCTCTATCCGCACCTGCCTATCACCTCCCCCAGTGACCCTCCTTCTTCCCTCTCTCCTCACCTACCTATCACATCCCCAGTGACCCTCCTTCTTCCCTCTCTCCTCACCTACCTATCACCTCCCCCAGTGACCCTCCTTCTTCCCTCTCTCCTCACCTACCTATCACATCCCCAGTGACCCTCCTTCTTCCCTCTCTCCTCACCTACCTATCACCTCCCCCAGTGACCCTCCTTCTTCCCTCTCTCCTCACCTACCTATCACCTCCCCAGAGACGCTCCTTCTTCCCTCTATCCGCACCTGCCTATCACCTCCCCCAGTGACCCTCCTTCTTCCCTCTATCCTCACCTGCCTATCACCTCCCCCAGTGATCCTCCTTCTTCCCTTTCTCCTCACCTGCCTATCACCTCCCCAGTGAACCTCCTTCTTCCCTCTATCCTCACCTACCTCTCATCTCCCCAGTGATCTTCCTTCTTCCCTCTCTCCTCACCTGCCTATCACCTCCCCCAGTGACCCTCCTTCTTCCCTTTCTCCTCACCTACCTATCACCTCCCCCAGTGACCCTCCTTCTTCCCTCTATCCTCACCTACCTCTCATCTCCCCAGTGATCTTCCTTCTTCCCTCTCTCCTCACCTGCCTATCACCTCCCCAGAGTCTCTCCTTCTTCCCTCTCTCCCCACCTACCTATCATCTCCCCCAGTGATCTTCCTTCTTCCCTCTCTCCTCACCTGCCTATCACCTCCCCCAGTGACCCTCCTTCTTCCCTCTCTCCTCACCTGCCTATCACCTCCCCCAGTGACCCTCCTTCTTCCCTCTCTCCTCACCTGCCTATCACCTCCCCCAGAGACCCTCCTTCTTCCCTCTATCCTCACCTACCTATCACCTCCCCCATTGACCCTCCTTCTTCCCTCTCTCCTCAACTGCCTATCACCTCCCACGGTGACCCTACTTCTTCCCTCTCTCCTCACATACCTATCACCTCCCCCAGTGACCCTCCTTCATCCCTCTCTCCTCACCTACCTATCACCTCCCCCATTGACCCTCCTTATTCCCTCTCTCCTCACCTACCAATCACCTCCCCAGTGACCTACCTTCTTCCCTCTCTCCTCACCTACCTATCACCTCCCCAGAGACTCTCCTTCTTCCCTGTCTCCTCACCTACGAATAACCTCCCCCAGGGATCCTCCTTCTTCCCTCTCTCCTCACCTACCTATCACCTCCCCAGTGACCCTCCTTCTTCCCTCTCTCCTCACCTACCTATCACCTCCCCAGTGACCCTCCTTCTTCCCTCTCTCCTCACCTACCTATCACATCCCCAGTGACCCTCCTTCTTCCCTCTCTCCTCACCTACCTATCACCTCCCCCAGTGACCCTCCTTCTTCCCTCTCTCCTCACCTACCTATCACATCCCCAGTGACCCTCCTTCTTCCCTCTCTCCTCACCTACCTATCACCTCCCCAGAGACGCTCCTTCTTCCCTCTATCCGCACCTGCCTATCACCTCCCCCAGTGACCCTCCTTCTTCCCTCTCTCCTCACCTACCTATCACATCCCCAGTGACCCTCCTTCTTCCCTCTCTCCTCACCTACCTATCACCTCCCCCAGTGACCCTCCTTCTTCCCTCTCTCCTCACCTACCTATCACATCCCCAGTGACCCTCCTTCTTCCCTCTCTCCTCACCTACCTATCACCTCCCCAGAGACGCTCCTTCTTCCCTCTATCCGCACCTGCCTATCACCTCCCCCAGTGACCCTCCTTCTTCCCTCTATCCTCACCTGCCTATCACCTCCCCCAGTGATCCTCCTTCTTCCCTTTCTCCTCACCTGCCTATCACCTCCCCAGTGAACCTCCTTCTTCCCTCTCTCCTCACCTGCCTATCACCTCCCCAGTGAACCTCCTTCTTCCATCTCTCCTCACCTACCTCTCATCTCCCCAGTGATCTTCCTTCTTCCCTCTCTCCTCACCTGCCTATCACCTCCCCCAGTGACCCTCCTTCTTCCCTTTCTCCTCACCTACCTATCACCTCCCCCAGTGACCCTCCTTCTTCCCTCTATCCTCACCTACCTCTCATCTCCCCAGTGATCTTCCTTCTTCCCTCTCTCCTCACCTGCCTATCACCTCCCCAGAGTCTCTCCTTCTTCCCTCTCTCCCCACCTACCTATCATCTCCCCCAGTGATCTTCCTTCTTCCCTCTCTCCTCACCTGCCTATCACCTCCCCCAGTGACCCTCCTTCTTCCCTCTCTCCTCACCTGCCTATCACCTCCCCCAGTGACCCTCCTTCTTCCCTTTCTCCTCACCTGCCTATCACCTCCCCCAGAGACCCTCCTTCTTCCCTCTATCCTCACCTACCTATCACCTCCCCCATTGACCCTCCTTCTTCCCTCTCTCCTCAACTGCCTATCACCTCCCACGGTGACCCTACTTCTTCCCTCTCTCCTCACATACCTATCACCTCCCCCAGTGACCCTCCTTCATCCCTCTCTCCTCACCTGCCTATCACCTCCCCCAGTGACCCTCCTTCTTCCCTTTCACCTCACCTACCTATCACCTCCCCCAGAGACCCTCCTTCTTCCCTCTATCCTCACCTGCCTATCATTCCCCCAGAGACCCTCCTTCTTCCCTTTCTCCTCACCTACCTATCACCTCCCCCAGTGACCCTCCTTCTTCCCTCTCTCCTCACCTGCCTATCACCTCCCCCAGTGACCCCCCTCCTTCCCTCTCTCCTCACCTACCTATCACCTCCCCAGTGACCCTCCTTCTTCCCTCTATGCTCACCTACCTCTCATCTCCCCCAGTGATCTTCCTTCTTACCTCTCTCCTCACCTGCCTATCACCTCCCCCAGTGACCCTCCTTTTTCCCTCTCTCCTCACCTACCTATCACCTCCCCAGAGACCCTCCTTCTTCCCTCTCTCCTAACCTACCTATCACCTCCCCAGAGACCCTCCTTCTTCCATCTCTCCTCACCAACCTATCACCTCCCCAGTGACCCTCCTTCTTCCCTCTCTCCTCACCTGCCTATCACCTCCCCAGTGACCCTCCTTCTTCCCTCTCTCCTCACCTACCTATCACCTCCCCAGTGACCCTCCTTCTTCCCTCTCTCCTCACCTACCTATCACCTCCCCAGAGACCCTCCTTCCCTCTCTCCTCAGCTACCTATCACCTCCCCAGAGACCCTCCTTCTTCCCTCTCTCCTCACCTACCTATCACCTCCACAGAGACCCTCCTTCTTCCCTCTCTCCTCACCTACCTATCACCTCCCCAGAGACCCTCCTTCTTCCCTCTCTCCTCACCTACCTATCACCTCCCCAGAGACCCTCTTTCTTCCCTCTCTCCTCACTGGCCTATCACCTCCCCCAGTGACCCTCCTTCTTCCCTCTCTCCTCACCTATCTCCTCACCAGAGACCCTCCTTCTTCCCTCTCTCCTCACCTACCTATCACCTCCCCAGAGACCCTCCTTCTTCCCTCTCTCCTCACCGGCCTATCACCTCCCCCAGTGACCCTCCTTCTTCCCTCGCTCCTCACCTATCTCCTCACCAGAGACCCTCCTTCTTCCCTCTCTCCTCACCTACCTATCACCTCCCGCAGAGACCCTCCTTCTTCCCTCTATCCTCACCTACCTATCACCTCCCCCAGTGACCCTCCTTCTTCCCTCTCTCTTCAACTGCCTATCACCTCCCAAGGTGACCCTACTTCTTCCCTCTCTCCTCACCTACCTATCACCTCCCCCATTGACCCTCCTTATTCCCTGTCTCCTCACCTACCTATCACCTCCCCCAGTGATCCTCCTTCTTCCCTCTCTCCTCACCTACCTATCACCTCCCCAGTGACCCTCCTTCTTCCCTCTCTCCTCACCTACCTATCACCTCCCCAGTGACCCTCCTTCTTCCCTCTATCCTCACCTGCCTATCACCTCCCCAGTGACCATCCTTCTTCCCTCTATCCTCACCTGCCTATCACCTCCCCAGAGACGCTCCTTCTTCCCTCTATCCGCACCTGCCTATCACCTCCCCCAGTGACCCTCCTTCTTCCCTCTATCCTCACCTGCCTATCACCTCCCCCAGTGATCCTCCTTCTTCCCTCTCTCCTAACCTACCTATCACCTCCCCAGAGACCCTCCTTCTTCCATCTCTCCTCACCAACCTATCACCTCCCCAGTGACCCTCCTTCTTCCCTCTCTCCTCACCTGCCTATCACCTCCCCAGTGACCCTCCTTCTTCCCTCTCTCCTCACCTACCTATCACCTCCCCAGTGACCCTCCTTCTTCCCTCTCTCCTCACCTACCTATCACCTCCCCAGAGACCCTCCTTCCCTCTCTCCTCAGCTACCTATCACCTCCCCAGAGACCCTCCTTCTTCCCTCTCTCCTCACCTACCTATCACCTCCACAGAGACCCTCCTTCTTCCCTCTCTCCTCACCTACCTATCACCTCCCCAGAGACCCTCCTTCTTCCCTCTCTCCTCACCTACCTATCACCTCCCCAGAGACCCTCTTTCTTCCCTCTCTCCTCACTGGCCTATCACCTCCCCCAGTGACCCTCCTTCTTCCCTCTCTCCTCACCTATCTCCTCACCAGAGACCCTCCTTCTTCCCTCTCTCCTCACCTACCTATCACCTCCCCAGAGACCCTCCTTCTTCCCTCTCTCCTCACCGGCCTATCACCTCCCCCAGTGACCCTCCTTCTTCCCTCGCTCCTCACCTATCTCCTCACCAGAGACCCTCCTTCTTCCCTCTCTCCTCACCTACCTATCACCTCCCGCAGAGACCCTCCTTCTTCCCTCTATCCTCACCTACCTATCACCTCCCCCAGTGACCCTCCTTCTTCCCTCTCTCTTCAACTGCCTATCACCTCCCAAGGTGACCCTACTTCTTCCCTCTCTCCTCACCTACCTATCACCTCCCCCATTGACCCTCCTTATTCCCTGTCTCCTCACCTACCTATCACCTCCCCCAGTGATCCTCCTTCTTCCCTCTCTCCTCACCTACCTATCACCTCCCCAGTGACCCTCCTTCTTCCCTCTCTCCTCACCTACCTATCACCTCCCCAGTGACCCTCCTTCTTCCCTCTATCCTCACCTGCCTATCACCTCCCCAGTGACCATCCTTCTTCCCTCTATCCTCACCTGCCTATCACCTTCCCAGAGACGCTCCTTCTTCCCTCTATCCGCACCTGCCTATCACCTCCCCCAGTGACCCTCCTTCTTCCCTCTATCCTCACCTGCCTATCACCTCCCCCAGTGATCCTCCTTCTTCCCTCTCTCCTCACCTACCTATCACCTCCCCCAGTGAACCTCCTTCTTCCCTCTCTCCTCACCTGCCTATCACCTCCTTAGAGACTCTCCTTCTTCCCTCTCTCCTCACCTACCTATCACCTCCCCAGAGACCCTCCTTCTTCCCTCTCTCCTCACCTACCTATCACCTCCCCAGAGACCCTCCTTCTTCCCTCTCTCCTCACTGGCCTATCACCTCCCCCAGTGACCCTCCTTCTTCCCTCTCTCCTCACCTATCTCCTCACCAGAGACCCTCCTTCTTCCCTCTCTCCTCACCTACCTATCACCTCCCCAGAGACCCTCCTTCTTCCCTCTCTCCTCACCGGCCTATCACCTCCCCCAGTGACCCTGCTTCTTCCCTCGCTCCTCACCTATCTCCTCACCAGAGACCCTCCTTCTTCCCTCTCTCCTCACCTACCTATCACCTCCCGCAGAGACCCTCCTTCTTCCCTCTATCCTCACCTACCTATCACCTCCCCCAGTGACCCTCCTTCTTCCCTCTCTCTTCAACTGCCTATCACCTCCCAAGGTGACCCTACTTCTTCCCTCTCTCCTCACCTACCTATCACCTCCCCCATTGACCCTCCTTATTCCCTGTCTCCTCACCTACCTATCAACTCCCCCAGTGATCCTCCTTCTTCCCTCTCTCCTCACCTACCTATCACCTCCCCAGTGACCCTCCTTCTTCCCTCTCTCCTCACCTACCTATCACCTCCCCAGTGACCCTCCTTCTTCCCTCTATCCTCACCTGCCTATCACCTCCCCAGTGACCATCCTTCTTCCCTCTATCCTCACCTGCCTATCACCTCCCCAGAGACGCTCCTTCTTCCCTCTATCCGCACCTGCCTATCACCTCCCCCAGTGACCCTCCTTCTTCCCTCTATCCTCACCTGCCTATCACCTCCCCCAGTGATCCTCCTTCTTCCCTCTCTCCTCACCTACATATCACCTCCCCAGTGACCCTCCTTCCCTCTCTCCTCACCTACCTATCACCTCCCCCAGTGAACCTCCTTCTTCCCTCTCTCCTCACCTGCCTATCACCTCCTTAGAGACTCTCCTTCTTCCCTCTCTCCTCACCGGCCTATCACCTCCCCCAGTGATCCTCCTTCTTCCCTTTCTCCTCACCTACCTATCACCTCCCCCAGTGACACTCCTTCTTCCCTCTCTCCTCACCTGCCTATCACCTCCCCCAGTGACCCTCCTTCTTCTGTCTCTCCTCACCTGCCTATCACCTCCCCCAGAGACCCTCCTTCTTCCCTCTATCCTCACCTACCTATCCCCTCCCCCAGTGACCCTCCTTCTTCCCTCTCTCCTCACCTGCCTATCACCTCCCCAGTGACTCTCCTTCTTCCCTCTATCCTCACCTACCTATCGCCTCCCCCAGTGACCCTCCTTCTTCCCTCTCTCCTCAACTGCCTATCAACTCCCACGGTGACCCTACTTCTTCCCTCTCTCCTCACCTACCTATCACTTCCCCCAGTGACCCTCCTTCTACCCTCTCTCCTCACCTGCCTATCACCTCCCCAGTGACTCTCCTTCTTCCCTCTATCCTCACCTACCTATCACCTCCCCAGAGACTCTCCTTCTTGCCTCTATCCTCACCTACCTATCACCTCCCCAGTGACCCTCCTTCTTCCCTCTCTCCTCACCTGCCTATCACCTCCCCAGTGACTCTCCTTCTTCCCTCTCTGATCACCTACCTATCACCTCCACAGAGACTCTCCTTCCCTCTCTCCTCACCTACCTATCGTCTCCCCAGAGACTCTCCTTCTTCCCTCTATCCTCACCTACCTATCACCTCCCCAGTGACCCTCCTTCTTCCGTCTCTCCTCACCTGCCTATCACCTCCCCAGTGACCCTCCTTCTTCCCTCTCTCCTCACCTGCCTATCACCTCCCCCAGTGACCCTCCTTCTTCCCTCTCTCCTCACCTACCTATCACCTCCCCAGTGACCCTCCTTCTTCCCTCTATGCTCACCTACCTCTCATCTCCCCAGTGATCTTCCTTCTTCCCTCTCTCCTCACCTGCCTATCACCTCCCCCAGTGACCCTCCTTCTTCCCTCTCTCCTCACCTATCTCCTCACCAGAGACCCTCCTTCTTCCCTCTCTCCTGACCTACCTATCACCTCCCCAGTGACCCTCCTTCTTCCCTCTCTCCTCACCTACCTATCACCTCCCCAGAGACCCTCCTTCCCTCTCTCCTCAGCTACCTATCACCTCCCCAGAGACCCTCCTTCTTCCCTCTCTCCTCACCTACCTATCACCTCCACAGAGACCCTCCTTCTTCCCTCTCTCCTCACCAACCTATCACCTCCCCAGAGACACTCCTTCTATCCTCTCTCCTCACCTACCTATCACCTCCCCCATTGACCCTCCTTATTCCCACTCTCCTCACCTACCAATCACCTCCCCAGTGACCTACCTTCTTCCCTCTCTCCTCACCTACCTATCTCCTCCCCAGAGACTCTCCTTCTTCCCTGTCTCCTCACCTACGAATAACCTCCCCCAGTGATCCTCCTTCTTCCCTCTCTCCTCACCTACCTATCACCTCCCCAGAGACCCTCCTTCTTCCCTCTCTCCTCACCTACCTATCACATCCCCAGTGACCCTCCTTCTTCCCTCTATCCTCACCTGCCTATCACCTCCCCAGTGACCATCCTTCTTCCCTCTATCCGCACCTGCCTATCACCTCCCCCAGTGACCCTCCTTCTTCCCTCTATCCTCACCTGCCTATCACCTCCCCCAGTGATCCTCCTTCTTCCCTCTCTCCTCACCTACCTATCACATCCCCAGTGACCCTCCTTCTTCCCTTTCTCCTCACCTACCTATCTCCTCCCCAGAGACTCTCCTTCTTCCCTCTATCCGCACCTGCCTATCACCTCCCCCAGTGACCCTCCTTCTTCCCTCTATCCTCACCTGCCTATCACCTCCCCAGAGACTCTCCTTCTTCCCTCTCTCCTCACCGAACTATCACCTCCCCCAGTGACCCTCCTTCTTCCCTCTCTCCTCACCTGCCGATCACCTCCCCCAGAGTCCCTCCTTCTTCCCTCTATCCTCACCTACCTATCACCTCCCCAGAGACTCTCCTTCTTCCCTCTCTCCTCACCGAACTATCACCTCCCCCAGTGACCCTCCTTCTTCCCTCTCTCCTCACCTGCCTATCACCTCCCCCAGTGACCCTCCTTCTTCCCTCTCTCCTCACCTACCTATCACCTCCCTCAGTGACCCTCCTTCTTCCCTCTCTCCTCACCTGCCTATCACCTCCCCCAGTGACCCTCCTTCTTCCCTCTCTCCTCACCTGCCGATCACCTCCCCCAGAGACCCTCCTTCTTCCCTCTATCCTCACCTACCTATCACCTCCCCCATTGACCCTCCTTCTTCCCTCTCTCCTCAACTGCCTATCACTTCCCACGGTGACCCTACTTCTTCCCTCTCTCCTCACATACCTATCACCTCCCCCAGTGACCCTCCTTCATCCCTCTCTCCTCACCTGCCTATCACCTCCCCCAGTGACCCTCCTTCTTCCCTTTCACCTCACCTACCTATCACCTCCCCCAGAGACCCTCCTTCTTCCCTCTATCCTCACCTGCCTATCATTCCCCCAGAGACCCTCCTTCTTCCCTCTCTCCTCACCTACCTATCACCTCCCCCAGTGACCCTCCTTCTTCCCTCTATGCTCACCTACCTCTCATCTCCCCCAGTGATCTTCCTTCTTCCCTCTCTCCTCACCTGCCTATCACCTCCCCCAGTGACCCTCCTTTTTCCCTCTCTCCTCACCTACCTATCACCTCCCCAGAGACCCTCCTTCTTCCCTCTCTCCTAACCTACCTATCACCTCCCCAGAGACCCTCCTTCTTCCATCTCTCCTCACCTACCTATCACCTCCCCAGTGACCCTCCTTCTTCCCTCTCTCCTCACCTGCCTATCACCTCCCCAGTGACCCTCCTTCTTCCCTCTCTCCTCACCTACCTATCACCTCCCCCAGTGACCCTCCTTCTTCCCTCTCTCCTCACCTACCTATCACCTCCCCAGAGACCCTCCTTCTTCCCTCTCTCCTCAGCTACCTATCACCTCCACAGAGACCCTCCTTCTTCCCTCTCTCCTCACCTACCTATCACCTCCCCAGAGACCCTCCTTCTTCCCTCTCTCCTCACCTACCTATCACCTCCCCAGAGACCCTCCTTCTTCCCTCTCTCCTCACTGGCCTATCACCTACCCCAGTGACCCTCCTTCTTCCCTCTCTCCTCACCTATCTCCTCACCAGAGACCCTCCTTCTTCCCTCTCTCCTCACCTACCTATCACCTCCCCAGAGACCCTCCTTCTTCCCTCTCTCCTCACCTACCTATCACCTCCCCAGAGACCCTCCTTCTTCCCTCTCTCCTCACCGGCCTATCACCTCCCCCAGTGACCCTCCTTCTTCCCTCTCTCCTCACCTATCTCCTCACCAGAGACCCTCCTTCTTCCCTCTCTCCTCACCTACCTATCACCTCCCGCAGAGACCCTCCTTCTTCCCTCTATCCTCACCTACCTATCACCTCCCCCAGTGACCCTCCTTCTTCCCTCTCTCTTCAACTGCCTATCACCTCCCAAGGTGACCCTACTTCTTCCCTCTCTCCTCACCTACCTATCACCTCCCCCATTGACCCTCCTTATTCCCTGTCTCCTCACCTACCTATCACCTCCCCCAGTGATCCTCCTTCTTCCCTCTCTCCTCACCTACCTATCACCTCCCCAGTGACCCTCCTTCTTCCCTCTCTCCTCACCTACCTATCACCTCCCCAGTGACCCTCCTTCTTCCCTCTATCCTCACCTGCCTATCACCTCCCCAGTGACCCTCCTTCTTCCCTCTATCCGCACCTGCCTATCACCTCCCCCAGTGACCCTCCTTCTTCCCTCTCTCCTCACCTGCCTATCACCTCCCCCAGTGATCCTCCTTCTTCCCTTTCTCCTCACCTACCTATCACCTCCCCCAGTGACCCTCCTTCTTCCCTCTCTCCTCACCTGCCTATCACCTCCTTAGAGACTCTCCTTCTTCCCTCTCTCCTCACCTACCTATCATCTCCCCCACTGATCTTCCTTCTTCCCTCTCTCCTCACCTGCCTATCACCTCCCCCAGTGACACTCCTTCTTCCCTCTCTCCTCACCTGCCTATCACCTCCCCCAGTGACCCTCCTTCTTCTGTCTCTCCTCACCTGCCTATCACCTCCCCCAGTGACCCTCCTTCTTCCCTCTATCCTCACCTGCCTATCACCTCCCCCAGTGATCCTACTTCTTCCCTTTCTCCTCACCTGCCTATCACCTCCCCCAGTGACCCTCCTTCTTCCCTCTCTCCTCACCTGCCTATCACCTCCCCAGAGACTCTCCTTCTTCCCTCTCTCCTCACCTACCTATCATGTCCCCCAGTGATCTTCCTTCTTCCCTCTCTCCTCACCTGCCTATCACCTCCCCCAGTGACCCTCCTTCTTCCCTCTCTCCTCACCTGCCTATCACCTCCCCCAGTGACCCTCCTTCTTCCCTCTCTCCTCACCTGCCTATCACCTCCCCCAGAGACCCTCCTTCTTCCCTCTATCCTCACCTACCTATCACCTCCCCCATTGACCCTCCTTCTTCCCTCTCTCCTCAACTGCCTATCACCTCCCACGGTGACCCTACTTCTTCCCTCTCTCCTCACATACCTATCACCTCCCCCAGTGACCCTCCTTCATCCCTCTCTCCTCACCTGCCTATCACCTCCCCCAGTGACCCTCCTTCTTCCCTTTCACCTCACCTACCTATCACCTCCCCCAGAGACCCTCCTTCTTCCCTCTATCCTCACCTGCCTATCATTCCCCCAGAGACCCTCCTTCTTCCCTCTCTCCTCACCTACCTATCACCTCCCCCAGTGACCCTCCTTCTTCCCTCTCTCCTCACCTGCCTATCACCTCCCCCAGTGACCCCCCTCCTTCCCTCTCTCCTCACCTACCTATCACCTCCCCAGTGACCCTCCTTCTTCCCTCTATGCTCACCTACCTCTCATCTCCCCAGTGATCTTCCTTCTTCCCTCTCTCCTCACCTGCCTATCACCTCCCCCAGTGACCCTCCTTTTTCCCTCTCTCCTCACTCACCTATCACCTCCCCAGAGACCCTCCTTCTTCCCTCTCTCCTAACCTACCTATCACCTCCCCAGAGACCCTCCTTCTTCCATCTCTCCTCACCTACCTATCACCTCCCCAGTGACCCTCCTTCTTCCCTCTCTCCTCACCTGCCTATCACCTCCCCAGTGACCCTCCTTCTTCCCTCTCTCCTCACCTACCTATCACCTCCCCCAGTGACCCTCCTTCTTCCCTCTCTCCTCACCTACCTATCACCTCCCCAGAGACCCTCCTTCCCTCTCTCCTCAGCTACCTATCACCTCCCCAGAGACCCTCCTTCTTCCCTCTCTGCTCACCTACCTATCACCTCCACAGAGACCCTCCTTCTTCCCTCTCTCCTCACCTACCTATCACCTCACCAGAGACCCTCCTTCTTCCCTCTCTCCTCACCTACCTATCACCTCCCCAGAGACCCTCCTTCTTCCCTCTCTCCTCACTGGCCTATCACCTCCCCCAGTGACCCTCCTTCTTCCCTCTCTCCTCACCTATCTCCTCACCAGAGACCCTCCTTCTTCCCTCTCTCCTCACCTACCTATCACCTCCCCAGAGACCCTCCTTCTTCCCTCTCTCCTCACCGGCCTATCACCTCCCCCAGTGACCCTCCTTCTTCCCTCTCTCCTCACCTATCTCCTCACCAGAGACCCTCCTTCTTCCCTCTCTCCTCACCTACCTATCACCTCCCGCAGAGACCCTCCTTCTTCCCTCTATCCTCACCTACCTATCACCTCCCCCAGTGACCCTCCTTCTTCCCTCTCTCTTCAACTGCCTATCACCTCCCAAGGTGACCCTACTTCTTCCCTCTCTCCTCACCTACCTATCACCTCCCCCATTGACCCTCCTTTTTCCCTGTCTCCTCACCTACCTATCACCTCCCCCAGTGATCCTCCTTCTTCCCTCTCTCCTCACCTACCTATCACCTCCCCAGTGACCCTCCTTCTTCCCTCTCTCCTCACCTACCTATCACCTCCCCAGTGACCCTCCTTCTTCCCTCTATCCTCACCTGCCTATCACCTCCCCAGTGACCATCCTTCTTCCCTCTATCCTCACCTGCCTATCACCTCCCCAGAGACGCTCCTTCTTCCCTCTATCCGCACCTGCCTATCACCTCCCCCAGTGACCCTCCTTCTTCCCTCTATCCTCACCTGCCTATCACCTCCCCCAGTGATCCTCCTTCTTCCCTTTCTCCTCACCTACCTATCACCTCCCCCAGTGACCCTCCTTCTTCCCTCTCTCCTCACCTACCTATCATCTCCCCCAGTGATCTTCCTTCTTCCCTCTCTCCTCACCTGCCTATCACCTCCCCCAGTGACACTCCTTCTTCCCTCTCTCCTCACCTGCCTATCACCTCCCCCAGTGACCCTCCTTCTTCTGTCTCTCCTCACCTGCTTATCACCTCCCCCAGAGACCCTCCTTCTTCCCTCTATCCTCACCTACATATCACCTCCCCCAGTGACCCTCCTTCTTCCCTCTCTCCTCAACTGCCTATCACCTCCCACGGTGACCCTACTTCTTCCCTCTCTCCTCACCTACCTATCACCTCCCCCAGTGACCCTCCTTCTTCCCTCTCTCCTCACCTGCCTATCACCTCCCCAGTGACTCTCCTTCTTCCCTCTATCCTCACCTAACTATCACCTCCCCAGAGACTCTCCTTCTTCCCTCTCTCCTCACCTACCTATCACCTCCCCAGTGACCCTCCTTCTTCCCTCTCTCCTCACCTGCCTATCACCTCCCCAGTGACTCTCCTTCTTCCCTCTCTGATCACCTACCTATCACCTCCACAGAGGCTCTCCTTCCCTCTCTCCTCACCTACCTATCGTCTCCCCAGAGACTCTCCTTCTTCCCTCTATCCTCACCTACCTATCACCTCCCCAGTGACCCTCCTTCTTCCGTCTCTCCTCACCTGCCTATCACCTCCCCAGTGACCCTCCTTCTTCCCTCTCTCCTCACCTGCCTATCACCTCCCCCAGTGACCCTCCTTCTTCCCTCTCTCCTCACCTACCTATCCCCTCCCCAGTGACCCTCCTTCTTCCCTCTATGCTCACCTACCTCTCATCTCCCCAGTGATCTTCCTTCTTCCCTCTCTCCTCACCTGCCTATCACCTCCCCCAGTGACCCTCCTTCTTCCCTCTCTCCTCACCTATCTCCTCACCAGAGACCCTCCTTCTTCCCTCTCTCCTGACCTACCTATCACCTCCCCAGTGCCCCTCCTTCTTCCCTCTCTCCTCACCTACCTATCACCTCCCCCAGTGACCCTCCTTCTTCCCTCACTCCTCACCTACCTATCACCTCCCCAGAGACCCTCCTTCCCTCTCTCCTCAGCTACCTATCACCTCCCCAGAGACCCTCCTTCTTCCCTCTCTCCTCACCTAGCTATCACCTCCACAGAGACCCTCCTTCTTCCCTCTCTCCTCACCTACCTATCACCTCCCCAGAGACCCTCCTTCTATCCTCTCTCCTCACCTACCTATCACCTCCCCAGAGACCCTCCTTCTTCCCTCTCTCCTCACCGGCCTATCACCTCCCCCAGTGACCCTCCTTCTTCCCTCTCTCCTCACCTATCTCCTCACCAGAGACCCTCCTTCTTCCCTCTCTCCTCACCTACCTATCACCTCCCCAGAGACCCTCCTTCTTACCTCTCTCCTCACCGGCCTATCACCTCCCCCAGTGACCCTCCTTCTTCCCTCTCTCCTCACCTATCTCCTCACCAGAGACCCTCCTTCTTCCCTCTCTCCTCACCTACCTATCACCTCCCGCAGAGACCCTCCTTCTTCCCTCTCTCCTCACCTACCTATCACCTCCCCAGTGACCCTCCTTCTTCCCTTTCTCCTCACCTGCCTATCACCTCCCCAGAGACTCTCCTTCTTCCCTCTATCCTCACCTACCTATCACCTCCCCAGTGACCCTCCTTCTTCCGTCTCTCCTCAACTGCCTATCACCTCCCCAGTGACCCTCCTTCTTCCCTCTCTCCTCACCTGCCTATCACCTCCCCCAGTGACCCTCCTTCTTCCCTCTCTCCTCACCTACCTATCCCCTCCCCAGTGACCCTCCTTCTTCCCTCTATGCTCACCTACCTCTCATCTCCCCAGTGATCTTCCTTCTTCCCTCTCTCCTCACCTGCCTATCACCTCCCCCAGTGACCCTCCTTCTTCCCTCTCTCCTCACCTATCTCCTCACCAGAGACCCTCCTTCTTCCCTCTCTCCTGACCTACCTATCACCTCCCCAGTGACCCTCCTTCTTCCCTCTCTCCTCACCTACCTATCACCTCCCCCATTGACCCTCCTTCTTCCCTCTCTCCTCAACTGCCTATCACCTCCCACGGTGACCCTACTTCTTCCCTCTCTCCTCACATACCTATCACCTCCCCCAGTGACCCTCCTTCATCCCTCTCTCCTCACCTGCCTATCACCTCCCCCAGTGACCCTCCTTCTTCCCTTTCACCTCACCTACCTATCACCTCCCCCAGAGACCCTCCTTCTTCCCTCTATCCTCACCTGCCTATCATTCCCCCAGAGACACTCCTTCTTCCCTCTCTCCTCACCTACCTATCACCTCCCCCAGTGACCCTCCTTCTTCCCTCTATGCTCACCTACCTCTCATCTCCCCCAGTGATCTTCCTTCTTCCCTCTCTCCTCACCTGCCTATCACCTCCCCCAGTGACCCTCCTTTTTCCCTCTCTCCTCACCTACCTATCACCTCCCCAGAGACCCTCCTTCTTCCCTCTCTCCTAACCTACCTATCACCTCCCCAGAGACCCTCCTTCTTCCATCTCTCCTCACCTACCTATCACCTCCCCAGAGACCCTCCTTCTTCCCTCTCTCCTCACCTACCTATCACCTCCCCAGAGACCCTCCTTCTTCCCTCTCTCCTCAGCTACCTATCACCTCCACAGAGACCCTCCTTCTTCCCTCTCTCCTCACCTACCTATCACCTCCCCAGAGACCCTCCTTCTTCCCTCTCTCCTCAGCTACCTATCTCCTCCCCCAGTGACCCTCCTTCTTCCCTCTCTCCTCACCTACCTATCACCTCCCCAGAGACCCTCCTTCTTCCCTCTCTCCTCAGCTACCTATCACCTCCACAGAGACCCTCCTTCTTCCCTCTCTCCTCACCTACCTATCACCTCCCCAGAGACCCTCCTTCTTCCCTCTCTCCTCACCTACCTATCACCTCCCCAGAGACCCTCCTTCTTCCCTCTCTCCTCACTGGCCTATCACCTCCCCCAGTGACCCTCCTTCTTCCCTCTCTCCTCACCTATCTCCTCACCAGAGACCCTCCTTCTTCCCTCTCTCCTCACCTACCTATCACCTCCCCAGAGACCCTCCTTCTTCCCTCTCTCCTCACCGGCCTATCACCTCCCCCAGTGACCCTCCTTCTTCCCTCTCTCCTCACCTATCTCCTCACCAGAGACCCTCCTTCTTCCCTCTCTCCTCACCTACCTATCACCTCCCGCAGAGACCCTCCTTCTTCCCTCTATCCTCACCTACCTATCACCTCCCCCAGTGACCCTCCTTCTTCCCTCTCTCCTCACCTACCTATCACCTCCCGCAGAGACCCTCCTTCTTCCCTCTATCCTCACCTACCTATCACCTCCCCCAGTGACCCTACTTCTTCCTTCTCTCCCTACCTACCTATCACCTCCCCCATTGACCCTCCTTCTTCCCTCTCTCCTCACCTACCTATCACCTCCCCCAGTGATCCTCCTTCTTCCCTCTCTCCTCACCTACCTATCACCTCCCCAGTGACCCTCCTTCTTCCCTCTCTCCTCACCTACCTATCACCTCCCCAGTGACCCTCCTTCTTCCCTCTATCCTCACCTGCCTATCACCTCCCCAGAGACGCTCCTTCTTCCCTCTATCCTCACCTGCCTATCACCTCCCCCAGTGACCCTCCTTCTTCCCTCTATCCTCACCTGCCTATCACCTCCCCAGAGACCCTCCTACTTCCCTCTCTCCACACCTACCTATCACCTCCCCCAGTGACCCTCCTTCTTCCCTCTCTCCTCACCTACCTATCACCTCCCCAGTGACCCTCCTTCTTCTGTCTCTCCTCACCTGCCTATCACCTCCCCCAGAGACCCTCCTTCTTCCCTTTCTCCTCACCTACCTATCACCTCCCCCAGTGACCCTCCTTCTTCCCTCTATCCTCACCTACCTATCACCTCCCCCATTGACCCTCCTTCTTCCCTCTCTCCTCAACTGCCTATCACCTCCCACGGTGACCCTACTTCTTCCCTCTCTCCTCACATACCTATCACCTCCCCCAGTGACCCTCCTTCATCCCTCTCTCCTCACCTGCCTATCACCTCCCCCAGTGACCCTCCTTCTTGGCTCTCTCCTCACCTGCCTATCACCTCCCCCAGAGACCCTCCTTCTTCCCTCTATCCTCACCTGCCTATCATTCCCCCAGAGACCCTCCTTCTTCCCTCTCTCCTCACCTACCTATCACCTCCCCCAGTGACCCTCCTTCTTCCCTCTCTCCTCACCTGCCTATCACCTCCCCCAGTGACCCCCCTCCTTCCCTCTCTCCTCACCTACCTATCACCTCCCCAGTGACCCTCCTTCTTCCCTCTATGCTCACCTACCTCTCATCTCCCCAGTGATCTTCCTTCTTCCCTCTCTCCTCACCTGCCTATCACCTCCCCCAGTGACCCTCCTTTTTCCCTCTCTCCTCACCTACCTATCACCTCCCCAGAGACCCTCCTTCTTCCCTCTCTCCTAACCTACCTATCACCTCCCCAGAGACCCTCCTTCTTCCATCTCTCCTCACCTACCTATCACCTCCCCAGTGACCCTCCTTCTTCCCTCTCTCCTCACCTGCCTATCACCTCCCCAGTGACCCTCCTTCTTCCCTCTCTCCTCACCTACCTATCACCTCCCCCAGTGACCCTCCTTCTTCCCTCTCTCCTCACCTACCTATCACCTCCCCAGAGACCCTCCTTCCCTCTCTCCTCAGCTACCTATCACCTCCCCAGAGACCCTCCTTCTTCCCTCTCTCCTCACCTACCTATCACCTCCACAGAGACCCTCCTTCTTCCCTCTCTCCTCACCTACCTATCACCTCCCCAGAGACCCTCCTTCTTCCCTCTCTCCTCACCTACCTATCACCTCCCCAGAGACCCTCCTTCTTCCCTCTCTCCTCACTGGCCTATCACCTCCCCCAGTGACCCTCCTTCTTCCCTCTATCCTCACCTATCTCCTCACCAGAGACCCTCCTTCTTCCCTCTCTCCTCACCTACCTATCACCTCCCCAGAGACCCTCCTTCTTCCCTCTCTCCTCACCGGCCTATCACCTCCCCCAGTGACCCTCCTTCTTCCCTCTCTCCTCACCTATCTCCTCACCAGAGACCCTCCTTCTTCCCTCTCTCCTCACCTACCTATCACCTCCCGCAGAGACCCTCCTTCTTCCCTCTATCCTCACCTACCTATCACCTCCCCCAGTGACCCTCCTTCTTCCCTCTCTCTTCAACTGCCTATCACCTCCCAAGGTGACCCTACTTCTTCCCTCTCTCCTCACCTACCTATCACCTCCCCCATTGACCCTCCTTATTCCCTGTCTCCTCACCTACCTATCACCTCCCCCAGTGATCCTCCTTCTTCCCTCTCTCCTCACCTACCTATCACCTCCCCAGTGACTCTCCTTCTTCCCTCTCTCCTCACCTACCTATCACCTCCCCAGTGACCCTCCTTCTTCCCTCTATCCTCACCTGCCTATCACCTCCCCAGTGACCATCCTTCTTCCCTCTATCCTCACCTACCTATCACCTCCCCAGTGACCCTCCTTCTTCCCTCTATCCTCACCTGCCTATCACCTCCCCAGTGACCATTCTTCTTCCCTCTATCCGCACCTGCCTATCACCTCCCCCAGTGATCCTCCTTCTTCCCTTTCTCCTCAACTGCCTATCACCTCCCCAGTGACCCTCCTTCTTCCCTCTCTCCTCACCTACCTATCACCTCCCCCAGTGACCCTCCTTCTTCCCTCTCTCCTCACCTGCCTATCACCTCCTTAGAGACTCTCCTTCTTCCCTCTCTCCTCACCTACCTATCATCTCCCCCAGTGATCTTCCTTCTTCCCTCTCTCCTCACCTGCCTATCACCTCCCCCAGTGACACTCCTTCTTCCCTCTCTCCTCACCTGCCTATCACCTCCCCAGAGACCCTCCTTCTTCCCTCTATCCTCACCTACATATCACCTCCCCCAGTGACCCTCCTTCTTCCCTCTCTCCTCAACTGCCTATCACCTCCCACGGTGACCCTACTTCTTCCCTCTCTCCTCACCTACCTATCACCTCCCCCAGTGACCCTCCTTCTTCCCTCTCTCCTCACCTGCCTATCACCTCCCCAGTGACTCTCCTTCTTCCCTCTATCCTCACCTAACTATCACCTCCCCAGAGACTCTCCTTCTTCCCTCTCTCCTCACCTACCTATCACCTCCCCAGTGACCCTCCTTCTTCCCTCTCTCCTCACCTGCCTATCACCTCCCCAGTGACTCTCCTTCTTCCCTCTCTGATCACCTACCTATCACCTCCACAGAGGCTCTCCTTCCCTCTCTCCTCACCTACATATCGTCTCCCCAGAGACTCTCCTTCTTCCCTCTATCCTCAACTACCTATCACCTCCCCAGTGACCCTCCTTCTTCCCTCTCTCCTCACCTGCCTATCACCTCCCCCAGTGACCCTCCTTCTTCCCTCTCTCCTCACCTACCTATCCCCTCCCCAGTGACCCTCCTTCTTCCCTCTATGCTCACCTACCTCTCATCTCCCCAGTGATCTTCCTTCTTCCCTCTCTCCTCACCTGCCTATCACCTCCCCCAGTGACCCTCCTTCTTCCCTCTCTCCTCACCTATCTCCTCACCAGAGACCCTCCTTCTTCCCTCTCTCCTGACCTACCTATCACCTCCCCAGTGACCCTCCTTCTTCCCTCTCTCCTCACCTACCTATCACCTCCCCCAGTGACCCTCCTTCTTCCCTCACTCCTCACCTACCTATCACCTCCCCAGAGACCCTCCTTCCCTCTCTCCTCAGCTACCTATCACCTCCCCAGAGACCCTCCTTCTTCCCTCTCTCCTCACCTAGCTATCACCTCCACAGAGACCCTCCTTCTTCCCTCTCTCCTCACCTACCTATCACCTCCCCAGAGACCCTCCTTCTATCCTCTCTCCTCACCTACCTATCACCTCCCCAGAGACCCTCCTTCTTCCCTCTCTCCTCACCGGCCTATCACCTCCCCCAGTGACCCTCCTTCTTCCCTCTCTCCTCACCTATCTCCTCACCAGAGACCCTCCTTCTTCCCTCTCTCCTCACCTACCTATCACCTCCCCAGAGACCCTCCTTCTTACCTCTCTCCTCACCGGCCTATCACCTCCCCCAGTGACCCTCCTTCTTCCCTCTCTCCTCACCTATCTCCTCACCAGAGACCCTCCTTCTTCCCTCTCTCCTCACCTACCTATCACCTCCCGCAGAGACCCTCCTTCTTCCCTCTCTCCTCACCTACCTATCACCTCCCCAGTGACCCTCCTTCTTCCCTTTCTCCTCACCTGCCTATCACCTCCCCAGAGACTCTCCTTCTTCCCTCTATCCTCGCCTACCTATCACCTCCCCAGTGACCCTCCTTCTTCCGTCTCTCCTCACCTGCCTATCACCTCCCCAGTGACCCTCCTTCTTCCCTCTCTCCTCACCTGCCTATCACCTCCCCCAGTGACCCTCCTTCTTCCCTCTCTCCTCACCTACCTATCCCCTCCCCAGTGACCCTCCTTCTTCCCTCTATGCTCACCTACCTATCACTTCCCCCAGTCACCCTCCTTCATCCCTCTCTCCTCACCTACCTATCACCTCCCCCAGTGACCCTCCTTCTTCCCTCTCTCCTCACCTACCTATCACCTCCCCAGAGACCCTCCTTCCATCTCTCCTCAGCTACCTATCACCTCCCCAGAGACCCTCCTTCTTCCCTCTCTCCTCACCTAGCTATCACCTCCACAGAGACCCTCCTTCTTCCCTCTCTCCTCACCTACCTATCCCCTCCCCAGTGACCCTCCTTCTTCCCTCTATGCTCACCTACCTATCACTTCCCCCAGTCACCCTCCTTCATCCCTCTCTCCTCACCTACCTATCACCTCCCCCAGTGACCCTCCTTCTTCCCTCTCTCCTCACCTACCTATCACCTCCCCAGAGACCCTCCTTCCATCTCTCCTCAGCTACCTATCACCTCCCCAGAGACCCTCCTTCTTCCCTCTCTCCTCACCTAGCTATCACCTCCACAGAGACCCTCCTTCTATCCTCTCTCCTCACCTACCTATCACCTCCCCAGAGACCCTCCTTCTTCCCTCTCTCCTCACCGGCCTATCACCTCCCCCAGTGACCCTCCTTCTTCCCTCTCTCCTCACCTATCTCCTCACCAGAGACCCTCCTTCTTCCCTCTCTCCTCACCTACCTATCACCTCCCCAGAGACCCTCCTTCTTACCTCTCTCCTCACCGGCCTATCACCTCCCCCAGTGACCCTCCTTCTTCCCTCTCTCCTCACCTATCTCCTCACCAGAGACCCTCCTTCTTCCCTCTCTCCTCACCTACCTATCACCTCCCGCAGAGACCCTCCTTCTTCCCTCTCTCCTCACCTACCTATCACCTCTCCAGTGACCCTCCTTCTTCCCTTTCTCCTCACCTGCCTATCACCTCCCCCAGTGACCCTCCTTCTTCTGTCTCTCCTCACCTGCCTATCACCTCCCCAGAGACCCTCCTTCTTCCCTCTATCCTCACCTACCTATCACCTCCCCCAGTGACTCTCCTTCTTCCCTCTCTCTTCAACTGCCTATCACCTGCCAAGGTGACCCTACTTCTTCCCTCTCTCCTCACCTACCTATCACCTCCCCCATTGACCCTCCTTATTCCCTCTCTCCTCACCTACCTATCACCTCCCCCATTGACCCTCCTTATTCCCTCTCTCCTCACCTACCAATCACCTCCCCAGTGACACACCTTCTTCCCTCTCTCCTCACCTACCTATCACCTCCCCAGAGACTCTCCTTCTTCCCTGTCTCCTCACCTACGAATAACCTCCCCCAGTGATCCTCCTTCTTCCCTCTCTCCTCACCTACCTATCACAACCCCAGTGACCCTCCTTCTTCCCTCTATCCTCACCTGCCTATCACCTCCCCAGTGACCATCCTTCTTCCCTCTATCCTCACCTGCCTATCACCTCCCAAGAGACGCTCCTTCTTCCCTCTATCCGCACCTGCCTATCACCTCCCCCAGTGACCCTCCTTCTTCCCTCTATCCTCACCTGCCTATCACCTCCCCCAGTGATCCTCCTTCTTCCCTTTCTCCTCACCTGCCTATCACCTCCCCAGTGACCCTCCTTCTTCCCTCTATCCTCACCTACCTCTCATCTCCCCAGTGATATTCCTTCTTCCCTCTCTCCTCACCTGCCTATCACCTCCCCCAGTGACCCTCCTTCTTCCCTCTCTGCTCACCTGCCTATCACCTCCCCCAGTGACCCTCCTTTTTCCCTCTCTCCTCACCTACCTATCACCTCCCCAGAGACCCTCCTTCTTCCCTCTCTCCTAACCTACCTATCACCTCCCCAGAGACCCTCCTTCTTCCATCTCTCCTCACCTACCTATCACCTCCCCAGTGACCCCCCTTCTTCCCTCTCTCCTCACCTGCCTATCACCTCCCCAGTGACCCTCCTTCTTCCCTCTCTCCTCACCTACCTATCACCTACCCCAGTGACCCTCCTTCTTCCCTCTCTCCTCACCTACCTATCACCTCCCCAGAGACCCTCCTTCCCTCTCTCCTCAGCTACCTATCACCTCCCCAGAGACCCTCCTTCTTCCCTCTCTCCTCACCTACCTATCACCTCCACAGAGACCCTCCTTCTTCCCTCTCTCCTCACCTACCTATCACCTCCCCAGAGACCCTCCTTCTTCCCTCTCTCCTCACCTACCTATCACCTCCCCAGAGACCCTCCTTCTTCCCTCTCTCCTCACTGGCCTATCACCTCCCCCAGTGACCCTCCTTCTTCCCTCTCTCCTCACCTATCTCCTCACCAAAGACCCTCCTTCTTCCCTCTCTCCTCACCTACCTATCACCTCCCCAGAGACCCTCCTTCTTCCCTCTCTCCTCACCGGCCTATCACCTCCCCCAGTAACCCTCCTTCTTCCCTCTCTCCTCACCTATCTCCTCACCATAGACCCTCCTTCTTCCCTCTCTCCTCACCTACCTATCACCTCCCCCAGTGAGCCTCCTTCTTCCCTCTCTCCTCACCTGCCTATCACCTCCCCAGTGACTCTCCTTCTTCCCTCTATCCTCACCTAACTATCACCTCCCCAGAGACTCTCCTTCTTCCCTCTCTCCTCACCTACCTATCACCTCCCCAGTGACCCTCCTTCTTCCCTCTCTCCTCACCTGCCTATCACCTCCCCAGTGACTCTCCTTCTTCCCTCTCTGATCACCTACCTATCACCTCCACAGAGGCTCTCCTTCCCTCTCTCCTCACCTACTTATCGTCTCCCCAGAGACTCTCCTTCTTCCCTCTATCCTCACCTACCTATCACCTCCCCAGTGACCCTCCTTCTTCCGTCTCTCCTCACCTGCCTATCACCTCCCCAGTGACCCTCCTTCTTCCCTCTCTCCTCACCTGCCTATCACCTCCCCCAGTGACCCTCCTTCTTCCCTCTCTCCTCACCTACCTATCCCCTCCCCAGTGACCCTCCTTCTTCCCTCTATGCTCACCTACCTCTCATCTCCCCAGTGATCTTCCTTCTTCCCTCTCTCCTCACCTGCCTATCACCTCCCCCAGTGACCCTCCTTCTTCCCTCTCTCCTCACCTATCTCCTCACCAGAGACCCTCCTTCTTCCCTCTCTCCTGACCTACCTATCACCTCCCCAGTGACCCTACTTCTTCCCTCTCTCCTCACCTACCTATCACCTCCCCAGAGACTCTCCTTCTTCCCTGTCTCCTCACCTACCTATCACCTCCCCCAGTGATCCTCCTTCTTCCCTCTCTCCTCACCTACCTATCACCTCCCCCATTGACCCTCCTTATTCCCTCTCTCCTCACCTACCTATCACCTCCCCAGTGACCCTCCTTCTTCCCTCTCTCCTCACCTACCTATCACCTCCCCAGTGACCCTCCTTCTTCCCTCTCTCCTCACCTACCTATCACCTCCCCAGTGACACACCTTCTTCCCTCTCTCCTCACCTACCTATCACCTCCCCAGAGACTCTCCTTCTTCCCTGTCTCCTCACCTACGAATAACCTCCCCCAGTGATCCTCCTTCTTCCCTCTCTCCTCACCTACCTATCACCTCCCCAGTGACCCTCCTTCTTCCCTCTCTCCTCACCTACCTATCACATCCCCAGTGACCCTCCTTCTTCCCTCTATCCTCACCTGCCTATCACCTCCCAAGAGACGCTCCTTCTTCCCTCTATCCGCACCTGCCTATCACCTCCCCCAGTGACCCTCCTTCTTCCCTCTCTCCTCACCTACCTATCACCTCCCCAGAGACCCTCCTTCCCTCTCTCCTCAGCTACCTATCACCTCCCCAGAGACCCTCCTTCTTCCCTCTCTCCTCACCTACCTATCACCTCCACAGAGACCCTCCTTCTTCCCTCTCTCCTCACCTACAATATCACCTCCCCAGAGACCCTCCTTCTTCCCTCTCTCCTCACCTACCTATCACCTCCCCAGAGACCCTCCTTCTTCCCTCTCTCCTCACTGGCCTATCACCTCCCCCAGTGACCCTCCTTCTTCCCTCTCTCCTCACCTATCTCCTCACCAGAGACCCTCCTTCTTCCCTCTCTCCTCACCTACCTATCACCTCCCCAGAGACCCTCCTTCTTCCCTCTCTCCTCACCGGCCTATCACCTCCCCCAGTGACCCTCCTTCTTCCCTCTCTCCTCACCTATCTCCTCACCAGAGACCCTCCTTCTTCCCTCTCTCCTCACCTACCTATCACCTCCCGCAGAGACCCTCCTTCTTCCCTCTATCCTCACCTACCTATCACCTCCCCCAGTGACCCTCCTTCTTCCCTCTCTCTTCAACTGCCTATCACATCCCAAGGTGACCCTACTTCTTCCCTCTCTCCTCACCTACCTATCACCTCCCCCATTGACCCTCCTTCTTCCCTCTCTCCTCACCTACCTATCACCTCCCCAGTGACCCTCCTTCTTCCCTCTCTCCTCACCTACCTATCACCTCCCCAGAGACTCTCCTTCTTCCCTGTCTCCTCACCTACCTATCACCTCCCCCAGTGATCCTCCTTCTTCCCTCTCTCCTCACCTGCCTATCACCTCCCCCAGTGACCCTCCTTCTTCCCTCTCTCCTCACCTACCCATCACCTCCCCAGTGACCCTCCTTCTTCCCTCTATGCTCACCTACCTCTCATCTCCCCAGTGATCTTCCTTCTTCCCTCTCTCCTCACCTGCCTATCACCTCCCCCAGTGACCCTCCTTCTTCCCTCTCTCCTCACCTATCTCCTCACCAGAGACCCTCCTTCTTCCCTCTCTCCTCACCTACCTATCACCTCCCCAGAGACCCTCCTTCTTCCCTCTCTCCTCACCGGCCTATCACCTCCCCCAGTGACCCTCCTTCTTCCCTCTCTCCTCACCTATCTCCTCACCAGAGACCCTCCTTCTTCCCTCTCTCCTCACCTACCTATCACCTCCCGCAGAGACCCTCCTTCTTCCCTCTATCCTCACCTACCTATCACCTCCCCCAGTGACCCTCCTTCTTCCCTCTCTCTTCAACTGCCTATCACCTCCCAAGGTGACCCTACTTCTTCCCTCTCTCCTCACCTACCTATCACCTCCCCCATTGACCCTCCTTATTCCCTCTCTCCTCACCTACCTATCACCTCCCCAGAGACTCTCCTTCTTCCCTGTCTCCTCACCTACCTATCACCTCCCCAGAGAGTCTCCTTCTTCCCTGTCTCCTCACCTACCTATCACCTCCCCCAGTGATCCTCCTTCTTCCCTCTCTCCTCACCTACCTATCACCTCCCCAGTGACCCTCCTTCTTCCCTCTCTCCTCACCTACCTATCACCTCCCCAGAGACTCTCCTTCTTCCCTGTCTCCTCACCTACCTATCACCTCCCCCAGTGATCCTCCTTCTTCCCTCTCTCCTCACCTGCCTATCACCTCCCCCAGTGACCCTCCTTCTTCCCTCTCTCCTCACCTACCCATCACCTCCCCAGTGACCCTCCTTCTTCCCTCTATGCTCACCTACCTCTCATCTCCCCAGTGATCTTCCTTCTTCCCTCTCTCCTCACCTGCCTATCACCTCCCCCAGTGACCCTCCTTCTTCCCTCTCTCCTCACCTATCTCCTCACCAGAGACCCTCCTTCTTCCCTCTCTCCTCACCTACCTATCACCTCCCCAGAGACCCTCCTTCTTCCCTCTCTCCTCACCGGCCTATCACCTCCCCCAGTGACCCTCCTTCTTCCCTCTCTCCTCACCTATCTCCTCACCAGAGACCCTCCTTCTTCCCTCTCTCCTCACCTACCTATCACCTCCCGCAGAGACCCTCCTTCTTCCCTCTATCCTCACCTACCTATCACCTCCCCCAGTGACCCTCCTTCTTCCCTCTCTCTTCAACTGCCTATCACCTCCCAAGGTGACCCTACTTCTTCCCTCTCTCCTCACCTACCTATCACCTCCCCCATTGACCCTCCTTATTCCCTCTCGCCTCACCTACCTATCACCTCCCCAGAGACTCTCCTTCTTCCCTCTCTCCTCACCTACCTATCACCTCCCCCAGTGATCCTCCTTCTTCCCTCTCTCCTCACCTACCTATCACCTCCCCATTGACCCTCCTTATTCCCTCTCTCCTCACCTACCTATCACCTCCCCAGAGACTCTCCTTCTTCCCTGTCTCCTCACCTACCTATCACCTCCCCCAGTGATCCTCCTTCTTCCCTCTCTCCTCACCTACCTATCACCTCCCCCATTGACCCTCCTTATTCCCTCTCTCCTCACCTACCTATCACCTCCCCAGTGACCCTCCTTCTTCCCTCTCTCCTCACCTACCTATCACCTCCCCAGTGACCCTCCTTCTTCCCTCTCTCCTCACCTACCTATCACCTCCCCAGTGACACACCTTCTTCCCTCTCTCCTCACCTACCTATCACCTCCCCAGAGACTCTCCTTCTTCCCTGTCTCCTCACCTACGAATAACCTCCCCCAGTGATCCTCCTTCTTCCCTCTCTCCTCACCTACCTATCACCTCCCCAGTGACCCTCCTTCTTCCCTCTCTCCTCACCTACCTATCACATCCCCAGTGACCCTCCTTCTTCCCTCTATCCTCACCTGCCTATCACCTCCCAAGAGACGCTCCTTCTTCCCTCTATCCGCACCTGCCTATCACCTCCCCCAGTGACCCTCCTTCTTCCCTCTCTCCTCACCTACCTATCACCTCCCCAGAGACCCTCCTTCCCTCTCTCCTCAGCTACCTATCACCTCCCCAGAGACCCTCCTTCTTCCCTCTCTCCTCACCTACCTATCACCTCCACAGAGACCCTCCTTCTTCCCTCTCTCCTCACCTACAATATCACCTCCCCAGAGACCCTCCTTCTTCCCTCTCTCCTCACCTACCTATCACCTCCCCAGAGACCCTCCTTCTTCCCTCTCTCCTCACTGGCCTATCACCTCCCCCAGTGACCCTCCTTCTTCCCTCTCTCCTCACCTATCTCCTCACCAGAGACCCTCCTTCTTCCCTCTCTCCTCACCTACCTATCACCTCCCCAGAGACCCTCCTTCTTCCCTCTCTCCTCACCGGCCTATCACCTCCCCCAGTGACCCTCCTTCTTCCCTCTCTCCTCACCTATCTCCTCACCAGAGACCCTCCTTCTTCCCTCTCTCCTCACCTACCTATCACCTCCCGCAGAGACCCTCCTTCTTCCCTCTATCCTCACCTACCTATCACCTCCCCCAGTGACCCTCCTTCTTCCCTCTCTCTTCAACTGCCTATCACATCCCAAGGTGACCCTACTTCTTCCCTCTCTCCTCACCTACCTATCACCTCCCCCATTGACCCTCCTTATTCCCTCTCTCCTCACCTACCTATCACCTCCCCAGAGACTCTCCTTCTTCCCTGTCTCCTCACCTACCTATCACCTCCCCCAGTGATCCTCCTTCTTCCCTCTCTCCTCACCTACCTATCACCTCCCCAGTGACCCTCCTTCTTCCCTCTCTCCTCACCTACCTATCACCTCCCCAGTGACCCTCCTTCTTCCCTCTATCCTCACCTGCCTATCACCTCCCCAGTGACCATCCTTCTTCCCTCTATCCTCACCTGCCTATCACCTCCCCAGAGACGCTCCTTCTTCCCTCTATCCGCACCTGCCTATCACCTCCCCCAGTGACCCTACTTCTTCCCTCTCTCCTCACCTACCTATCACCTCCCCCAGTGACCCTCCTTCTTCCCTCTCTCCTCACCTGCCTATCACCTCCCCAGTGACCCTCCTTCTTCCCTCTCTCCTCACCGGCCTCTCACCTCCCCCAGTGACCCTCCTTCTTCCCTCTCTCCTCACCTATCTCCTCACCAGAGACCCTCCTTCTTCCCTCTCTCCTCACCTACCTATCACCTCCAGCAGAGACCCTCCTCCTTCCCTCTATCCTCACCTACCTATCACCTCCCCCAGTGACCCTCCTTCTTCCCTCTCTCTTCAACTGCCTATCACCTCCCAAGGTGACCCTACTTCTTCCCTCTCTCCTCACCTACCTATCACCTCCCCCATTGACCCTCCTTATTCCCTCTCTCCTCACCTACCTATCACCTCCCCAGAGACTCTCCTTCTTCCCTGTCTCCTCACCTACCTATCACCTCCCCCAGTGATCCTCCTTCTTCCCTCTCTCCTCACCTACCTATCACCTCCCCAGTGACCCTCCTTCTTCCCTCTCTCCTCACCTACCTATCACCTCCCCAGAGACTCTCCTTCTTCCCTGTCTCCTCACCTACCTATCACCTCCCCCAGTGATCCTCCTTCTTCCCTCTCTCCTCACCTGCCTATCACCTCCCCCAGTGACCCTCCTTCTTCCCTCTCTCCTCACCTACCCATCACCTCCCCAGTGACCCTCCTTCTTCCCTCTATGCTCACCTACCTCTCATCTCCCCAGTGATCTTCCTTCTTCCCTCTCTCCTCACCTGCCTATCACCTCCCCCAGTGACCCTCCTTCTTCCCTCTCTCCTCACCTATCTCCTCACCAGAGACCCTCCTTCTTCCCTCTCTCCTCACCTACCTATCACCTCCCCAGAGACCCTCCTTCTTCCCTCTCTCCTCACCGGCCTATCACCTCCCCCAGTGACCCTCCTTCTTCCCTCTCTCCTCACCTATCTCCTCACCAGAGACCCTCCTTCTTCCCTCTCTCCTCACCTACCTATCACCTCCCGCAGAGACCCTCCTTCTTCCCTCTATCCTCACCTACCTATCACCTCCCCCAGTGACCCTCCTTCTTCCCTCTCTCTTCAACTGCCTATCACCTCCCAAGGTGACCCTACTTCTTCCCTCTCTCCTCACCTACCTATCACCTCCCCCATTGACCCTCCTTATTCCCTCTCTCCTCACCTACCTATCACCTCCCCAGAGACTCTCCTTCTTCCCTGTCTCCTCACCTACCTATCACCTCCCCAGAGAGTCTCCTTCTTCCCTGTCTCCTCACCTACCTATCACCTCCCCCAGTGATCCTCCTTCTTCCCTCTCTCCTCACCTACCTATCACCTCCCCAGTGACCCTCCTTCTTCCCTCTCTCCTCACCTACCTATCACCTCCCCAGAGACTCTCCTTCTTCCCTGTCTCCTCACCTACCTATCACCTCCCCCAGTGATCCTCCTTCTTCCCTCTCTCCTCACCTGCCTATCACCTCCCCCAGTGACCCTCCTTCTTCCCTCTCTCCTCACCTACCCATCACCTCCCCAGTGACCCTCCTTCTTCCCTCTATGCTCACCTACCTCTCATCTCCCCAGTGATCTTCCTTCTTCCCTCTCTCCTCACCTGCCTATCACCTCCCCCAGTGACCCTCCTTCTTCCCTCTCTCCTCACCTATCTCCTCACCAGAGACCCTCCTTCTTCCCTCTCTCCTCACCTACCTATCACCTCCCCAGAGACCCTCCTTCTTCCCTCTCTCCTCACCGGCCTATCACCTCCCCCAGTGACCCTCCTTCTTCCCTCTCTCCTCACCTATCTCCTCACCAGAGACCCTCCTTCTTCCCTCTCTCCTCACCTACCTATCACCTCCCGCAGAGACCCTCCTTCTTCCCTCTATCCTCACCTACCTATCACCTCCCCCAGTGACCCTCCTTCTTCCCTCTCTCTTCAACTGCCTATCACCTCCCAAGGTGACCCTACTTCTTCCCTCTCTCCTCACCTACCTATCACCTCCCCCATTGACCCTCCTTATTCCCTCTCGCCTCACCTACCTATCACCTCCCCAGAGACTCTCCTTCTTCCCTCTCTCCTCACCTACCTATCACCTCCCCCAGTGATCCTCCTTCTTCCCTCTCTCCTCACCTACCTATCACCTCCCCATTGACCCTCCTTATTCCCTCTCTCCTCACCTACCTATCACCTCCCCAGAGACTCTCCTTCTTCCCTGTCTCCTCACCTACCTATCACCTCCCCCAGTGATCCTCCTTCTTCCCTCTCTCCTCACCTACCTATCACCTCCCCCATTGACCCTCCTTATTCCCTCTCTCCTCACCTACCTATCACCTCCCCAGTGACCCTCCTTCTTCCCTCTCTCCTCACCTACCTATCACCTCCCCAGTGACCCTCCTTCTTCCCTCTCTCCTCACCTACCTATCACCTCCCCAGTGACCCTCCTTCTTCCCTCTATCCGCACCTGCCTATCACCTCCCCAGAGACGCTCCTTCTTCCCTCTATCCTCACCTGCCTATCACCTCCCCCAGTGATCCTCCTTCATCCCTCTCTCCTCACCTACCTATCCACTCCCCCAGTGACCCTCCTTCTTCCCTTTCTCCTCACCTACCTATCACCTCCCCCAGTGACCCTCCTTCTTCCCTCTCTCCTCACCTGCCTATCACCTCCTTAGAGACTCTCCCTCTTCCCTCTCTCCTCACCTACCTATCATCTCCCCCAGTGATCTTCCTTCTTCCCTCTCTCCTCACCTGCCTATCACCTCCCCCAGTGACACTCCTTCTTCCCTCTCTCACCTGCCTATCACCTCCCCCAGTGACTCTCCTTCTTCTGTCTCTCCTCACCTGCTTATCACCTCCCCCAGAGACCCTCCATCTTCCCTCTCTCCTCACCTGCCTATCACCTCCCCCAGTGACACTCCTTCTTCCCTCTCTCCTCACCTGCCTATCACCTCCCACGGTGACACTCCTTCTTCCCTCTCTCCTCACCTGCCTATCACCTCCCACGGTGACCCTACTTCTTCCCTCTCTCCTCACCTGCCTATCACCTCCCCCAGTGACCCTCCTTCTTCCCTCTCTCCTCACCTGCCTATCACCTCCCACGGTGACACTCCTTCTTCCCTCTCTCCTCACCTGCCTATCACCTCCCCCAGTGACCCTACTTCTTCCCTTTCTCCTCACCTACCTATCACCTCCCCCAGTGACCCTCCTTCTTCCCTCTCTCCTCACCTGCCTATCACCTCCTTAGAGACTCTCCTTCTTCCCTCTCTCCTCACCTACCTATCACCTCCCCAGTGACCCTACTTCTTCCCTTTCTCCTCACCTACCTATCACCTCCCCAGAGACCCTCCTTCTTCCCTCTCTCCTCACCTACCTATCACCTCCCCAGAGACTCTCCTTCTTCCCTCTCTCCTCACCTACCTATCACCTCCCCAGTGACCCTACTTCTTCCCTCTCTCCTCACCTACCTATCATCTCCCCCAGTGATCTTCCTTCTTCCCTCTCTCACCTGCCTATCACCTCCCCAGTGACTCTCCTTCTTCTGTCTCTCCTCACCTGCTTATCACC
Source organism: Hemitrygon akajei (assembly GCF_048418815.1). Taxonomy (NCBI): domain Eukaryota; kingdom Metazoa; phylum Chordata; class Chondrichthyes; order Myliobatiformes; family Dasyatidae; genus Hemitrygon; species Hemitrygon akajei. Next base: position 48,120,790 of record NC_133137.1, read on the forward strand.
TCCCCCAGAGACCCTCCATCTTCCCTCTCTCCTCACCTTTCTCCTCACCAGAGACCCTCCTTCTTCCCTCTCTCCTCACCTGCCTATCACCTCCCACGGTGACCCTACTTCTTCCCTCTCTCCTCACCTGCCTATCACCTCCCCCAGTGACACTCCTTCTTCCCTCTCTCCTCACCTGCCTATCACCTCCCCAGTGATCTTCCTTCTTCCCTCTCTCCTCACCTGCCTATCACCTCCCCCAGTGACACTCCTTCTTCCCTCTCTCCTCACCTGCCTATCACCTCCCCTAGTGACCCTCCTTCTTCCCTCTCTCCTCACCTGCCTATCACCTCCCCCAGTGACACTCCTTCTTCCCTCTCTCCTCACCTACCTATCACCTCCCCCAGTGATCCTCCTTCTTCCCTCTCTCCTCACCTACCTATCTCCTCCCCCAGTGACCCTCCTTCTTCCCTCTCTCCTCACCTGCCTATCACCTCCCCCAGTGACACTCCTTCTTCCCTCTCTCCTCACCTGCCTATCACCTCCCACGGTGACCCTACTTCTTCCCTCTCTCCTCACCTGCCTATCACCTCCCACGGTGACCCTACTTCTTCCCTTTCTCCTCACCTACCTATCACCTCCCCCAGTGACCCTCCTTCTTCCCTCTCTCCTCACCTGCCTATCACCTCCTTAGAGACTCTCCTTCTTCCCTCTCTCCTCACCTACCTATCATCTCCCCCAGTGATCTTCCTTCTTCCCTCTCTCCTCACCTGCCTATCACCTCCCCCAGTGACACTCCTTCTTCCCTCTCTCCTCACCTGCCTATCACCTCCCCCAGTGACTCTCCGTCTTCTGTCTCTCCTCACCTGCTTATCACCTCCCCCAGAGACCCTCCTTCTTCCCTCTCTCCTCAACTGCCTATCACCTCCCACGGTGACCCTACTTCTTCCCTCTCTCCTCACCTACCTATCACCTCCCCCAGTGACCCTCCTTCTTCCCTCTCTCCTCACCTGCCTATCACCTCCCCAGTGACCCTCCTTCTTCCCTCTCTCCTCACCGGCCTATCACCTCCCCCAGTGACCCTCCTTCTTCCCTCTCTCCTCACCTATCTCCTCACCAGAGACCCTCCTTCTTCCCTCTCTCCTCACCTACCTATCACCTCCCCCAGTGACCCTCCTTCTTCCCTCTCTCTTCAACTGCCTATCACCTCCCAAGGTGACCCTACTTCTTCCCTCTCTCCTCACCTACCTATCACCTCCCCCATTGACCCTCCTTATTCCCTCTATGCTCACCTACCTCTCATCTCCCCAGTGATCTTCCTTCTTCCCTCTCTCCTCACCTGCCTATCACCTCCCCCAGTGACCCTCCTTCTTCCCTCTCTCCTCACCTATCTCCTCACCAGAGACCCTCCTTCTTCCCTCTCTCCTCACCTACCTATCACCTCCCCAGAGACCCTCCTTCTTCCCTCTCTCCTCACCGGCCTATCACCTCCCCCAGTGACCCTCCTTCTTCCCTGTCTCCTCACCTATCTCCTCACCAGAGACCCTCCTTCTTCCCTCTCTCCTCACCTACCTATCACCTCCCGCAGAGACCCTCCTTCTTCCCTCTATCCTCACCTACCTATCACCTCCCCCAGTGACCCTCCTTCTTCCCTCTCTCTTCAACTGCCTATCACCTCCCAAGGTGACCCTACTTCTTCCCTCTCTCCTCACCTACCTATCACCTCCCCCATTGACCCTCCTTATTCCCTCTCTCCTCACCTACCTATCACCTCCCCAGAGACTCTCCTTCTTCCCTGTCTCCTCACCTACCTATCACCTCCCCCAGTGATCCTCCTTCTTCCCTCTCTCCTCACCTACCTATCACCTCCCCATTGACCCTCCTTATTCCCTCTCTCCTCACCTACCTATCACCTCCCCAGAGACTCTCCTTCTTCCCTGTCTCCTCACCTACCTATCACCTCCCCCAGTGATCCTCCTCCTTCCCTCTCTCCTCACCTACCTATCACCTCCCCAGTGACCCTCCTTCTTCCCTCTCTCCTCACCTACCTATCACCTCCCCAGTGACCCTCCTTCTTCCCTCTATCCTCACATACCTATCACCTCCCCAGTGACCCTCCTTCTTCCCTCTCTCCTCACCTACCTATCACCTCCCCAGTGACCCTCCTTCTTCCCTCTCTCCTCACCTACCTATCACCTCCCCAGTGACCCTCCTTCTTCCCTCTATCCTCACATACCTATCACCTCCCCAGTGACCCTCCTTCTTCCCTCTCTCCTCACCTACCTATCACCTCCCCAGTGACCCTCCTTCTTCCCTCTCTCCTCACCTACCTATCACCTCCCCAGTGACCCTCCTTCTTCCCTCTCTCCTCACCTACCTATCACCTCCCCAGTGACCCTCCTTCTTCCCTCTCTCCTCACCTACCTAACACCTCCCCAGTGACCCTCCTTCTTCCCTCTCTCCTCACCTACCTATCACCTCCCCAGTGACCCTCCTTCTTCCCTCTCTCCTCACCTACCTATCACCTCCCCAGTGACCCTCCTTCTTCCCTCTCTCCTCACCTACCTATCACCTCCCCAGTGACCCTCCTTCTTCCCTCTCTCCTCACCTACCTATCACCTCCCCAGTGACCCTCCTTCTTCCCTCTATCCTCACATACCTATCACCTCCCCAGTGACCATCCTTCTTCCCTCTATCCTCGCCTGCCTATCACCTCCCCCAGTGACCCTCCTTCTTCCCTCTATCCTCACCTGCCTATCACCTCCCCCAGTGATCCTCCTTCTTCCCTTTCTCCTCACCTACCTATCACCTCCCCCAGTGACCCTCCTTCTTCCCTCTCTCCTCACCTGCCTATCACCTCCTTAGAGACTCTCCTTCTTCCCTCTCTCCTCACCTACCTATCATCTCCCCCAGTGATCTTCCTTCTTCCCTCTCTCCTCACCTGCTTATCACCTCCCCCAGAGACCCTCCATCTTCCCTCTCTCCTCACCTGCCTATCACCTCCCCCAGTGACACTCCTTCTTCCCTCTCTCCTCACCTGCCTATCACCTCCCACGGTGACCCTACTTCTTCCCTCTCTCCTCACCTGCCTATCACCTCCCCCAGTGACACTCCTTTTTCCCTCTCTCCTCACCTGCCTATCACCTCCCACGGTGACCCTACTTCTTCCCTTTCTCCTCACCTACCTATCACCTCCCCCAGTGACCCTCCTTCTTCCCTCTCTCCTCACCTGCCTATCACCTCCCCAGTGACCCTCCTTCTTCCCTCTCTCCTCACCGGCCTATCACCTCCCCCAGTGACCCTCCTTCTTCCCTCTCTCCTCACCTATCTCCTCACCAGAGACCCTCCTTCTTCCCTCTCTCCTCACCTACCTATCACCTCCCGCAGAGACCCTCCTTCTTCCCTCTATCCTCACCTACCTATCACCTCCCCCAGTGACCCTCCTTCTTCCCTCTCTCTTCAACTGCCTATCACCTCCCAAGGTGACCCTACTTCTTCCCTCTCTCCTCACCTACCTATCACCTCCCCCATTGACCCTCCTTATTCCCTCTCTCCTCACCTACCTATCACCTCCCCAGAGACTCTCCTTCTTCCCTGTCTCCTCACCTACCTATCACCTCCCCCAGTGATCCTCCTTCTTCCCTCTCTCCTCACCTACCTATCACCTCCCCAGTGACCCTCCTTCTTCCCTCTCTCCTCACCTACCTATCACCTCCCCCAGTGACACTCCTTCTTCCCTCTCTCCTCACCTGCCTATCACCTCCCACGGTGACCCTACTTCTTCCCTCTCTCCTCACCTGCCTATCCCCTCCCCAGTGACCCTCCTTCTTCCCTCTCTCCTCACCTACCTATCACCTCCCCCAGTGACACTCCTTCTTTCCTCTCTCCTGACCTGCCTATCACCTCCCACGGTGACCCTCCTTCTTCCCTTTCTCCTCACCTACCTATCACCTCCCCCAGTGACCCTCCTTCTTCCCTCTCTCCTCACCTGCCTATCACCTCCTTAGAGACTCTCCTTCTTCCCTCTCTCCTCACCTACCTATCATCTCCCCCAGTGATCTTCCTTCTTCCCTCTCTCCTCACCTGCCTATCACCTCCCCCAGTGACTCTCCTTCTTCTGTCTCTCCTCACCTGCTTATCACCTCCCCCAGAGACCCTCCTTCTTCCCTCTCTCCTCAACTGCCTATCACCTCCCACCCTGACCCTACTTCTTCCCTCTCTCCTCACCTACCTATCACCTCCCCCAGTGACCCTCCTTCTTCCCTCTCTCCTCACCTGCCTATCACCTCCCCAGTGACTCTCCTTCTTCCCTCTATCCTCACCTACCTATCACCTCCCCAGAGACTCTCCTTCTTCCCTCTCTGCTCACCTACCTATCACCTCCCCAGAGACCCTCCTTCTTCCCTCTCTCCTCACCTACCTATCACCTCCCCAGTGACCCTCCTTCTTCCCTCTATCCTCACCTGCCTATCACCTCCCCAGTGACCATCCTTCTTCGCTCTATCCTCGCCTGCCTATCACCTCCCCAGAGACGCTCCTTCTTCCCTCTATCCGCACCTGCCTATCACCTCCCCAAGTGACCCTCCTTCTTCCCTCTATCCTCACCTGCCTATCACCTCCCCCAGTGATCCTCCTTCTTCCCTCTCTCCTCACCTGCCTATCACCTCCCCAGTGACTCTCCTTCTTCCCTCTCTGATCACCTACCTATCACCTCCACAGAGACTCTCCTTCTTCCCTCTCTCCTCACCTACCACTCGTCTCCCCAGAGACTCTCCTTCTTCCCTCTATCCTCACCTAACTATCACCTCCCCAAAGACCCTCCTTCTTCCCTCTCTCCTCACCTGCCTATCACCTCCCCAGTGACCCTCCTTCTTCCCTCTCTCCTCACCTACCTATCACCTCCCCGACCCTCCTTCATTCCTCACCTACCTATCACCTCCCCCAATGACCCTCCTTCTTCCCTCTCTCCTCACCTACCTATCACCTCGCCCAGAGACCCTCCTTCTTCCCTCTCTGCTCACCTGCCTATCACCTCCCCCAGTGACCCTCCTTCTTCCCTCTCTCCTCACCTACCTATCACTTCCCCCAGTCACCCTCCTTCATCCCTCTCTCCTCATCTACCTATCACCTCCCCCAGTCACCCTCCTTCATCCCTCTCTCCTCAACTGCCTATCACCTACCCAGAGACCCTCCTTCTTCTCTCTCTCCTCACCTACCTATCACCTCCCCCAGTGACCCTCCTTCTTCCCTCTCTGCTCACCTGCCAATCACCTCCCCCAGTGACCCTCCTTCTTCCCTCTCTCCTCACCTGCCTATCACCTCCCCAGTGACCCTCCTTCTTCCCTCTCTCCTCACCTGCCTATCACCTCCCCCAGTGACCCTCCTTCTTCCCTCTCTCCTCCCCTACCTATCACCTCCCCAGTGACCCTCCTTCTTCCCTCTATGCTCACCTACCTCTCATCTCCCCCAGTGATCTTCCTTCTTCCCTCTCTCCTCACCTGCCTATCACCTCCCCCAGTGACCCTCCTTTTTCCCTCTCTCCTCACCTACCTATCACCTCCCCAGAGACCCTCCTTCTTCCCTCTCTCCTAACCTACCTATCACCTCCCCAGAGACCCTCCTTCTTCCATCTCTCCTCACCTACCTATCACCTCCCCAGTGACCCTCCTTCTTCCCTCTCTCCTCACCTGCCTATCACCTCCCCAGTGACCTTCTTCCCTCTCTCCTCACCTACCTATCACCTCCCCCAGTGACCCTCCTTCTTCCCTCTCTCCTCACCTACCTATCACCTCCCCAGAGACCCTCCTTCCCTCTCTCCTCAGCTACCTATCACCTCCCCAGAGACCCTCCTTCTTCCCTCTCTCCTCACCTACCTATCACCTCCACAGAGACCCTCCTTCTTCCCTCTCTCCTCACCTACCTATCACCTCCACAGAGACCCTCCTTCTTCCCTGTCTCCTCACCTACCTATCACCTCCCCAGAGACCATCCTTCTTCCCTCTCTCCTCACCGGCCTATCACCTCCCCCAGTGACCCTCCTTCTTCCCTCTCTCCTCACCGGCCTATCACCTCCCCCAGTGACCCTCCTTCTTCCCTCTCTCCTCACCTATCTCCTCACCAGAGACCCTCCTTCTTCCCTCTCTCCTCACCTACCTATCACCTCCCGCAGAGACCCTCCTTCTTCCCTCTATCCTCACCTACCTATCACCTCCCCCAGTGACCCTCCTTCTTCCCTCTCTCTTCAACTGCCTATCACCTCCCAAGGTGACCCTACTTCTTCCCTCTCTCCTCACCTACCTATCACCTCCCCCATTGACCCTCCTTATTCCCTCTATGCTCACCTACCTCTCATCTCCCCAGTGATCTTCCTTCTTCCCTCTCTCCTCACCTGCCTATCACCTCCCCCAGTGACCCTCCTTCTTCCCTCTCTCCTCACCTATCTCCTCACCAGAGACCCTCCTTCTTCCCTCTCTCCTCACCTACCTATCACCTCCCCAGAGACCCTCCTTCTTCCCTCTCTCCTCACCGGCCTATCACCTCCCCCAGTGACCCTCCTTCTTCCCTCTCTCCTCACCTATCTCCTCACCAGAGACCCTCCTTCTTCCCTCTCTCCTCACCTACCTATCACCTCCCGCAGAGACCCTCCTTCTTCCCTCTATCCTCACCTACCTATCACCTCCCCCAGAGACCCTCCTTCTTCCCTCTCTCCTCTACTGCCTATCACCTCCCACGGTGACCCTACTTCTTCCCTCTCTCCTCACCTACCTATCACCTCCCCCAGTGACCCTCCTTCTTCCCTCTCTCCTCACCTGCCTATCACCTCCCCAGTGACTCTCCTTCTTCCCTCTATCCTCACCTACCTATCACCTCCCCAGAGACTCTCCTTCTTCCCTCTCTGCTCACCTACCTATCACCTCCCCAGAGACCCTCCTTCTTCCCTCTCTCCTCACCTACCTATCACCTCCCCAGTGACCCTCCTTCTTCCCTCTATCCTCACCTGCCTATCACCTCCCCAGTGACCATCCTTCTTCGCTCTATCCTCGCCTGCCTATCACCTCCCCAGAGACGCTCCTTCTTCCCTCTATCCGCACCTGCCTATCACCTCCCCAAGTGACCCTCCTTCTTCCCTCTATCCTCACCTGCCTATCACCTCCCCCAGTGATCCTCCTTCTTCCCTCTCTCCTCACCTGCCTATCACCTCCCCAGTGACTCTCCTTCTTCCCTCTCTGATCACCTACCTATCACCTCCACAGAGACTCTCCTTCTTCCCTCTCTCCTCACCTACCACTCGTCTCCCCAGAGACTCTCCTTCTTCCCTCTATCCTCACCTAACTATCACCTCCCCAATGACCCTCCTTCTTCCCTCTCTCCTCACCTGCCTATCACCTCCCCAGTGACCCTCCTTCTTCCCTCTCTCCTCACCTACCTATCACCTCCCCGGAGACCCTCCTTTATTCCTCACCTACCTATCACCTCCCCCAATGACCCTCCTTCTTCCCTCTCTCCTCACCTACCTATCACCTCGCCCAGAGACCCTCCTTCTTCCCTCTCTGCTCACCTGCCTATCACCTCCCCCAGTGACCCTCCTTCTTCCCTCTCTCCTCACCTACCTATCACTTCCCCCAGTCACCCTCCTTCATCCCTCTCTCCTCATCTACCTATCACCTCCCCCAGTCACCCTCCTTCATCCCTCTCTCCTCAACTGCCTATCACCTACCCAGAGACCCTCCTTCTTCTCTCTCTCCTCACCTACCTATCACCTCCCCCAGTGACCCTCCTTCTTCCCTCTCTGCTCACCTGCCAATCACCTCCCCCAGTGACCCTCCTTCTTCCCTCTCTCCTCACCTGCCTATCACCTCCCCAGTGACCCTCCTTCTTCCCTCTCTCCTCACCTGCCTATCACCTCCCCCAGTGACCCTCCTTCTTCCCTCTCTCCTCCCCTACCTATCACCTCCCCAGTGACCCTCCTTCTTCCCTCTATGCTCACCTACCTCTCATCTCCCCCAGTGATCTTCCTTCTTCCCTCTCTCCTCACCTGCCTATCACCTCCCCCAGTGACCCTCCTTTTTCCCTCTCTCCTCACCTACCTATCACCTCCCCAGAGACCCTCCTTCTTCCCTCTCTCCTAACCTACCTATCACCTCCCCAGAGACCCTCCTTCTTCCATCTCTCCTCACCTACCTATCACCTCCCCAGTGACCCTCCTTCTTCCCTCTCTCCTCACCTGCCTATCACCTCCCCAGTGACCTTCTTCCCTCTCTCCTCACCTACCTATCACCTCCCCCAGTGACCCTCCTTCTTCCCTCTCTCCTCAACTACCTATCACCTCCCCAGAGACCCTCCTTCCCTCTCTCCTCAGCTACCTATCACCTCCCCAGAGACCCTCCTTCTTCCCTCTCTCCTCACCTACCTATCACCTCCACAGAGACCCTCCTTCTTCCCTCTCTCCTCACCTACCTATCACCTCCCCAGAGACCATCCTTCTTCCCTCTCTCCTCACCGGCCTATCACCTCCCCCAGTGACCCTCCTTCTTCCCTCTCTCCTCACCGGCCTATCACCTCCCCCAGTGACCCTCCTTCTTCCCTCTCTCCTCACCTATCTCCTCACCAGAGACCCTCCTTCTTCCCTCTCTCCTCACCTACCTATCACCTCCCGCAGAGACCCTCCTTCTTCCCTCTATCCTCACCTACCTATCACCTCCCCCAGTGACCCTCCTTCTTCCCTCTCTCTTCAACTGCCTATCACCTCCCAAGGTGACCCTACTTCTTCCCTCTCTCCTCACCTACCTATCACCTCCCCCATTGACCCTCCTTATTCCCTCTATGCTCACCTACCTCTCATCTCCCCAGTGATCTTCCTTCTTCCCTCTCTCCTCACCTGCCTATCACCTCCCCCAGTGACCCTCCTTCTTCCCTCTCTCCTCACCTATCTCCTCACCAGAGACCCTCCTTCTTCCCTCTCTCCTCACCTACCTATCACCTCCCCAGAGACCCTCCTTCTTCCCTCTCTCCTCACCGGCCTATCACCTCCCCCAGTGACCCTCCTTCTTCCCTCTCTCCTCACCTATCTCCTCACCAGAGACCCTCCTTCTTCCCTCTCTCCTCACCTACCTATCACCTCCCGCAGAGACCCTCCTTCTTCCCTCTATCCTCACCTACCTATCACCTCCCCCAGTGACCCTCCTTCTTCCCTCTCTCTTCAACTGCCTATCACCTCCCAAGGTGACCCTACTTCTTCCCTCTCTCCTCACCTACCTATCACCTCCCCCATTGACCCTCCTTATTCCCTCTCTCCTCACCTACCTATCACCTCACCAGAGACTCTCCTTCTTCCCTGTCTCCTCACCTACCTATCACCTCCCCCAGTGATCCTCCTTCTTCCCTCTCTCCTCACCTACCTATCACCTCCCCATTGACCCTCCTTATTCCCTCTCTCCTCACCTACCTATCACCTCCCCAGAGACTCTCCTTCTTCCCTGTCTCCTCACCTACCTATCACCTCCCCCAGTGATCCTCCTTCTTCCCTCTCTCCTCACCTACCTATCACCTCCCCAGTGACCCTCCTTCTTCCCTCTCTCCTCACCTACCTATCACCTCCCCAGTGACCCTCCTTCTTCCCTCTATCCTCACCTGCCTATCACCTCCCCAGTGACCATCCTTCTTCCCTCTATCCTCGCCTGCCTATCACCTCCCCAGAGACGCTCCTTCTTCCCTCTATCCGCACCTGCCTATCACCTCCCCCAGTGACCCTCCTTCTTCCCTCTATCCTCACCTGCCTATCACCTCCCCCAGTGATCCTCCTTCTTCCCTTTCTCCTCACCTACCTATCACCTCCCCCAGTGACCCTCCTTCTTCCCTCTCTCCTCACCTGCCTATCACCTCCTTAGAGACTCTCCTTCTTCCCTCTCTCACCTGCCTATCACCTCCCCAGTGACTCTCCTTCTTCTGTCTCTCCTCACCTGCTTATCACCTCCCCCAGAGACCCTCCATCTTCCCTCTCTCCTCACCTGCCTATCACCTCCCCCAGTGACCCTCCTTCTTCCCTCTCTCCTCACCTACCTATCACTTCCCCCAGTCACCCTCCTTCTTCCCTCTCTCCTCACCTGCCTATCACCTCCCACGGTGACCCTACTTCTTCCCTCTCTCCTCACCTGCCTATCACCTCCCCCAGTGACACTCCTTCTTCCCTCTCTCCTCACCTGCCTATCACCTCCCCAGTGACACTCCTTCTTCCCTCTCTCCTCACCTGCCTATCACCTCCCCCAGTGACCCTCCTTCTTCCCTCTCTCCTCACCTTTCTCCTCACCAGAGACCCTCCTTCTTCCCTCTCTCCTCACCTGCCTATCACCTCCCACGGTGACCCTACTTCTTCCCTCTCTCCTCACCTGCCTATCACCTCCCCCAGTGACACTCCTTCTTCCCTCTCTCCTCACCTGCCTATCACCTCCCACGGTGACCCTACTTCTTCCCTTTCTCCTCACCTACCTATCACCTCCCCCAGTGACCCTCCTTCTTCCCTCTCTCCTCACCTGCCTATCACCTCCTTAGAGACTCTCCTTCTTCCCTCTCTCCTCACCTACCTATCACCTCCCCCAGTGACTCTCCTTCTTCTGTCTCTCCTCACCTGCTTATCACCTCCCCCAGAGACCCTCCTTCTTCCCTCTCTCCTCACCTGCCTATCACCTCCCCCAGTGACCCTCCTTCTTCCCTCTCTCCTCACCTGCCTATCACCTCCCCAGTGACCCTACTTCTTCCCTCTCTCCTCACCTACCTATCACCTCCCCCAGTGACCCTCCTTCTTCCCTCTCTCCTCACCTGCCTATCACCTCCCCAGTGACCCTCCTTCTTCCCTCTCTCCTCACCGGCCTATCACCTCCCCCAGTGACCCTCCTTCTTCCCTCTCTCCTCACCTTTCTCCTCACCAGAGACCCTCCTTCTTCCCTCTCTCCTCACCTACCTATCACCTCCCGCAGAGACCCTCCTTCTTCCCTCTATCCTCACCTACCTATCACCTCCCCCAGTGACCCTCCTTCTTCCCTCTCTCTTCAACTGCCTATCACCTCCCAAGGTGACCCTACTTCTTCCCTCTCTCCTCACCTACCTATCACCTCCCCCATTGACCCTCCTTATTCCCTCTCTCCTCACCTACCTATCACCTCCCCAGAGACTCTCCTTCTTCCCTGTCTCCTCACCTACCTATCACCTCCCCCAGTGATCCTCCTTCTTCCCTCTCTCCTCACCTACCTATCACCTCCCCAGTGACCCTCCTTCTTCCCTCTCTCCTCACCTACCTATCACCTCCCCCAGTGACACTCCTTCTTCCCTCTCTCCTCACCTGCCTATCACCTCCCACGGTGACCCTACTTCTTCCCTCTCTCCTCACCTGCCTATCACCTCCCCAGTGACCCTCCTTCTTCCCTCTCTCCTCACCTACCTATCACCTCCCCCAGTGACACTCCTTCTTTCCTCTCTCCTCACCTGCCTATCACCTCCCACGGTGACCCTACTTCTTCCCTTTCTCCTCACCTACCTATCACCTCCCCCAGTGACCCTCCTTCTTCCCTCTCTCCTCACCTGCCTATCACCTCCTTAGAGACTCTCCTTCTTCCCTCTCTCCTCACCTACCTATCACCTCCCCCAGTGACCCTCCTTCTTCCCTCTCTCCTCACCTGCCTATCACCTCCCCCAGTGACTCTCCTTCTTCTGTCTCTCCTCACCTGCTTATCACCTCCCCCAGAGACCCTCCTTCTTCCCTCTCTCCTCAACTGCCTATCACCTCCCACGGTGACCCTACTTCTTCCCTCTCTCCTCACCTACCTATCACCTCCCCCAGTGACCCTCCTTCTTCCCTCTCTCCTCACCTGCCTATCACCTCCCCAGTGACTCTCCTTCTTCCCTCTATCCTCACCTACCTATCACCTCCCCAGAGACTCTCCTTCTTCCCTCTCTCCTCACCTACCTATCACCTCCCCAGTGACCCTCCTTCTTCCCTCTCTCCTCACCTACCTATCACCTCCCCAGTGACCCTCCTTCTTCCCTCTATCCTCACCTGCCTATCACCTCCCCAGTGACCATCCTTCTTCGCTCTATCCTCGCCTGCCTATCACCTCCCCAGAGACGCTCCTTCTTCCCTCTATCCGCACCTGCCTATCACCTCCCCCAGTGACCCTCCTTCTTCCCTCTATCCTCACCTGCCTATCACCTCCCCCAGTGATCCTCCTTCTTCCCTCTCTCCTCACCTGCCTATCACCTCCCCAGTGACTCTCCTTCTTCCCTCTCTGATCACCTACCTATCACCTCCACAGAGACTCTCCTTCTTCCCTCTCTCCTCACCTACCTATCGTCTCCCCAGAGACTCTCCTTCTTCCCTCTATCCTCACCTAACTATCACCTCCCCAATGACCCTCCTTCTTCCCTCTCTCCTCACCTGCCTATCACCTCCCCAGTGACCCTCCTTCTTCCCTCTCTCCTCACCTACCTATCACCTCCCCGGAGACCCTCCTTCATTCCTCACCTACCTATCACCTCCCCCAATGACCCTCCTTCTTCCCTCTCTCCTCACCTACCTATCACCTCCCCAGAGACCCTCCTTCTTCCCTCTCTGCTCACCTGCCTATCACCTCCCCCAGTGACCCTCCTTCTTCCCTCTCTCCTCACCTACCTATCACTTCCCCCAGTCACCCTCCTTCATCCCTCTCTCCTCACCTACCTATCACCTCCTCCAGTCACCCTCCTTCATCCCTCTCTCCTCATCTACCTATCACCTCCCCCAGTCACCCTCCTTCATCCCTCTCTCCTCAACTGCCTATCACCTACCCAGAGACCCTCCTTCTTCTCTCTCTCCTCACCTACCTATCACCTCCCCCAGTGACCCTCCTTCTTCCCTCTCTGCTCACCTGCCAATCACCTCCCCCAGTGACCCTCCTTCTTCCCTCTCTCCTCACCTGCCTATCACCTCCCCAGTGACCCTCCTTCTTCCCTCTCTCCTCACCTGCCTATCACCTCCCCCAGTGACCCTCCTTCTTCCCTCTCTCCTCCCCTACCTATCACCTCCCCAGTGACCCTCCTTCTTCCCTCTATGCTCACCTACCTCTCATCTCCCCCAGTGATCTTCCTTCTTCCCTCTCTCCTCACCTGCCTATCACCTCCCCCAGTGACCCTCCTTTTTCCCTCTCTCCTCACCTACCTATCACCTCCCCAGAGACCCTCCTTCTTCCCTCTCTCCTAACCTACCTATCACCTCCCCAGAGACCCTCCTTCTTCCATCTCTCCTCACCTACCTATCACCTCCCCAGTGACCCTCCTTCTTCCCTCTCTCCTCACCTGCCTATCACCTCCCCAGTGACCTTCTTCCCTCTCTCCTCACCTACCTATCACCTCCCCCAGTGACCCTCCTTCTTCCCTCTCTCCTCACCTACCTATCACCTCCCCAGAGACCCTCCTTCCCTCTCTCCTCAGCTACCTATCACCTCCCCAGAGACCCTCCTTCTTCCCTCTCTCCTCACCTACCTATCACCTCCACAGAGACCCTCCTTCTTCCCTCTCTCCTCACCTACCTATCACCTCCACAGAGACCCTCCTTCTTCCCTGTCTCCTCACCTACCTATCACCTCCCCAGAGACCATCCTTCTTCCCTCTCTCCTCACCGGCCTATCACCTCCCCCAGTGACCCTCCTTCTTCCCTCTCTCCTCACCTATCTCCTCACCAGAGACCCTCCTTCTTCCCTCTCTCCTCACCTACCTAACACCTCCCGCAGAGACCCTCCTTCTTCCCTCTATCCTCACCTACCTATCACCTCCCCCAGTGACCCTCCTTCTTCCCTCTCTCTTCAACTGCCTATCACCTCCCAAGGTGACCCTACTTCTTCCCTCTCTCCTCACCTACCTATCACCTCCCCCATTGACCCTCCGTATTCCCTCTCTCCTCACCTACCTATCACCTCCCGAGAGACTCTCCTTCTTCCCTGTCTCCTCACCTACCTATCACCTCCCCCAGTGATCCTCCTTCTTCCCTCTCTCCTCACCTACCTATCACCTCCCCCAGTGATCCTCCTTCTTCCCTGTCTCCTCACCTACCTATCACCTCCCCCAGTGATCCTCCTTCTTCCCTCTCTCCTCACCTGCCTATCACCTCCCACGGTTACCCTACTTCTTCCCTCTCTCCTCACCTGCCTATCACCTCCCCAGTGACCCTCCTTCTTCCCTCTCTCCTCACCTACCTATCACCTCCCCCAGTGACACTCCTTCTTTCCTCTCTCCTCACCTACCTATCACCTCCCACGGTGACCCTACTTCTTCCCTTTCTCCTCACCTACCTATCACCTCCCCAGTGACCCTCCTTCTTCCCTCTCTCCTCACCTGCCTATCACCTCCTTAGAGACTCTCCTTCTTCCCTCTCTCCTCACCTACCTATCATCTCCCCCAGTGACCCTCCTTCTTCCCTCTCACCTCACCTGCCTATCACCTCCTTAGAGACTCTCCTTCTTCCCTCTCTCCTCACCTACCTATCATCTCCCCCAGTGATCTTCCTTCTTCCCTCTCTCCTCACCTGCCTATCACCTCCCCCAGTGACTCTCCTTCTTCTGTCTCTCCTCACCTGCTTATCACCACCCCCAGAGACCCTCCTTCTTCCCTCTCTCCTCAACTGCCTATCACCTCCCACGGTGACCCTACTTCTTCCCTCTCTCCTCACCTACCTATCACCTCCCCCAGTGACCCTCCTTCTTCCCTCTCTCCTCACCTGCCTATCACCTCCCCAGTGACTCTCCTTCTTCCCTCTATCCTCACCTACCTATCACCTCCCCAGAGACTCTCCTTCTTCCCTCTCTCCTCACCTACCTATCACCTCCCCAGTGACCCTCCTTCTTCCCTCTCTCCTCACCTACCTATCACCTCCCCAGTGACCCTCCTTCTTCCCTCTATCCTCACCTGCCTATCACCTCCCCAGTGACCATCCTTCTTCGCTCTATCCTCGCCTGCCTATCACCTCCCCAGAGACGCTCCTTCTTCCCTCTATCCGCACCTGCCTATCACCTCCCCCAGTGACCCTCCTTCTTCCCTCTATCCTCACCTGCCTATCACCTCCCCCAGTGATCCTCCTTCTTCCCTCTCTCCTCACCTGCCTATCACCTCCCCAGTGACTCTCCTTCTTCCCTCTCTGATCACCTACCTATCACCTCCACAGAGACTCTCCTTCTTCCCTCTCTCCTCACCTACCTATCGTCTCCCCAGAGACTCTCCTTCTTCCCTCTATCCTCACCTATCTATCACCTCCCCAATGACCCTCCTTCTTCCCTCTCTCCTCACCTGCCTATCACCTCCCCAGTGACCCTCCTTCTTCCCTCTCTCCTCACCTACCTATCACCTCCCCGGAGACCCTCCTTCATTCCTCACCTACCTATCACCTCCCCCAATGACCCTTCTTCTTCCCTCTCTCCTCACCTACCTATCACCTCCCCCAGAGACCCTCCTTCTTCCCTCTCTCCTCACCTGCCTATCACCTCCCCCAGTGACCCTCCTTCTTCCCTCTCTCCTCACCTACCTATCACTTCCCCCAGTCACCCTCCTTCATCCCTCTCTCCTCATCTACCTATCACCTCCCCCAGTCACCCTCCTTCATCCCTCTCTCCTCAACTGCCTATCACCTACCCAGAGACCCTCCTTCTTCTCTCTCTCCTCACCTACCTATCACCTCCCCCAGTGACCCTCCTTCTTCCCTCTCTGCTCACCTGCCAATCACCTCCCCCAGTGACCCTCCTTCTTCCCTCTCTCCTCACCTGCCTATCACCTCCCCAGTGACCCTCCTTCTTCCCTCTCTCCTCACCTGCCTATCACCTCCCCCAGTGACCCTCCTTCTTCCCTCTCTCCACCCCTACCTATCACCTCCCCAGTGACCCTCCTTCTTCCCTCTATGCTCACCTACCTCTCATCTCCCCCAGTGATCTTCCTTCTTCCCTCTCTCCTCACCTGCCTATCACCTCCCCCAGTGACCCTCCTTTTTCCCTCTCTCCTCACCTACCTATCACCTCCCCAGAGACCCTCCTTCTTCCCTCTCTCCTAACCTACCTATCACCTCCCCAGAGACCCTCCTTCTTCCATCTCTCCTCACCTACCTATCACCTCCCCAGTGACCCTCCTTCTTCTTTCTCTCCTCACCTGCCTATCACCTCCCCAGTGACCTTCTTCCCTCTCTCCTCACCTACCTATCACCTCCCCCAGTGACCCTCCTTCTTCCCTCTCTCCTCACCTACCTATCACCTCCCCAGAGACCCTCCTTCCCTCTCTCCTCAGCTACCTATCACCTCCCCAGAGACCCTCCTTCCCTCTCTCCTCACCTACCTATCACCTCCACAGAGACCCTCCTTCTTCCCTCTCTCCTCACCTACCTATCACCTCCACAGAGACCCTCCTTCTTCCCTGTCTCCTCACCTACCTATCACCTCCCCAGAGACCATCCTTCTTCCCTTTCTCCTCACCGGCCTATCACCTCCCCCAGTGACCCTCCTTCTTCCCTCTCTCCTCACCTATCTCCTCACCAGAGACCCTCCTTCTTCCCTCTCTCCTCACCTACCTATCACCTCCCAAGGTGACCCTACTTCTTCCCTCTCTCCTCACCTACCTATCACCTCCCCCATTGACCCTCCTTATTCCCTCTCTCCTCACCTACCTATCACCTCCCGAGAGACTCTCCTTCTTCCCTGTCTCCTCACCTACCTATCACCTCCCCCAGTGATCCTCCTTCTTCCCTCTCTCCTCACCTACCTATCACCTCCCCAGTGACCCTCCTTCTTCCCTCTCTCCTCACCTACCTATCACCTCCCCAGTGACCCTCCTTCTTCCCTCTATCCTCACCTGCCTATCACCTCCCCAGAGACGCTCCTTCTTCCCTCTATCCGCACCTGCCTATCACCTCCCCCAGTGACCCTCCTTCTTCCCTCTATCCTCACCTGCCTATCACCTCCCCCAGTGACTCTCCTTCTTCCCTCTCTCCTCAACTGCCTATCACCTCCCACGGTGACCCTACTTCTTCCCTCTCTCCTCACCTACCTATCACCTCCCCCAGTGACCCTCCTTCTTCCCTCTCTCCTCACCTGCCTATCACCTCCCCAGTGACTCTCCTTCTTCCCTCTATCCTCACCTACCTATCACCTCCCCAGAGACTCTCCTTCTTCCCTCTCTATTCACCTACCTATCACCTCCCCAGTGACCCTCCTTCTTCCCTCTCTCCTCACCTGCCTATCACCTCCCCAGTGACTCTCCTTCTTCCCTCTCTGATCACCTACATATCACCTCCACAGAGACTCTCCTTCTTCCCTCTCTCCTCACCTACCTATCGTCTCCCCAGAGACTCTCCTTCTTCCCTCTATCCTCACCTAACTATCACCTCCCCAATGACCCTCCTTCTTCCCTCTCTCCTCACCTGCCTATCACCTCCCCAGTGACCCTGCTTCTTCCCTCTCTCCTCACCTACCTATCACCTCCCCAGTGACCCTCCTTCTTCCCTCTCTCCTCACCTACCTATCACCTCCCCGGAGACCCTCCTTCTTTCCTCACCTACCTTTCACCTCCCCCAATGACCCTCCTTCTTCCCTCTCTCCTCACCTACCTATCACCTCCCCAGAGACTCTCCTTCTTCCCTGTCTCCTCACCTACCTATCACCTCCCCCAGTGATCCTCCTTCTTCCCTCTCTCCTCACCTACCTATCACCTCCCCAGTGACCCTCCTTCTTCCCTCTCTCCTCACCTACCTATCACCTCCCCAGTGACCCTCCTTCTTCCCTCTATCCTCACCTGCCTATCACCTCCCCAGAGACGCTCCTTCTTCCCTCTATCCGCACCTGCCTATCACCTCCCCCAGTGACCCTCCTTCTTCCCTCTATCCTCACCTGCCTATCACCTCCCCCAGTGACTCTCCTTCTTCCCTCTCTCCTCAACTGCCTATCACCTCCCACGGTGACCCTACTTCTTCCCTCTCTCCTCACCTACCTATCACCTCCCCCAGTGACCCTCCTTCTTCCCTCTCTCCTCACCTACCTATCACCTCCCCCAGTGAGCCTCCTTCTTCCCTCTCTCCTCACCTGCCTATCACCTCCCCAGTGACTCTCCTTCTTCCCTCTATCCTCACCTACCTATCACCTCCCCAGAGACTCTCCTTCTTCCCTCTCTCCTCACCTACCTATCACCTCCCCAGTGACCCTCCTTCTTCCCTCTCTCCTCACCTACCTATCACCTCCCCAGTGACCCTTTTTCTTCCCTCTATCCTCACCTGCCTATCACCTCCCCAGTGACCATCCTTCTTCGCTCTATCCTCGCCTGCCTATCACCTCCCCAGAGACGCTCCTTCTTCCCTCTATCCACACCTGCCCATCACCTCCCCCAGTGACCCTCCTTCTTCCCTCTATCCTCACCTGCCTATCACCTCCCCCAGTGATCCTCCTTCTTCCCTCTCTCCTCACCTGCCTATCACCTCCCCAGTGACTCTCCTTCTTCCCTCTCTGATCACCTACCTATCACCTCCACAGAGACTCTCCTTCTTCCCTCTCTCCTCACCTACCTATCGTCTCCCCAGAGACTCTCCTTCTTCCCTCTATCCTCACCTAACTATCACCTCCCCAATGACCCTCCTTCTTCCCTCTCTCCTCACCTGCCTATCACCTCCCCAGTGACCCTCCTTCTTCCCTCTCTCCTCACCTACCTATCACCTCCCCAGAGACCCTCCTTCATTCCTCACCTACCTATCACCTCCCCCAATGACCCTCCTTCTTCCCTCTCTCCTCACCTACCTATCACCTCCCCCAGAGACCCTCCTTCTTCCCTCTCTCCTCACCTGCCTATCACCTCCCCCAGTGACCCTCCTTCTTCCCTCTCTCCTCACCTACCTATCACTTCCCCCAGTCACCCTCCTTCATCCCTCTCTCCTCATCTACCTATCACCTCCCCCAGTCACCCTCCTTCATCCCTCTCTCCTCAACTGCCTATCACCTACCCAGAGACCCTCCTTCTTCTCTCTCTCCTCACCTACCTATCACCTCCCCCAGTGACCCTCCTTCTTCCGTCTCTGCTCACCTGCCAATCACCTCCCCCAGTGACCCTCCTTCTTCCCTCTCTCCTCACCTGCCTATCACCTCCCCAGTGACCCTCCTTCTTCCCTCTCTCCTCACCTGCCTATCACCTCCCCCAGTGACCCTCCTTCTTCCCTCTCTCCTCGCCTACCTATCACCTCCCCCAGTCACCCTCCTTCATCCCTCTCTCCTCAACTGCCTATCACCTACCCAGAGACCCTCCTTCTTCTCTCTCTCCTCACCTACCTATCACCTACCCCAGTGACCCTCCTTCTTCCCTCTCTGCTCACCTGCCAATCACCTCCCCCAGTGACCCTCCTTCTTCCCTCTCTCCTCACCTGCCTATCACCTCCCAAGGTGACCCTACTTCTTCCCTCTCTCCTCACCTACCTATCACCTCCCCCATTGACCCTCCTTATTCCCTCTCTCCTCACCTACCTATCACCTCCCGAGAGACTCTCCTTCTTCCCTGTCTCCTCACCTACCTATCACCTCCCCCAGTGATCCTCCTTCTTCCCTCTCTCCTCACCTACCTATCACCTCCCCAGTGACCCTCCTTCTTCCCTCTCTCCTCACCTACCTATCACCTCCCCAGTGACCCTCCTTCTTCCCTCTCTCCTCACCTGCCTATCACCTCCCCAGTGACCCTCCTTCTTCCCTCTATCCTCACCTGCCTATCACCTCCCCCAGTGACTCTCCTTCTTCCCTCTCTCCTCAACTGCCTATCACCTCCCACGGTGACCCTACTTCTTCCCTCTCTCCTCACCTACCTATCACCTCCCCCAGTGACCCTCCTTCTTCCCTCTCTCCTCACCTGCCTATCACCTCCCCAGTGACTCTCCTTCTTCCCTCTATCCTCACCTACCTATCACCTCCCCAGAGACTCTCCTTCTTCCCTCTCTCCTCACCTACCTATCACCTCCCCAGTGACCCTCCTTCTTCCCTCTCTCCTCACCTGCCTATCACCTCCCCAGTGACTCTCCTTCTTCCCTCTCTGATCACCTACATATCGTCTCCCCAGAGACTCTCCTTCTTCCCTCTATCCTCACCTAACTATCACCTCCCCAATGACCCTCCTTCTTCCCTCTCTCCTCACCTGCCTATCACCTCCCCAGTGACCCTCCTTCTTCCCTCTCTCCTCACCTACCTATCACCTCCCCAGTGACCCTCCTTCTTCCCTCTCTCCTCACCTACCTATCACCTCCCCGGAGACCCTCCTTCTTTCCTCACCTACCTATCACCTTCCCCAATGACCCTCCTTCTTCCCTCTCTCCTCACCTACCTATCACCTTCCCCAATGACCCTCCTTCTTCCCTCTCTCCTCACCTACCTATCACCTTCCCCAGTGACCCTCCTTCTTCCCTCTCTCCTCACCTACCTATCACCTCCCCGGAGACCCTCCTTCTTTCCTCACCTACCTATCACCTTCCCCAATGACCCTCCTTCTTCCCTCTCTCCTCACCTACCTATCACCTCCCCGGAGACCCTCCTTCTTTCCTCACCTACCTATCACCTTCCCCAATGACCCTCCTTCTTCCCTCTCTCCTCACCTACCTATCACCTCCCCAGAGACTCTCCTTCTTCCCTGTCTCCTCACCTACCTATCACCTCCCCCAGTGATCCTCCTTCTTCCCTCTCTCCTCACCTACCTATCACCTCCCCAGTGACCCTCCTTCTTCCCTCTCTCCTCACCTACCTATCACCTCCCCAGTGACCCTCCTTCTTCCCTCTCTCCTCACCTACCTATCACCTCCCCAGTGACCCTCCTTCTTCCCTCTATCCTCACCTGCCTATCACCTCCCCAGAGACGCTCCTTCTTCCCTCTATCCGCACCTGCCTATCACCTCCCCCAGTGACCCTCCTTCTTCCCTCTATCCGCACCTGCCTATCACCTCCCCCAGTGACTCTCCTTCTTCCCTCTCACCTCAACTGCCTATCACCTCCCACGGTGACCCTACTTCTTCCCTCTCTCCTCACCTACCTATCACCTCCCCCAGTGACCCTCCTTCTTCCCTCTCTCCTCACCTGCCTATCACCTCCCCAGTGACTCTCCTTCTTCCCTCTATCCTCACCTACCTATCACCTCCCCAGAGACTCTCCTTCTTCCCTCTCTCCTCACCTACCTATCACCTCCCCAGTGACCCTCCTTCTTCCCTCTCTCCTCACCTGCCTATCACCTCCCCAGTGACTCTCCTTCTTCCCTCTATCCTCACCTACCTATCACCTCCCCAGAGACTCTCCTTCTTCCCTCTCTCCTCACCTACCTATCACCTCCCCAGTGACCCTCCTTCTTCCCTCTCTCCTCACCTGCCTATCACCTCCCCAGTGACTCTCCTTCTTCCCTCTATCCTCACCTACCTATCACCTCCCCAGAGACTCTCCTTCTTCCCTCTCTCCTCACCTACCTATCACCTCCCCAGTGACCCTCCTTCTTCCCTCTCTCCTCACCTGCCTATCACCTCCCCAGTGACCCTCCTTCTTCCCTCTATCCTCACCTGCCTATCACCTCCCCAGAGACGCTCCTTCTTCCCTCTATCCTCACCTGCCTATCACCTCCCCCAGTGACTCTCCTTCTTCCCTCTCTCCTCACCTGCCTATCACCTCCCCAGTGACTCTCCTTCTTCCCTCTATCCTCACCTACCTATCACCTCCCCAGAGACTCTCCTTCTTCCCTCTCTCCTCACCTACCTATCACCTCCCCAGTGACCCTCCTTCTTCCCTCTCTCCTCACCTACCTATCACCTCCCCAGTGACCCTTTTTCTTCCCTCTATCCTCACCTGCCTATCACCTCCCCAGTGACCATCCTTCTTCGCTCTATCCTCGCCTGCCTATCACCTCCCCAGAGACGCTCCTTCTTCCCTCTATCCACACCTGCCTATCACCTCCCCCAGTGACCCTCCTTCTTCCCTCTATCCTCACCTGCCTATCACCTCCCCCAGTGATCCTCCTTCTTCCCTCTCTCCTCACCTGCCTATCACCTCCCCAGTGACTCTCCTTCTTCCCTCTCTGATCACCTACCTATCACCTCCACAGAGACTCTCCTTCTTCCCTCTCTCCTCACCTACCTATCGTCTCCCCAGAGACTCTCCTTCTTCCCTCTATCCTCACCTAACTATCACCTCCCCAATGACCCTCCTTCTTCCCTCTCTCCTCACCTGCCTATCACCTCCCCAGTGACCCTCCTTCTTCCCTCTCTCCTCACCTACCTATCACCTCCCCAGAGACCCTCCTTCATTCCTCACCTACCTATCACCTCCCCCAATGACCCTCCTTCTTCCCTCTCTCCTCACCTACCTATCACCTCCCCCAGAGACCCTCCTTCTTCCCTCTCTCCTCACCTGCCTATCACCTCCCCCAGTGACCCTCCTTCTTCCCTCTCTCCTCACCTACCTATCACTTCCCCCAGTCACCCTCCTTCATCCCTCTCTCCTCATCTACCTATCACCTCCCGCAGTCACCCTCCTTCATCCCTCTCTCCTCAACTGCCTATCACCTACCCAGAGACCCTCCTTCTTCTCTCTCTCCTCACCTACCTATCACCTCCCCCAGTGACCCTCCTTCTTCCGTCTCTGCTCACCTGCCAATCACCTCCCCCAGTGACCCTCCTTCTTCCCTCTCTCCTCACCTGCCTATCACCTCCCCAGTGACCCTCCTTCTTCCCTCTCTCCTCACCTGCCTATCACCTCCCCCAGTGACCCTCCTTCTTCCCTCTCTCCTCGCCTACCTATCACCTCCCCCAGTCACCCTCCTTCATCCCTCTCTCCTCAGCTGCCTATCACCTACCCAGAGACCCTCCTTCTTCTCTCTCTCCTCACCTACCTATCACCTCCCCCAGTGACCCTCCTTCTTCTCTCTCTGCTCACCTGCCAATCACCTCCCCCAGTGACCCTCCTTCTTCCCTCTCTCCTCACCTGCCTATCACCTCCCCAGTGACCCTCCTTCTTCCCTCTCTCCTCACCTGCCTATCACCTCCCCCAGTGACCCTCCTTCTTCCCTCTCTCCTCCCCTACCTATCACCTCCCCAGTGACCCTCCTTCTTCCCTCTCTCCTCACCTACCTCTCATCTCCCCCAGTGATCTTCCTTCTTCCCTCTCTCCTCACCTACCTATCACCTCCCCAGAGACCCTCCTTCTTCCCTCTCTCCTAACCTACCTATCACCTCCCCAGAGACCCTACTTCTTCCATCTCTCCTCACCTACCTATCACCTCCCCAGTGACCCTCCTTCTTCCCTCTCTCCTCACCTGCCTATCACCTCCCCAGTGACCTTCTTCCCTCTCTCCTCACCTACCTATCACCTCCCCCAGTGACCCTCCTTCTTCCCTCTCTCCTCACCTACCTATCACCTCCCCAGAGACCCTCCTTCCCTCTCTCCTCAGCTACCTATCACCTCCCCAGAGACCCTCCTTCTTCCCTCTCTCCTCACCTACCTATCACCTCCACAGAGACCCTCCTTCTTCCCTCTCTCCTCACCTACCTATCACCTCCACAGAGACCCTCCTTCTTCCCTGTCTCCTCACCTACCTATCACCTCCCCAGAGACCATCCTTCTTCCCTTTCTCCTCACCGGCCTATCACCTCCCCCAGTGACCCTCCTTCTTCCCTCTCTCCTCACCTATCTCCTCACCAGAGACCCTCCTTCTTCCCTCTCTCCTCACCTACCTATCACCTCCCGCAGAGACCCTCCTTCTTCCCTCTCTCCTCACCTACCTATCACCTCCCCCATTGACCCTCCTTATTCCCTCTCTCCTCACCTACCTATCACCTCCCGAGAGACTCTCCTTCTTCCCTGTCTCCTCACCTACCTATCACCTCCCCCAGTGATCCTCCTTCTTCCCTCTCTCCTCACCTACCTATCACCTCCCCAGTGACCCTCCTTCTTCCCTCTCTCCTCACCTACCTATCACCTCCCCAGTGACCCTCCTTCTTCCCTCTATCCTCACCTGCCTATCACCTCCCCAGAGACGCTCCTTCTTCCCTCTATCCTCACCTGCCTATCACCTCCCCCAGTGACCCTCCTTCTTCCCTCTATCCTCACCTGCCTATCACCTCCCCAGAGACGCTCCTTCTTCCCTCTATCCTCACCTGCCTATCACCTCCCACGGTGACCCTCCTTCTTCCCTCTCTCCTCACCTGCCTATCACCTCCCCCAGTGATCCTCCTTCTTCCCTCTATCCTCACCTGCCTATCACCTCCCCCAGTGACTCTCCTTCTTCCCTCTCTCCTCAACTGCCTATCACCTCCCCAGAGACGCTCCTTCTTCCCTCTATCCTCACCTGCCTATCACCTCCCACGGTGACCCTCCTTCTTCCCTCTCTCCTCACCTGCCTATCACCTCCCCCAGTGATCCTCCTTCTTCCCTCTATCCTCACCTGCCTATCACCTCCCCCAGTGACTCTCCTTCTTCCCTCTCTCCTCAACTGCCTATCACCTCCCACGGTGACCCTACTTCTTCCCTCTCTCCTCACCTACCTATCACCTCCCCCAGTGACCCTCCTTCTTCCCTCTCTCCTCACCTGCCTATCACCTCCCCAGTGACTCTCCTTCTTCCCTCTATCCTCACCTACCTATCACCTCCCCAGAGACTCTCCTTCTTCCCTCTCTCCTCACCTACCTATCACCTCCCCAGTGACCCTCCTTCTTCCCTCTCTCCTCACCTGCCTATCACCTCCCCAGTGACTCTCCTTCTTCCCTCTCTGATCACCTACCTATCACCTCCACAGAGACTCTCCTTCTTCCCTCTCTCCTCACCTGCCTATCACCTCCCCAGAGACCCTCCTTCTTCCCTCTCTCCTCACCTACACATCGTCTCCCCAGAGACTCTCCTTCTTCCCTCTATCCTCACCTAACTATCACCTCCCCAATGACCCTCCTTCTTCCCTCTCTCCTCACCTGCCTATCACCTCCCCAGTGACCCTCCTTCTTCCCTCTCTCCTCACCTACCTATCACCTCCCCAGTGACCCTCCTTCTTCCCTCTCTCCTCACCTACCTATCACCTCCCCGGAGACCCTCCTTCTTTCCTCACCTACCTATCACCTTCCCCAATGACCCTCCTTCTTCCCTCTCTCCTCACCTACCTATCACCTCCCCAGAGACTCTCCTTCTTCCCTGTCTCCTCACCTACCTATCACCTCCCCCAGTGATCCTCCTTCTTCCCTCTCTCCTCACCTACCTATCACCTCCCCAGTGACCCTCCTTCTTCCCTCTCTCCTCACCTACCTATCACCTCCCCAGTGACCCTCCTTCTTCCCTCTATCCTCACCTGCCTATCACCTCCCCAGAGACGCTCCTTCTTCCCTCTATCCGCACCTGCCTATCACCTCCCCCAGTGACCCTCCTTCTTCCCTCTATCCTCACCTGCCTATCACCTCCCCCAGTGACTCTCCTTCTTCCCTCTCACCTCAACTGCCTATCACCTCCCACGGTGACCCTACTTCTTCCCTCTCTCCTCACCTACCTATCACCTCCCCAGTGACTCTCCTTCTTCCCTCTATCCTCACCTACCTATCACCTCCCCAGAGACTCTCCTTCTTCCCTCTCTCCTCACCTACCTATCACCTCCCCAGTGACCCTCCTTCTTCCCTCTCTCCTCACCTGCCTATCACCTCCCCAGTGACTCTCCTTCTTCCCTCTCTGATCACCTACCTATCACCTCCACAGAGACTCTCCTTCTTCCCTCTCTCCTCACCTACCTATCGTCTCCCCAGAGACTCTCCTTCTTCCCTCTATCCTCTCCTACCTATCACCTCCCCAGTGACCCTCCTTCTTCCCTCTCTCCTCACCTGCCTATCACCTCCCCAGTGACCCTCCTTCTTCCCTCTCTCCTCACCTACCTATCACCTCCCCAGTGACCCTCCTTCTTCCCTCTCTCCTCACCTACCTATCACCTCCCCGGAGACCCTCCTTCTTTCCTCACCTACCTATCACCTCCCCCAGTGACTCTCCTTCTTCTGTCTCTCCTCACCTGCTTATCACCTCCCCCAGAGACCCTCCTTCTTCCCTCTCTCCTCACCTGCCTATCACCTCCCCCAGTGACACTCCTTCTTCCCTCTCTCCTCACCTACCTATCACCTCCCCCATTGACCCTCCTTCTTCCCTCTCTCCTCACCTGCCTATCACCTCCCACGGTGACCCTACTTCTTCCCTCTCTCCTCACCTACCTATCACCTCCCCCAGTGACCCTCCTTCTTCCCTCTCTCCTCACCTACCTATCACCTCCCCCAGTGACCCTCCTTCTTCTGTCTCTCCTCACCTGCTTATCACCTCCCCCAGAGACCCTCCTTCTTCCCTCTCTCCTCACCTGCCTATCACCTCCCCCAGTGACCCTCCTTCTTCTGTCTCTCCTCACCTGCTTATCACCTCCCCCAGAGACCCTCCTTCTTCCCTCTCTCCTCACCTGCCTCTCACCTCCCCCAGTGACCCTCCTTCTTCTGTCTCTCCTCACCTGCTTATCACCTCCCCCAGAGACCCTCCTTCTTCCCTCTCTCCTCAACTGCCTATCACCTCCCACGGTGACCCTACTTCTTCCCTCTCTCCTCACCTAACTATCACCTCCCCCAGTGACCCTCCTTCTTCCCTCTCTCCTCACCTGCCTATCACCTCCCCAGTGACTCTCCTTCTTCCCTCTATCCTCACCTACCTATCACCTCCCCAGAGACTCTCCTTCTTCCCTCTCTCCTCACCTACCTATCACCTCCCCAGTGACCCTCCTTCTTCCCTCTCTCCTCACCTACCTATCACCTCCCCAGTGACCCTCCTTCTTCCCTCTATCCTCACCTGCCTATCACCTCCCCAGTGACCATCCTTCTTCGCTCTATCCTCGCCTGCCTATCACCTCCCCAGAGACGCTCCTTCTTCCCTCTATCCGCACCTGCCTATCACCTCCCCCAGTGACCCTCCTTCTTCCCTCTATCCTCACCGGCCTATCACCTCCCCCAGTGATCCTCCTTCTTCCCTCTCTCCTCACCTGCCTATCACCTCCCCAGTGACTCTCCTTCTTCCCTCTCTGATCACCTACCTATCACCTCCACAGAGACTCTCCTTCTTCCCTCTCTCCTCACCTACCTATCGTCTCCCCAGAGACTCTCCTTCTTCCCTCTATCCTCACCGAACTATCACCTCCCCAATGACCCTCCTTCTTCCCTCTCTCCTCACCTGCCTATCACCTCCCCAGTGACCCTCCTTCTTCCCTCTCTCCTCACCTACCTATCACCTCCCCAGTGACCCTCCTTCTTCCCTCTCTCCTCACCTACCTATCACCTCCCCAGAGACCCTCCTTCTTTCCTCACCTACCTATCACCTCCCCCAATGACCCTCCTTCTTCCCTCTCTCCTCAACTACCTATCACCTCCCCCAGAGACCCTCCTTCTTCCCTCTCTCCTCACCTGCCTATCACCTCCCCCAGTGACCCTCCTTCTTCCCTCTCTCCTCACCTACCTATCACTTCCCCCAGTCACCCTCCTTCATCCCTCTCTCCTCATCTACCTATCACCTCCCCCAGTCACCCTCCTTCATCCCTCTCTCCTCAACTGCCTATCACCTACCCAGAGACCCTCCTTCTTCTCTCTCTCCTCACCTACCTATCACCTCCCCCAGTGACCCTCCTTCTTCCCTCTCTGCTCACCTGCCAATCACCTCCCCCAGTGACCCTCCTTCTTCCCTCTCTCCTCACCTGCCTATCACCTCCCCAGTGACCTTCCTTCTTCCCTCTCTCCTCCCCTACCTATCACCTCCCCAGTGACCCTCCTTCTTCCCTCTATGCTCACCTACCTCTCATCTCCCCCAGTGATCTTCCTTCTTCCCTCTCTCCTCACCTGCCTATCACCTCCCCCAGTGACCCTCCTTTTTCCCTCTCTCCTCACCTACCTATCACCTCCCCAGAGACCCTCCTTCTTCCCTCTCTCCTAACCTACCTATCACCTCCCCAGAGACCCTCCTTCTTCCATCTCTCCTCACCTACCTATCACCTCCCCAGTGACCCTCCTTCTTCCCTCTCTCCTCACCTGCCTATCACCTCCCCAGTGACCCTCCTTCTTCCCTCTCTCCTCACCTACCTATCACCTCCCCCAGTGACCCTCCTTCTTCCCTCTCTCCTCACCTACCTATCACCTCCCCAGAGACCCTCCTTCCCTCTCTCCTCAGCTACCTATCACCTCCCCAGAGACCCTCCTTCTTCCCTCTCTCCTTCACCTATCTATCACCTCCACAGAGACCCTCCTTCTTCCCTCTCTCCTCACCTACCTATCACCTCCACAGAGACCCTCCTTCTTCCCTGTCTCCTCACCTACCTATCACCTCCCCAGAGACCATCCTTCTTCCCTCTCTCCTCACCGGCCTATCACCTCCCCCAGTGACCCTCCTTCTTCCCTCTCTCCTCACCTATCTCCTCACCAGAGACCCTCCTTCTTCCCTCTCTCCTCACCTACCTATCACCTCCCGCAGAGACCCTCCTTCTTCCCTCTATCCTCACCTACCTATCACCTCCCCCAGTGACCCTCCTTCTTCCCTCTCTCTTCAACTGCCTATCACCTCCCAAAGTGACCCTACTTCTTCCCTCTCTCCTCACCTACCTATCACCTCCCCCATTGACCCTCCTTATTCCCTCTCTCCTCACCTACCTATCACCTCCCCAGAGACTCTCCTTCTTCCCTGTCTCCTCACCTACCTATCACCTCCCCCAGTGATCCTCCTTCTTCCCTCTCTCCTCACCTACCTATCACCTCCCCAGTGACCCTCCTTCTTCCCTCTCTCCTCACCTACCTATCACCTCCCCAGTGACCCTCCTTCTTCCCTCTATCCTCACCTGCCTATCACCTCCCCAGAGACGCTCCTTCTTCCCTCTATCCGCACCTGCCTATCACCTCCCCCAGTGACCCTCCTTCTTCCCTCTATCCTCACCTGCCTATCACCTCCCCCAGTGACTCTCCTTCCCTCTCTCCTCAACTGCCTATCACCTCCCACGGTGACCCTACTTCTTCCCTCTCTCCTCACCTACCTATCACCTCCCCCAGTGACCCTCCTTCTTCCCTCTATCCTCACCTACCTATCACCTCCCCAGAGACTCTCCTTCTTCCCTCTCTCCTCACCTACCTATCACCTCCCCAGTGACCCTCCTTCTTCCCTCTCTCCTCACCTGCCTATCACCTCCCCAGTGACTCTCCTTCTTCCCTCTCTGATCACCTACCTATCACCTCCACAGAGACTCTCCTTCTTCCCTCTCTCCTCACCTACCTATCGTCTCCCCAGAGACTCTCCTTCTTCCCTCTATCCTCTCCTACCTATCACCTCCCCAGTGACCCTCCTTCTTCCCTCTCTCCTCACCTGCCTATCACCTCCCCAGTGACCCTCCTTCTTCCCTCTCTCCTCACCTACCTATCACCTCCCCAGTGACCCTCCTTCTTCCCTCAATCCTCACCTACCTATCACCTCCCCGGAGACCCTCCTTCTTTCCTCACCTACCTATCACCTCCCCCAATGACCCTCCTTCTTCCCTCTCTCCTCACCTACCTATCACCTCCCCCAGAGACCCTCCTTCTTCCCTCTCTCCTCACCTGCCTATCACCTCCCCCAGTGACCCTCCTTCTTCCCTCTCTCCTCACCTACATATCACTTCCCCCAGTCACCCTCCTTCATCCCTCTCTCCTCATCTACCTATCACCTCCCCCAGTCACCCTCCTTCTTCCCTCTCTCCTCACCTGCCTATCACCTCCCCCAGTGACCCTCCTTCTTCCCTCTCTCCTCCCCTACCTATCACCTCCCCAGTGATCCTCCTTCTTCCCTCTATGCTCACCTGCCTATCACCTCCCCCAGTGACCCTCCTTCTTCCCTCTCTCCTCAGCTGCCTATCACCTCCCCAGAGACCCTCCTTCTTCCCTCTCTCCTCACCTACCTATCACATCCCCAGAGACCCTCCTTCTTCCCTCTCTCCTAACCTACCTATCACCTCCCCAGAGACCCTCCTTCTTCCATCTCTCCTCACCTACCTATCACCTCCCCAGTGACCCTCCTTCTTCCCTCTCTCCTCACCTGCCTATCACCTCCTCAGTGACCCTCCTTCTTCCCTCTCTCCTCACCAACCTATCACCTTCCCCAGTGACCCTCCTTCTTCCCTCTCTCCTCACCTACCTATCACCTCCCCAGAGACCCTCCTTCCCTCTCTCCTCAGCTACCTATCACCTCCCCAGAGACCCTCCTTCTTCCCTCTCTCCTCACCTACCTATCACCTCCACAGAGACCCTCCTTCTTCCCTGTCTCCTCACCTACCTATCACCTCCCCAGAGACCCTCCTTCTTCCCTCTCTCCTCACCTACCTATCACCTCCCCAGAGACCCTCCTTCTTCCCTCTCTCCTCACCGGCCTATCACCTCCCCCAGTGACCCTCCTTCTTCCCTCTCTCCTCACCTATCTCCTCACCAGAGACCCTCCTTCTTCCCTCTCTCCTCACCTACCTATCACCTCCCGCAGAGACCCTCCTTCTTCCCTCTATCCTCACCTACCTATCACCTCCCCCAGTGACCCTCCTTCTTCCCTCTCTCCTCACCTGGCTATCACCTCCCAAGGTGACCCTCCTTCTTCCCTCTCTCCTCACCTGCCTATCAGCTACCCAGTGACACTCCTTCTTCCCTCTATCCTCACCTACCTATCACCTCACCAGAGACTCTACTTCTTCCCTCTCTCCTCACCTACCTATCACCTCCCCAGTGACCCTCCTTCTTCCCTCTCTCCTCACCTGCCTATCACCTCCCCAGTGACTCTCCTTCTTCCCTCTCTGATCACTTACCTATCACCTCCACAGAGACTCTCCTTCTTCCCTCTCTCCTCACCTACCTATCACTTCCCCAGAGACTCTCCTTCTTCCCTCTCTCCTCACCTACCTATCACCTCCCCAGAGACTCTCCTTCTTCCCTCTCTCCTCACCTGCCTATCACCTCCCCCAGTGACCCTCCTTCTTCCCTCTCTCCTCACCTACATATCCCCTCCCCCAGAGACCCTCCTTCTTATCTCTCTCCTCACATGCCTATCACTTCCCCCAGAGACCCTCCTTCTTCCCTCTCTCCTCAACTACCTATCACCTCCCCCAGTGACCCTCCTTCTTCCCTTTCTCCTCACCTGCCTATCACCTCCCCAGTGACCCTCCTTCTTCCCTCTCTCCTCTCCTACCTATCACCTCCCCAGAGACTCTCCTTCTTCCCTCTCTCCTCACCTACCTATCACCTCCCCCAGTGATCCTCCTTCTTCCCTCTCTCCTCACCTACCTATCACCTCCCCAGTGACCCTCATTCTTCCCTCTCTCCTCACCTACCTATCACCTCCCCAGAGACCCTCCTTCTTCCCTCTCTCCTCACCTACCTATCACCTCCCCCAGAGACCCTCCTTCTTCCCTCTCTCCTCACCTGCCTATCACTTCCACCAGTCACCCTCCTTCATCCCTCTCTCCTCACCTACCTATCACCTCCCCCAGTCACCCTCCTTCATCCCTCTCTCCTCACCTACCTATCACCTCCCCAGTGACTGTCCTTCTTCCCTCTATCCTCACCTGCCTATCACCTCCCCCAGAGACCCTCCTTCTTCCGTCTATCCGCACCTGCCTGTCACCTCCCCCAGTCACCCTCTTTCATCCCTCTCTCCTCACCTACCTATCACCTCCCCAGTGACTGTCCTTCTTCCCTCTATCCTCACCTGCCTATCACCTCCCCCAGAGACCCTCCTTCTTCCCTCTATCCTCACCTGCCTATCACCTCCCCCAGTGACCATCCTTCTTCCCTGTCTCCTCACCTACCTATCACCTCCCCAGTGACCCTCCTTCTTCCCTCTCTCCTCACCTACCTATCACCTCCCCGGAGACCCTCCTTCTTTCCTCACCTACCTATCACCTCCCCCAATGACCCTCCTTCTTCCCTCTCTCCTCACCTACCTATCACCTCCCCCAGAGACCCTCCTTCTTCCCTCTCTCCTCACCTGCCTATCACCTCCCCCAGTGACCCTCCTTCTTCCCTCTCTCCTCACCTACCTATCACTTCCCCCAGTCACCCTACTTCATCCCTCTCTCCTCACCTACATATCCCCTCCCCCAGAGACCCTCCTTCTTATCTCTCTCCTCACCTGCCTATCACTTCCCCCAGAGACCCTCCTTCTTCTCTCTCTCCTCACCTACCTATCACCTCCCCCAGTGACCCTCCTTCTTCCCTCTCTGCTCACCTGCCAATCACCTCCCCCAGTGACCCTCCTTCTTCTTTCTCTCCTCACCTGCCTATCACCTCCCCCAGAGACCCTCCTTCTTCCCTCTATCCTCACCTACCTATCACCTCCCCCAGTGACCCTCCTTCTTCCCTCTCTCCTCACCTACATATCCCCTCCCCCAGAGACCCTCCTTCTTATCTCTCTCCTCACCTGCCTATCACTTCCCCCAGAGACCCTCCTTCTTCCCTCTCTCCTCACCTACCTATCACCTCCCCCAGTGATCCTCCTTCTTCCCTCTCTCCTCACCTACCTATCACCTCCCCAGTGACCCTCATTCTTCCCTCTCTCCTCACCTACCTATCACCTCCCCAGAGACCCTCCTTCTTTCCTCTCTCCTCACCTACCTATCACCTCCCCCAGTGACCCTCCTTCTTCCCTCTCTCCTCACCTGCCTATCACCTCCCCAGAGACTCTCCTTCTTCCCTCTCTCACCTTCCTATCATCTCCCCCAGTGATCTTCCTTCTTCCCTCTCTCCTCACCTGCCTATCACCTCCCCAGAGTCTCTCCTTCTTCCCTCTCTCACCTTCCTATCATCTCCCCCAGTGATCTTCCTTCTTCCCTCTCTCCTCACCTACCTATCACCTCCCCAGTGACCCTCATTCTTCCCTCTCTCCTCACCTACCTATCACCTCCCCAGAGACCCTCCTTCTTTCCTCTCTCCTCACCTACCTATCACCTCCCCCAGTGACCCTCCTTCTTCCCTCTCTCCTCACCTACCTATCACCTCCCCCAGTCACCCTCCTTCATCCCTCTCTCCTCACCTACCTATCACCTCCCCCAGTGACCCTCCTTCTTCCCTCTCTCCTCACCTACCTATCACCTCCCCCAGTCACCCTCCTTCATCCCTCTCTCCTCACCTACCTATCACCTCCCCAGTGACTCTCCTTCTTCCCTCTCTCCTCACCTGCCTATCACCTCCCCCAGTGACCCTCCTTCTTCCCTCTCTCCTCACCTACCTATCACTTCCCCCAGTCACCCTCCTTCATCCCTCTCTCCTCACCTACCTATCACCTCCCCCAGTCACCCTCCTTCATCCCTCTCTCCTCACCTACCTATCACCTCCCCAGTGACGGTCCTTCTTCCCTCTATCCTCACCTGCCTATCACCTCCCCCAGAGACCCTCCTTCTTCCCTCTATCCACACATGCCTATCACCTCCCCCAGTGACCATCCTTCTTCTCTGTCTCCTCACCTACCTATCACCTCCCCAGAGACTCTCCTTCTTCCCTCTCTCACCTTCCTATCATCTCCCCCAGTGATCTTCCTTCTTCCCTCTCTCCTCACCTAACTATCACCTCCCCAGTGACTCTCCTTCTTCCCTCTCTCCTCAGCTGCCTATCACCTCCCTAGTGACCCACCTTATTCCCTCTCTCCTCACCTGCCTATCACCTCCCCAGTGACTCTCCTTCTTCCCTCTCTCCTCACCTACCTATCACTTCCCCCAGTCACCCTCCTTCATCCCTCTCTCCTCACCTGCCTATCACCTCCCCAGTGACTCTCCTTCTTCCCTCTCTCCTCACCTGCCTATCACCTCCCCCAGAGACACTCCTTCTTCCCTCTCTCCTCACCTACCTATCACTTCCCCCAGTCACCCTCCTTCATCCCTCTCTCCTCACCTACCTATCACCTCCCCCAGTCACCCTCCTTCATCCCTCACTCCTCACCTGCCTATCACCTCCCCCAGAGACCCTCCTTCTTCTCTCTCTCCTCACCTACCTATCACCTCCCCCAGTGACCCTCCTTCTTCCCTCTCTGCTCACCTGCCTATCACCTCCCCCAGTTACCCTCCTTCTTCCCTTTCTCCTCACCTACCTATCACCTCCCCCAGTGACCCTCCTTCTTCCCTCTCTCCTCACCTGCCTATCACCTCCCCAGAGACTCTCCTTCTTCCCTCTCTCCTCACCTACCTATAATCTCCCCCAGTGATCTTCCTTCTTCCCTCTCTCCTCACCTGGCTATCACCTCCCCCAGAGACCCTCCTTCTTCCCTCTATCCTCACCTGCCTATCACCTCCCCCAGTGACCCTCCTTCTTCCCTCTATCCTCACCTGCCTATCACCTCCCCCAGTGACCCTCCTTCTTCCCTCTCTCCGCACCTACCTATCACCTCCCCCAGTGCCCCTCCTTCTTCCCTCTCTCCTCACCTGCCTATCACCTCCCCAGAGACTCTCCTTCTTCCCTCTCTCCTCACCTACCTATCATCTCCCCCAGTGATCTTCCTTCTTCCCTCTCTCCTCACCTGCCTATCACCTCCCCCAGTGACCCTCCTTCTTCCCTCTCTCCTCACCTGCCTATCACCTCCCCCAGTGACCCTACTTCGTCTGTCTCACCTCACCTGCCTATCACCTCCCCCAGAGACCCTCCTTCTTCCCTCTATCCTCACCTACCTATCACCTCCCCCAGTGACCCTCCTTCTTCCCTCTCTCTTCAACTGCCTATCACCTCCCACGGTGACCCTACTTCTTCCCTCTCTCCTCACCTACCTATCACCTCCCCCAGTGACCCTCCTTATTCCCTCTTTCCTCACCTGCCTATCACCTCCCCAGTGACTCTCCTTCTTCCCTCTATCCTCACCTACCTATCATCTCCCCAGAGACTCTCCTTCTTCCCTCTCTCCTCACCTACCAATCACCTCCCCAGTAACCCTCCTTCTTCCCTCTCTCCTCACCTACCTATCACCTCCCCAGTGACCCTCCTTCTTCCCTCTCTCCTCACCTACCTATCACCTCCCCGGAGACCCTCCTTCTTTCCTCACCTACCTATCACCTCCCCCAATGACCCTCCTTCTTCCCTCTCTCCTCACCTACCTATCACCTCCCCCAGAGACCCTCCTTCTTCCCTCTCTCCTCACCTGCCTATCACCTCCCCCAGTGACCCTCCTTCTTCCCTCTCTCCTCACCTACCTATCACTTCCCCCAGTCACCCTCCTTCATCCCTCTCTCCTCACCTACATATCCCCTCCCCCAGAGACCCTCCTTCTTATCTCTCTCCTCACCTGCCTATCACTTCCCCCAGAGACCCTCCTTCTTCTCTCTCTCCTCACCTACCTATCACCTCCCCCAGTGACCCTCCTTCTTCCCTCTCTGCTCACCTGCCAATCACCTCCCCCAGTGACCCTCCTTCTTCTTTCTCTCCTCACCTGCCTATCACCTCCCCCAGAGACCCTCCTTCTTCCCTCTATCCTCACCTACCTATCACCTCCCCCAGTGACCCTCCTTCTTCCCTCTCTCCTCACCTACATATCCCCTCCCCCAGAGACCCTTCTTCTTATCTCTCTCCTCACCTGCCTATCACTTCCCCCAGAGACCCTCCTTCTTCCCTCTCTCCTCACCTACCTATCACCTCCCCCAGTGATCCTCCTTCTTCCCTCTCTCCTCACCTACCTATCACCTCCCCAGTGACCCTCATTCTTCCCTCTCTCCTCACCTACCTATCACCTCCCCAGAGACCCTCCTTCTTTCCTCTCTCCTCACCTACCTATCACCTCCCCCAGTGACCCTCCTTCTTCCCTCTCTCCTCACCTGCCTATCACCTCCCCAGAGACTCTCCTTCTTCCCTCTCTCCTCAGCTGCCTATCACCTCCCTAGTGACCCACCTTATTCCCTCTCTCCTCACCTGCCTATCACCTCCCCAGAGACCCTCCTTCTTCTCTCTCTCCTCACCTACCTATCACCTCCCCAGTGACTCACCTTCTTCCCTTTATACTCACCTGCCTATCACCTCCCCAGAGACACTCCTTCTTCCCTCTCTCCTCACCTGCCTATCACCTCCCCCAGTGACCCTCCTTCTTCCCTCTCTCCTCACCTACCTATCACTTCCCCCAGTCACCCTCCTTCATCCCTCTCTCCTCACCTACCTATCACCTCCCCAGTGACGGTCCTTCTTCCCTCTATCCTCACCTGCCTATCACCTCCCCCAGAGACCCTCCTTCATCCCTCTCTCCTCACCTACCTATCACCTCCCCAGTGACGGTCCTTCTTCCCTCTATCCTCACCTGCCTATCACCTCCCCCAGTGACCCTCCTTCTTCTCTGTCTCCTCACCTACCTATCACCTCCCCAGTGACCCTCCTGCTTCCCTCTATCCACACATGCCTATCACCTCCCCCAGTGACCATCCTTCTTCTCTGTCTCCTCACCTACCTATCACCTCCCCCAGAGACCCTCCTTCTTCCCTCTATCCACACATGCCTATCACCTCCCCCAGTGACCATCCTTCTTCTCTGTCTCCTCACCTACCTATCACCTCCCCAGTGACCCTCCTTCTTCCCTCTCTCCTCACCTGCCTATCACCTCCCCAGAGACTCTCCTTCTTCCCTCTCTCACCTTCCTATCATCTCCCCCAGTGATCTTCCTTCTTCCCTCTCTCCTCACCTAACTATCACCTCCCCAGTGACTCTCCTTCTTCCCTCTCTCCTCAGCTGCCTATCACCTCCCTAGTGACCCACCTTATTCCCTCTCTCCTCACCTGCCTATCACCTCCCCAGTGACTCTCCTTCTTCCCTCTATACTCACCTGCCTATCACCTCCCCCAGAGACACTCCTTCTTCCCTCTCTCCTCACCTACCTATCACTTCCCCCAGTCACCCTCCTTCATCCCTCTCTCCTCACCTACCTATCACCTCCCCCAGTCACCCTCCTTCATCCCTCACTCCTCACCTGCCTATCACCTCCCCCAGAGACCCTCCTTCTTCTCTCTCTCCTCACCTACCTATCACCTCCCCCAGTGACCCTCCTTCTTCCCTCTCTGCTCACCTGCCTATCACCTCCCCCAGTTACCCTCCTTCTTCCCTTTCTCCTCACCTACCTATCACCTCCCCCAGTCACCCTCCTTCATCCCTCTCTCCTCACCTACCTATCACCTCCCCCAGTCACCCTCCTTCATCCCTCACTCCTCACCTGCCTATCACCTCCCCCAGAGACCCTCCTTCTTCTCTCTCTCCTCACCTACCTATCACCTCCCCCAGTGACCCTCCTTCTTCCCTCTCTGCTCACCTGCCTATCACCTCCCCCAGTTACCCTCCTTCTTCCCTCTCTCCTCACCTACCTATAATCTCCCCCAGTGATCTTCCTTCTTCCCTCTCTCCTCACCTGGCTATCACCTCCCCCAGAGACCCTCCTTCTTCCCTCTATCCTCACCTGCCTATCATTCCCCCAGAGACCCTCCTTCTTCCCTCTCTCCGCACCTACCTATCACCTCCCCCAGTGCCCCTCCTTCTTCCCTCTCTCCTCACCTGCCTATCACCTCCCCAGAGACTCTCCTTCTTCCCTCTCTCCTCACCTACCTATCACCTCCCCAGAGACTCTCCTTCTTCCCTCTCTCCGCACCTACCTATCACCTCCCCCAGTGCCCCTCCTTCTTCCCTCTCTCCTCACCTGCCTATCACCTCCCCAGAGACTCTCCTTCTTCCCTCTCTCCTCACCTACCTATCATCTCCCCCAGTGATCTTCCTTCTTCCCTCTCTCCTCACCTGCCTATCACCTCCCCCAGTGACCCTCCTTCTTCCCTCTCTCCTCACCTGCCTATCACCTCCCCCAGTGACCCTACTTCGTCTGTCTCACCTCACCTGCCTATCACCTCCCCCAGAGACCCTCCTTCTTCCCTCTATCCTCACCTACCTATCACCTCCCCCAGTGACCCTCCTTCTTCCCTCTCTCTTCAACTGCCTATCACCTCCCACGGTGACCCTACTTCTTCCCTCTCTCCTCACCTACCTATCACCTCCCCCAGTGACCCTCCTTATTCCCTCTTTCCTCACCTGCCTATCACCTCCCCAGTGACTCTCCTTCTTCCCTCTATCCTCACCTACCTATCATCTCCCCAGAGACTCTCCTTCTTCCCTCTCTCCTCACCTACCAATCACCTCCCCAGTAACCCTCCTTCTTCCCTCTCTCCTCACCTACCTATCACCTCCCCAGTGTCGCTCCTTCTTCCCTCTCTCCTCACCTGCCTATCACCTCCCCAGTGACCCTCCTTCTTCCGTCTCTCCTCACCTACCTATCACCTCCCCAGTGACCCTCCTTCTTCCCTCTCTCCTCACCTACCTATCACCTCCCCGGAGACCCTCCTTCTTTCCTCACCTACCTATCACCTCCCCCAGTGACCCTCCTTCTTCCCTCTCTCCTCACCTACCTATCACCTCCCCCAGAGACCCTCCTTCTTTCCTCTCTCCTCACCTACCTATCACCTCCCCCAGTGACCCTCCTTCTTCCCTCTCTCCTCACCTGCCTATCACCTCCCCAGAGACTCTCCTTCTTCCCTCTCTCACCTTCCTATCATCTCCCCCAGTGATCTTCCTTCTTCCCTCTCTCCTCACCTGCCTATCACCTCCCCAGAGTCTCTCCTTCTTCCCTCTCTCACCTTCCTATCATCTCCCCCAGTGATCTTCCTTCTTCCCTCTCTCCTCACCTACCTATCACCTCCCCAGTGACCCTCATTCTTCCCTCTCTCCTCACCTACCTATCACCTCCCCAGAGACCCTCCTTCTTTCCTCTCTCCTCACCTACCTATCACCTCCCCCAGTGACCCTCCTTCTTCCCTCTCTCCTCACCTACCTATCACCTCCCCCAGTCACCCTCCTTCATCCCTCTCTCCTCACCTACCTATCACCTCCCCCAGTGACCCTCCTTCTTCCCTCTCTCCTCACCTACCTATCACCTCCCCCAGTCACCCTCCTTCATCCCTCTCTCCTCACCTACCTATCACCTCCCCAGTGACTCTCCTTCTTCCCTCTCTCCTCACCTGCCTATCACCTCCCCCAGTGACCCTCCTTCTTCCCTCTCTCCTCACCTACCTATCACTTCCCCCAGTCACCCTCCTTCATCCCTCTCTCCTCACCTACCTATCACCTCCCCCAGTCACCCTCCTTCATCCCTCTCTCCTCACCTACCTATCACCTCCCCAGTGACGGTCCTTCTTCCCTCTATCCTCACCTGCCTATCACCTCCCCCAGAGACCCTCCTTCTTCCCTCTATCCACAC
This sequence comes from Hemitrygon akajei, assembly GCF_048418815.1. Lineage (NCBI taxonomy): Eukaryota > Metazoa > Chordata > Chondrichthyes > Myliobatiformes > Dasyatidae > Hemitrygon > Hemitrygon akajei. The sequence goes on from NC_133137.1 coordinate 48,160,047, forward strand.
ATGCCTATCACCTCCCCCAGTGACCATCCTTCTTCTCTGTCTCCTCACCTACCTATCACCTCCCCAGAGACTCTCCTTCTTCCCTCTCTCACCTTCCTATCATCTCCCCCAGTGATCTTCCTTCTTCCCTCTCTCCTCACCTAACTATCACCTCCCCAGTGACTCTCCTTCTTCCCTCTCTCCTCAGCTGCCTATCACCTCCCTAGTGACCCACCTTATTCCCTCTCTCCTCACCTGCCTATCACCTCCCCAGTGACTCTCCTTCTTCCCTCTCTCCTCACCTACCTATCACTTCCCCCAGTCACCCTCCTTCATCCCTCTCTCCTCACCTGCCTATCACCTCCCCAGTGACTCTCCTTCTTCCCTCTCTCCTCACCTGCCTATCACCTCCCCCAGAGACACTCCTTCTTCCCTCTCTCCTCACCTACCTATCACTTCCCCCAGTCACCCTCCTTCATCCCTCTCTCCTCACCTACCTATCACCTCCCCCAGTCACCCTCCTTCATCCCTCACTCCTCACCTGCCTATCACCTCCCCCAGAGACCCTCCTTCTTCTCTCTCTCCTCACCTACCTATCACCTCCCCCAGTGACCCTCCTTCTTCCCTCTCTGCTCACCTGCCTATCACCTCCCCCAGTTACCCTCCTTCTTCCCTTTCTCCTCACCTACCTATCACCTCCCCCAGTGACCCTCCTTCTTCCCTCTCTCCTCACCTGCCTATCACCTCCCCAGAGACTCTCCTTCTTCCCTCTCTCCTCACCTACCTATAATCTCCCCCAGTGATCTTCCTTCTTCCCTCTCTCCTCACCTGGCTATCACCTCCCCCAGAGACCCTCCTTCTTCCCTCTATCCTCACCTGCCTATCACCTCCCCCAGTGACCCTCCTTCTTCCCTCTATCCTCACCTGCCTATCACCTCCCCCAGTGACCCTCCTTCTTCCCTCTCTCCGCACCTACCTATCACCTCCCCCAGTGCCCCTCCTTCTTCCCTCTCTCCTCACCTGCCTATCACCTCCCCAGAGACTCTCCTTCTTCCCTCTCTCCTCACCTACCTATCATCTCCCCCAGTGATCTTCCTTCTTCCCTCTCTCCTCACCTGCCTATCACCTCCCCCAGTGACCCTCCTTCTTCCCTCTCTCCTCACCTGCCTATCACCTCCCCCAGTGACCCTACTTCGTCTGTCTCACCTCACCTGCCTATCACCTCCCCCAGAGACCCTCCTTCTTCCCTCTATCCTCACCTACCTATCACCTCCCCCAGTGACCCTCCTTCTTCCCTCTCTCTTCAACTGCCTATCACCTCCCACGGTGACCCTACTTCTTCCCTCTCTCCTCACCTACCTATCACCTCCCCCAGTGACCCTCCTTATTCCCTCTTTCCTCACCTGCCTATCACCTCCCCAGTGACTCTCCTTCTTCCCTCTATCCTCACCTACCTATCATCTCCCCAGAGACTCTCCTTCTTCCCTCTCTCCTCACCTACCAATCACCTCCCCAGTAACCCTCCTTCTTCCCTCTCTCCTCACCTACCTATCACCTCCCCAGTGACCCTCCTTCTTCCCTCTCTCCTCACCTACCTATCACCTCCCCGGAGACCCTCCTTCTTTCCTCACCTATCTATCACCTCCCCCAATGACCCTCCTTCTTCCCTCTCTCCTCACCTACCTATCACCTCCCCCAGAGACCCTCCTTCTTCCCTCTCTCCTCACCTGCCTATCACCTCCCCCAGTGACCCTCCTTCTTCCCTCTCTCCTCACCTACCTATCACTTCCCCCAGTCACCCTCCTTCATCCCTCTCTCCTCACCTACATATCCCCTCCCCCAGAGACCCTCCTTCTTATCTCTCTCCTCACCTGCCTATCACTTCCCCCAGAGACCCTCCTTCTTCTCTCTCTCCTCACCTACCTATCACCTCCCCCAGTGACCCTCCTTCTTCCCTCTCTGCTCACCTGCCAATCACCTCCCCCAGTGACCCTCCTTCTTCTTTCTCTCCTCACCTGCCTATCACCTCCCCCAGAGACCCTCCTTCTTCCCTCTATCCTCACCTACCTATCACCTCCCCCAGTGACCCTCCTTCTTCCCTCTCTCCTCACCTACATATCCCCTCCCCCAGAGACCCTCCTTCTTATCTCTCTCCTCACCTGCCTATCACTTCCCCCAGAGACCCTCCTTCTTCCCTCTCTCCTCACCTACCTATCACCTCCCCCAGTGATCCTCCTTCTTCCCTCTCTCCTCACCTACCTATCACCTCCCCAGTGACCCTCATTCTTCCCTCTCTCCTCACCTACCTATCACCTCCCCAGAGACCCTCCTTCTTTCCTCTCTCCTCACCTACCTATCACCTCCCCAGTGACCCTCCTTCTTCCCTCTCTCCTCACCTGCCTATCACCTCCCCAGAGACTCTCCTTCTTCCCTCTCTCCTCAGCTGCCTATCACCTCCCTAGTGACCCACCTTATTCCCTCTCTCCTCACCTGCCTATCACCTCCCCAGAGACCCTCCTTCTTCTCTCTCTCCTCACCTACCTATCACCTCCCCAGTGACTCACCTTCTTCCCTTTATACTCACCTGCCTATCACCTCCCCAGAGACACTCCTTCTTCCCTCTCTCCTCACCTGCCTATCACCTCCCCCAGTGACCCTCCTTCTTCCCTCTCTCCTCACCTACCTATCACTTCCCCCAGTCACCCTCCTTCATCCCTCTCTCCTCACCTACCTATCACCTCCCCAGTGACGGTCCTTCTTCCCTCTATCCTCACCTGCCTATCACCTCCCCCAGAGACCCTCCTTCATCCCTCTCTCCTCACCTACCTATCACCTCCCCAGTGACGGTCCTTCTTCCCTCTATCCTCACCTGCCTATCACCTCCCCCAGTGACCCTCCTTCTTCTCTGTCTCCTCACCTACCTATCACCTCCCCAGTGACCCTCCTGCTTCCCTCTATCCACACATGCCTATCACCTCCCCCAGTGACCATCCTTCTTCTCTGTCTCCTCACCTACCTATCACCTCCCCCAGAGACCCTCCTTCTTCCCTCTATCCACACATGCCTATCACCTCCCCCAGTGACCATCCTTCTTCTCTGTCTCCTCACCTACCTATCACCTCCCCAGTGACCCTCCTTCTTCCCTCTCTCCTCACCTGCCTATCACCTCCCCAGAGACTCTCCTTCTTCCCTCTCTCACCTTCCTATCATCTCCCCCAGTGATCTTCCTTCTTCCCTCTCTCCTCACCTAACTATCACCTCCCCAGTGACTCTCCTTCTTCCCTCTCTCCTCAGCTGCCTATCACCTCCCTAGTGACCCACCTTATTCCCTCTCTCCTCACCTGCCTATCACCTCCCCAGTGACTCTCCTTCTTCCCTCTATACTCACCTGCCTATCACCTCCCCCAGAGACACTCCTTCTTCCCTCTCTCCTCACCTACCTATCACTTCCCCCAGTCACCCTCCTTCATCCCTCTCTCCTCACCTACCTATCACCTCCCCCAGTCACCCTCCTTCATCCCTCACTCCTCACCTGCCTATCACCTCCCCCAGAGACCCTCCTTCTTCTCTCTCTCCTCACCTACCTATCACCTCCCCCAGTGACCCTCCTTCTTCCCTCTCTGCTCACCTGCCTATCACCTCCCCCAGTTACCCTCCTTCTTCCCTTTCTCCTCACCTACCTATCACCTCCCCCAGTCACCCTCCTTCATCCCTCTCTCCTCACCTACCTATCACCTCCCCCAGTCACCCTCCTTCATCCCTCACTCCTCACCTGCCTATCACCTCCCCCAGAGACCCTCCTTCTTCTCTCTCTCCTCACCTACCTATCACCTCCCCCAGTGACCCTCCTTCTTCCCTCTCTGCTCACCTGCCTATCACCTCCCCCAGTTACCCTCCTTCTTCCCTCTCTCCTCACCTACCTATAATCTCCCCCAGTGATCTTCCTTCTTCCCTCTCTCCTCACCTGGCTATCACCTCCCCCAGAGACCCTCCTTCTTCCCTCTATCCTCACCTGCCTATCATTCCCCCAGAGACCCTCCTTCTTCCCTCTCTCCGCACCTACCTATCACCTCCCCCAGTGCCCCTCCTTCTTCCCTCTCTCCTCACCTGCCTATCACCTCCCCAGAGACTCTCCTTCTTCCCTCTCTCCTCACCTACCTATCACCTCCCCAGAGACTCTCCTTCTTCCCTCTCTCCGCACCTACCTATCACCTCCCCCAGTGCCCCTCCTTCTTCCCTCTCTCCTCACCTGCCTATCACCTCCCCAGAGACTCTCCTTCTTCCCTCTCTCCTCACCTACCTATCATCTCCCCCAGTGATCTTCCTTCTTCCCTCTCTCCTCACCTGCCTATCACCTCCCCCAGTGACCCTCCTTCTTCCCTCTCTCCTCACCTGCCTATCACCTCCCCCAGTGACCCTACTTCGTCTGTCTCACCTCACCTGCCTATCACCTCCCCCAGAGACCCTCCTTCTTCCCTCTATCCTCACCTACCTATCACCTCCCCCAGTGACCCTCCTTCTTCCCTCTCTCTTCAACTGCCTATCACCTCCCACGGTGACCCTACTTCTTCCCTCTCTCCTCACCTACCTATCACCTCCCCCAGTGACCCTCCTTATTCCCTCTTTCCTCACCTGCCTATCACCTCCCCAGTGACTCTCCTTCTTCCCTCTATCCTCACCTACCTATCATCTCCCCAGAGACTCTCCTTCTTCCCTCTCTCCTCACCTACCAATCACCTCCCCAGTAACCCTCCTTCTTCCCTCTCTCCTCACCTACCTATCACCTCCCCAGTGTCGCTCCTTCTTCCCTCTCTCCTCACCTGCCTATCACCTCCCCAGTGACCCTCCTTCTTCCGTCTCTCCTCACCTACCTATCACCTCCCCAGTGACCCTCCTTCTTCCCTCTCTCCTCACCTACCTATCACCTCCCCGGAGACCCTCCTTCTTTCCTCACCTACCTATCACCTCCCCCAGTGACCCTCCTTCTTCCCTCTCTCCTCACCTACCTATCACCTCCCCCAGAGACCCTCCTTCTTCCCTCTCTCCTCACCTGCCTATCACCTCCCCCAGTGACCCTCCTTCTTCCCTCTCTCCTCACCTACCTATCACTTCCCCCAGTCACCCTCCTTCATCCCTCTCTCCTCATTTACCTATCACGTCCCCCAGTCACCCTCCTTCATCCCTCTCTCCTCAACTGCCTATCACCTCCCCCAGAGACCCTCCTTCTTCTCTCTCTCCTCACCTACCTATCACCTCCCCCAGTGACCCTCCTTCTTCCCTCTCTGCTCACCTGCCAATCACCTCCCCCAGTGACCCTCCTTCTTCTATCTCTCCTCACCTGCCTATCACCTCCCCCAGAGACCCTCCTTCTTCCCTCTATCCTCACCTACCTATCACCTCCCCTAGAGACTCTCCTTCTTCCCTCTCTCCTCACCTACCTATCACCTCCCCAATGACCCTCCTTCTTCCCTCTCTCCTCACCTGCCTATCACCTCCACAGAGACTCTCCTTCTTCCCTCTCTCCTCACCTACCTATCACTTCCCCAGAGACTCTCCTTCTTCCCTCTCTCCTCACCTACATATCCCCTCCCCAGAGACCCTCCTTCTTATCTCTCTCCTCACCTGCCTATCACTTCCCCCAGAGACCCTCCTTCTTCCCTCTCTCCTCACCTACCTATCACCTCCGCCAGTGACCCTCCTTCTTCCCTCTCTCCTCACCTGCCTATCACCTCCCCCAGTGATCCTCCTTCTTCCCTCTCTCCTCACCTACCTATCACCTCCCCAGTGACCCTCCTTCTTCCCTCTCTCCTCACCTACCTATCACCTCCCAAGAGACTCTCCTTCTTCCCTCTCTCGCTTCACCTACCTATCACCTCCCCAGTGACCCTCATTCTTCCCTCTCTCCTCTCCTACCTATCACCTCCCCAGAGACCCTCCTTCTTTCCTCTCTCCTCACGTACCTATCACCTCCCCCAGTGACCCTCCTTCTTCCCTCTCTCCTCACCTACCGATCACCTCCCCCAATGATCTTCCTTCTTCCCTCTCTCCTCACCTACCTATCACCTCCCTCAGTGACGCTCCTACTTCACTCTCTCCTCACCAGCCTGTCACCTCCCCAGAAACCCTCCTTTTCCTTCTCTCCTCTCCAACCTATCACCTCCCCCAGTGATCTTCCTTCTTCCGTCTCTCCTCACCTACCTATCACCTCCCCCAGTGACCCTCCTTCTTCCCTCTCTCCTCACCTACCTATCACCTCCCGCAGTGACCCTCCTTCTTCCCTCTCTCCTCACCGGCCTATCACCTCCCCCAGTGATCTTCCTTCTTCCCTCTCTCCTCACCTAACTATCACCTCCCCAGTGACTCTCCTTCTTCCCTCTCTCCTCAGCTGCCTATCACCTCCCTAGTGACCCACCTTATTCCCTCTCTCCTCACCTGCCTATCACCTCCCCAGTGACTCTCCTTCTTCCCTCTATACTCACCTGCCTATCACTTCCCCCAGAGACCCTCCTTCTTCCCTCTCTCCTCACCTACCTATCACTTCCCACAGTCACCCTCCTTCATCCCTCTCTCCTCACCTACCTATCACCTCCCCCAGTCACCCTCCTTCATCCCTCTCTCCTCACCTGCCTATCACCTCCGCCAGAGACCCTCCTTCTTCTCTCTCACCTCTCCTACCTATCACCTCCCCCAATGACCCTCCTTCTTCCCTCTCTCCTCACCTACCTATCACCTCCCCCAGTCACCCTCCTTCTTCCCTTTCTCCTCACCTACCTATCACCTCCCCCAGTGTCCATCCTTCTTCCCTCTATCCTCACCTGCCTATCATTCCCCCAGAGACCCTCCTTCTTCCCTCTCTCCTCCCCTACCTATCACCTCCCCCAGTGCCCCTCCTTCTTCCCACTCTCCACACCTGCCTATCACCTCCCCCAGTGACCCTCCTTCTTTCCTCTCTCCTCAACTACCTATCACCTCCCCCATTGACCCTCCTTCTTCCCTCTCTCCTCACTGGCCTATCACCTCCCCTAGTGACCCTCATTCTTCCCACTCTCCTCACCTACCTATCACCTCCCCCAGTGACCCTCCTTCTTCCCTCTCTCCTCACCTACCGATCACCTCCCCCAGTGAACTTCCTTCTTCCCTCTATCCTCACCTACCTATCTCCTCCCCAGAGACCCTCCTTCTTCCCTCTCTCCTCTCCAACCTATCACCTCCCCCAGTGATCTTCCTTCTTCCCTCTCTCCTCACCTACCTATCACCTCCCCCAGTGACCCTCCTTCTTCCCTCTCTCCTCATCTACCTATCACCTCCCCCAGAAACCCTCCTTCTTCCCTCTCTGCTCACCTACCTATCACCTCCCCAGAGACCCTCCTTCTTCCCTCTCTCCTCACCGGCCTATCACTTCCCCCATTGACCCTCCTTCTTCCCTCTCTCCTCACCTGCCTATCACCTCCCCAGAGACCCTCCTTCTTCCCTCTATCCTCACCTACCTATCAACTCGCCCATTGCCCCTCCTTCTTCCCTCTCTCCTCACCGGCCTATCACCTCCCCCAGTGACCCTCCTTCTTCCCTCTCTCCTCACCTACCTATCACCTCCCCCAGTGACCCTCCTTCTTCCCTCTATCCTCACCGGCCTATCACCTCCCGCAGTGACCCTCCTTCTTCCCTCTCTCCTCACCGGCCTATCACCTCCCACGGTGACCCTACTTCTTCCCTCTCTCCTCACCTACCTTTCACCTCCCCCAGTGACCCTCCTTCTTCCCTCTCTCCTCACCTGCCTATCACTTACCCCAGTGACCCTCCTTCTTCCCTCTCTCCTCACCTACCTATCACCTCTCCCAGTGACCCTCCTCTTCCCTCTCTCCTCACCGGCCTATCACCTCCCACGGTGACCCTACTTCTTCCCTCTCTCCTCACCTACCTATCACCTCCCCCAGTGACTCTCCTTCTTCCCTCTCTCCTCACCTGCCTATCACCTCCCCCAGTGACCCTCCTTCTTCCCTCTCTCCTCACCTACGTATCACCTCCCCCATTGACCCTCCTTCTTCCCTCTCTCCTCACCTACCTATCACCTCCCCATTGACCCTCCTTCTTCCCTCTCTCCTCACCTACCTATCACCTCCCCCATTGACCTTCCTTCTTCCCTCTCTCCTCACCTACCTATCACCTCCCCAGTGACCCTCCTTCTTCATTCTCTCCTCACCTACCTATCACCACCCCCAGAGACCCTCCTTCTTCCCTCTCTCCTCACCTGCCCATCACCTCCCCCAATGACCCTCCTTCTTCACTATCTCTTCATCTATCACCTCACGAGAGACCCTCCTTCTTCCCTCTCTCCTCACCTACCTTACACCTCCCCCAGTGATCTTCCTTCTTTCCTCTATCCTCACCTACCTATCACCTCCCCCAGTGACCCTCCTTCTTCCCTCTCTCCTCACCTACCTATCACCTCCCCCAGTGACCCTCATTCTTCACTCTCTCCTCACCTATCACCTCACCAGAGACCCTCCTTCTTCCCTCTCTCCTCACCTACCTATCACCACCCCCAGTGACCCTCCTTCTTCCCTCTCTCCTCACCTACCTATCACCACCCCCAGTGACCCTCCTTCTTCCCTCTCTCCTCACCTGCCTATCATCTCCCCAGTGACCCTCCATCTTCCCTCTCTCCTCACCTACCTATCACCTCCCGCAGTGACCCTCCTTCTTCCCTCTCTCCTCACCGGCCTATCACCTCCCCCAGTGATCTTCCTTCTTCCCTCTCTCCTCACCTAACTATCACCTCCCCAGTGACTCTCCTTCTTCCCTCTCTCCTCAGCTGCCTATCACCTCCCTAGTGACCCACCTTATTCCCTCTCTCCTCACCTGCCTATCACCTCCCCAGTGACTCTCCTTCTTCCCTCTATACTCACCTGCCTATCACTTCCCCCAGAGACCCTCCTTCTTCCCTCTCTCCTCACCTACCTATCACTTCCCACAGTCACCCTCCTTCATCCCTCTCTCCTCACCTACCTATCACCTCCCCCAGTCACCCTCCTTCATCCCTCTCTCCTCACCTGCCTATCACCTCCGCCAGAGACCCTCCTTCTTCTCTCTCACCTCTCCTACCTATCACCTCCCCCAATGACCCTCCTTCTTCCCTCTCTCCTCACCTACCTATCACCTCCCCCAGTCACCCTCCTTCTTCCCTTTCTCCTCACCTACCTATCACCTCCCCCAGTGTCCATCCTTCTTCCCTCTATCCTCACCTGCCTATCATTCCCCCAGAGACCCTCCTTCTTCCCTCTCTCCTCCCCTACCTATCACCTCCCCCAGTGCCCCTCCTTCTTCCCACTCTCCACACCTGCCTATCACCTCCCCCAGTGACCCTCCTTCTTTCCTCTCTCCTCAACTACCTATCACCTCCCCCATTGACCCTCCTTCTTCCCTCTCTCCTCACTGGCCTATCACCTCCCCTAGTGACCCTCATTCTTCCCACTCTCCTCACCTACCTATCACCTCCCCCAGTGACCCTCCTTCTTCCCTCTCTCCTCACCTACCGATCACCTCCCCCAGTGATCTTCCTTCTTCCCTCTCTCCTCACCTACCTATCACCTCCCTCAGTGACGCTCCTACTTCCCTCTCTCCTCACCAACCTGTCACCTCCCGCAGAGACCCTCCTTCTTCCATCTCTCCTCACCTACCGATCACCTCCCCCAGTGAACTTCCTTCTTCCCTCTATCCTCACCTACCTATCTCCTCCCCAGAGACCCTCCTTCTTCCCTCTCTCCTCTCCAACCTATCACCTCCCCCAGTGATCTTCCTTCTTCCCTCTCTCCTCACCTACCTATCACCTCCCCCAGTGACCCTCCTTCTTCCCTCTCTCCTCATCTACCTATCACCTCCCCCAGAAACCCTCCTTCTTCCCTCTCTGCTCACCTACCTATCACCTCCCCAGAGACCCTCCTTCTTCCCTCTCTCCTCACCGGCCTATCACTTCCCCCATTGACCCTCCTTCTTCCCTCTCTCCTCACCTGCCTATCACCTCCCCAGAGACCCTCCTTCTTCCCTCTATCCTCACCTACCTATCAACTCGCCCATTGCCCCTCCTTCTTCCCTCTCTCCTCACCGGCCTATCACCTCCCCCAGTGACCCTCCTTCTTCCCTCTCTCCTCACCTACCTATCACCTCCCCCAGTGACCCTCCTTCTTCCCTCTATCCTCACCGGCCTATCACCTCCCGCAGTGACCCTCCTTCTTCCCTCTCTCCTCACCGGCCTATCACCTCCCACGGTGACCCTACTTCTTCCCTCTCTCCTCACCTACCTTTCACCTCCCCCAGTGACCCTCCTTCTTCCCTCTCTCCTCACCTGCCTATCACTTACCCCAGTGACCCTCCTTCTTCCCTCTCTCCTCACCTACCTATCACCTCTCCCAGTGACCCTCCTCTTCCCTCTCTCCTCACCGGCCTATCACCTCCCACGGTGACCCTACTTCTTCCCTCTCTCCTCACCTACCTATCACCTCCCCCAGTGACCCTCCTTCTTCCCTCTCTCCTCACCTGCCTATCACCTCCCCCAGTGACCCTCCTTCTTCCCTCTCTCCTCACCTGCGTATCACCTCCCCCATTGACCCTCCTTCTTCCCTCTCTCCTCACCTACCTATCACCTCCCCATTGACCCTCCTTCTTCCCTCTCTCCTCACCTACCTATCACCTCCCCCATTGACCTTCCTTCTTCCCTCTCTCCTCACCTACCTATCACCTCCCCAGTGACCCTCCTTCTTCATTCTCTCCTCACCTACCTATCACCACCCCCAGAGACCCTCCTACTTCCCTCTCTCCTCACCTGCCCATCACCTCCCCCAATGACCCTCCTTCTTCACTATCTCTTCATCTATCACCTCACGAGAGACCCTCCTTCTTCCCTCTCTCCTCACCTACCTTACACCTCCCCCAGTGATCTTCCTTCTTTCCTCTATCCTCACCTACCTATCACCTCCCCAGTGACCCTCCTTCTTCCCTCTCTCCTCACCTACCTATCACCTCCCCCAGTGACCCTCATTCTTCACTCTCTCCTCACCTATCACCTCACCAGAGACCCTCCTTCTTCCCTCTCTCCTCACCTACCTATCACCACCCCCAGTGACCCTCCTTCTTCCCTCTCTCCTCACCTGCCTATCACCTCCCCGTGACACTCCTTCTTCCCTTTCTCCTCACCTACCTATCACCTCCCCCATTGACCCTCCTTCTTCCCTCTCTCCTCACCTGCCTATCATCTCCCCAGTGACCCTCCATCTTCCCTTTCTCCTCACCTACCTATCACCTCCCCCAGTGACCTTCCTTCTTCCCTCTCTCCTCACCTACCTATCACCTCCCCCAGAGACCCTCATTCTTCCCTCTCTCCTCACCTACCTATCACATCCCCCAGTGACCCTCCTTTTTCCCTCTCTCCTCACCTGCCTATCACCTCCCCAGAGACCCTCCTTCTTCCCTCTCGCCACACCTACCTATCACATCCCCCATTGACCGTCCTTCTTCCCTCTCTCCTCACCTACCTATCACCTCCCCCAGTCACCCTCCTTCTTCCCCCTCTCCGCACCTGACTATCACCTCCCCAGAGACCCTCCTTCTTCCCTTTCTCCTCAGCTACCTATCACCTCCCCCATTGACCCTCCTTCTTCCCTCTCTCCTCACCTACCTATCACCTCCCCCAGTCACCCCTCTCTCCGCAACTGCCTATCACCTCCCCCAGTCACCCTCCTTCTTCCCTCTCTCCTCACCTGCCTATCACCTCCCCCATTGACCCTCCTTCTTCCCTCTCTCCTCACCTGCCTATCAGCTCCCCCAGTCATCCTCCTTCTTCCCTCTCTCCTCACCTACCTATCACCTCCCCCAGTGACCCTCCTTCCCTCTCTCCTCACCTACCTATCACCTCCCCAGTGACCCTCCTTCTTCACTCTCTCCTCACCTATCACCTCACCAGAAACCCTCCTTCTTCCCTCTCACCTCACCTACCTATCACCACCCCCAGTGACCCTCCTTCTTCCCTCTCTCCTCACCTGCCTATCACCTCCCCGTGACACTCCTTCTTCCCTTTCTCCTCACCTACCTATCACCTCCCCAGTGACCCTCCTTCTTCCCTCTCTCCTCACCTTCCTATCACCTCCCCCATTGACCCTCCTTCTTCCCTCTCTCCTCACCTACCTATCACCACCCCCAGTGATCTTCCTTCTTCCCTCTCTCCTCACCTACCTATCACCTCCCCAGTGACCCTCCTTCTTCCCTCTCTCCTCACCTGCCTATCACCTCCCCCAGTCAACCTCCTTCTTCCCTCTCTCCGCAGCTGCCTATCACCTCCCCAGTGACCCTCCTTCTTCCCTCTCTCCTCACCTACCTATCACCTCCCCCAGTGACCCTCCTTCTTCCCTCACTCCTCACCTACCTATCACCTCCCCAGAGATCCTCCTTCTTCCCTCGTCCTCACCTACCTATCACCTCCCCGAGAACCTCATTCTTCCCTCTCTCCTCACCTGCCTATCACCTCCCCCAGAGACCCTCCTTCTTCCCTCTCTCCTCACCTACCTATCACCTCCCTCAGAAACGCTCCTTCTTCCCTCTCTCCTCACCTACCTATCAGCTCCCCGAGACCCTCATTCTTCCCTCTCCCCTCACCTGCCTATCACCTCCCCCAGTGAACCTTCCCACAGTAACCTGAACTGTCCAGTCTCAGTCTTCCCACAGTAACCTGAAGTGTCCAGTCTCAGTCTTCCCACAGTAACCTGAACTGTCCAGTCTCAGTCTTCCCACAGGAACCTGAACTGTCCAGACTTCCCACAGTAACCTGAACTGCCCAGACTTCCCACAGTAACCTAAACTGTCCAGTCTAAGTCTTGCAACAGTAACCTGAACTGTCCAGTCTCAGACTTCCCACAGTAACCTGGACTGTCCAGTCTCAGACTTCCCAGAGTAAGCTGAACTGTCCAGACTTCCCACAGTAACCTGAACTGTCCAGTCTCAGTCTTCCCACAGTAACCCGAACTGTCCAGACTTCCCACAGTAACCTGAACTGTCCAGTCTTCCCACAGTAACCTGAACTGTCCAGTCTCAGTCTTCCCACAGTAACCTGAACTGTCCAGTCTCAGTCTTCCCACAGTAACCTGAACTGTCCAGTCTCAGTCTTCCCACAGTAACCTGAACTGTCCAGTCTCAGTCTTCCCACAGTAACCTGAACGGTCCAGTCTCATTCTTCCCACAGTAACCTGAACTGTCCAGTCTCAGTCTTCCCACAGTAACCTGAACTGTCCAGTCTCAGTCTTCCCACAGTAACTTGAACTGTCCAGACTTCCCACAGTAACCTGAACTGTCCAGTCTCAGTCTTCCCACAGTAACCTGAACTGTCCAGTCTCAGTCTTCCCACAGTAACCTGAACTGTCCAGACTTCCCACAGTAACCTGAACTGTCCAGTCTCAGTCTTCCCACAGTAACCTGAACTGTCCAGTCTCAGTCTTCCCACAGTAACCTGAACTGTCCAGACTTCCCACAGTAACCTGAACTGTCCAGTCTCAGTCTTCCCACAGTAACCTGAACTGTCCAGTCTCAGTCTTCCCACAGTAACCTGAACTGTCCAGTCTCAGTCTTCCCACAGTAACCTGAACTGTCCAGTCTCAGTCTTCCCACAGTAACCTGAACGGTCCAGTCTCATTCTTCCCACAGTAACCTGAACTGTCCAGTCTCAGTCTTCCCACTGTAACCTGAACTGTCCAGTCTCAGTCTTCCCACAGTAACTTGAACAGTCCAGACTTCCCACAGTAACCTGAACTGTCCAGTCTCGGACGTCCGACAGTAACCTGAACTGTCCAGTCTCAGTCTTCCCACAGTAACCTGAACTGTCCAGTCTCAGTCTTCCCACAGTAACCTGAACCTTCCAGCCTTCCCACAGTAACTTGAACTGTCCAGACTTCCCACAGTAACCTGAACTGTCCAGTCTTCCCACAGTAACCTGAACTGTCCAGTCTCAGTCTTCCCACAGTAACCTGAACTGTCCAGTCTCAGTCTTCCCACAGTAACCTGAACTGCCCAGTCTCAGACTTCCCACAGTAACCTGAAGTTTCCAGTCTGTCTTCCCACAGTAACCTGAACTGTCCTGTCTCAGTCTTACCACAGAAACCTGAAATGTCCAGACTTCCCAGAGTAACCTGAACTGTCCAGTCTAAGTCTTGCAACAGTAACCTGAACTGTCCAGTCTCAGACGTCCCACAGTAACCTGAACTGTCCAGTCTCAGTCTTCCCACAGGAACCTGAACTGTCCAGACTTCCCACAGTAACCTGAACTGTCCAGTCTAAGTCTTGCAACAGTAACCTGAACTGTCCAGTCTCAGTCTTCCCACAGGAACCTGAACTGTCCAGACTTCCCACAGTAACCTGAACTGTCCAGTCTAAGTCTTCCCACAGGAACCTGAACTGTCCAGACTTCCCACAGTAACCTGAACTGTCCAGTCTAAGTCTTGCAACAGTAACCTGAACTGTTCGGTCTCAGTCTTCCCACTGTAACCTGAACTGTCCTGTCTCAGTCTTCCCACAGTAACCTGAACTGTCCAGACTTCCCACAGTAACCTGAACTGTCCAGTCTAAGTCTTGCAACAGTAACCTGAACTGTCCAGTCTCAGTCTTCCCACAGTAACCCGAACTGTCCAGTCTCAGTCTTCCCACAGTAACCTGAACTGTCCAGTCTCAGTCTTCCCACAGTAACCTGAACTGTCCAGTCTCAGTCTTCCCACAGTAAACCGAACTCTCCAGTCTAAGTCTTGCAACAGTAACCTGAACTGTCCAGTCTCAGACTTCCCACAGTAACCTGGACTGTCCAGTCTCAGACTTCCCACAGTAACCTGAACTGTCCAGTCTCAGTCTTCCCACAGTAACCAGAACTGTCCAGTCTCAGTCTTCCCACAGTAACCTGAACTGTCCAGACTTCCCACAGTAACCTGAACTGTCCAGTCTTCCCACAGTAACATGAACTGTCCAGTCTCAGTCTTCCCACAGTAACCTGAACTGTCCAGACTCTGTCTTCCCACAGTAACCTGAACTGTCCAGTCTCAGTCTTCCCACAGTAACCTGAACTGTCCAGTCTTCCCACAGTAACCTGAACTGTCCAGTCTTCCCACAGTAACCTGAACTGTCCAGTCTTCCCACAGTAACATGAACTGTCCAGTCTCAGTCTTCCCACAGTAACCTGAACTGTCCAGTCTTCCCACAGTAACCTGAACTGTCCAGTCTTCCCACAGTAACCTGAACTGTCCAGTCTCAGTCTTCCCACAGGAACCTGAACTGTCCAGTCTCAGTCTTCCCACAGTAACCTGAACGGTCCAGTCTCATTCTTCCCACAGTAACCTGAACTGTCCAGTCTCAGTCTTCCCACTGTAACCTGAACTGTCCAGTCTCAGTCTTCCCACAGTAACTTGAACTGTCCAGACTTCCCACAGTAACCTGAACTGTCCAGTCTCGGACGTCCGACAGTAACCTGAACTGTCCAGTCTCAGTCTTCCCACAGTAACCTGAACTGTCCAGTCTCATTCTTCCCACAGTAACCTGAACTGTCCAGTCTCAGTCTTCCCACAGTAACCTGAACTGTCCAGTCTCAGTCTTCCCACAGTAACTTGAACTGTCCAGACTTCCCACAGTAACCTGAACTGTCCAGTCTCAGTCTTCCCACAGTAACCTGAACTGTCCAGTCTCAGTCTTCCCACAGTAACCTGAACTGTCCAGACTTCCCACAGTAACCTGAACTGTCCAGTCTCAGTCTTCCCACAGTAACCTGAACTGTCCAGTCTCAGTCTTCCCACAGTAACCTGAACTGTCCAGTCTCAGTCTTCCCACAGTAACCTGAACTGTCCAGTCTCAGTCTTCCCACAGTAACCTGAACGGTCCAGTCTCATTCTTCCCACAGTAACCTGAACTGTCCAGTCTCAGTCTTCCCACTGTAACCTGAACTGTCCAGTCTCAGTCTTCCCACAGTAACTTGAACAGTCCAGACTTCCCACAGTAACCTGAACTGTCCAGTCTCGGACGTCCGACAGTAACCTGAACTGTCCAGTCTCAGTCTTCCCACAGTAACCTGAACTGTCCAGTCTCAGTCTTCCCACAGTAACCTGAACCTTCCAGCCTTCCCACAGTAACTTGAACTGTCCAGACTTCCCACAGTAACCTGAACTGTCCAGTCTTCCCACAGTAACCTGAACTGTCCAGTCTCAGTCTTCCCACAGTAACCTGAACTGTCCAGTCTCAGTCTTCCCACAGTAACCTGAACTGCCCAGTCTCAGACTTCCCACAGTAACCTGAAGTTTCCAGTCTGTCTTCCCACAGTAACCTGAACTGTCCTGTCTCAGTCTTACCACAGAAACCTGAAATGTCCAGACTTCCCAGAGTAACCTGAACTGTCCAGTCTAAGTCTTGCAACAGTAACCTGAACTGTCCAGTCTCAGACGTCCCACAGTAACCTGAACTGTCCAGTCTCAGTCTTCCCACAGGAACCTGAACTGTCCAGACTTCCCACAGTAACCTGAACTGTCCAGTCTAAGTCTTGCAACAGTAACCTGAACTGTCCAGTCTCAGTCTTCCCACAGGAACCTGAACTGTCCAGACTTCCCACAGTAACCTGAACTGTCCAGTCTAAGTCTTCCCACAGGAACCTGAACTGTCCAGACTTCCCACAGTAACCTGAACTGTCCAGTCTAAGTCTTGCAACAGTAACCTGAACTGTTCGGTCTCAGTCTTCCCACTGTAACCTGAACTGTCCTGTCTCAGTCTTCCCACAGTAACCTGAACTGTCCAGACTTCCCACAGTAACCTGAACTGTCCAGTCTAAGTCTTGCAACAGTAACCTGAACTGTCCAGTCTCAGTCTTCCCACAGTAACCCGAACTGTCCAGTCTCAGTCTTCCCACAGTAACCTGAACTGTCCAGTCTCAGTCTTCCCACAGTAACCTGAACTGTCCAGTCTCAGTCTTCCCACAGTAAACCGAACTCTCCAGTCTAAGTCTTGCAACAGTAACCTGAACTGTCCAGTCTCAGACTTCCCACAGTAACCTGGACTGTCCAGTCTCAGACTTCCCACAGTAACCTGAACTGTCCAGTCTCAGTCTTCCCACAGTAACCAGAACTGTCCAGTCTCAGTCTTCCCACAGTAACCTGAACTGTCCAGACTTCCCACAGTAACCTGAACTGTCCAGTCTTCCCACAGTAACATGAACTGTCCAGTCTCAGTCTTCCCACAGTAACCTGAACTGTCCAGACTCTGTCTTCCCACAGTAACCTGAACTGTCCAGTCTCAGTCTTCCCACAGTAACCTGAACTGTCCAGTCTTCCCACAGTAACCTGAACTGTCCAGTCTTCCCACAGTAACCTGAACTGTCCAGTCTTCCCACAGTAACATGAACTGTCCAGTCTCAGTCTTCCCACAGTAACCTGAACTGTCCAGTCTTCCCACAGTAACCTGAACTGTCCAGTCTTCCCACAGTAACCTGAACTGTCCAGTCTCAGTCTTCCCACAGGAACCTGAACTGTCCAGTCTCAGTCTTCCCACAGTAACCTGAACGGTCCAGTCTCATTCTTCCCACAGTAACCTGAACTGTCCAGTCTCAGTCTTCCCACTGTAACCTGAACTGTCCAGTCTCAGTCTTCCCACAGTAACTTGAACTGTCCAGACTTCCCACAGTAACCTGAACTGTCCAGTCTCGGACGTCCGACAGTAACCTGAACTGTCCAGTCTCAGTCTTCCCACAGTAACCTGAACTGTCCAGTCTCAGTCTTCCCACAGTAACCTGAACCTTCCAGCCTTCCCACAGTAACTTGAACTGTCCAGACTTCCCACAGTAACCTGAACTGTCCAGTCTTCCCACAGTAACCTGAACTGTCCAGTCTCAGTCTTCCCACAGTAACCTGAACTGTCCAGTCTCAGTCTTCCCACAGTAACCTGAACTGTCCAGTCTCAGTCTTCCCACAGTAACCTGAACTGCCCAGTCTCAGACTTCCCACAGTAACCTGAAGTTTCCAGTCTGTCTTCCCACAGTAACCTGAACTGTCCAGTCTTCCCACAGTAACCTGAACTGTCCAGTCTTCCCACAGTAACCTGAACTGTCCAGTCTCAGTCTTCCCACAGGAACCTGAACTGTCCAGTCTTAGTCTTCCCACAGTAACCTGAACGGTCCAGTCTCATTCTTCCCACAGTAACCTGAACTGTCCAGTCTCAGTCTTCCCACTGTAACCTGAACTGTCCAGTCTCAGTCTTCCCACAGTAACTTGAACTGTCCAGACTTCCCACAGTAACCTGAACTGTCCAGTCTCGGACGTCCGACAGTAACCTGAACTGTCCAGTCTCAGTCTTCCCACAGTAACCTGAACTGTCCAGTCTCATTCTTCCCACAGTAACCTGAACTGTCCAGTCTCAGTCTTCCCACAGTAACCTGAACTGTCCAGTCTCAGTCTTCCCACAGTAACTTGAACTGTCCAGACTTCCCACAGTAACCTGAACTGTCCAGTCTCAGTCTTCCCACAGTAACCTGAACTGTCCAGTCTCAGTCTTCCCACAGTAACCTGAACTGTCCAGACTTCCCACAGTAACCTGAACTGTCCAGTCTCAGTCTTCCCACAGTAACCTGAACTGTCCAGTCTCAGTCTTCCCACAGTAACCTGAACTGTCCAGTCTCAGTCTTCCCACAGTAACCTGAACTGTCCAGTCTCAGTCTTCCCACAGTAACCTGAACGGTCCAGTCTCATTCTTCCCACAGTAACCTGAACTGTCCAGTCTCAGTCTTCCCACTGTAACCTGAACTGTCCAGTCTCAGTCTTCCCACAGTAACTTGAACAGTCCAGAATTCCCACAGTAACCTGAACTGTCCAGTCTCGGACGTCCGACAGTAACCTGAACTGTCCAGTCTCAGTCTTCCCACAGTAACCTGAACTGTCCAGTCTCAGTCTTCCCACAGTAACCTGAACCTTCCAGCCTTCCCACAGTAACTTGAACTGTCCAGACTTCCCACAGTAACCTGAACTGTCCAGTCTTCCCACAGTAACCTGAACTGTCCAGTCTCAGTCTTCCCACAGTAACCTGAACTGTCCAGTCTCAGTCTTCCCACAGTAACCTGAACTGCCCAGTCTCAGACTTCCCACAGTAACCTGAAGTTTCCAGTCTGTCTTCCCACAGTAACCTGAACTGTCCTGTCTCAGTCTTACCACAGAAACCTGAAATGTCCAGACTTCCCAGAGTAACCTGAACTGTCCAGTCTAAGTCTTGCAACAGTAACCTGAACTGTCCAGTCTCAGACGTCCCACAGTAACCTGAACTGTCCAGTCTCAGTCTTCCCACAGGAACCTGAACTGTCCAGACTTCCCACAGTAACCTGAACTGTCCAGTCTAAGTCTTGCAACAGTAACCTGAACTGTCCAGTCTCAGTCTTCCCACAGGAACCTGAACTGTCCAGACTTCCCACAGTAACCTGAACTGTCCAGTCTAAGTCTTCCCACAGGAACCTGAACTGTCCAGACTTCCCACAGTAACCTGAACTGTCCAGTCTAAGTCTTGCAACAGTAACCTGAACTGTTCGGTCTCAGTCTTCCCACTGTAACCTGAACTGTCCTGTCTCAGTCTTCCCACAGTAACCTGAACTGTCCAGACTTCCCACAGTAACCTGAACTGTCCAGTCTAAGTCTTGCAACAGTAACCTGAACTGTCCAGTCTCAGTCTTCCCACAGTAACCCGAACTGTCCAGTCTCAGTCTTCCCACAGTAACCTGAACTGTCCAGTCTCAGTCTTCCCACAGTAACCTGAACTGTCCAGTCTCAGTCTTCCCACAGTAAACCGAACTCTCCAGTCTAAGTCTTGCAACAGTAACCTGAACTGTCCAGTCTCAGACTTCCCACAGTAACCTGGACTGTCCAGTCTCAGACTTCCCACAGTAACCTGAACTGTCCAGTCTCAGTCTTCCCACAGTAACCAGAACTGTCCAGTCTCAGTCTTCCCACAGTAACCTGAACTGTCCAGACTTCCCACAGTAACCTGAACTGTCCAGTCTTCCCACAGTAACATGAACTGTCCAGTCTCAGTCTTCCCACAGTAACCTGAACTGTCCAGACTCTGTCTTCCCACAGTAACCTGAACTGTCCAGTCTCAGTCTTCCCACAGTAACCTGAACTGTCCAGTCTTCCCACAGTAACCTGAACTGTCCAGTCTTCCCACAGTAACCTGAACTGTCCAGTCTTCCCACAGTAACATGAACTGTCCAGTCTCAGTCTTCCCACAGTAACCTGAACTGTCCAGTCTTCCCACAGTAACCTGAACTGTCCAGTCTTCCCACAGTAACCTGAACTGTCCAGTCTCAGTCTTCCCACAGGAACCTGAACTGTCCAGTCTCAGTCTTCCCACAGTAACCTGAACGGTCCAGTCTCATTCTTCCCACAGTAACCTGAACTGTCCAGTCTCAGTCTTCCCACTGTAACCTGAACTGTCCAGTCTCAGTCTTCCCACAGTAACTTGAACTGTCCAGACTTCCCACAGTAACCTGAACTGTCCAGTCTCGGACGTCCGACAGTAACCTGAACTGTCCAGTCTCAGTCTTCCCACAGTAACCTGAACTGTCCAGTCTCAGTCTTCCCACAGTAACCTGAACCTTCCAGCCTTCCCACAGTAACTTGAACTGTCCAGACTTCCCACAGTAACCTGAACTGTCCAGTCTTCCCACAGTAACCTGAACTGTCCAGTCTCAGTCTTCCCACAGTAACCTGAACTGTCCAGTCTCAGTCTTCCCACAGTAACCTGAACTGTCCAGTCTCAGTCTTCCCACAGTAACCTGAACTGCCCAGTCTCAGACTTCCCACAGTAACCTGAAGTTTCCAGTCTGTCTTCCCACAGTAACCTGAACTGTCCTGTCTCAGTCTTACCACAGAAACCTGAAATGTCCAGACTTCCCACAGTAACCTGAACTGTCCAGTCTCAGACGTCCCACAGTTACCTGAACTGTTCGGTCTCAGTCTTCCCACTGTAACCTGAACTGTCCTGTCTCAGTCTTCCCACAGTAACCTGAACTGTCCAGACTTCCCACAGTAACCTGAACTGTCCAGTCTAAGTCTTGCAACAGTAACCTGAACTGTCCAGTCTCAGACTTCCCACAGTAACCTGGACTGTCCAGTCTCAGACTTCCCAGAGTAACCTGAACTGTCCAGACTTCCCACAGTAACCTGAACTGTCCAGTCTCAGTCTTCCCACAGTAACCCGAACTGTCCAGTCTCAGTCTTCCCACAGTAACCTGAACTGTCCAGTCTCAGTCTTCCCACAGTAACCTGAACTGTCCAGTCTTCCCACAGTAACCTGAACTGTCCAGTCTCAGTCTTCCCACAGTAACCTGAACTGTCCAGTCTCAGTCTTCCCACAGTAACCTGAACTGTCCAGACTTCCCACAGTAACCTGAACTGTCCAGTCTCAGTCTTCCCACAGTAACCTGAACTGTCCAGACTTCCCACAGTAACCTGAACTGTCCAGTCTTCCCACAGTAACCTGAACTGTCCAGTCTCAGTCTTCCCACAGTAACCAGAACTGTCCAGTCTCAGTCTTCCCACAGTAACCTGAACTGTCCAGACTTCCCACAGTAACCTGAACTGTCCGGTCTTCCCACAGTAACATGAACTGTCCAGTCTCAGTCTTCCCACAGTAACCTGAACTGTCCAGACTCTGTCTTCCCACAGTAACCTGAACTGTCCAGTCTCAGTCTTCCCACAGTAACCTGAACTGTCCAGACTTCCCACAGTAACCTGAACTGTCCAGTCTTCCCACAGTAACATGAACTGTCCAGTCTCAGTCTTCCCACAGTAACCTGAACTGTCCAGTCTTCCCACAGTAACCTGAACTGTCCAGTCTTCCCACAGTAACCTGAACTGTCCGGTCTTCCCACAGTAACCTGAACTGTCCAGTCTCAGTCTTCCCACAGGAACCTGAACTGTCCAGTCTCAGTCTTCCCGCAGGAACCTGAACTATCCAATCTCAGTCTTCCCACAGTAACCCGAACTGTCCAGACTTCCCACAGTAACCTGAACTGTCCAGTCTTCCCACAGTAACCTGAACTGTCCAGTCTTCCCACAGTAACCTGAACTGTCCAGTCTCAGTCTTCCCACAGTAACCTGAACTGTCCAGTCTCAGTCTTCCCACAGTAACCTCAACTGTCCAGACTTCCCACAGTAACCTGAACTGTCCAGTCTCAGTCTTCCCACAGTAACCTGAACTGTCCAGTCTCAGTCTTCCCACAGTAACCTGAACTGTCCAGTCTCAGTCTTCCCACAGTAACCTGAACTGTCCAGTCTCAGTCTTCCCACAGTAACCTGAACGGTCCAGTCTCATTCTTCCCACAGTAACCTGAACTGTCCAGTCTCAGTCTTCCCACTGTAACCTAAACTGTCCAGTCCCAGTCTTCCCACAGTAACTTGAACTGTCCAGACTTCCCACAGTAACCTGAACTGTCCAGTCTCAGTCTTCCCACAGTAACCTGAACCTTCCAGCCTTCCCACAGTAACTTGAACTGTCCAGACTTCCCACAGTAACCTGAACTGTCCAGTCTTCCCACAGTAACCTGAACTGTCCAGTCTCAGTCTTCCCACAGTAACCTGAACTGTCCAGTCTCAGACTTCCCACAGTAACCTGAAGTTTCCAGTCTGTCTTCCCACAGTAACCTGAACTGTCCTGTCTCAGTCTTACCACAGTAACCTGAAATGTCCAGACTTCCCACAGTAACCTGAACTGTCCAGTCTCAGACGTCCCACAGTTACCTGAACTGTCCTGTCTCAGTCTTCCCACAGTAACCTGAACTGTCCAGACTTCCCACAGTAACCTGAACTGTCCAGTCTCAGTCTTCCCACAGTAACCCGAACTGTCCAGTCTCAGTCTTCCAACAGTAACCTGAACTGTCCAGTCTCATTCTTTCCACAGTAACCTGAACTGTCCAGTCTCAGTCTTCCCACAGTAACCTGAACTGTCCAGTCTCAGTCTTCCCACAGTAACCTGAACTGTCCAGACTTCCCACAGTAATCTGAACTGTCCAGTCTTCCCACAGTAACATGAACTGTCCAGTCTCAGTCTTCCCACAGTAACCTGAACTGTCCAGACTCTGTCTTCCCACAGTAACCTGAACTGTCCAGTCTCAGTCTTCCCACAGTAACCTGAACTGTCCAGTCTCAGTCTTCCCACAGTAACCTGAACTGTCCAGTCTCAGTCTTCCCACAGTAACCTGAACTGTCCAGACTTCCCACAGTAACCTGAACTGTCCAGTCTTCCCACAGTAACATGAACTGTCCAGTCTCAGTCTTCCCACAGGAACCTGAACTGTCCAGTCTCAGTCTTCCCACAGGAACCTGAACTATCCAATCTCAGTCTTCCCACAGTAACCTGATCTATCCAGTATTCCCACAGTAACCTGAACTGTCCAGTCTCTGTCTTCCCACAGTAACCTGAACTGTCCAGTCTCAGTCTTCCCACAGTAACCTGAACTGTCCAGTCTCAGTCTTCCCACAGTAACCTGAACTATCCAGTCTCAGTCTTCCCACAGTAACCTGAACTATCCAGTCTCAGTCTTCCCACAGTAACCTGAACTGTCCAGTCTTCCCACAGTAACCTGAACTGTCCAGTCTTCCCACAGTAACCTGAACTGTCCAGTCTCAGTCTTCCCACGGTAACCTGAACTATCCAGTCTCAGACTTCCCACAGTAACCAGAACTGTCCAGCCTTCCCACAGTAACCTGAACTATCCAGTCTTCCCACAGTAACCTGAACTGTGCAGTCTCAGTCTTCCCACAGTAACCTGAACAGTCCAGTCTTCCCACAGTAACCTGAACTGTCCAGTCTTCCCACAGTAACCTGAACTGTCCAGTCTCAGTCTTCCCACAGTAACCTGAACTGTCCAGTCTCAGTCTTCCCACAGTAACCTGAACTGTCCAGTCTCAGTCTTCCCACAGTAACCTGAACTGTCCAGACTTCCCACAGTAACCTTAACTGTCCAGTCTCAGACGTCCCACGGTAACCTGAACTGTCCAGTCTCAGTCTTCCCACAGTAACCTGAACAATCCTGTCTCAGTCTTCCCACAGTAACCTGAACCTTCCAGCCTTCCCACAGTAACCTGAACTGTCCAGACTTCCCACGTTAACCTGAACTGTCCAGTCTTCCCACAGTAACCTGAACTGTCCAGTCTCAGACTTCCCACAGTAACCTGAACTGTCCAGTCTCAGACGTCCCACAGTAACCTGAACTGTCCAGTCTCAGACTTCCCAAGTAACCTGGACTGTCCAGTCTCAGACTTCCCAGAGTAACCTGAACTGTCCAGACTTCCCACAGTAACCTGAACTGTCCAGTCTCAGTCTTCCCACAGTAACCTGAACTGTCCAGTCTCAGTCTTCCCACAGTAACCTGAACTGTCCAGACTTCCCACAGTAACCTGAACTGTCCAGTCTCAGTCTTCCCACAGTAACCTGAACTGTCCAGTCTTCCCACAGTAACATGAACTGTCCAGTCTCAGTCTTCCCACAGTAACCTGAACTGTCCAGTCTTCCCACAGTAACCTGAACTGTCCAGTCTTCCCACAGTAACCTGAACTGTCCAGTCTTCCCACAGTAACCTGAACTGTCCAGTCTCAGTCTTCCCACAGGAACCTGAACTGTCCAGTCTCAGTCTTCCCGCAGGAACCTGAACTATCCAATCTCAGTCTTCCCACAGTAACCCGAACTGTCCAGAGTTCCCACAGTAACCTGAACTGTCCAGTCTTCCCACAGTAACCTGAACTGTCCAGTCTTCCCACAGTAACCTGAACTGTCCAGTCTCAGTCTTCCCACAGTAACCTGAACTGTCCAGTCTCAGTCTTCCCACAGTAACCTCAACTGTCCAGACTTCCCACAGTAACCTGAACTGTCCAGTCTCAGTCTTCCCACAGTAACCTGAACTGTCCAGTCTCAGTCTTCCCACAGTAACCTGAACTGTCCAGTCTCAGTCTTCCCACAGTAACCTGAACTGTCCAGTCTCAGTCTTCCCACAGTAACCTGAACGGTCCAGTCTCATTCTTCCCACAGTAACCTGAACTGTCCAGTCTCAGTCTTCCCACTGTAACCTAAACTGTCCAGTCCCAGTCTTCCCACAGTAACTTGAACTGTCCAGACTTCCCACAGTAACCTGAACTGTCCAGTCTCAGTCTTCCCACAGTAACCTGAACCTTCCAGCCTTCCCACAGTAACTTGAACTGTCCAGACTTCCCACAGTAACCTGAACTGTCCAGTCTTCCCACAGTAACCTGAACTGTCCAGTCTCAGTCTTCCCACAGTAACCTGAACTGTCCAGTCTCAGTCTTCCCACAGTAACCTGAACTGCCCAGTCTCAGACTTCCCACAGTAACCTGAAGTTTCCAGTCTGTCTTCCCACAGTAACCTGAACTGTCCTGTCTCAGTCTTACCACAGTAACCTGAAATGTCCAGACTTCCCACAGTAACCTGAACTGTCCAGTCTCAGACGTCCCACAGTTACCTGAACTGTTCGGTCTCAGTCTTCCCACTGTAACCTGAACTGTCCTGTCTCAGTCTTCCCACAGTAACCTGAACTGTCCAGACTTCCCACAGTAACCTGAACTGTCCAGTCTCAGTCTTCCCACAGTAACCTGAACTGTCCAGTCTCAGTCTTCCCACAGTAACCTGATCTGTCCAGTCTCAGTCTTCCCACAGTAACCTGAACTGTCCAGTCTCAGTCTTCCCACAGTAACCTGAACTGTCCAGACTTCCCACAGTAATCTGAACTGTCCAGTCTTCCCACAGTAACATGAACTGTCCAGTCTCAGTCTTCCCACAGTAACCTGAACTGTCCAGACTCTGTCTTCCCACAGTAACCTGAACTGTCCAGTCTCAGTCTTCCCACAGTAACCTGAACTGTCCAGTCTCAGTCTTCCCACAGTAACCTGAACTGTCCAGTCTCAGTCTTCCCACAGTAACCTGAACTGTCCAGACTTCCCACAGTAACCTGAACTGTCCAGTCTTCCCACAGTAACCTGAACTGTCCAGTCTCAGTCTTCCCACAGGAACCTGAACTGTCCAGTCTCAGTCTTCCCACAGGAACCTGAACTATCCAATCTCAGTCTTCCCACAGTAACCTGATCTATCCAGTATTCCCACAGTAACCTGAACTGTCCAGTCTCTGTCTTCCCACAGTAACCTGAACTGTCCAGTCTCAGTCTTCCCACAGTAACCTGAACTGTCCAGTCTCAGTCTTCCCACAGTAACCTGAACTATCCAGTCTCAGTCTTCCCACAGTAACCTGAACTATCCAGTCTCAGTCTTCCCACAGTAACCTGAACTGTCCAGTCTTCCCACAGTAACCTGAACTGTCCAGTCTTCCCACAGTAACCTGAACTGTCCAGTCTCAGTCTTCCCACGGTAACCTGAACTATCCAGTCTCAGACTTCCCACAGTAACCAGAACTGTCCAGCCTTCCCACAGTAACCTGAACTATCCAGTCTTCCCACAGTAACCTGAACTGTGCAGTCTCAGTCTTCCCACAGTAACCTGAACAGTCCAGTCTTCCCACAGTAACCTGAACTGTCCAGTCTTCCCACAGTAACCTGAACTGTCCAGTCTCAGTCTTCCCACAGTAACCTGAACTGTCCAGTCTCAGTCTTCCCACAGTAACCTGAACTGTCCAGTCTCAGTCTTCCCACAGTAACCTGAACTGTCCAGACTTCCCACAGTAACCTTAACTGTCCAGTCTCAGACGTCCCACGGTAACCTGAACTGTCCAGTCTCAGTCTTCCCACAGTAACCTGAACAATCCTGTCTCAGTCTTCCCACAGTAACCTGAACCTTCCAGCCTTCCCACAGTAACCTGAACTGTCCAGACTTCCCACGTTAACCTGAACTGTCCAGTCTTCCCACAGTAACCTGAACTGTCCAGTCTCAGACTTCCCACAGTAACCTGAACTGTCCAGTCTCAGACGTCCCACAGTAACCTGAACTGTCCAGTCTCAGACTTCCCAAGTAACCTGGACTGTCCAGTCTCAGACTTCCCAGAGTAACCTGAACTGTCCAGACTTCCCACAGTAACCTGAACTGTCCAGTCTCAGTCTTCCCACAGTAACCTGAACTGTCCAGTCTCAGTCTTCCCACAGTAACCTGAACTGTCCAGACTTCCCACAGTAACCTGAACTGTCCAGTCTCAGTCTTCCCACAGTAACCTGAACTGTCCAGTCTCAGTCTTCCCACAGTAACCTGAACTGTCCAGTCTCAGTCTTCCCACAGTAACCTGAACTGTCCAGTCTCAGTCTTCCCACAGTAACCTGAACTGTCTTGTCTCAGTCTTCCCACAGTAACCTGAACTGTCTTGTCTCAGTCTTCCCACAGTAACCTGAACTGTCCAGACTTCACACAGTAACCTGAACTGTCCAGTCTTCCCACAGTAACATGAACTGTCCAGTCTCAGTCTTCCCACAGGAACCTGAACTGTCCAGTCTCAGTCTTCCCACAGGAACCTGAACTATCCAATCTCAGTCTTCCCACAGTAACCTGATCTATCCAGTATTCCCACAGTAACCTGAACTGTCCAGTCTCTGTCTTCCCACAGTAACCTGAACTGTCCAGTCTCAGTCTTCCCACAGTAACCTGAACTGTCCAGTCTCAGTCTTCCCACAGTAACCTGAACTATCCAGTCTCAGTCTTCCCACAGTAACCTGAACTATCCAGTCTCAGTCTTCCCACAGTAACCTGAACTGTCCAGTCTTCCCACAGTAACCTGAACTGTCCAGTCTTCCCACAGTAACCTGAACTGTCCAGTCTCAGTCTTCCCACGGTAACCTGAACTATCCAGTCTCAGACTTCCCACAGTAACCAGAACTGTCCAGCCTTCCCACAGTAACCTGAACTATCCAGTCTTCCCACAGTAACCTGAACTGTGCAGTCTCAGTCTTCCCACAGTAACCTGAACAGTCCAGTCTTCCCACAGTAACCTGAACTGTCCAGTCTTCCCACAGTAACCTGAACTGTCCAGTCTCAGTCTTCCCACAGTAACCTGAACTGTCCAGTCTCAGTCTTCCCACAGTAACCTGAACTGTCCAGTCTCAGTCTTCCCACAGTAACCTGAACTGTCCAGACTTCCCACAGTAACCTTAACTGTCCAGTCTCAGACGTCCCACGGTAACCTGAACTGTCCAGTCTCAGTCTTCCCACAGTAACCTGAACAATCCTGTCTCAGTCTTCCCACAGTAACCTGAACCTTCCAGCCTTCCCACAGTAACCTGAACTGTCCAGACTTCCCACGTTAACCTGAACTGTCCAGTCTTCCCACAGTAACCTGAACTGTCCAGTCTCAGACTTCCCACAGTAACCTGAACTGTCCAGTCTCAGACGTCCCACAGTAACCTGAACTGTCCAGTCTCAGACTTCCCAAGTAACCTGGACTGTCCAGTCTCAGACTTCCCAGAGTAACCTGAACTGTCCAGACTTCCCACAGTAACCTGAACTGTCCAGTCTCAGTCTTCCCACAGTAACCTGAACTGTCCAGTCTCAGTCTTCCCACAGTAACCTGAACTGTCCAGACTTCCCACAGTAACCTGAACTGTCCAGTCTCAGTCTTCCCACAGTAACCTGAACTGTCCAGTCTTCCCACAGTAACATGAACTGTCCAGTCTCAGTCTTCCCACAGTAACCTGAACTGTCCAGTCTTCCCACAGTAACCTGAACTGTCCAGTCTTCCCACAGTAACCTGAACTGTCCAGTCTTCCCACAGTAACCTGAACTGTCCAGTCTCAGTCTTCCCACAGGAACCTGAACTGTCCAGTCTCAGTCTTCCCGCAGGAACCTGAACTATCCAATCTCAGTCTTCCCACAGTAACCCGAACTGTCCAGACTTCCCACAGTAACCTGAACTGTCCAGTCTTCCCACAGTAACCTGAACTGTCCAGTCTTCCCACAGTAACCTGAACTGTCCAGTCTCAGTCTTCCCACAGTAACCTGAACTGTCCAGTCTCAGTCTTCCCACAGTAACCTCAACTGTCCAGACTTCCCACAGTAACCTGAACTGTCCAGTCTCAGTCTTCCCACAGTAACCTGAACTGTCCAGTCTCAGTCTTCCCACAGTAACCTGAACTGTCCAGTCTCAGTCTTCCCACAGTAACCTGAACTGTCCAGTCTCAGTCTTCCCACAGTAACCTGAACGGTCCAGTCTCATTCTTCCCACAGTAACCTGAACTGTCCAGTCTCAGTCTTCCCACTGTAACCTAAACTGTCCAGTCCCAGTCTTCCCACAGTAACTTGAACTGTCCAGACTTCCCACAGTAACCTGAACTGTCCAGTCTCAGTCTTCCCACAGTAACCTGAACCTTCCAGCCTTCCCACAGTAACTTGAACTGTCCAGACTTCCCACAGTAACCTGAACTGTCCAGTCTTCCCACAGTAACCTGAACTGTCCAGTCTCAGTCTTCCCACAGTAACCTGAACTGTCCAGTCTCAGTCTTCCCACAGTAACCTGAACTGCCCAGTCTCAGACTTCCCACAGTAACCTGAAGTTTCCAGTCTGTCTTCCCACAGTAACCTGAACTGTCCTGTCTCAGTCTTACCACAGTAACCTGAAATGTCCAGACTTCCCACAGTAACCTGAACTGTCCAGTCTCAGACGTCCCACAGTTACCTGAACTGTTCGGTCTCAGTCTTCCCACTGTAACCTGAACTGTCCTGTCTCAGTCTTCCCACAGTAACCTGAACTGTCCAGTCTCAGTCTTCCCACAGTAACCTGAACTGTCTTGTCTCAGTCTTCCCACAGTAACCTGAACTGTCTTGTCTCAGTCTTCCCACAGTAACCTGAACTGTCCAGACTTCACACAGTAACCTGAACTGTCCAGTCTTCCCACAGTAACATGAACTGTCCAGTCTCAGTCTTCCCACAGGAACCTGAACTGTCCAGTCTCAGTCTTCCCACAGGAACCTGAACTATCCAATCTCAGTCTTCCCACAGTAACCTGATCTATCCAGTATTCCCACAGTAACCTGAACTGTCCAGTCTCTGTCTTCCCACAGTAACCTGAACTGTCCAGTCTCAGTCTTCCCACAGTAACCTGAACTGTCCAGTCTCAGTCTTCCCACAGTAACCTGAACTATCCAGTCTCAGTCTTCCCACAGTAACCTGAACTATCCAGTCTCAGTCTTCCCACAGTAACCTGAACTGTCCAGTCTTCCCACAGTAACCTGAACTGTCCAGTCTTCCCACAGTAACCTGAACTGTCCAGTCTCAGTCTTCCCACGGTAACCTGAACTATCCAGTCTCAGACTTCCCACAGTAACCAGAACTGTCCAGCCTTCCCACAGTAACCTGAACTATCCAGTCTTCCCACAGTAACCTGAACTGTGCAGTCTCAGTCTTCCCACAGTAACCTGAACAGTCCAGTCTTCCCACAGTAACCTGAACTGTCCAGTCTTCCCACAGTAACCTGAACTGTCCAGTCTCAGTCTTCCCACAGTAACCTGAACTGTCCAGTCTCAGTCTTCCCACAGTAACCTGAACTGTCCAGTCTCAGTCTTCCCACAGTAACCTGAACTGTCCAGACTTCCCACAGTAACCTTAACTGTCCAGTCTCAGACGTCCCACGGTAACCTGAACTGTCCAGTCTCAGTCTTCCCACAGTAACCTGAACAATCCTGTCTCAGTCTTCCCACAGTAACCTGAACCTTCCAGCCTTCCCACAGTAACCTGAACTGTCCAGACTTCCCACGTTAACCTGAACTGTCCAGTCTTCCCACAGTAACCTGAACTGTCCAGTCTCAGACTTCCCACAGTAACCTGAACTGTCCAGTCTCAGACGTCCCACAGTAACCTGAACTGTCCAGTCTCAGACTTCCCAAGTAACCTGGACTGTCCAGTCTCAGACTTCCCAGAGTAACCTGAACTGTCCAGACTTCCCACAGTAACCTGAACTGTCCAGTCTCAGTCTTCCCACAGTAACCTGAACTGTCCAGTCTCAGTCTTTCCACAGTAACCTGAACTGTCCAGACTTCCCACAGTAACCTGAACTGTCCAGTCTCAGTCTTCCCACAGTAACCTGAACTGTCCAGTCTTCCCACAGTAACATGAACTGTCCAGTCTCAGTCTTCCCACAGTAACCTGAACTGTCCAGTCTTCCCACAGTAACCTGAACTGTCCAGTCTTCCCACAGTAACCTGAACTGTCCAGTCTTCCCACAGTAACCTGAACTGTCCAGTCTCAGTCTTCCCACAGGAACCTGAACTGTCCAGTCTCAGTCTTCCCGCAGGAACCTGAACTATCCAATCTCAGTCTTCCCACAGTAACCCGAACTGTCCAGACTTCCCACAGTAACCTGAACTGTCCAGTCTTCCCACAGTAACCTGAACTGTCCAGTCTTCCCACAGTAACCTGAACTGTCCAGTCTCAGTCTTCCCACAGTAACCTGAACTGTCCAGTCTCAGTCTTCCCACAGTAACCTCAACTGTCCAGACTTCCCACAGTAACCTGAACTGTCCAGTCTCAGTCTTCCCACAGTAACCTGAACTGTCCAGTCTCAGTCTTCCCACAGTAACCTGAACTGTCCAGTCTCAGTCTTCCCACAGTAACCTGAACTGTCCAGTCTCAGTCTTCCCACAGTAACCTGAACGGTCCAGTCTCATTCTTCCCACAGTAACCTGAACTGTCCAGTCTCAGTCTTCCCACTGTAACCTAAACTGTCCAGTCCCAGTCTTCCCACAGTAACTTGAACTGTCCAGACTTCCCACAGTAACCTGAACTGTCCAGTCTCAGTCTTCCCACAGTAACCTGAACCTTCCAGCCTTCCCACAGTAACTTGAACTGTCCAGACTTCCCACAGTAACCTGAACTGTCCAGTCTTCCCACAGTAACCTGAACTGTCCAGTCTCAGTCTTCCCACAGTAACCTGAACTGTCCAGTCTCAGTCTTCCCACAGTAACCTGAACTGCCCAGTCTCAGACTTCCCACAGTAACCTGAAGTTTCCAGTCTGTCTTCCCACAGTAACCTGAACTGTCCTGTCTCAGTCTTACCACAGTAACCTGAAATGTCCAGACTTCCCACAGTAACCTGAACTGTCCAGTCTCAGACGTCCCACAGTTACCTGAACTGTTCGGTCTCAGTCTTCCCACTGTAACCTGAACTGTCCTGTCTCAGTCTTCCCACAGTAACCTGAACTGTCCAGACTTCCCACAGTAACCTGAACTGTCCAGTCTCAGTCTTCCCACAGTAACCCGAACTGTCCAGTCTCAGTCTTCCAACAGTAACCTGAACTGTCCAGTCTCATTCTTCCCACAGTAACCTGAACTGTCCAGTCTCAGTCTTCCCACAGTAACCTGAACTGTCCAGTCTCAGTCTTCCCACAGTAACCTGAACTGTCCAGACTTCCCACAGTAATCTGAACTGTCCAGTCTTCCCACAGTAACATGAACTGTCCAGTCTCAGTCTTCCCACAGTAACCTGAACTGTCCAGACTCTGTCTTCCCACAGTAACCTGAACTGTCCAGTCTCAGTCTTCCCACAGTAACCTGAACTGTCCAGTCTCAGTCTTCCCACAGTAACCTGAACTGTCCAGTCTCAGTCTTCCCACAGTAACCTGAACTGTCCAGACTTCCCACAGTAACCTGAACTGTCCAGTCTTCCCACAGTAACATGAACTGTCCAGTCTCAGTCTTCCCACAGGAACCTGAACTGTCCAGTCTCAGTCTTCCCACAGGAACCTGAACTATCCAATCTCAGTCTTCCCACAGTAACCTGATCTATCCAGTATTCCCACAGTAACCTGAACTGTCCAGTCTCTGTCTTCCCACAGTAACCTGAACTGTCCAGTCTCAGTCTTCCCACAGTAACCTGAACTGTCCAGTCTCAGTCTTCCCACAGTAACCTGAACTATCCAGTCTCAGTCTTCCCACAGTAACCTGAACTATCCAGTCTCAGTCTTCCCACAGTAACCTGAACTGTCCAGTCTTCCCACAGTAACCTGAACTGTCCAGTCTTCCCACAGTAACCTGAACTGTCCAGTCTCAGTCTTCCCACGGTAACCTGAACTATCCAGTCTCAGACTTCCCACAGTAACCAGAACTGTCCAGCCTTCCCACAGTAACCTGAACTATCCAGTCTTCCCACAGTAACCTGAACTGTGCAGTCTCAGTCTTCCCACAGTAACCTGAACAGTCCAGTCTTCCCACAGTAACCTGAACTGTCCAGTCTTCCCACAGTAACCTGAACTGTCCAGTCTCAGTCTTCCCACAGTAACCTGAACTGTCCAGTCTCAGTCTTCCCACAGTAACCTGAACTGTCCAGTCTCAGTCTTCCCACAGTAACCTGAACTGTCCAGACTTCCCACAGTAACCTTAACTGTCCAGTCTCAGACGTCCCACGGTAACCTGAACTGTCCAGTCTCAGTCTTCCCACAGTAACCTGAACAATCCTGTCTCAGTCTTCCCACAGTAACCTGAACCTTCCAGCCTTCCCACAGTAACCTGAACTGTCCAGACTTCCCACGTTAACCTGAACTGTCCAGTCTTCCCACAGTAACCTGAACTGTCCAGTCTCAGACTTCCCACAGTAACCTGAACTGTCCAGTCTCAGACGTCCCACAGTAACCTGAACTGTCCAGTCTCAGACTTCCCAAGTAACCTGGACTGTCCAGTCTCAGACTTCCCAGAGTAACCTGAACTGTCCAGACTTCCCACAGTAACCTGAACTGTCCAGTCTCAGTCTTCCCACAGTAACCTGAACTGTCCAGTCTCAGTCTTCCCACAGTAACCTGAACTGTCCAGACTTCCCACAGTAACCTGAACTGTCCAGTCTCAGTCTTCCCACAGTAACCTGAACTGTCCAGTCTCAGTCTTCCCACAGTAACCTGAACTGTCCAGTCTCAGTCTTCCCACAGTAACCTGAACTGTCCAGTCTCAGTCTTCCCACAGTAACCTGAACTGTCTTGTCTCAGTCTTCCCACAGTAACCTGAACTGTCTTGTCTCAGTCTTCCCACAGTAACCTGAACTGTCCAGACTTCACACAGTAACCTGAACTGTCCAGTCTTCCCACAGTAACATGAACTGTCCAGTCTCAGTCTTCCCACAGTAACCTGAACTGTCCAGACTCTGTCTTCCCACACTAACCTGAACTGTCCAGTCTCAGCCTTCCCACAGTAACCTGAACTGTCCAGTCTCAGTCTTCCCACAGTAACCTGAACTGTCCAGTCTCAGTCTTCCCACAGTAACCTGAACGGTCCTGTCTCAGTCTTCCCACAGTAACCTGAACTGTACAGTCTCAGTCTTCCCACTGTAACCTGAACTGTCATGTCTCAGTCTTCCCACAGTAACTTGAACTGTCCAGGCTTCCCACAGTAACCTGAACTGTCCAGTCTCGGACGTCCGACAGTAACCTGAACTGTCCAGTCTCAGTCTTCCCACAGTAACCTGAACTGTCCAGTCTCAGTCTTCCCACAGTAACCTGAACTGTCCAGACTTCCCACAGTAACCTTAACTGTCCAGTCTCAGACGTCCCACAGTAACCTGAACTGTCCAGTCTAAGTCACCCCACAGTAACCTGAACAATCCTGTCTCAGTCTTCCCACAGTAACCTGAACTGGCCAGTCTCAGTCTTCCCACATTAACCTGAACCTTCCAGCCTTCCCACAGTAACCTGAACTGTCCAGACTTCCCACAGTAACCTGAACTGTCCAGTCTTCCCACAGTAACCTGAACTGTCCAGTCTCAGTCTTCCCACAGTAACCTGAACTGTCCAGTCTCAGACTTCCCACAGTAACCTGAAGTGTCCAGTCTCAGTCTTCCCACAGTAACCTGAACTGTCCTGTCTCAGTCTTCCCACAGTAACCTGAACTGTCCAGACTTCCCACAGTTACCTGAACTGTCGAATCTCAGTCTTCCCACAGTAACCTGAACTGTCCAGTCTCAGTCTTCCCACAGGAACCTGAACTGTCCAGTCTCAGTCTTCCCACAGTAACCTGAACTGTCCAGTCTCAGTCTTCCCACAGTAACCTGAACTGTCCAGACTTCACACAGTAACCTGAACTGTCCAGACCCAGTCTTCCCACAGTAACCTGAACTGTCCAGTCTCAGTCTTCCCAGAGTAACCCGAACTGTCCAGTCTCAGTCTTCCCACTGTAACCTGAACTGTCCAGTCTCAGTCTTCCCACAGTAACTTGAACTGTCCAGACTTCCCACAGTAACCTGAACTGTCCAGTCTCGGACGTCCGACAGTAACCTGAACTGTCCAGTCTCAGTCTTCCCACAGTAACCTGAACTGTCCAGTCTCAGTCTTCCCACAGTAACCTGAACCTTCCAGCCTTCCCACAGTAACTTGAACTCTCCAGACTTCCCACAGTAACCTGAACTGTCCAGTCTTCCCACAGTAACCTGAACTGTCCAGTCTCAGTCTTCCCACAGTAACCTGAACTGTCCAGTCTCAGTCTTCCCACAGTAACCTGAACTGCCCAGTCTCAGACTTCCCACAGTAACCTGAAGTTTCCAGTCTGTCTTCCCACAGTAACCTGAACTGTCCTGTCTCAGTCTTACCACAGAAACCTGAAATGTCCAGACTTCCCACAGTAACCTGAACTGTCCAGTCTCAGACGTCCCACAGTTACCTGAACTGTTCGGTCTCAGTCTTCCCACAGTAACCTGAACTGTCCAGACTTCCCACAGTAACCTGAACTGTCCAGTCTAAGTCTTGCAACAGTAACCTGAACTGTCCAGTCTCAGACTTCCCACAGTAACCTGGACTGTCCACTCTCAGACTTCCCAGAGTAACCTGAACTGTCCAGTCTCAGTCTTCCCACAGTAACCCGAACTGTCCAGTCTCAGTCTTCCCACAGTAACCTGAACTGTCCAGTCTCAGTCTTCCCACAGTAACCTGAACTGTCCAGTCTCAGTCTTCCCACAGTAAACCGAACTGTCCAGTCTCAGTCTTCCCACAGTAACCTGAACTGTCCAGTCTCAGTCTTCCCACAGTAACCAGAACTGTCCAGTCTCAGTCTTCCCACAGTAACCTGAACTGTCCAGACTTCCCACAGTAACCTGAACTGTCCAGTCTTCCCACAGTAACCTGAACTGTCCAGTCTCAGACTTCCCACAGTAACCTGAACTGTCCAGTCTCAGACGTCCCACAGTAACCTGAACTGTCCAGTCTCAGACTTCCCAAGTAACCTGGACTGTCCAGTCTCAGACTTCCCAGAGTAACCTGAACTGTCCAGACTTCCCACAGTAACCTGAACTGTCCAGTCTCAGTCTTCCCACAGTAACCTGAACTGTCCAGTCTCAGTCTTCCCACAGTAACCTGAACTGTCCAGACTTCCCACAGTAACCTGAACTGTCCAGTCTCAGTCTTCCCACAGTAACCTGAACTGTCCAGTCTCAGTCTTCCCACAGTAACCTGAACTGTCCAGTCTCAGTCTTCCCACAGTAACCTGAACTGTCCAGTCTCAGTCTTCCCACAGTAACCTGAACTGTCTTGTCTCAGTCTTCCCACAGTAACCTGAACTGTCTTGTCTCAGTCTTCCCACAGTAACCTGAACTGTCCAGACTTCACACAGTAACCTGAACTGTCCAGTCTTCCCACAGTAACATGAACTGTCCAGTCTCAGTCTTCCCACAGTAACCTGAACTGTCCAGACTCTGTCTTCCCACACTAACCTGAACTGTCCAGTCTCAGCCTTCCCACAGTAACCTGAACTGTCCAGTCTCAGTCTTCCCACAGTAACCTGAACTGTCCAGTCTCAGTCTTCCCACAGTAACCTGAACGGTCCTGTCTCAGTCTTCCCACAGTAACCTGAACTGTACAGTCTCAGTCTTCCCACTGTAACCTGAACTGTCATGTCTCAGTCTTCCCACAGTAACTTGAACTGTCCAGGCTTCCCACAGTAACCTGAACTGTCCAGTCTCGGACGTCCGACAGTAACCTGAACTGTCCAGTCTCAGTCTTCCCACAGTAACCTGAACTGTCCAGTCTCAGTCTTCCCACAGTAACCTGAACTGTCCAGACTTCCCACAGTAACCTTAACTGTCCAGTCTCAGACGTCCCACAGTAACCTGAACTGTCCAGTCTAAGTCACCCCACAGTAACCTGAACAATCCTGTCTCAGTCTTCCCACAGTAACCTGAACTGGCCAGTCTCAGTCTTCCCACATTAACCTGAACCTTCCAGCCTTCCCACAGTAACCTGAACTGTCCAGACTTCCCACAGTAACCTGAACTGTCCAGTCTTCCCACAGTAACCTGAACTGTCCAGTCTCAGTCTTCCCACAGTAACCTGAACTGTCCAGTCTCAGACTTCCCACAGTAACCTGAAGTGTCCAGTCTCAGTCTTCCCACAGTAACCTGAACTGTCCTGTCTCAGTCTTCCCACAGTAACCTGAACTGTCCAGACTTCCCACAGTTACCTGAACTGTCGAATCTCAGTCTTCCCACAGTAACCTGAACTGTCCAGTCTCAGTCTTCCCACAGGAACCTGAACTGTCCAGTCTCAGTCTTCCCACAGTAACCTGAACTGTCCAGTCTCAGTCTTCCCACAGTAACCTGAACTGTCCAGACTTCACACAGTAACCTGAACTGTCCAGACCCAGTCTTCCCACAGTAACCTGAACTGTCCAGTCTCAGTCTTCCCAGAGTAACCCGAACTGTCCAGTCTCAGTCTTCCCACTGTAACCTGAACTGTCCAGTCTCAGTCTTCCCACAGTAACTTGAACTGTCCAGACTTCCCACAGTAACCTGAACTGTCCAGTCTCGGACGTCCGACAGTAACCTGAACTGTCCAGTCTCAGTCTTCCCACAGTAACCTGAACTGTCCAGTCTCAGTCTTCCCACAGTAACCTGAACCTTCCAGCCTTCCCACAGTAACTTGAACTCTCCAGACTTCCCACAGTAACCTGAACTGTCCAGTCTTCCCACAGTAACCTGAACTGTCCAGTCTCAGTCTTCCCACAGTAACCTGAACTGTCCAGTCTCAGTCTTCCCACAGTAACCTGAACTGCCCAGTCTCAGACTTCCCACAGTAACCTGAAGTTTCCAGTCTGTCTTCCCACAGTAACCTGAACTGTCCTGTCTCAGTCTTACCACAGAAACCTGAAATGTCCAGACTTCCCACAGTAACCTGAACTGTCCAGTCTCAGACGTCCCACAGTTACCTGAACTGTTCGGTCTCAGTCTTCCCACAGTAACCTGAACTGTCCAGACTTCCCACAGTAACCTGAACTGTCCAGTCTAAGTCTTGCAACAGTAACCTGAACTGTCCAGTCTCAGACTTCCCACAGTAACCTGGACTGTCCACTCTCAGACTTCCCAGAGTAACCTGAACTGTCCAGTCTCAGTCTTCCCACAGTAACCCGAACTGTCCAGTCTCAGTCTTCCCACAGTAACCTGAACTGTCCAGTCTCAGTCTTCCCACAGTAACCTGAACTGTCCAGTCTCAGTCTTCCCACAGTAAACCGAACTGTCCAGTCTCAGTCTTCCCACAGTAACCTGAACTGTCCAGTCTCAGTCTTCCCACAGTAACCAGAACTGTCCAGTCTCAGTCTTCCCACAGTAACCTGAACTGTCCAGACTTCCCACAGTAACCTGAACTGTCCAGTCTTCCCACAGTAACATGAACTGTCCAGTCTCAGTCTTCCCACAGTAACCTGAACTGTCCAGACTCTGTCTTCCCACAGTAACTTGAACTGTCCAGTCTCAGTCTTCCCACAGTAACCTGAACTGTCCAGACTTCCCACAGTAACCTGAACTGTCCAGTCTTCCCACAGTAACATGAACTGTCCAGTCTCAGTCTTCCCACAGTAACCTGAACTGTCCAGTCTTCCCACAGTAACCTGAACTGTCCAGTCTTCCCACAGTAACCTGAACTGTCCAGTCTCAGTCTTCCCACAGGAACCTGAACTGTCCAGTCTTAGTCTTCCCACAGTAACCTGAACGGTCCAGTCTCATTCTTCCCACAGTAACCTGAACTGTCCAGTCTCAGTCTTCCCACTGTAACCTGAACTGTCCAGTCTCAGTCTTCCCACAGTAACTTGAACTGTCCAGACTTCCCACAGTAACCTGAACTGTCCAGTCTCGGACGTCCGACAGTAACCTGAACTGTCCAGTCTCAGTCTTCCCACAGTAACCTGAACTGTCCAGTCTCAGTCTTCCCACAGTAACCTGAACCTTCCAGCCTTCCCACAGTAACTTGAACTGTCCAGACTTCCCACAGTAACCTGAACTGTCCAGTCTTCCCACAGTAACCTGAACTGTCCAGTCTCAGTCTTCCCACAGTAACCTGAACTGTCCAGTCTCAGTCTTCCCACAGTAACCTGAACTGCCCAGTCTCAGACTTCCCACAGTAACCTGAAGTTTCCAGTCTGTCTTCCCACAGTAACCTGAACTGTCCTGTCTCAGTCTTACCACAGAAACCTGAAATGTCCAGACTTCCCACAGTAACCTGAACTGTCCAGTCTCAGACGTCCCACAGTTACCTGAACTGTTCGGTCTCAGTCTTCCCACTGTAACCTGAACTGTCCTGTCTCAGTCTTCCCACAGTAACCTGAACTGTCCAGACTTCCCACAGTAACCTGAACTGTCCAGTCTAAGTCTTGCAACAGTAACCTGAACTGTCCAGTCTCAGACTTCCCACAGTAACCTGGACTGTCCAGTCTCAGACTTCCCAGAGTAACCTGAACTGTCCAGACTTCCCACAGTAACCTGAACTGTCCAGTCTCAGTCTTCCCACAGTAACCCGAACTGTCCAGTCTCAGTCTTCCCACAGTAACCTGAACTGTCCAGTCTCAGTCTTCCCACAGTAACCTGAACTGTCCAGACTTCCCACAGTAATCTGAACTGTCCAGTCTTCCCACAGTAACATGAACTGTCCAGTCTCAGTCTTCCCACAGTAACCTGAACTGTCCAGACTCTGTCTTCCCACAGTAACCTGAACTGTCCAGTCTCAGTCTTCCCTCAGTAACCTGAACTGTCCAGACTTCCCACAGTAACCTGAACTGTCCAGTCTTCCCACAGTAACATGAACTGTCCAGTCTCAGTCTTCCCACAGGAACCTGAACTGTCCAGTCTCAGTCTTCCCACAGGAACCTGAACTATCCAATCTCAGTCTTCCCACAGTAACCTGATCTATCCAGTATTCCCACAGTAACCTGAACTGTCCAGTCTCTGTCTTCCCACAGTAACCTGAACTGTCCAGTCTCAGTCTTCCCACAGTAACCTGAACTGTCCAGTCTCAGTCTTCCCACAGTAACCTGAACTGTCCAGTCTTCCCACAGTAACATGAACTGTCCAGTCTCAGTCTTCCCACAGTAACCTGAACTGTCCAGTCTTCCCACAGTAACCTGAACTGTCCAGTCTTCCCACAGTAACCTGAACTGTCCAGTCTCAGTCTTCCCACAGGAACCTGAACTGTCCAGTCTCAGTCTTCCCACAGGAACCTGAACTATCCAATCTCAGTCTTCCCACAGTAACATGAACTGTCCAGTCTCAGTCTTCCCACAGTAACCTGAACTGTCCAGTCTTCCCACAGTAACCTGAACTGTCCAGTCTTCCCACAGTAACCTGAACTGTCCAGTCTTCCCACAGTAACCTGAACTGTCCAGTCTCAGTCTTCCCACAGTAACCTGAACTGTCCAGTCTCAGTCTTCCCACAGTAACCTCAACTGTCCAGACTTCCCACAGTAACCTGAACTGTCCAGTCTCAGTCTTCCCACAGTAACCTGAACTGTCCAGTCTCAGTCTTCCCACAGTAACCTGAACTGTCCAGTCTCAGTCTTCCCACAGTAACCTGAACTGTCCAGTCTCAGTCTTCCCACAGTAACCTGAACTGTCCAGTCTCAGTCTTCCCACAGTAACTTGAACTGTCCAGGCTTCCCACAGTAACCTGAACTGTCGAATCTCAGTCTTCTCACAGTAACCTGAACTGTCCAGTCTCAGTCTTCCCACAGGAACCTGAACTGTCCAGTCTTCCCACAGTAACCTGAACTGTCCAGTCTCAGTCTTCCCACAGTAACCTGAACTGTCCAGTCTCAGTCTTCCCACAGTAACCTGAACTGTCCAGTCTCAGTCTTCCCACAGTAACCTGAACTGTCCAGTCTCAGTCTTCCCACAGTAACCTGATCTGTCCAGACTTCCCACAGGAACCTGAACTGTCCAGTCTCAGTCTTCCCACAGTAACCAGAACTGTCCAGTCTCAGTCTTCCCACAGTAACCTGAACTGTCCAGACTTCCCACAGTAACCTGAACTGTCCAGTCTTCCCACAGCAACCTGAACTGTCCAGTCTTCCCACAGTAACCTGAACTGTCCAGTCTCAGTCTTCCCACAGTAACCTGAACTGTCCAGTCTCAGTCTTCCCACAGTAACCTGAACTGCCCAGTCTCAGACTTCCCACAGTAACCTGAAGTTTCCAGTCTGTCTTCCCACAGTAACCTGAACTGTCCTGTCTCAGTCTTACCACAGTAACCTGAAATGTCCAGACTTCCCACAGTAACCTGAACTGTCCAGTCTCAGACGTCCCACAGTTACCTGAACTGTTCGGTCTCAGTCTTCCCACTGTAACCTGAACTGTCCTGTCTCAGTCTTCCAACAGTAACCTGAACTGTCCAGTCTCAGTCTTCCCACAGTAACCTGAACTGTCCAGTCTTCCCACAGTAACCTGAACTGTCCAGTCTCATTCTTCCCACAGTAACCTGAACTGTCCAGTCTCAGTCTTCCCACAGTAACCCGAACTGTCCAGTCTCAGTCTTCCCACAGTAACCTGAACTGTCCAGTCTCAGTCTTCCCACAGTAACCTGAACTGTCCAGACTTCCCACAGTAATCTGAACTGTCCAGTCTTCCCACAGTAACATGAACTGTCCAGTCTCAGTCTTCCCACAGTAACCTGAACTGTCCAGACTCTGTCTTCCCACAGTAACCTGAACTGTCCAGTCTCAGTCTTCCCTCAGTAACCTGAACTGTCCAGACTTCCCACAGTAACCTGAACTGTCCAGTCTTCCCACAGTAACATGAACTGTCCAGTCTCAGTCTTCCCACAGGAACCTGAACTGTCCAGTCTCAGTCTTCCCACAGGAACCTGAACTATCCAATCTCAGTCTTCCCACAGTAACCTGATCTATCCAGTATTCCCACAGTAACCTGAACTGTCCAGTCTCTGTCTTCCCACAGTAACCTGAACTGTCCAGTCTCAGTCTTCCCACAGTAACCTGAACTGTCCAGTCTCAGTCTTCCCACAGTAACCTGAACTATCCAGTCTCAGTCTTCCCACAGTAACCTGAACTATCCAGTCTCAGTCTTCCCACAGTAACCTGAACTGTCCAGTCTTCCCACAGTAACCTGAACTGTCCAGTCTTCCCACAGTAACCTGAACTGTCCAGTCTCAGTCTTCCCACGGTAACCTGAACTATCCAGTCTCAGACTTCCCACAGTAACCAGAACTGTCCAGCCTTCCCACAGTAACCTGAACTATCCAGTCTTCCCACAGTAACCTGAACTGTGCAGTCTCAGTCTTCCCACAGTAACCTGAACAGTCCAGTCTTCCCACAGTAACCTGAACTGTCCAGTCTTCCCACAGTAACCTGAACTGTCCAGTCTCAGTCTTCCCACAGTAACCTGAACTGTCCAGTCTCAGTCTTCCCACAGTAACCTGAACTGTCCAGTCTCAGTCTTCCCACAGTAACCTGAACTGTCCAGACTTCCCACAGTAACCTTAACTGTCCAGTCTCAGACGTCCCACGGTAACCTGAACTGTCCAGTCTCAGTCTTCCCACAGTAACCTGAACAATCCTGTCTCAGTCTTCCCACAGTAACCTGAACCTTCCAGCCTTCCCACAGTAACCTGAACTGTCCAGACTTCCCACGTTAACCTGAACTGTCCAGTCTTCCCACAGTAACCTGAACTGTCCAGTCTCAGACTTCCCACAGTAACCTGAACTGTCCAGTCTCAGACGTCCCACAGTAACCTGAACTGTCCAGTCTCAGACTTCCCAAGTAACCTGGACTGTCCAGTCTCAGACTTCCCAGAGTAACCTGAACTGTCCAGACTTCCCACAGTAACCTGAACTGTCCAGTCTCAGTCTTCCCACAGTAACCTGAACTGTCCAGTCTCAGTCTTCCCACAGTAACCTGAACTGTCCAGACTTCCCACAGTAACCTGAACTGTCCAGTCTCAGTCTTCCCACAGTAACCTGAACTGTCCAGTCTCAGTCTTCCCACAGTAACCTGAACTGTCCAGTCTCAGTCTTCCCACAGTAACCTGAACTGTCCAGTCTCAGTCTTCCCACAGTAACCTGAACTGTCTTGTCTCAGTCTTCCCACAGTAACCTGAACTGTCTTGTCTCAGTCTTCCCACAGTAACCTGAACTGTCCAGACTTCACACAGTAACCTGAACTGTCCAGTCTTCCCACAGTAACATGAACTGTCCAGTCTCAGTCTTCCCACACTAACCTGAACTGTCCAGTCTCAGCCTTCCCACAGTAACCTGAACTGTCCAGTCTCAGTCT
Organism: Hemitrygon akajei; assembly: GCF_048418815.1. NCBI lineage: Eukaryota > Metazoa > Chordata > Chondrichthyes > Myliobatiformes > Dasyatidae > Hemitrygon > Hemitrygon akajei. The sequence continues at coordinate 48,203,515 of NC_133137.1, forward strand.
TCCCACAGTAACCTGAACTGTCCAGTCTCAGTCTTCCCACAGTAACCTGAACGGTCCTGTCTCAGTCTTCCCACAGTAACCTGAACTGTACAGTCTCAGTCTTCCCACAGTAACCTGAACTATCCAGTCTCAGTCTTCCCACAGTAACCTGAACTGTCCAGTCTTCCCACAGTAACCTGAACTGTCCAGTCTTCCCACAGTAACCTGAACTGTCCAGTCTCAGTCTTCCCACGGTAACCTGAACTATCCAGTCTCAGACTTCCCACAGTAACCAGAACTGTCCAGCCTTCCCACAGTAACCTGAACTATCCAGTCTTCCCACAGTAACCTGAACTGTGCAGTCTCAGTCTTCCCACAGTAACCTGAACAGTCCAGTCTTCCCACAGTAACCTGAACTGTCCAGTCTTCCCACAGTAACCTGAACTGTCCAGTCTCAGTCTTCCCACAGTAACCTGAACTGTCCAGTCTCAGTCTTCCCACAGTAACCTGAACTGTCCAGTCTCAGTCTTCCCACAGTAACCTGAACTGTCCAGACTTCCCACAGTAACCTTAACTGTCCAGTCTCAGACGTCCCACGGTAACCTGAACTGTCCAGTCTCAGTCTTCCCACAGTAACCTGAACAATCCTGTCTCAGTCTTCCCACAGTAACCTGAACCTTCCAGCCTTCCCACAGTAACCTGAACTGTCCAGACTTCCCACGTTAACCTGAACTGTCCAGTCTTCCCACAGTAACCTGAACTGTCCAGTCTCAGACTTCCCACAGTAACCTGAACTGTCCAGTCTCAGACGTCCCACAGTAACCTGAACTGTCCAGTCTCAGACTTCCCAAGTAACCTGGACTGTCCAGTCTCAGACTTCCCAGAGTAACCTGAACTGTCCAGACTTCCCACAGTAACCTGAACTGTCCAGTCTCAGTCTTCCCACAGTAACCTGAACTGTCCAGTCTCAGTCTTCCCACAGTAACCTGAACTGTCCAGACTTCCCACAGTAACCTGAACTGTCCAGTCTCAGTCTTCCCACAGTAACCTGAACTGTCCAGTCTCAGTCTTCCCACAGTAACCTGAACTGTCCAGTCTCAGTCTTCCCACAGTAACCTGAACTGTCCAGTCTCAGTCTTCCCACAGTAACCTGAACTGTCTTGTCTCAGTCTTCCCACAGTAACCTGAACTGTCTTGTCTCAGTCTTCCCACAGTAACCTGAACTGTCCAGACTTCACACAGTAACCTGAACTGTCCAGTCTTCCCACAGTAACATGAACTGTCCAGTCTCAGTCTTCCCACAGTAACCTGAACTGTCCAGACTCTGTCTTCCCACACTAACCTGAACTGTCCAGTCTCAGCCTTCCCACAGTAACCTGAACTGTCCAGTCTCAGTCTTCCCACAGTAACCTGAACTGTCCAGTCTCAGTCTTCCCACAGTAACCTGAACGGTCCTGTCTCAGTCTTCCCACAGTAACCTGAACTGTACAGTCTCAGTCTTCCCACTGTAACCTGAACTGTCATGTCTCAGTCTTCCCACAGTAACTTGAACTGTCCAGGCTTCCCACAGTAACCTGAACTGTCCAGTCTCGGACGTCCGACAGTAACCTGAACTGTCCAGTCTCAGTCTTCCCACAGTAACCTGAACTGTCCAGTCTCAGTCTTCCCACAGTAACCTGAACTGTCCAGACTTCCCACAGTAACCTTAACTGTCCAGTCTCAGACGTCCCACAGTAACCTGAACTGTCCAGTCTAAGTCACCCCACAGTAACCTGAACAATCCTGTCTCAGTCTTCCCACAGTAACCTGAACTGGCCAGTCTCAGTCTTCCCACATTAACCTGAACCTTCCAGCCTTCCCACAGTAACCTGAACTGTCCAGACTTCCCACAGTAACCTGAACTGTCCAGTCTTCCCACAGTAACCTGAACTGTCCAGTCTCAGTCTTCCCACAGTAACCTGAACTGTCCAGTCTCAGACTTCCCACAGTAACCTGAAGTGTCCAGTCTCAGTCTTCCCACAGTAACCTGAACTGTCCTGTCTCAGTCTTCCCACAGTAACCTGAACTGTCCAGACTTCCCACAGTTACCTGAACTGTCGAATCTCAGTCTTCCCACAGTAACCTGAACTGTCCAGTCTCAGTCTTCCCACAGGAACCTGAACTGTCCAGTCTCAGTCTTCCCACAGTAACCTGAACTGTCCAGTCTCAGTCTTCCCACAGTAACCTGAACTGTCCAGACTTCACACAGTAACCTGAACTGTCCAGACCCAGTCTTCCCACAGTAACCTGAACTGTCCAGTCTCAGTCTTCCCAGAGTAACCCGAACTGTCCAGACTTCCCACAGGAACCTGAACTGTCCAGTCTTCCCACAGTAACCTGAACTGTCCAGTCTGACTCTTCCCACAGTAACCTGAACTGTCCAGTCTCAGTCTTCCCACAGTAACCTGAACTGTCCAGTCTCAGTCTTCCCACAGTAACCTGAACTGTCCAGTCTCAGTCTTCCCACAGTAACCTGATCTGTCCAGACTTCCCACAGTAACCTGAACTGTCCAGTCTCAGTCTTCCCACAGTAACCAGAACTGTCCAGTCTCAGTCTTCCCACAGTAACCTGAACTGTCCAGACTTCCCACAGTAACCTGAACTGTCCAGTCTTCCCACAGTAACCTGAACTGTCCAGTCTTCCCACAGTAACCTGAACTGTCCAGTCTCAGTCTTCCCACAGTAACCTGAACTGTCTAGTCTCAGTCTTCCCACAGTAACCCGAACTGTCCAGACTTCCCACAGTAACCCGAACTGTCCAGACTTCCCACAGTAACCTGAACTGTCCAGTCTTCCCACAGTAACATGAACTGTCCAGTCTCAGTCTTCCCACAGTAACCCGAACTGTCCAGACTTCCCACAGTAACCCGAACTGTCCAGACTTCCCACAGTAACCTGAACTGTCCAGTCTTCCCACAGTAACATGAACTGTCCAGTCTCAGTCTTCCCACAGTAACCTGAACTGTCCAGTCTCAGTCTTCCCACAGTAACCTGAACTGTCCAGTCTCAGACTTCCCACAGTAACCAGAACTGTCCAGCCTTCCCACAGTAACCTGAACGGTCCAGTCTCATTCTTCCCACAGTAACCTGAACTGTCCAGTCTCAGTCTTCCCACTGTAACCTGAACTGTCATGTCTCAGTCTTCCCACAGTAACTTGAACTGTCCAGACTTCCCACAGTAACCTGAACTGTCCAGTCTCGGACGTCCGACAGTAACCTGAACTGTCCAGTCTCAGTCTTCCCACAGTAACCTGAACTGTCCTGTCTCAGTCTTCCCACAGTAACCTGAACTGTCCAGACTTCCCACAGTAACCTTAACTGTCCAGTCTCAGACGTCCCACGGTAACCTGAACTGTCCAGTCTCAGTCTTCCCACAGTAACCTGAACAATCCTGTCTCAGTCTTCCCACAGTAACCTGAACCTTCCAGCCTTCCCACAGTAACCTGAACTGTCCAGACTTCCCACATTAAACTGAACTGTCCAGTCTTCCCACAGTAACCTGAACTGTCCAGTCTCAGAATTCCCACAGTAACCTGAACTGTCCAGTCTCAGACATCCCACAGTAACCTGAACTGTCCAGTCTCAGACTTCCCAAGTAACCTGGACTGTCCAGTCTCAGACTTCCCAGAGTAACCTGAACTGTCCAGACTTCCCACAGTAACCTGAACTGTCCAGTCTCAGTCTTCCCACAGTAACCTGAACTGTCCAGTCTCAGTCTTCCCACAGTAACCTGAACTGTCCAGACTTCCCACAGTAACCTGAACTGTCCAGTCTCAGTCTTCCCACAGTAACCTGAACTGTCCAGTCTCAGTCTTCCCACAGTAACCTGAACTGTCCAGTCTCAGTCTTCCCACAGTAACCTGAACTGTCCAGTCTCAGTCTTCCCACAGTAACCTGAACTGTCCAGTCTCAGTCTTCCCACAGTAACCTGAACTGTCTTGTCTCAGTCTTCCCACAGTAACCTGAACTGTCCAGACTTCACACAGTAACCTGAACTGTCCAGTCTTCCCACAGTAACATGAACTGTCCAGTCTCAGTCTTCCCACAGTAACCTGAACTGTCCAGACTCTGTCTTCCCACAGTAACCTGAACTGTCCAGTCTCAGCCTTCCCACAGTAACCTGAACTGTCCAGTCTCAGTCTTCCCACAGTAACCTGAACTGTCCAGTCTCAGTCTTCCCACAGTAACCTGAACGGTCCTGTCTCAGTCTTCCCACAGTAACCTGAACTGTACAGTCTCAGTCTTCCCACTGTAACCTGAACTGTCATGTCTCAGTCTTCCCACAGTAACTTGAACTGTCCAGACTTCCCACAGTAACCTGAACTGTCCAGTCTCGGACGTCCGACAGTAACCTGAACTGTCCAGTCTCAGTCTTCCCACAGTAACCTGAACTGTCCAGTCTCAGTCTTCCCACAGTAACCTGAACTGTCCAGACTTCCCACAGTAACCTTAACTGTCCAGTCTCAGACGTCCCACAGTAACCTGAACTGTCCAGTCTAAGTCACCCCACAGTAACCTGAACAATCCTGTCTCAGTCTTCCCACAGTAACCTGAACTGTCCAGTCTCAGTCTTCCCACAGTAACCTGAACCTTCCAGCCTTCCCACAGTAACCTGAACTGTCCAGACTTCCCACAGTAACCTGAACTGTCCAGTCTTCCCACAGTAACCTCAACTGTCCAGTCTCAGTCTTCCCACAGTAACCTGAACTGTCCAGTCTCAGACTTCCCACAGTAACCTGAAGTGTCCAGTCTCAGTCTTCCCACAGTAACCTGAACTGTCCTGTCTCAGTCTTCCCACAGTAACCTGAACTGTCCAGACTTCCCACAGTTACCTGAACTGTCGAATCTCAGTCTTCCCACAGTAACCTGAACTGTCCAGTCTCAGTCTTCCCACAGGAACCTGAACTGTCCAGTCTTCCCACAGTAACCTGAACTGTCCAGTCTCAGTCTTCCCACAGTAACCTGAACTGTCCAGTCTCAGTCTTCCCACAGTAACCTGAACTGTCCAGTCTCAGTCTTCCCACAGTAACCTGAACTGTCCAGTCTCAGTCTTCCCACAGTAACCAGAACTGTCCAGTCTCAGTCTTCCCACAGTAACCTGAACTGTCCAGACTTCCCACAGTAACCTGAACTGTCCAGTCTTCCCACAGCAACCTGAACTGTCCAGTCTTCCCACAGTAACCTGAACTGTCCAGTCTCAGTCTTCCCACAGTAACCTGAACTGTCTAGTCTCAGTCTTCCCACAGTAACCCGAACTGTCCAGACTTCCCACAGTAACCCGAACTGTCCAGACTTCCCACAGTAACCTGAACTGTCCAGTCTTCCCACAGTAACATGAACTGTCCAGTCTCAGTCTTCCCACAGTAACCAGAACTGTCCAGTCTCAGTCTTCCCACAGTAACCTGAACTGTCCAGACTTCCCACAGTAACCTGAACTGTCCAGTCTTCCCACAGTAACATGAACTGTCCAGTCTCAGTCTTCCCACAGTATCCTGAACTGTCCAGACTCTGTCTTCCCACAGTAACCTGAACTGTCCAGTCTCAGTCTTCCCACAGTAACCTGAACTGTCCAGTCTCAGTCTTCCCACAGTAACCTGAACTGTCCAGTCTCAGTCTTCCCACAGTAACCTGAACTGTCCTGTCTCAGTCTTCCCACAGTAACCTGAACTGTCCAGACTTCCCACAGTTACCTGAACTGTCGAATCTCAGTCTTCCCACAGTAACCTGAACTGTCCAGTCTCAGTCTTCCCACAGGAACCTGAACTGTCCAGTCTCAGTCTTCCAACAGTAACCTGAACTGTCCAGTCTCAGTCTTCCCACAGTAACCTGAACTGTCCAGTCTCAGTCTTCCCACAGTTACCTGAACTATCCAGTCTCAGTCTTCCCACAGTAACCTGAACTGTCCAGTCTTCCCACAGTAACCTGAACTGTCCAGTCTCAGTCTTCGCACAGGAACCTGAACTATCCAGTCTCAGTCTTCCCACAGGAACCTGAACTGTCCCATCTCAGTCTTCCAACAGTAACCTGATCTATCCAGTATTCCCACAGTAACCTGAACTGTCCAGTCTCTGTCTTCCCACAGTAACCTGAACTGTCCAGTCTCAGTCTTCCCACAGTAACCTGAACTGTCCAGTCTCAGTCTTACCGCAGTAACCTGAACTATCCAGTATCAGTCTTCCCACAGTAACCTGAACTGTCCAGTCTCAGTCTTCCCACAGTAACCTGAACTGTCCAGTCTCAGTCTTCCCACAGTAACCTGAAGTGTCCAGTCTCAGTCTTCCCACAGTAACCTGAACTGTCCTGTCTCAGTCTTCCCGCAGTAACCTGAACTGTCCAGTCTCAGTCTTCCCACAGTAACCTGAACGGTCCAGTCTCATTCTTCCCACAGTAACCTGAACTGTCATGTCTCAGTCTTCCCACAGTAACTTGAACTGTCCAGACTTCCCACAGTAACCTGAACTGTCCAGTCTCGGACGTCAGGCAGTAACCTGAACTGTCCAGTCTCAGTCTTCCCACAGTAACCTGAACTGTCCTGTCTCAGATTTCCCACAGTAACCTGAACTGTCCAGACTTCCCACAGTAACCTGAACTGTCCAGTCTCAGTCTTCCCACAGTAACCTGAACCTTCCAGCCTTCCCACAGTAACCTGAACTGTCCAGCCTTCCCACAGTATCCTGAACTGTCCAGTCTTCCCACAGTAACCTGAACTGTCCAGTCTCAGTCTTCCCACAGTAACCTGAACTGTCCAGTCTCAGACTTCCCACAGTAACCTGAAGTGTCCAGTCTCAGTCTTACCACAGTAACCTGAACTGTCCAGTCTCAGACGTCCCACAGTAACCTGAACTGTACGGTCTCAGTCTTCCCACTGTAACCTGAACTGTCCTGTCTCAGTCTTCCCACAGTAACCTGAACTGTCCAGACTTCCCACAGTAACTTGAACTGTCCAGTCTAAGTCTTGCAACAGTAACCAGAACTGTCCAGTCTCAGTCTTCCCACAGTAACCCGAACTGTCCAGACTTCCCACATTAACCTGAACTGTCCAGTCTTCCCACAGTAACCTGAACTGTCCAGTCTCAGTCATCCCACAGTAACCTGAACTGTCCAGTCTCAGTCTTCCCACAGTAACCAGAACTGTCCAGTCTCAGTCTTCCCACAGTAACCTGAACTGTCCAGTCTCAGTCTTCCCACAGTAACCTGAACTGTCCAGTCTCAGTCTTCCCACAGTTACCAGAACTGTCCAGTCTCAGTCTTCCCACAGTAACCAGAACTGTCCAGTCTCAGTCTTCCCACAGTAACCTGAACTGTCCAGACTTCCCACAGTAACCAGAACTGTCCAGTCTCAGTCTTCCCACAGTTACCTGAACTATCCAGTCTCAGTCTTCCCACAGTAACCTGAACTGTCCAGTCTTCCCACAGTAACCTGAACTGTCCAGTCTCAGTCTTCGCACAGGAACCTGAACTATCCAGTCTCAGTCTTCCCAGAGGAACCTGAACTGTCCCATCTCAGTCTTCCAACAGTAACCTGATCTATCCAGTATTCCCACAGTAACCTGAACTGTCCAGTCTCTGTCTTCCCACAGTAACCTGAACTGTCCAGTCTCAGTCTTCCCACAGTAACCTGAACTGTCCAGTCTCAGTCTTACCACAGTAACCTGAACTATCCAGTATCAGTCTTCCCACAGTAACCTGAACTGTCCAGTCTCAGTCTTCCCACAGTAACCTGAACTGTCCAGTCTCAGTCTTCCCACAGTAACCTGAACTGTCCAGTCTCAGTCTTCCCACAGTAACCTGAACTGTCCTGTCTCAGTCTTCCCGCAGTAACCTGAACTGTCCAGTCTCAGTCTTCCCACAGTAACCTGAACGGTCCAGTCTCATTCTTCCCACAGTAACCTGAACTGTCATGTCTCAGTCTTCCCACAGTAACTTGAACTGTCCAGACTTCCCACAGTAACCTGAACTGTCCAGTCTCGGACGTCAGGCAGTAACCTGAACTGTCCAGTCTCAGTCTTCCCACAGTAACCTGAACTGTCCTGTCTCAGTATTCCCACAGTAACCTGAACTGTCCAGACTTCCCACAGTAACCTGAACTGTCCAGTCTTCCCACAGTAACATGAACTGTCCAGTCTCAGTCTTCCCACAGTAACCTGAACTGTCCAGTCTCAGTCTTCCCACAGTAACATGAACTGTCCAGTCTCAGTCTTCCCACAGTAACCCGAACTGTCCAGACTTCCCACAGTAACCTGAACTGTCCAGTCTCAGTCTTCCCACAGTAACCTGAACTGTCCAGTCTCAGTCTTCCCACAGTAACCTGAACTGTCCAAACTTCCCACATTAACCTGAACTGTCCAGTCTCAGTCTTCCCACAGTAACCTGAACTGTCCAGTCTCAGTCTTCCCACAGTAACCTGAACTGTCCAGTCTCAGTCTTCCCACAGTAACCTGAACTGTCCAGTCTCAGTCTTCCCACAGTAACCTGAACTGTCCAGTCTCAGTCTTCCCACAGTAACCTGAACTGTCCAGTCTCAGTCTTCCCACAGTAACCTGAACTGTCCAGTCTCAGTCTTCCCACAGTAACCTGAACTGTCCAGTCTCAGTCTTCCCACAGTAACCTGAACTGTCCAGTCTCAGTCTTCCCACAGTAACCTGAACTGTCCAGTCTCAGACTTCCCACAGTAACCAGAACTGTCCAGTCTCAGACTTCCCACAGTAACCTGAACTGTCCAGTCTCAGTTTTCCCACAGTAACCTGAACTGTCCAGTCTCAGACTTCCCACAGTAACCAGAACTGTCCAGTCTCAGACTTCCCACAGTAACCTGAACTGTCCAGTCTCAGTCTTCCCACAGTAACCAGAACTGTCCAGTCTCAGACTTCCCACAGTAACCTGAACTGTCCAGTCTCAGTCTTCCCACAGTAACCTGAACTGTCCAGACTTCCCACAGTAACCTGAACTGTCCAGTCTCAGTCTTCCCACAGTAACCAGAACTGTCCAGTCTCAGTCTTCCCACAGTAACCTGAACTGTCCAGTCTCAGTCTTCCCACAGTAACCTGAACTGTCCAGACTTCCCACAGTAACCTGAACTGTCCAGTCTCAGTCTTCCCACAGTAACCAGAACTGTCCAGTCTCAGTCTTCCCACAGTAACCAGAACTGTCCAGTCTCAGTCTTCCCACAGTAAACTGAACTGTCCAGTCTCAGTCTTCCCACAGTAACCCGAACTGTCCAGACTTCCCACATTAACCTGAACTGTCCAGTCTTCCCACAGTAACCTGAACTGTCCAGTCTCAGTCTTCCCACAGTAACCTGAACTGTCCAGTCTCAGTCTTCCCACAGTAACCTGAACTGTCCAGTCTCAGTCTTCCCACAGTAACCTGAACTGTCCAGTCTCAGTCTTCCCACAGTAACCAGAACTGTCCAGTCTCAGTCTTCCCACAGTAACCAGAACTGTCCAGTCTCAGTCTTCCCACAGTAACCTGAACTGTCCAGACTTCCCACTGTAACCAGAACTGTCCAGTCTCAGTCTTCCCACAGTAACCTGAACTGTCCAGACTTCCCACAGTAACCTGAACTGTCCTGTCTTCCCACAGTAACCTGAACTGTCCAGTCTCAGTCTTCCCACAGTATCCTGAACTGTCCAGACTTCCCACAGTAACCTGAACTGTCCAGTCTCAGTCTTCCCACTGTAACCTGAACTGTCCAGTCTCAGTCTTCCCACAGTAACCCGAACTGTCCAGACTTCCCACAGTAACCTGAACTGTCCAGTCTCAGTCTTCCCACAGTAAACTGAACTGTCCAGTCTCAGTCTTCCCACAGTAACCTGAACTGTCCAGTCTTCCCACAGTAACCTGAACTGTCCAGTCTCAGTCTTCCCACAGTAACCTGAACTATCCAGTCTCAGTCTTCCCACAGTAACCTGAACTATCCAGTCTCAGTCTTCCCACATAACCTGAACTGTCCAGTCTTCCCACAGTAACCTGAACTGTCCAGTCTCAGTCTTCCCACGGTAACCTGAACTATCCAGTCTCAGACTTCCCACAGTAACCAGAACTGTCCAGCCTTCCCACAGTAACCTGAACTATCCAGACTTCCCACAGTAACCTGAACAGTCCAGTCTTCCAACAGTAACCTGATCTATCCAGTATTCCCACAGTAACCTGAACTGTCCAGTCTCTGTCTTCCCACAGTAACCTGAACTGTCCAGTCTCAGTCTTCCCACAGTAACCTGAACTGTCCAGTCTCAGTCTTACCACAGTAACCTGAACTATCCAGTCTCAGTCTTCCCACAGTAACCTGAACTGTCCAGTCTCAGTCTTCCCACAGTAACCTGAACTGTCCAGTCTCAGTCTTCCCACAGTAACCTGAACTGTCCAGTCTCAGTCTTCCCACAGTAACCTGAAGTGTCCAGTCTCAGTCTTCCCACAGTAACCTGAACTGTCCTGTCTCAGTCTTCCCGCAGTAACCTGAACTGTCCAGTCTCAGTCTTCCCACAGTAACCTGAACGGTCCAGTCTCATTCTTCCCACAGTAACCTGAACTGTCATGTCTCAGTCTTCCCACAGTAACTTGAACTGTCCAGACTTCCCACAGTAACCTGAACTGTCCAGTCTCGGACGTCAGGCAGTAACCTGAACTGTCCAGTCTCAGTCTTCCCACAGTAACCTGAACTGTCCTGTCTCAGTATTCCCACAGTAACCTGAACTGTCCAGACTTCCCACAGTAACCTGAACTGTCCAGTCTCAGTCTTCCCACAGTAACCTGAACCTTCCAGCCTTCCCACAGTAACCTGAACTGTCCAGACTTCCCACAGTATCCTGAACTGTCAAGTCTCAGTCTTCCCACAGTAACCTGAACTGTCCAGTCTCAGTCTTCCCACAGTAACTTGAACTGTCCAGTCTAAGTCTTGCAACAGTAACCTGGACTGTCCAGTCTCAGACTTCCCACAGTAACCTGAACTGTCCAGACTTCCCACAGTATCCTGAACTGTCAAGTCTCAGTCTTCCCACAGTAACCTGAACTGTCCAGTCTCAGTCTTCCCACAGTAACTTGAACTGTCCAGTCTAAGTCTTGCAACAGTAACCTGGACTGTCCAGTCTCAGACTTCCCAGAGTAACCTGAACTGTCCAGACTTCCCACAGTAACCTGAACTGTCCAGTCTTCCCACAGTAACCTGAACTGTCCAGTCTCAGTCTTCCCACAGTAACCCGAACTGTCCAGACTTCCCACATTAACCTGAACTGTCCAGTCTCAGTCTTCCCACAGTATCCTGAACTGTCCAGTCTCAGTCTTCCCACAGTAACCCGAACTGTCCAGACTTCCCACATTAACCTGAACTGTCCAGTCTCAGTCTTCCCACAGTAACCTGAACTGTCCAGTCTCAGTCTTCCCACAGTAACCTGAACTGTCCAGTCTCAGTCTTCCCACAGTAACCTGAACTGTCCAGTCTCAGTCTTCCCACAGTAACCTGAACTGTCCAGTCTCAGTCTTCCCACAGTAACCAGAACTGTCCAGTCTCAGTCTTCCCACAGTAACCAGAACTGTCCAGTCTCAGTCTTCCCACAGTAACCTGAACTGTCCAGACTTCCCACTGTAACCAGAACTGTCCAGTCTCAGTCTTCCCACAGTAACCTGAACTGTCCAGACTTCCCACAGTAACCTGAACTGTCCTGTCTTCCCACAGTAACCTGAACTGTCCAGTCTCAGTCTTCCCACAGTATCCTGAACTGTCCAGACTTCCCACAGTAACCTGAACTGTCCAGTCTCAGTCTTCCCACTGTAACCTGAACTGTCCAGTCTCAGTCTTCCCACAGTAACCCGAACTGTCCAGACTTCCCACAGTAACCTGAACTGTCCAGTCTCAGTCTTCCCACAGTAAACTGAACTGTCCAGTCTCAGTCTTCCCACAGTAACCTGAACTGTCCAGTCTTCCCACAGTAACCTGAACTGTCCAGTCTCAGTCTTCCCACAGTAACCTGAACTATCCAGTCTCAGTCTTCCCACAGTAACCTGAACTATCCAGTCTCAGTCTTCCCACATAACCTGAACTGTCCAGTCTTCCCAAAGTAACCTGAACTGTCCAGTCTCAGTCTTCCCACGGTAACCTGAACTATCCAGTCTCAGACTTCCCACAGTAACCAGAACTGTCCAGCCTTCCCACAGTAACCTGAACTATCCAGACTTCCCACAGTAACCTGAACAGTCCAGTATTCCCACAGTAACCTGAACTGTCCAGTCTTCCCACAGTAACCTGAACTGTCCAGTCTCAGTCTTCCCACAGTAACCTGAACTGTCCAGTCTCAGTCTTCCCACAGTAACCTGAACTGTCCAGTCTCAGTCTTCCCACAGTAACCTGAACGGTCCAGTCTCATTCTTCCCACAGTAACCTGAACTGTCCAGTCTCAGTCTTCCCACTGTAACCTGAACTGTCCAGACTTCCCACAGTAACCTGAACTGTCCAGTCTCGGACGTCCGACAGTAACCTGAACAGTCCAGTCTCAGTCTTCGCACAGTAACCTGAACTGTCCTGTCTCAGTCTTCCCACAGTTACCTGAACTATCCAGTCTCAGTCTTCCCACAGTAACCTGAACTGTCCAGTCTTCCCACAGTAACCTGAACTGTCCAGTCTCAGTCTTCGCACAGGAACCTGAACTATCCAGTCTCAGTCTTCCCACAGGAACCTGAACTGTCCCATCTCAGTCTTCCAACAGTAACCTGATCTATCCAGTATTCCCACAGTAACCTGAACTGTCCAGTCTCTGTCTTCCCACAGTAACCTGAACTGTCCAGTCTCAGTCTTCCCACAGTAACCTGAACTGTCCAGTCTCAGTCTTACCACAGTAACCTGAACTATCCAGTATCAGTCTTCCCACAGTAACCTGAACTGTCCAGTCTCAGTCTTCCCACAGTAACCTGAACTGTCCAGTCTCAGTCTTCCTACAGTAACCTGATCTGTCCAGTCTCAGTCTTCCCACAGTAACCTGAAGTGTCCAGTCTCAGTCTTCCCACAGTAACCTGAACTGTCCTGTCTCAGTCTTCCCGCAGTAACCTGAACTGTCCAGTCTCAGTCTTCCCACAGTAACCTGAACGGTCCAGTCTCATTCTTCCCACAGTAACCTGAACTGTCATGTCTCAGTCTTCCCACAGTAACTTGAACTGTCCAGACTTCCCACAGTAACCTGAACTGTCCAGTCTCGGACGTCAGGCAGTAACCTGAACTGTCCAGTCTCAGTCTTCCCACAGTAACCTGAACTGTCCTGTCTCAGTATTCGCACAGTAACCTGAACTGTCCAGACTTCCCACAGTAACCTGAACTGTCCAGTCTCAGTCTTCCCACAGTAACCTGAACCTTCCAGCCTTCCCACAGTAACCTGAACTGTCCAGACTTCCCACAGTATCCTGAACTGTCCAGTCTTCCCACAGTAACCTGGACTGTCCAGTCTCAGTCTTCCCACAGTAACCTGAACTGTCCAGTCTCAGACTTCCCACAGTAACCTGAAGTGTCCAGTCTCAGTCTTACCACAGTAACCTGAACTGTCCAGTCTCAGACGTCCCACAGTAACCTGAACTGATCGGTCTCAGTCTTCCCACTGTAACCTGAACTGTCCTGTCTCAGTCTTCCCACAGTAACCTGAACTGTCCAGACTTCCCACAGTAACTTGAACTGTCCAGTCTAAGTCTTGCAACAGTAACCTGAACTGCCCAGTCTCAGACTTCACACAGTAACCTGGACTGTCCAGTCTCAGACTTCCCAGAGTAGCCTGAACTGTCCAACCTTCCCACAGTAACCTGAACTTTCCAGTCTCAGTCTTCCCACAGTAACCCGAACTGTCCAGACTTCCCACATTAACCTGAACTGTCCAGTCTTCCCACAGTAACCTGAACTGTCCAGTCTCAGTCTTCCCACAGTAACCTGAACTGTCCAGTCTCAGTCTTCCCACAGTAACCAGAACTGTCCAGTCTCAGTCTTCCCACAGTAACCTGAACTGTCCAGTCTCAGTCTTCCCACAGTAACCTGAACTGTCCAGTCTCAGTCTTCCCACAGTAACCAGAACTGTCCAGTCTCAGACTTCCCACAGTAACCTGAACTGTCCAGACTTCCCACAGTAACCAGAACTGTCCAGTCTCAGTCTTCCCACAGTAACCTGAACTGTCCAGACTTCCCACAGTAACCTGAACTGTCCAGTCTTCCCACAGTAACCTGAACTGTCCAGTCTCAGTCTTCCCACAGTATCCTGAACTGTCCAGACTTCCCACAGTAACCTGAACTGTCCAGTCTCAGTCTTCCCACAGTAACCTGAACTGTCCAGTCTCAGTCTTCCCACAGTAACCCGAACTGTCCAGACTTCCCACAGTAACCTGAACTGTCCAGTCTCAGTCTTCCCACAGTAACCTGAACTGTCCAGTCTCAGTCTTCCCACAGTAACCTGAACTGTCCAGTCTCAGTCTTCCCACATTTACCTGAACTGTCCAGTCTTCCCACAGTAACCTGAACTGTCCAGTCTCAGTCTTCCCACAGTAACCTGAACTATCCAGTCTCATTCTTCCCACAGTAACCTGAACTATCCAGTCTCAGTCTTCCCACAGTAACCTGAACTGTCCAGTCTTCCCACAGTAAACTGAACAGTCCAGTCTTCCCACAGTAACCTGAACTGTCCAGTCTTCCCACAGTAACCTGAACTGTCCAGTCTCAGTCTTCCCACAGTAACCTGAACTGTCCAGTCTCAGTCTTCCCACAGTAACCTGAACTGTCCAGTCTCAGTCTTCCCACAGTAACCTGAACGGTCCAGTCTCATTCTTCCCACAGTAACCTGAACTGTCCAGTCTCAGTCTTCCCACTGTAACCTGAACTGTCATGTCTCAGTCTTCCCACAGTAACTTGAACTGTCCAGACTTCCCACAGTAACCTGAACTGTCCAGACTCGGACGTCCGACAGTAACCTGAACTGTCCAGTCTCAGTCTTCCCACAGTAACCTGAACTGTCCTGTCTCAGTCTTCCCACAGTAACCTGAACTGTCCAGAATTCCCACAGTAACCTTAACTGTCCAGTCTCAGACGTCCCACGGTAATCTGAACTGTCCAGTCTCAGTCTTCCCACAGTAACCTGAACAATCCTGTCTCAGTCTTCCCACAGTAACCTGAACCTTCCAGCCTTCCCACAGTAACCTGAACTGTCCAGACTTCCCACATTAACCTGAACTGTCCAGTCTTCCCACAGTAACCTGAACTGTCCAGTCTCAGACTTCCCACAGTAACCTGAACTGTCCAGTCTCAGACGTCCCACAGTAACCTGAACTGTCCAGTCTCAGACTTCCCACAGTAACCTGGACTGTCCAGTCTCAGACTTCCCAGAGTAACCTGAACTGTCCAGACTTCCCACAGTAACCTGAACTGTCCAGTCTCAGTCTTCCCACAGTAACCTGAACTGTCCAGTCTCAGTCTTCCCACAGTAACCCGAACTGTCCAGTCTCAGTCTTCCCACAGTAACCTGAACTGTCCAGTCTCAGTCTTCCCACTGTAACCTGAACTGTCCAGTCTCAGTCTTCCCACAGTAACCTGAACTGTCCAGTCTCAGTCTTCCCACAGTAACCTGAACTGTCCAGTCTCAGTCTTCCCACAGTAACCTGAACTGTCTTGTCTCAGTCTTCCCACAGTAACCTGAACTGTCCAGACTTCACACAGTAACCTGAACTGTCCAGTCTTCCCACAGTAACATGAACTGTCCTGTCTCAGTCTTCCCACAGTAACCTGAACTGTCCAGACTCTGTCTTCCCACAGTAACCTGAACTGTCCAGTCTCAGCCTTCCCACAGTAACCTGAACTGTCCAGTCTCAGTCTTCCCACAGTAACCTGAACTGTTTTGTCTCAGTCTTCCCACAGTAACCTGAACTGTCCAGTCTTCCCACAGTAACCTGAACAATCCTGTCTCAGTCTTCCCACAGTAACCTGAACCTTCCAGCCTTCCCACAGTAACCTGAACTGTCCAGACTTCCCACATTAACCTGAACTGTCCAGTCTTCCCACAGTAACCTGAACTGTCCAGTCTCAGACTTACAACAGTAACCTGAACTGTCCAGTCTCAGACGTCCCACAGTAACCTGAACTGTCCAGTCTCAGACTTCCCACAGTAACCTGGACTGTCCAGTCTCAGACTTCCCAGAGTAACCAGAACTGTCCAGACTTCCCACAGTAACCTGAACTGTCCAGTCTCAGTCTTCCCACAGTCACCTGAACTGTCCAGTCTCAATCTTCGCACAGTAACCTGAACTGTCCAGACTTCCCACAGTAACCTGAACTGTCCAGTCTCAGTCTTCCCACAATAACCTGAACTGTCCAGTCTCAGTCTTCCCACAGTAACCTGAACTGTCCAGTCTCAGTCTTCCCACAGTAACCTGAACTGTCCAGTCTCAGTCTTCCCACAGTAACCTGAACTATCCAGTCTCAGTCTTCCCACAGTAACCTGAACTATCCAGTCTCAGTCTTCCCACAGTAACCTGAACTGTCCAGTCTTCCCACAGTAACCTGAACTGTCCAGTCTCAGTCTTCCCACGGTAAACTAAACTATCCAGTCTCAGACTTCCCACAGTAACCAGAACTGTCCAGCCTTCCCACAGTAACCTGAACTATCCTGACTTCCCACAGTAACCTGAACAGTCCAGTCTTCCCACAGTAACCTGAACTGTCCAGTCTTCCCACAGTAACCTGAACTGTCCAGTCTCAGTCTTCCCACAGTAACCTGAACTGTCCAGTCTCAGTCTTCCCACAGTAACCTGAACGGTCCAGTCTCATTCTTCCCACAGTAACCTGAACTGTCCAGTCTCAGACTTCCCACAGTAACCTGAACTGTCCAGTCTCAGACTTCCCACAGTAACCTGGACTGTCCAGTCTCAGACTTCCCAGAGTAACCAGAACTGTCCAGACTTCCCACAGTAACCTGAACTGTCCAGTCTCAGTCTTCCCACAGTAACCTGAACTGTCCAGTCTCAGTCTTCGCACAGTAACCTGAACTGTCCAGACTTCCCACAGTAACCTGAACTGTCCAGTCTCAGTCTTCCCACAGTAACCTGAACTGTCCAGTCTCAGTCTTCCCACAGTAACCTGAACTGTCCAGTCTTAGTCTTCCCACAGTAACCTGAACTGTCCAGTCTCAGTCTTCCCACAGTAACCTGAACTATCCAGTCTCAGTCTTCCCACAGTAACCTGAACTATCCAGTCTCAGTCTTCCCACAGTAACCTGAACTGTCCAGTCTTCCCACAGTAACCTGAACTGTCCAGTCTCAGTCTTCCCACGGTAAACTAAACTATCCAGTCTCAGACTTCCCACAGTAACCAGAACTGTCCAGCCTTCCCACAGTAACCTGAACTATCCTGACTTCCCACAGTAACCTGAACAGTCCAGTCTTCCCACAGTAACCTGAACTGTCCAGTCTTCCCACAGTAACCTGAACTGTCCAGTCTCAGTCTTCCCACAGTAACCTGAACTGTCCAGTCTCAGTCTTCCCACAGTAACCTGAACTGTCCAGTCTCATTCTTCCCACAGTAACCTGAACTGTCCAGACTTTCCACAGTAACCAGAACTGTCCAGTCTCAGTCTTCCCACAGTAACCTGAACTGTCCAGACTTCCCACAGTAACCTGAACTGTCCAGTCTTCCCACAGTAACCTGAACTGTCCAGTCTCAGTCTTCCCACAGTATCCTGAACTGTCCAGACTTCCCACAGTAACCTGAACTGTCCAGTCTCAGTCTTCCCACAGTAACCTGAACTGTCCAGTCGCAGTCTTCCCACAGTAACCCGAACTGTCCAGACTTCCCACAGTAACCTGAACTGTCCAGTCTCAGTCTTCCCACAGTAACCTGAACTGTCCAGTCTCAGTCTTCCCACAGTAACCTGAACTGTCCAGTCTCAGTCTTCCCACATTTACCTGAACTGTCCAGTCTTCCCACAGTAACCTGAACTGTCCAGTCTCAGTCTTCCCACAGTAACCTGAACTATCCAGTCTCATTCTTCCCACAGTAACCTGAACTATCCAGTCTCAGTCTTCCCACAGTAACCTGAACTGTCCAGTCTTCCCACAGTAAACTGAACAGTCCAGTCTTCCCACAGTAACCTGAACTGTCCAGTCTTCCCACAGTAACCTGAACTGTCCAGTCTCAGTCTTCCCACAGTAACCTGAACTGTCCAGTCTCAGTCTTCCCACAGTAACCTGAACTGTCCAGTCTCAGTCTTCCCACAGTAACCTGAACGGTCCAGTCTCATTCTTCCCACAGTAACCTGAACTGTCCAGTCTCAGTCTTCCCACTGTAACCTGAACTGTCATGTCTCAGTCTTCCCACAGTAACTTGAACTGTCCAGACTTCCCACAGTAACCTGAACTGTCCAGACTCGGACGTCCGACAGTAACCTGAACTGTCCAGTCTCAGTCTTCCCACAGTAACCTGAACTGTCCTGTCTCAGTCTTCCCACAGTAACCTGAACTGTCCAGAATTCCCACAGTAACCTTAACTGTCCAGTCTCAGACGTCCCACGGTAATCTGAACTGTCCAGTCTCAGTCTTCCCACAGTAACCTGAACAATCCTGTCTCAGTCTTCCCACAGTAACCTGAACCTTCCAGCCTTCCCACAGTAACCTGAACTGTCCAGACTTCCCACATTAACCTGAACTGTCCAGTCTTCCCACAGTAACCTGAACTGTCCAGTCTCAGACTTCCCACAGTAACCTGAACTGTCCAGTCTCAGACGTCCCACAGTAACCTGAACTGTCC
Organism: Hemitrygon akajei; assembly: GCF_048418815.1. NCBI lineage: Eukaryota > Metazoa > Chordata > Chondrichthyes > Myliobatiformes > Dasyatidae > Hemitrygon > Hemitrygon akajei. Next base: position 48,222,284 of record NC_133137.1, read on the forward strand.
AGTCTCAGACTTCCCACAGTAACCTGGACTGTCCAGTCTCAGACTTCCCAGAGTAACCTGAACTGTCCAGACTTCCCACAGTAACCTGAACTGTCCAGTCTCAGTCTTCCCACAGTAACCTGAACTGTCCAGTCTCAGTCTTCCCACAGTAACCCGAACTGTCCAGTCTCAGTCTTCCCACAGTAACCTGAACTGTCCAGTCTCAGTCTTCCCACTGTAACCTGAACTGTCCAGTCTCAGTCTTCCCACAGTAACCTGAACTGTCCAGTCTCAGTCTTCCCACAGTAACCTGAACTGTCCAGTCTCAGTCTTCCCACAGTAACCTGAACTGTCTTGTCTCAGTCTTCCCACAGTAACCTGAACTGTCCAGACTTCACACAGTAACCTGAACTGTCCAGTCTTCCCACAGTAACATGAACTGTCCTGTCTCAGTCTTCCCACAGTAACCTGAACTGTCCAGACTCTGTCTTCCCACAGTAACCTGAACTGTCCAGTCTCAGCCTTCCCACAGTAACCTGAACTGTCCAGTCTCAGTCTTCCCACAGTAACCTGAACTGTTTTGTCTCAGTCTTCCCACAGTAACCTGAACTGTCCAGTCTTCCCACAGTAACCTGAACAATCCTGTCTCAGTCTTCCCACAGTAACCTGAACCTTCCAGCCTTCCCACAGTAACCTGAACTGTCCAGACTTCCCACATTAACCTGAACTGTCCAGTCTTCCCACAGTAACCTGAACTGTCCAGTCTCAGACTTCCCACAGTAACCTGAACTGTCCAGTCTCAGACGTCCCACAGTAACCTGAACTGTCCAGTCTCAGACTTCCCACAGTAACCTGGACTGTCCAGTCTCAGACTTCCCAGAGTAACCAGAACTGTCCAGACTTCCCACAGTAACCTGAACTGTCCAGTCTCAGTCTTCCCACAGTCACCTGAACTGTCCAGTCTCAATCTTCGCACAGTAACCTGAACTGTCCAGACTTCCCACAGTAACCTGAACTGTCCAGTCTCAGTCTTCCCACAATAACCTGAACTGTCCAGTCTCAGTCTTCCCACAGTAACCTGAACTGTCCAGTCTCAGTCTTCCCACAGTAACCTGAACTGTCCAGTCTCAGTCTTCCCACAGTAACCTGAACTATCCAGTCTCAGTCTTCCCACAGTAACCTGAACTATCCAGTCTCAGTCTTCCCACAGTAACCTGAACTGTCCAGTCTTCCCACAGTAACCTGAACTGTCCAGTCTCAGTCTTCCCACGGTAAACTAAACTATCCAGTCTCAGACTTCCCACAGTAACCAGAACTGTCCAGCCTTCCCACAGTAACCTGAACTATCCTGACTTCCCACAGTAACCTGAACAGTCCAGTCTTCCCACAGTAACCTGAACTGTCCAGTCTTCCCACAGTAACCTGAACTGTCCAGTCTCAGTCTTCCCACAGTAACCTGAACTGTCCAGTCTCAGTCTTCCCACAGTAACCTGAACGGTCCAGTCTCATTCTTCCCACAGTAACCTGAACTGTCCAGTCTCAGACTTCCCACAGTAACCTGAACTGTCCAGTCTCAGACTTCCCACAGTAACCTGGACTGTCCAGTCTCAGACTTCCCAGAGTAACCAGAACTGTCCAGACTTCCCACAGTAACCTGAACTGTCCAGTCTCAGTCTTCCCACAGTAACCTGAACTGTCCAGTCTCAGTCTTCGCACAGTAACCTGAACTGTCCAGACTTCCCACAGTAACCTGAACTGTCCAGTCTCAGTCTTCCCACAGTAACCTGAACTGTCCAGTCTCAGTCTTCCCACAGTAACCTGAACTGTCCAGTCTTAGTCTTCCCACAGTAACCTGAACTGTCCAGTCTCAGTCTTCCCACAGTAACCTGAACTATCCAGTCTCAGTCTTCCCACAGTAACCTGAACTATCCAGTCTCAGTCTTCCCACAGTAACCTGAACTGTCCAGTCTTCCCACAGTAACCTGAACTGTCCAGTCTCAGTCTTCCCACGGTAAACTAAACTATCCAGTCTCAGACTTCCCACAGTAACCAGAACTGTCCAGCCTTCCCACAGTAACCTGAACTATCCTGACTTCCCACAGTAACCTGAACAGTCCAGTCTTCCCACAGTAACCTGAACTGTCCAGTCTTCCCACAGTAACCTGAACTGTCCAGTCTCAGTCTTCCCACAGTAACCTGAACTGTCCAGTCTCAGTCTTCCCACAGTAACCTGAACTGTCCAGTCTCATTCTTCCCACAGTAACCTGAACGGTCCAGTCTCATTCTTCCCACAGTAACCTGAACTGTCCAGTCTCAGTCTTCCCACTGTAACCTGAACTGTCATGTCTCAGTCTTCCCACAGTAACTTGAACTGTCCAGACTTCCCACAGTAACCTGAACTGTCCAGTCTCGGACGTCCGACAGTAACCTGAACTGTCCAGTCTCAGTCTTCCCACAGTAACCTGAACTGTCCTGTCTCAGTCTTCCCACAGTAACCTGAACTGTCCAGAATTCCCACAGTAACCTTAACTGTCCAGTCTCAGACGTCCCACGGTAATCTGAACTGTCCAGTCTCAGTCTTCCCACAGTAACCTGAACAATCCTGTCTCAGTCTTCCCACAGTAACCTGAACCTTCCAGCCTTCCCACAGTAACCTGAACTGTCCAGACTTCCCACATTAACCTGAACTGTCCAGTCTTCCCACAGTAACCTGAACTGTCCAGTCTCAGACTTCCCACAGTAACCTGAACTGTCCAGTCTCAGTCTTCCCACAGTAACCTGAACTATCCAGTCTCAGTCTTCCCACAGTAACCTGAACTATCCAGTCTCAGTCTTCCCACAGTAACCTGAACTGTCCAGTCTTCCCACAGTAACCTGAACTGTCCAGTCTCAGTCTTCGCACAGTAACCTGAACTGTCCAGACTTCCCACAGTAACCTGAACTGTCCAGTCTCAGTCTTCCCACAGTAACCTGAACTGTCCAGACTTCCCATAGTAACCTGAACTGTCCAGTCTCAGTCTTCCCACAGTAGCCCGAACTGTCCAGACTTCCCACAGTTACCTGAACTGTCGAATCTCAGTCTTCCCACAGTAACCTGAACTGTCCAGTCTCAGTCTTCCCACAGGAACCTGAACTGTCCAGTCTCAGTCTTCCAACAGTAACCTGAACTGTCCAGTCTCAGTCTTCCCACAGTAACCTGAACGGTCCAGACTTCCCACAGTATCCTGAACTGTCCAGTCTTCCCACAGTAACCTGAACTGTCCAGTCTTCCCACAGTAACCTGAACTGTCCAGTCTCAGTCTTCCCACAGTAACCTGAACGGTCCAGACTTCCCACAGTATCCTGAACTGTCCAGTCTTCCCACAGTAACCTGAACTGTCCAGTCTCAGTCTTCCCACAGTAACCTGAACTGTCTAGTCTCAGACTTCCCACAGTAACCTGAAGTGTCCAGTCTCAGTCTTCCCACAGTAACCTGAACTGTCCTGTCTCAGTCTTACCACAGTAACCTGAACTGTCCAGACTTCCCACAGTAACCTGAACTGTCCAGTCTCAGACGTCCCACAGTAAACTGAACTGTCCGGTCTCAGTCTTCCCACTGTAACCTGAACTGTCCTGTCTCAGTCTTCCCACAGTAACCAGAACTGTCCAGTCTCAGTCTTCCCACAGTAACCTGAACTGTCCAGTCTAAGTCTTGCAACAGTAACCTGAACTGTCCAGTCTCAGACTTCCCAGAGTAACCTGAACTGTCCAGTCTCAGTCTTCCCACAGTAACCAGAACTGTCCAGTCTCAGTCTTCCCACAGTAACCTGAACTGTCCAGACTTCCCACAGTAACCAGAACTGTCCAGTCTCAGTCTTCCCACAGTAACCTGAACTGTCCAGACTTCCCACAGTAACCTGAACTGTCCAGTCTTCCCACAGTAACCTGAACTGTCCAGTCTCAGTCTTCCCACAGTAACCTGAACTGTCCAGACTTCCCACAGTAACCTGAACTGTCCAGTCTCAGTCTTCCCACAGTAACCTGAACTGTCCAGTCTCAGTCTTCCCACAGTAACCCGAACTGTCCAGAGTTCCCACAGTAACCTGAACTGTCCAGTCTTCCCACATTAACCTGAACTGTCCAGTCTCAGTCTTCCCACAGTAACCTGAACTGTCCAGTCACAGTCTTCCCACAGTAACCTGAACTGTCCAGTCTCAGTCTTCCCACAGTAACCTGAACTGTCCAGACTTCCCACAGTAACCTGAACTGTCCAGTCTCTGTCTTCCCACAGTAACCAGAACTGTCCAGTCTCAGTCTTCCCACAGTAACCTGAACTGTCCAGAATTCCCACAGTAATCTGAACTGTCCAGTCTTCCCACAGTAACATGAACTGTCCAGTCTCAGTCTTCCCACAGTAACCTGAACTGTCCAGTCTCTGTCTTCCCACAGTAACCTGAACTGTCCAGTCTCAGACTTCCCACAGTAACCTGGACTGTCCAGTCTCAGACTTCCCAGAGTAACCTGAACTGTCCAGTCCCAGTATTCCCACAGTAACCTGAACTGTCCAGTCCCAGTCTTCCCACAGTAACCTGAACTGTCCAGTCTCAGTCTTCCCACAGTAACCTGAACTGTCCAGTCTCAGTCTTCCCACAGTAACCTGAACTGTCCAGTCTCAGTCTTCCCACAGTAACCTGGACTGTCCAGTCTCAGTCTTCCCACAGTAACCTGAACTGTCCAGTCTCAGTCTTCCCACAGTAACCTGATCTGTCCAGACTTCCCACAGTAACCTGAACTGTCCAGTCTCAGTCTTCCCACAGTAACCTGAACTGTCCAGAGTTCCTACAGTAACCTGAACTGTCCAGTCTCAGTCTTCCCACAGTAACCTGATCTGTCCAGACTTCCCACAGTAACCTGAACTGTCCAGACTTCCCACAGTAACCCGAACTGTCCAGACTTCCCTCAGTAACCTGAACTGTCCAGTCTTCCCACAGTAACCTGAACTGTCCAGTCTCAGTCTTCCCACAGTAACCTGAACTGTCCAGTCTCAGTCTTACCACAGTATCCTGAACTGTCCAGTCTCAGTCTTCCCACAGTAACCTGATCTGTCCAGACTTCCCACAGTAACCTGAACTGTCCAGTCTCAGTCTTCCCACAGTAACCTGAACTGTCCAGTCTCAGTCTTCCCACAGTAACCTGAACTGTCCAGGCTTCCCACAGTAACCTGAACTGTCCAGTCTCAGTCTTCCCACAGTAACCCGAACTGTCCAGACTTCCCACAGTAACCTGAACTGTCCAGTCTTCCCACAGTAACCTGAACTGTCCAGTCTCAGTCTTCCCACAGTAACCTGAACTGTCCAGTCTCAGTCTTCCCACAGTAACCTGAACTGTCCAGACTTCCCACAGTAACCTGAACTGTCCAGTCTTCCCACAGTAACCTGAACTGTCCAGTCTCAGTCTTCCCACAGTAACCTGAACTGTCCAGTCTCTGTCTTCCCACAGTAACCTGAACTGTCCAGTCTCAGACTTCCCACAGTAACCTGGACTGTCCAGTCTCAGACTTCCCAGAGTAACCTGAACTGTCCAGTCCCAGTCTTCCCACAGTAACCTGAACTGTCCAGTCTTCCCACAGTAACCTGAACTGTCCAGTCTCAGTCTTCCCACAGTAAACTGAACTGTCCAGTCTCAGTCTTCCCACAGTAACCCGAACTGTCCAGACTTCCCTCAGTAACCTGAACTGTCCAGTCTTCCCACAGTAACCTGAACTGTCCAGTCTCAGTCTTCCCACAGTAACCTGAACTGTCCAGTCTCAGTCTTCCCACAGTAACCTGATCTGTCCAGACTTCCCACAGTAACCTGAACTGTCCAGTCTCAGTCTTCCCACAGTAACCAGAACTGTCCAGTCTCAGTCTTCCCACAGTAACCTGAACTGTCCAGACTTCCCACAGTAACCTGAACTGTCCAGTCTTCCCACAGTAACCTGAACTGTCCAGTCTCAGTCTTCCCACAGTAACCTGAACTGTCCAGGCTTCCCACAGTAACCTGAACTGTCCAGTCTCAGTCTTCCCACAGTAACCTGAACTGTCCAGTCTCAGTCTTCCCACAGTAACCTGATCTGTCCAGACTTCCCACAGTAACCTGAACTGTCCAGTCTCAGTCTTCCCACAGTAACCAGAACTGTCCAGTCTCAGTCTTCCCACAGTAACCTGAACTGTCCAGACTTCCCACAGTAACCCGAACTGTCCAGACTTCCCACAGTAACCTGAACTGTCCAGTCTTCCCACAGTAACCTGAACTGTCCAGTCTCAGTCTTCCCACAGTAACCTGAACTGTCCAGTCTCAGTCTTCCCACAGTAACCTGAACTGTCCAGTCTCAGTCTTCCCACAGTAACCTGAACTGTCCAGACTTCCCACAGTAACCTGAACTGTCCAGTCTCAGTCTTCCCACAGTAACCAGAACTGTCCAGTCTCAGTCTTCCCACAGTTACCTGAACTGTCCAGACTTCCCACAGTAACCTGAACTGTCCAGTCATCACACAGTAACATGAACTGTCCAGTCTCAGTCTTCCCACAGTAACCTGAACTGTCCAGTCTCAGTCTTCCCACAGTAACCAGAACTGTCCAGTCTCAGTCTTCCCACAGTAACCTGAACTGTCCAGACTTCCCACAGTAACCAGAACTGTCCAGTCTCAGTCTTCCCACAGTAACCTGAACTGTCCAGACTTCCCACAGTAACCTGAACTGTCCAGTCTTCCCACAGTAACCTGAACTGTCCAGTCTCAGTCTTCCCACAGTAACCTGAACTGTCCAGACTTCCCACAGTAACCTGAACTGTCCAGTCTCAGTCTTCCCACAGTAACCTGAACTGTCCAGTCTCAGTCTTCCCACAGTAACCCGAACTGTCCAGAGTTCCCACAGTAACCTGAACTGTCCAGTCTTCCCACATTAACCTGAACTGTCCAGTCTCAGTCTTCCCACAGTAACCTGAACTGTCCAGTCACAGTCTTCCCACAGTAACCTGAACTGTCCAGTATCAGTCTTCCCACAGTAACCTGAACTGTCCAGACTTCCCACAGTAACCTGAACTGTCCAGTCTCTGTCTTCCCACAGTAACCAGAACTGTCCAGTCTCAGTCTTCCCACAGTAACCTGAACTGTCCAGACTTCCCACAGTAATCTGAACTGTCCAGTCTTCCCACAGTAACATGAACTGTCCAGTCTCAGTCTTCCCACAGTAACCTGAACTGTCCAGTCTCTGTCTTCCCACAGTAACCTGAACTGTCCAGTCTCAGACTTCCCACAGTAACCTGGACTGTCCAGTCTCAGACTTCCCAGAGTAACCTGAACTGTCCAGTCCCAGTATTCCCACAGTAACCTGAACTGTCCAGTCTCAGTCTTCCCACAGTAACCTGAACTGTCCAGTCTCAGTCTTCCCACAGTAACCTGAACTGTCCAGTCTCAGTCTTCCCACAGTAACCTGAACTGTCCAGTCTCAGTCTTCCGACAGTAACCTGAACTGTTCAGTCTCAGTCTTCCCACAGTAACCTGAACTGTCCAGTCTCAGTCTTCCCACAGTAACCTGAAGTGTCCAGTCTCAGTCTTCCCACAGTAACCTGAACTGTCCTGTCTCAGTCTTCCCGCAGTAACCTGAACTGTCCAGTCTCAGTCTTCCCACAGTAACCTGAACGGTCCAGTCTCATTCTTCCCACAGTAACCTGAACTGTCATGTCTCAGTCTTCCCACAGTAACTTGAACTGTCCAGACTTCCCACAGTAACCTGAACTGTCCAGTCTCGGACGTCAGGCAGTAACCTGAACTGTCCAGTCTCAGTCTTCCCACAGTAACCTGAACTGTCCTGTCTCAGTATTCCCACAGTAACCTGAACTGTCCAGACTTCCCACAGTAACCTGAACTGTCCAGTCTCAGTCTTCCCACAGTAACCTGAACCTTCCAGCCTTCCCACAGTAACCTGAACTGTCCAGACTTCCAACAGTAACCTGAACTGTCCAGTCTCAGACTTCCCACAGTAACCTGAACTGTCCAGTCTCAGACGTCCCACAGTAACCTGAACTGTACGGTCTCAGTCTTCCCACTGTAACCTGAACTGTCCTGTCTCAGACTTCCCACAGTAACCTGGACTGTCCAGTCTCAGACTTCCCAGAGTAGCCTGAACTGTCCAGACACAGTCTTCCCACAGTAACCTGAACTGTCCAGTCTCAGTCTTCCCACAGTAACCCGAACTGTCCAGACTTCCCACAGTAACCTGAACTGTCCAGTCTTCCCACAGTAACCTGAACTGTCCAGTCTCAGTCTTCCCACAGTAACCTGAACTGTCCAGTCTCAGTCTTCCCACAGTAACCTGAACTGTCCAGTCTCAGTCTTCCCACAGTAACCAGAACTGTCCAGTCTTCCCACAGTAACCTGAACTGTCCAGTCCCAGTCTTCCCACAGTAACCTGAACTGTCCAGTCTCAGTCTTCCCACAGTAACCCGAACTGTCCAGACTTCCCACAGTAACCTGAACTGTCCAGTCTTCCCACAGTAACCTGAAGTGTCCAGTCTCAGTCTTCCCACAGTAACCTGAACTGTCCAGTCTCAGTCTTCCCACAGTAACCAGAACTGTCCAGTCTCAGTCTTCCCACAGTAACCTGAACTGTCCAGTCTCAGTCTTCCCACAGGAACCTGAACTGTCCAGTCTCAGTCTTCCCACATTATCCAGAACTGTCCAGTCTCAGTCTTCCCACAGTAACCAGAACTGTCCAGTCTCAGTCTTCCCACAGTAACCTGAACTGTCCAGACTTCCCACAGTAACCAGAACTGTCCAGTCTCAGTCTTCCCACAGTAACCTGAACTGTCCAGACTTCCCACAGTAACCTGAACTGTCCAGTCTTCCCACAGTAACCTGAACTGTCCAGTCTCAGTCTTCCCACAGTAACCTGAACTATCCAGTCTCAGTCTTCCCACAGTAACCTGAACTGTCCAGACTTCCCACAGTAACCTGAACTGTCCAGTCTTCCCACAGTAACCTGAACTGTCCAGTCTCAGTCTTCCCACAGTAACCTGAACTATCCAGTCTCAGTCTTCCCACAGTATCCTGAACTGTCCAGACTTCCCACAGTAACCTGAACTGTCCAGTCTCAGTCTTCCCACAGTAACCTGAACTGTCCAGTCTCAGTCTTCCCACAGTAACCCGAACTGTCCAGACTTCCCACAGTAACCTGAACTGACCAGTCTTCCCACAGTAACCTGAACTGTCCAGTCTCAGTCTTCCCACATTAACCTGAACTGTCCAGTCTCAGTCTTCCCACAGTAACCTGAACTGTCCAGTCTCAGTCTTCCCACAGTAACCTGAACTGTCCAGTCTCAGTCTTCCCACAGTAACCTGAACTGTCCAGACTTCCCACAGTAACCTGAACTGTCCAGTCTCTGTCTTCCCACAGTAACCAGAACTGTCCAGTCTCAGTCTTCCATAGTAACCTGAACTTTCCAGACTTCCCACAGTAACCTGAACTGTCCAGTCTTCCCACAGTAACATGAACTGTCCAGTCTCAGTATTCCCACAGTAACCTGAACTGTCCAGACTTCCCACAGTAACCTGAACTGTCCAGTCTCAGTCTTCCCACAGTAACCTGAACGGTCCAGACTTCCCACAGTATCCTGAACTGTCCAGTCTTCCCACAGTAACCTGAACTGTCCAGTCTTCCCACAGTAACCTGAACTGTCCAGTCTCAGTCTTCCCACAGTAACCTGAACGGTCCAGACTTCCCACAGTATCCTGAACTGTCCAGTCTTCCCACAGTAACCTGAACTGTCCAGTCTCAGTCTTCCCACAGTAACCTGAACTGTCTAGTCTCAGACTTCCCACAGTAACCTGAAGTGTCCAGTCTCAGTCTTCCCACAGTAACCTGAACTGTCCTGTCTCAGTCTTACCACAGTAACCTGAACTGTCCAGACTTCCCACAGTAACCTGAACTGTCCAGTCTCAGACGTCCCACAGTAAACTGAACTGTCCGGTCTCAGTCTTCCCACTGTAACCTGAACTGTCCTGTCTCAGTCTTCCCACAGTAACCAGAACTGTCCAGTCTCAGTCTTCCCACAGTAACCTGAACTGTCCAGTCTAAGTCTTGCAACAGTAACCTGAACTGTCCAGTCTCAGACTTCCCAGAGTAACCTGAACTGTCCAGTCTCAGTCTTCCCACAGTAACCAGAACTGTCCAGTCTCAGTCTTCCCACAGTAACCTGAACTGTCCAGACTTCCCACAGTAACCAGAACTGTCCAGTCTCAGTCTTCCCACAGTAACCTGAACTGTCCAGACTTCCCACAGTAACCTGAACTGTCCAGTCTTCCCACAGTAACCTGAACTGTCCAGTCTCAGTCTTCCCACAGTAACCTGAACTGTCCAGACTTCCCACAGTAACCTGAACTGTCCAGTCTCAGTCTTCCCACAGTAACCTGAACTGTCCAGTCTCAGTCTTCCCACAGTAACCCGAACTGTCCAGAGTTCCCACAGTAACCTGAACTGTCCAGTCTTCCCACATTAACCTGAACTGTCCAGTCTCAGTCTTCCCACAGTAACCTGAACTGTCCAGTCACAGTCTTCCCACAGTAACCTGAACTGTCCAGTCTCAGTCTTCCCACAGTAACCTGAACTGTCCAGACTTCCCACAGTAACCTGAACTGTCCAGTCTCTGTCTTCCCACAGTAACCAGAACTGTCCAGTCTCAGTCTTCCCACAGTAACCTGAACTGTCCAGAATTCCCACAGTAATCTGAACTGTCCAGTCTTCCCACAGTAACATGAACTGTCCAGTCTCAGTCTTCCCACAGTAACCTGAACTGTCCAGTCTCTGTCTTCCCACAGTAACCTGAACTGTCCAGTCTCAGACTTCCCACAGTAACCTGGACTGTCCAGTCTCAGACTTCCCAGAGTAACCTGAACTGTCCAGTCCCAGTATTCCCACAGTAACCTGAACTGTCCAGTCCCAGTCTTCCCACAGTAACCTGAACTGTCCAGTCTCAGTCTTCCCACAGTAACCTGAACTGTCCAGTCTCAGTCTTCCCACAGTAACCTGAACTGTCCAGTCTCAGTCTTCCCACAGTAACCTGGACTGTCCAGTCTCAGTCTTCCCACAGTAACCTGAACTGTCCAGTCTCAGTCTTCCCACAGTAACCTGATCTGTCCAGACTTCCCACAGTAACCTGAACTGTCCAGTCTCAGTCTTCCCACAGTAACCTGAACTGTCCAGAGTTCCTACAGTAACCTGAACTGTCCAGTCTCAGTCTTCCCACAGTAACCTGATCTGTCCAGACTTCCCACAGTAACCTGAACTGTCCAGACTTCCCACAGTAACCCGAACTGTCCAGACTTCCCTCAGTAACCTGAACTGTCCAGTCTTCCCACAGTAACCTGAACTGTCCAGTCTCAGTCTTCCCACAGTAACCTGAACTGTCCAGTCTCAGTCTTACCACAGTATCCTGAACTGTCCAGTCTCAGTCTTCCCACAGTAACCTGATCTGTCCAGACTTCCCACAGTAACCTGAACTGTCCAGTCTCAGTCTTCCCACAGTAACCTGAACTGTCCAGTCTCAGTCTTCCCACAGTAACCTGAACTGTCCAGGCTTCCCACAGTAACCTGAACTGTCCAGTCTCAGTCTTCCCACAGTAACCTGAACTGTCCAGTCTCAGTCTTCCCACAGTAACCCGAACTGTCCAGACTTCCCACAGTAACCTGAACTGTCCAGTCTTCCCACAGTAACCTGAACTGTCCAGTCTCAGTCTTCCCACAGTAACCTGAACTGTCCAGTCTCAGTCTTCCCACAGTAACCTGAACTGTCCAGACTTCCCACAGTAACCTGAACTGTCCAGTCTTCCCACAGTAACCTGAACTGTCCAGTCTCAGTCTTCCCACAGTAACCTGAACTGTCCAGTCTCTGTCTTCCCACAGTAACCTGAACTGTCCAGTCTCAGACTTCCCACAGTAACCTGGACTGTCCAGTCTCAGACTTCCCAGAGTAACCTGAACTGTCCAGTCCCAGTCTTCCCACAGTAACCTGAACTGTCCAGTCTTCCCACAGTAACCTGAACTGTCCAGTCTCAGTCTTCCCACAGTAAACTGAACTGTCCAGTCTCAGTCTTCCCACAGTAACCCGAACTGTCCAGACTTCCCTCAGTAACCTGAACTGTCCAGTCTTCCCACAGTAACCTGAACTGTCCAGTCTCAGTCTTCCCACAGTAACCTGAACTGTCCAGTCTCAGTCTTCCCACAGTAACCTGATCTGTCCAGACTTCCCACAGTAACCTGAACTGTCCAGTCTCAGTCTTCCCACAGTAACCAGAACTGTCCAGTCTCAGTCTTCCCACAGTAACCTGAACTGTCCAGACTTCCCACAGTAACCTGAACTGTCCAGTCTTCCCACAGTAACCTGAACTGTCCAGTCTCAGTCTTCCCACAGTAACCTGAACTGTCCAGGCTTCCCACAGTAACCTGAACTGTCCAGTCTCAGTCTTCCCACAGTAACCTGAACTGTCCAGTCTCAGTCTTCCCACAGTAACCTGATCTGTCCAGACTTCCCACAGTAACCTGAACTGTCCAGTCTCAGTCTTCCTACAGTAACCAGAACTGTCCAGTCTCAGTCTTCCCACAGTAACCTGAACTGTCCAGACTTCCCACAGTAACCCGAACTGTCCAGACTTCCCACAGTAACCTGAACTGTCCAGTCTTCCCACAGTAACCTGAACTGTCCAGTCTCAGTCTTCCCACAGTAACCTGAACTGTCCAGTCTCAGTCTTCCCACAGTAACCTGAACTGTCCAGTCTCAGTCTTCCCACAGTAACCTGAACTGTCCAGACTTCCCACAGTAACCTGAACTGTCCAGTCTCAGTCTTCCCACAGTAACCAGAACTGTCCAGTCTCAGTCTTCCCACAGTTACCTGAACTGTCCAGACTTCCCACAGTAACCTGAACTGTCCAGTCATCACACAGTAACATGAACTGTCCAGTCTCAGTCTTCCCACAGTAACCTGAACTGTCCAGTCTCAGTCTTCCCACAGTAACCAGAACTGTCCAGTCTCAGTCTTCCCACAGTAACCTGAACTGTCCAGACTTCCCACAGTAACCAGAACTGTCCAGTCTCAGTCTTCCCACAGTAACCTGAACTGTCCAGACTTCCCACAGTAACCTGAACTGTCCAGTCTTCCCACAGTAACCTGAACTGTCCAGTCTCAGTCTTCCCACAGTAACCTGAACTGTCCAGACTTCCCACAGTAACCTGAACTGTCCAGTCTCAGTCTTCCCACAGTAACCTGAACTGTCCAGTCTCAGTCTTCCCACAGTAACCCGAACTGTCCAGAGTTCCCACAGTAACCTGAACTGTCCAGTCTTCCCACATTAACCTGAACTGTCCAGTCTCAGTCTTCCCACAGTAACCTGAACTGTCCAGTCACAGTCTTCCCACAGTAACCTGAACTGTCCAGTATCAGTCTTCCCACAGTAACCTGAACTGTCCAGACTTCCCACAGTAACCTGAACTGTCCAGTCTCTGTCTTCCCACAGTAACCAGAACTGTCCAGTCTCAGTCTTCCCACAGTAACCTGAACTGTCCAGACTTCCCACAGTAATCTGAACTGTCCAGTCTTCCCACAGTAACCTGAACTGTCCAGTCTCAGTCTTCCCACAGTAACCTGAACTGTCCAGTCTCTGTCTTCCCACAGTAACCTGAACTGTCCAGTCTCAGACTTCCCACAGTAACCTGGACTGTCCAGTCTCAGACTTCCCAGAGTAACCTGAACTGTCCAGTCCCAGTATTCCCACAGTAACCTGAACTGTCCAGTCCCAGTCTTCCCACAGTAACCTGAACTGTCCAGTCTCAGTCTTCCCACAGTAACCCGAACTGTCCAGACTTCCCTCAGTAACCTGAACTGTCCAGTCTTCCCACAGTAACCTGAACTGTCCAGTCTCAGTCTTCCCACAGTAACCTGAACTGTCCAGTCTCAGTCTTCCCACAGTAACCTGAACTGTCCAGTCTCAGTCTCCCCACAGTAACCTGATCTGTCCAGACTTCCCACAGTAACCTGAACTGTCCAGTCTCAGTCTTCCCACAGTAACCAGAACTGTCCAGTCTCAGTCTTCCCACAGTAACCTGAACTGTCCAGACTTCCCACAGTAACCTGAACTGTCCAGTCTTCCCACAGTAACCTGAACTGTCCAGTCTCAGTCTTCCCACAGTAACCTGAACTGTCCAGTCTCAGTCTTCCCACAGTAACCTGAACTGTCCAGGCTTCCCACAGTAACCTGAACTGTCCAGTCTCAGTCTTGCCACAGTAACCTGAACTGTCCAGTCTCAGTCTTCCCACAGTAACCTGAACTGTCCAGTCTCAGTCTTCCCACAGTAACCTGAACTGTCCAGTCTCAGTCTTCCCACAGTAACCTGAACTGTCCAGTCTCAGTCTTCCCACAGTAACCAGAACTGTCCAGGCTTCCCACAGTAACCTGAACTGTCCAGTCTCAGTCTTGCCACAGTAACCTGAACTGTCCAGTCTCAGTCTTCCCACAGTAACCCGAACTGTCCAGACTTCCCACAGTAACCTGAACTGTCCAGGCTTCCCACAGTAACCTGAACTGTCCAGTCTCAGTCTTGCCACAGTAACCTGAACTGTCCAGTCTCAGTCTTCCCACAGTAACCCGAACTGTCCAGACTTCCCACAGTAACCTGAACTGTCCAGTCTTCCCACAGTAACCTGAACTGTCCAGTCTCAGTCTTCCCACAGTAACCTGAACTGTCCAGGCTTCCCACAGTAACCTGAACTGTCCAGTCTCAGTCTTGCCACAGTAACCTGAACTGTCCAGTCTCAGTCTTCCCACAGTAACCCGAACTGTCAAGACTTCCCACAGTAACCTGAACTGTCCAGTCTTCCCACAGTAACCTGAACTGTCCAGTCTCTGTCTTCCCACAGTAACCTGAACTGCCCAGTCTCAGACTTCCCACAGTAACCTGGACTGTCCAGTCTCAGACTTCCCAGAGTAACCTGAACTGTCCAGTCCCAGTCTTCCCACAGTAACCTGAACTGTCCAGTCCCAGTCTTCCCACAGTAACCTGAACTGTCCAGTCTCAGTCTTCCCACAGTAACCCGAACTGTCCAGACTTCCCTCAGTAACCTGAACTGTCCAGTCTTCCCACAGTAACCTGAACTGTCCAGTCTCAGTCTTCCCACAGTAACCTGAACTGTCCAGTCTTCCCACAGTAACCTGAACTGTCCAGTCTCAGTCTTCCCACAGTAACCTGAACTGTCCAGTCTCAGTCTTCCCACAGTAACCTGAACTGTCCAGTCTTCCCACAGTAACCTGAACTGTCCAGTCTCAGTCTTCCCACAGTAACCTGAACTGTCCAGTCTCAGTCTTCCCACAGTAACCTGATCTGTCCAGACTTCCCACAGTAACCTGAACTGTCCAGTCTCAGACTTCCCAGAGTAACCTGAACTGTCCAGTCCCAGTATTCCCACAGTAACCTGAACTGTCCAGTCCCAGTCTTCCCACAGTAACCTGAACTGTCCAGTCTCAGTCTTCCCACAGTAACCCGAACTGTCCAGACTTCCCTCAGTAACCTGAACTGTCCAGTCTTCCCACAGTAACCTGAACTGTCCAGTCTCAGTCTTCCCACAGTAACCTGAACTGTCCAGTCTCAATCTTCCCACAGTAACCTGAACTGTCCAGTCTCAGTCTTCCCACAGTAACCTGATCTCTCCAGACTTCCCACAGTAACCTGAACTGTCCAGTCTCAGTCTTCCCACAGTAACCAGAACTGTCCAGTCTCAGTCTTCCCACAGTAACCTGAACTGTCCAGACTTCCCACAGTAACCTGAACTGTCCAGTCTTCCCACAGTAACCTGAACTGTCCAGTCTCAGTCTTCCCACAGTAACCTGAACTGTCCAGGCTTCCCACAGTAACCTGAACTGTCCAGTCTCAGTCTCCCCACAGTAACCTGAACTGTCCAGTCTCAGTCTTCCCACAGTAACCCGAACTGTCCAGACTTCCCACAGTAACCTGAACTGTCCAGTCTTCCCACAGTAACCTGAACTGTCCAGTCTCAGTCTTCCCACAGTAACCTGAACTGTCCAGTCTCAGTCTTCCCACAGTAACCTGAACTGTCCAGACTTCCCACAGTAACCTGAACTGTCCAGTCTTCCCACAGTAACCTGAACTGTCCAGTCTCAGTCTTCCCACAGTAACCTGGACTGTCCAGTCTCAGACTTCCCAGAGTAACCTGAACTGTCCAGTCCCAGTCTTCCCACAGTAACCTGAACTGTCCAGTCTCAGTCTTCCCACAGTAACCCGAACTGTCCAGACTTCCCTCAGTAACCTGAACTGTCCAGACTTCCCTCAGTAACCTGAACTGTCCAGTCTTCCCACAGTAACCTGAACTGTCCAGTCTCAGTCTTCCCACAGTAACCTGAACTGTCCAGTCTCAGTCTTCCCACAGTAACCTGAACTGTCCAGTCTCAGTCTTCCCACAGTAACCTGATCTGTCCAGACTTCCCACAGTAACCTGAACTGTCCAGTCTTCCCACAGTAACCTGAACTGTCCAGGCTTCCCACAGTAACCTGAACTGTCCAGTCTCAGTCTTCCCACAGTAACCTGAACTGTCCAGTCTCAGTCTTCCCACAGTAACCTGAACTGTCCAGGCTTCCCACAGTAACCTGAACTGTCCAGTCTCAGTCTTCCCACAGTAACATGAACTGTCCAGTCTCAGTCTTCCCACAGTAACCCGAACTGTCCAGACTTCCCACAGTAACCTGAACTGTCCAGTCTTCCCACAGTAACCTGAACTGTCCAGTCTCAGTCTTCCCACAGTAACCTGAACTGTCCAGTCTCAGTCTTCCCACAGTAACCTGAACTGTCCAGTCTCAGTCTTCCCACAGTAACCTGAACTGTCCAGACTTCCCACAGTAACCTGAACTGTCCAGTCTCAGTCTTCCCACAGTAACCAGAACTGTCCAGTCTCAGTCTTCCCACAGTAACCTGAACTGTCCAGACTTCCCACAGTAACCTGAACTGTCCAGTCATCACACAGTAACATGAACTGTCCAGTCTCAGTCTTCCCACAGTAACCTGAACTGTCCAGACTCTGTCTTCCCACAGTAACCTGAACTGTGCAGTCTCAGTCTTCCCACAGTAACCTGAACTGTCCAGTCTCAGTCTTCCCACAGTAACCTGAACTGTCCAGTCTCAGTCTTCCCACAGTAACCAGAACTGTCCAGTCTCAGTCTTCCCACAGTAACCTGAACTGTCCAGACTTCCCACAGTAACCTGAACTGTCCAGTCTCAGTCTTCCCACAGTAACCTGAACTGTCCAGTCTCAGTCTTCCCACAGTAACCTGAACTGTCCAGACTTCCCACAGTAACCTGAACTGTCCAGTCTTCCCACAGTAACCTGAACTGTCCAGTCTCAGTCTTCCCACAGTAACCTGAACTGTCCAGTCTCAGTCTTCCCACAGTAACCTGAACTGTCCAGTCTCAGTCTTCCCACAGTAACCTGAACTGTCCAGTCTCAGTCTTCCCACAGTAACCTGAACTGTCCAGTCTTCCCACAGTAACCTGAACTGTCCAGTCTCAGTCTTCCCACAGTAACCTGAACTATCCAGTCTCAGTCTTCCCACAGTAACCTGAACTGTCCAGTCTCAGTCTTCCCACAGTAACCTGAACTGTCCAGTCTCAGTCTTCCCACAGTAACCTGAACTGTCCAGTCTTCCCACATTAACCTGAACTGTCCAGTCTCAGTCTTCCCACAGTAACCTGAACTGTCCAGTCACAGTCTTCCCACAGTAACCTGAACTGTCCAGTCTCAGTCTTCCCACAGTAACCTGAACTGTCCAGACTTCCCACAGTAACCTGAACTGTCCAGTCTCTGTCTTCCCACAGTAACCAGAACTGTCCAGTCTCAGTCTTCCCACAGTAACCTGAACTGTCCCGTCTTCCCACAGTAATCTGAACTGTCCAGTCTTCCCACAGTAACATGAACTGTCCAGTCTCAGTCTTCCCACAGTAACCTGAACTGTCCAGTCTCTGTCTTCCCACAGTAACCTGAACTGTCCAGTCTCAGACTTCCCACAGTAACCTGGACTGTCCAGTCCCAGTATTCCCACAGTAACCTGAACTGTCCAGTCCCAGTCTTCCCACAGTAACCTGAACTGTCCAGTCTCAGTCTTCCCACAGTAACCCGAACTGTCCAGACTTCCCTCAGTAACCTGAACTGTCCAGTCTTCCCACAGTAACCTGAACTGTCTAGTCTCAGTCTTCCCACAGTAACCTGAACTGTCCAGTCTCAGTCTTCCCACAGTAACCTGAACTGTCCAGTCTCAGTCTTCCCACAGTAACCTGATCTGTCCAGACTTCCCACAGTAACCTGAACTGTCCAGTCTCAGTCTTCCCACAGTAACCAGAACTGTCCAGTCTCAGTCTTCCCACAGTAACCTGAACTGTCCAGACTTCCCACTGTAACCTGAACTGTCCAGTCTTCCCACAGTAACCTGAACTGTCCAGTCTCAGTCTTCCCACAGTAACCTGAACTGTCCAGACTTCCCACAGTAACCTGAACTGTCCAGTCTTCCCACAGTAACCTGAACTGTCCAGTCTCAGTCTTCCCACAGTAACCTGAACTGTCCAGTCTCAGTCTTCCCACAGTAACCTGAACTGTCCAGACTTCCCACAGTAACCTGAACTGTCCAGTCTTCCCACAGTAACCTGAACTGTCCAGTCTCAGTCTTCCCACAGTAACCTGAACTGTCCAGGCTTCCCACAGTAACCTGAACTGTCCAGTCTCAGTCTTCCCACAGTAACCTGAACTGTCCAGTCTCTGTCTTCCCACAGTAACCTGAACTGTCCAGTCTCAGACTTCCCACAGTAACCTGGACTGTCCAGTCTCAGACTTCCCAGAGTAACCTGAACTGTCCAGTCCCAGTCTTCCCACAGTAACCTGAACTGTCCAGTCCCAGTCTTCCCACAGTAACCTGAACTGTCCAGTCTCAGTCTTCCCACAGTAACCCGAACTGTCCAGACTTCCCACAGTAACCTGAACTGTCCAGTCTCAGTCTTCCCACAGTAACCTGAACTGTCCAGTCTTCCCACAGTAACCTGAACTGTCCAGTCTCAGTCTTCCCACAGTAACCTGAACTGTCCAGTCTCAGTCTTCCCACAGTAACCTGAACTGTCCAGTCTCAGTCTTCCCACAGTAACCTGATCTGTCCAGACTTCCCACAGTAACCTGAACTGTCCAGTCTCAGTCTTCCCACAGTAACCAGAACTGTCCAGTCTCAGTCTTCCCACAGTAACCTGAACTGTCCAGACTTCCCACAGTAACCTCAACTGTGCAGTCTTCCCACAGTAACCTGAACTGTCCAGTCTCAGTCTTCCCACAGGAACCTGAACTGTCCAGTCTCAGTCTTCCCACAGTAACCTGAACTGTCCAGTCTCAGTCTTCCCACAGTAACCTGAACTGTCCAGTCTCAGTCTTCCCACAGTTAGTGAACTATCCAGTCTCAGTCTTCCCACAGTAACCTGAACTGTCCAGTCTTCCCACAGTAACCTGAACTGTCCAGTCTCAGTCTTCCCACAGTAACCAGAACTGTCCAGTCCCAGTCTTCCCACAGTAACCTGAACTGTCCAGACTTCCCACAGTAACCTGAACTGTCCAGTCTTCCCACAGTAACCAGAACTGTCCAGTCTCAGTCTTCCCACAGTAACCTGAACTATCCAGACTTCCCACAGTAACCTGAACTGTCCAGTCTCAGTCTTTCCACAGTAACCTGAACTGTCCAGTCTCAGTCTTCCCACAGTAACCCGAACTGTCCAGACTTCCCACAGTAACCTGAACTGTCCAGTCTTCCCACAGTAACCTGAACTGTCCAGTCTCATTCTTCCCACAGTAACCTGAACTGTCCAGTCTCAGTCTTCCCACAGTAACCTGAACTGTCCAGTCTCAGTCTTCCCACAGTAACCTGAACTGTCCAGTCTCAGTCTTCCCACAGTAACCAGAACTGTCCAGTCTCAGTCTTCCCACAGTAACCTGAACTGTCCAGACTTCCCACAGTAACCTGAACTGTCCAGTCTTCCCACAGTAACATGAACTGTCCAGTCTCAGTCTTCCCACAGTAACCTGAACTGTCCAGACTCTGTCTTCCCACAGTAACCTGAACTGTCCAGTCTCAGTCTTCCCACAGTAACCTGAACTGTCCAGTCTCTGTCTTCCCACAGTAACCAGAACTGTCCAGTCTCAGTCTTCCCACAGTAACCTGAACTGTCCAGACTTCCTACAGTAACCTCAACTGTCCAGTCTTCCCACAGTAACATGAACTGTCCAGTCTCTGTCTTCCCACAGTAACCTGAACTGTCCAGTCACAGACTTCCCACAGTAACCTGGACTGTCCAGTCTCAGACTTCCCAGAGTAACCTGAACTGTCCAGTCCCAGTCTTCCCACAGTAACCTGAACTGTCCAGTCCCAGTCTTCCCACAGTAACCTGAACTGTCCAGTCTCAGTCTTCCCACAGTAACCCGAACTGTCCAGACTTCCCACAGTAATCTGAACTGTCCAGTCTTCCCACAGTAACATGAACTGTCCAGTCTCAGTCTTCCCACAGTAACCTGAACTGTCCAGTCTCTGTCTTCCCACAGTAACCTGAACTGTCCAGTCTCAGACTTCCCACAGTAACCTGGACTGTCCAGTCTCAGACTTCCCAGAGTAACCTGAACTGTCCAGTCTCTGTCTTCCCACAGTAACCTGAACTGTCCAGTCTCAGACTTCCCACAGTAACCTGGACTGTCCAGTCTCAGACTTCCCAGAGTAACCTGAACTGTCCAGTCTCTGTCTTCCCACAGTAACATGAACTGTCCAGTCTCAGTCTTCCCACAGTAACCTGAACTGTCCAGTCTCTGTCTTCCCACAGTAACCTGAACTCTCCAGTCTCAGACTTCCCACAGTAACCTGGACTGTCCAGTCTCAGACTTCCCAGAGTAACCTGAACTGTCCAGTCTTCCCACAGTAACCTGAACTGTCTAGTCTCAGTCTTCCCACAGTAACCTGAACTGTCCAGTCTCAGTCTTCCCACAGTAACCTGAACTGTCCAGTCTCAGTCTTCCCACAGTAACCTGATCTGTCCAGACTTCCCACAGTAACCTGAACTGTCCAGTCTCAGTCTTCCCACAGTAACCAGAACTGTCCAGTCTCAGTCTTCCCACAGTAACCTGAACTGTCCAGACTTCCCACAGTAACCTGAACTGTCCAGTCTTCCCACAGTAACCTGAACTGTCCAGTCTCAGTCTTCCCACAGTAACCTGAACTGTCCAGGCTTCCCACAGTAACCTGAACTGTCCAGTCTCAGTCTTGCCACAGTAACCTGAACTGTCCAGTCTCAGTCTTCCCACAGTAACCCGAACTGTCCAGACTTCCCACAGTAACCTGAACTGTCCAGTCTTCCCACAGTAACCTGAACTGTCCAGTCTCAGTCTTCCCACAGTAACCTGAACTGTCCAGACTTCCCACAGTAACCTGAACTGTCCAGGCTTCCCACAGTAACCTGAACTGTCCAGTCTCAGTCTTCCCACAGTAACCTGGACTGTCCAGTCTCAGACTTCCCAGAGTAACCTGAACTGTCCAGTCCCAGTCTTCCCACAGTAACCTGAACTGTCCAGTCTTCCCACAGTAACCTGAACTGTCCAGTCTCAGACTTCCCACAGTAACCTGGACTGTCCAGTCTCAGACTTCCCAGAGTAACCTGAACTGTCCAGTCCCAGTCTTCCCACAGTAACCTGAACTGTCCAGTCTTCCCACAGTAACCTGAACTGTCCAGTCTCAGACTTCCCACAGTAACCTGGACTGTCCAGTCTCAGACTTCCCAGAGTAACCTGAACTGTCCAGTCCCAGTCTTCCCACAGTAACCTGAACTGTCCAGTCCCAGTCTTCCCACAGTAACCTGAACTGTCCAGTCTCAGTCTTCCCACAGTAACCCGAACTGTCCAGACTTCCCTCAGTAACCTGAACTGTCCAGTCTTCCCACAGTAACCTGAACTGTCCAGTCTCAGTCTTCCCACAGTAACCTGAACTGTCCAGTCTCAGTCTTCCCACAGTAACCTGAACTGTCCAGTCTCAGTCTTCCCACAGTAACCTGATCTGTCCAGACTTCCCACAGTAACCTGAACTGTCCAGTCTCAGTCTTCCCACAGTAACCAGAACTGTCCAGTCTCAGTCTTCCCACAGTAACCTGAACTGTCCAGACTTCCCACAGTAACCTCAACTGTGCAGTCTTCCCACAGTAACCTGAACTGTCCAGTCTCAGTCTTCCCACAGGAACCTGAACTGTCCAGTCTCAGTCTTCCCACAGTAACCTGAACTGTCCAGTCTCAGTCTTCCCACAGTAACCTGAACTGTCCAGTCTCAGTCTTCCCACAGTTAGTGAACTATCCAGTCTCAGTCTTCCCACAGTAACCTGAACTGTCCAGTCTTCCCACAGTAACCTGAACTGTCCAGTCTCAGTCTTCCCACAGTAACCAGAACTGTCCAGTCCCTGTCTTCCCACAGTAACCTGAACTGTCCAGACTTCCCACAGTAACCTGAACTGTCCAGTCTTCCCACAGTAACCAGAACTGTCCAGTCTCAGTCTTCCCACAGTAACCTGAACTATCCAGACTTCCCACAGTAACCTGAACTGTCCAGTCTCAGTCTTTCCACAGTAACCTGAACTGTCCAGTCTCAGTCTTCCCACAGTAACCCGAACTGTCCAGACTTCCCACAGTAACCTGAACTGTCCAGTCTTCCCACAGTAACCTGAACTGTCCAGTCTCATTCTTCCCACAGTAACCTGAACTGTCCAGTCTCAGTCTTCCCACAGTAACCTGAACTGTCCAGTCTCAGTCTTCCCACAGTAACCTGAACTGTCCAGTCTCAGTCTTCCCACAGTAACCTGAACTGTCCAGACTTCCCACAGTAACCTGAACTGTCCAGTCTCAGTCTTCCCACAGTAACCAGAACTGTCCAGTCTCAGTCTTCCCACAGTAACCTGAACTGTCCAGACTTCCCACAGTAACCTGAACTGTCCAGTCTTCCCACAGTAACATGAACTGTCCAGTCTCAGTCTTCCCACAGTAACCTGATCTGTCCAGACTCTGTCTTCCCACAGTAACCTGAACTGTCCAGTCTCAGTCTTCCCACAGTAACCTGAACTGTCCAGTCTCTGTCTTCCCACAGTAACCAGAACTGTCCAGTCTCAGTCTTCCCACAGTAACCTGAACTGTCCAGACTTCCTACAGTAACCTCAACTGTCCAGTCTTCCCACAGTAACATGAACTGTCCAGTCTCAGACTTCCCACAGTAACCTGAACTGTCCAGTCTCTGTCTTCCCACAGTAACCTGAACTGTCCAGTCACAGACTTCCCACAGTAACCTGGACTGTCCAGTCTCAGACTTCCCAGAGTAACCTGAACTGTCCAGTCCCAGTCTTCCCACAGTAACCTGAACTGTCCAGTCCCAGTCTTCCCACAGTAACCTGAACTGTCCAGTCTCAGTCTTCCCACAGTAACCCGAACTGTCCAGACTTCCCTCAGTAACCTGAACTGTCCAGTCTTCCCACAGTAACCTGAACTGTCCAGTCTCAGTCTTCCCACAGTAACCTGAACTGTCCAGTCTCAGTCTTCCCACAGTAACCAGAACGGTCCAGTCCCAGTCTTCCCACAGTAACCCGAACTGTCCAGACTTCCCACAGTAACCAGAACTGTCCAGTCTCAGTCTTCCCACAGTAACCTGAACTATCCAGACTTCCCACAGTAACCTGAACTGTCCAGTCTCAGTCTTCCCACAGTAACCTGAACTGTCCAGTCTCAGTCTTCCCACAGTAACCTGAACTGTCCAGTCTCAGTCTTCCCACAGTAACCTGAACTGTCCAGACTTCCCACAGTAACCTGAACTGTCCAGTCTCAGTCTTCCCACAGTAACCAGAACTGTCCAGTCTCAGTCTTCCCACAGTAACCTGAACTGTCCAGACTTCCCACAGTAACCTGAACTGTCCAGTCTTCCCACAGTAACATGAACTGTCCAGTCTCAGTCTTCCCACAGTAACCTGAACTGTCCAGACTCTGTCTTCCCACAGTAACCTGAACTGTCCAGTCTCAGTCTTCCCACAGTAACCTGAACTGTCCAGTCTCTGTCTTCCCACAGTAACCAGAACTGTCCAGTCTCAGTCTTCCCACAGTAACCTGAACTGTCCAGACTTCCTACAGTAACCTCAACTGTCCAGTCTTCCCACAGTAACATGAACTGTCCAGTCTCAGACTTCCCACAGTAACCTGAACTGTCCAGTCTCTGTCTTCCCACAGTAACCTGAACTGTCCAGTCACAGACTTCCCACAGTAACCTGGACTGTCCAGTCTCAGACTTCCCAGAGTAACCTGAACTGTCCAGTCCCAGTCTTCCCACAGTAACCTGAACTGTCCAGTCCCAGTCTTCCCACAGTAACCTGAACTGTCCAGACTTCCCACAGTAACCTGAACTGTCCAGTCTCAGTCTTCCCACAGTAACCAGAACTGTCCAGTCTCAGTCTTCCCACAGTAACCTGAACTGTCCAGACTTCCCACAGTAACCTGAACTGTCCAGTCATCACACAGTAACATGAACTGTCCAGTCTCAGTCTTCCCACAGTAACCTGAACTGTCCAGACTCTGTCTTCCCACAGTAACCTGAACTGTGCAGTCTCAGTCTTCCCACAGTAACCTGAACTGTCCAGTCTCAGTCTTCCCACAGTAACCTGAACTGTCCAGTCTCAGTCTTCCCACAGTAACCAGAACTGTCCAGTCTCAGTCTTCCCACAGTAACCTGAACTGTCCAGACTTCCCACAGTAACCAGAACTGTCCAGTCTCAGTCTTCCCACAGTAACCTGAACTGTCCAGACTTCCCACAGTAACCTGAACTGTCCAGTCTTCCCACAGTAACCTGAACTGTCCAGTCTCAGTCTTCCCACAGTAACCTGAACTGTCCAGTCTCAGTCTTCCCACAGTAACCTGAACTGTCCAGTCTCAGTCTTCCCACAGTAACCTGAACTGTCCAGTCTCAGTCTTCCCACAGTAACCTGAACTGTCCAGTCTTCCCACAGTAACCTGAACTGTCCAGTCTCAGTCTTCCCACAGTAACCTGAACTATCCAGTCTCAGTCTTCCCACAGTAACCTGAACTGTCCAGTCTCAGTCTTCCCACAGTAACCTGAACTGTCCAGTCTCAGTCTTCCCACAGTAACCTGAACTGTCCAGTCTTCCCACATTAACCTGAACTGTCCAGTCTCAGTCTTCCCACAGTAACCTGAACTGTCCAGTCACAGTCTTCCCACAGTAACCTGAACTGTCCAGTCTCAGTCTTCCCACAGTAACCTGAACTGTCCAGACTTCCCACAGTAACCTGAACTGTCCAGTCTCTGTCTTCCCACAGTAACCAGAACTGTCCAGTCTCAGTCTTCCCACAGTAACCTGAACTGTCCCGTCTTCCCACAGTAATCTGAACTGTCCAGTCTTCCCACAGTAACATGAACTGTCCAGTCTCAGTCTTCCCACAGTAACCTGAACTGTCCAGTCTCTGTCTTCCCACAGTAACCTGAACTGTCCAGTCTCAGACTTCCCACAGTAACCTGGACTGTCCAGTCTCAGACTTCCCAGAGTAACCTGAACTGTCCAGTCCCAGTATTCCCACAGTAACCTGAACTGTCCAGTCACAGACTTCCCACAGTAACCTGAACTGTCCAGTCTCAGTCTTCCCACAGTAACCTGAATTGTCCAGTCTCAGTCTTCCCACAGTAACCCGAACTGTCCAGACTTCCCACAGTAACCCGAACTGTCCAGACTTCCCACAGTAACCAGAACTGTCCAGTCTCAGTCTTCCCACAGTAACCTGAACTATCCAGACTTCCCACAGTAACCTGAACTGTCCAGTCTCAGTCTTCCCACAGTAACCTGAACTGTCCAGTCTCAGTCTTCCCACAGTAACCTGAACTGTCCAGTCTCAGTCTTCCCACAGTAACCTGAACTGTCCAGACTTCCCACAGTAACCTGAACTGTCCAGTCTCAGTCTTCCCACAGTAACCAGAACTGTCCAGTCTCAGTCTTCCCACAGTAACCTGAACTGTCCAGACTTCCCACAGTAACCTGAACTGTCCAGTCTTCCCACAGTAACATGAACTGTCCAGTCTCAGTCTTCCCACAGTAACCTGAACTGTCCAGACTCTGTCTTCCCACAGTAACCTGAACTGTCCAGTCTCAGTCTTCCCACAGTAACCTGAACTGTCCAGTCTCTGTCTTCCCACAGTAACCAGAACTGTCCAGTCTCAGTCTTCCCACAGTAACCTGAACTGTCCAGACTTCCTACAGTAACCTCAACTGTCCAGTCTTCCCACAGTAACATGAACTGTCCAGTCTCAGACTTCCCACAGTAACCTGAACTGTCCAGTCTCTGTCTTCCCACAGTAACCTGAACTGTCCAGTCACAGACTTCCCACAGTAACCTGGACTGTCCAGTCTCAGACTTCCCAGAGTAACCTGAACTGTCCAGTCCCAGTCTTCCCACAGTAACCTGAACTGTCCAGTCCCAGTCTTCCCACAGTAACCTGAACTGTCCAGTCTCAGTCTTCCCACAGTAACCCGAACTGTCCAGACTTCCCTCAGTAACCTGAACTGTCCAGTCTTCCCACAGTAACCTGAACTGTCCAGTCTCAGTCTTCCCACAGTAACCTGAACTGTCCAGTCTCAGACTTCCCACAGTAACCTGAACTGTCCAGACTTCCCACAGTAACCTGAACTGTCCAGTCTCAGTCTTCCCACAGTAACCTGAACTGTCCAGTCTCAGTCTTCCCACAGTAACCTGAACTGTCCAGTCTTCCCACAGTAACCTGAACTGTCCAGGCTTCCCACAGTAACCTGAACTGTCCAGTCTCAGTCTTCCCACAGTAACATGAACTGTCCAGTCTCAGTCTTCCCACAGTAACCCGAACTGTCCAGACTTCCCACAGTAACCTGAACTGTCCAGTCTTCCCACAGTAACCTGAACTGTCCAGTCTCAGTCTTCCCACAGTAACCTGAACTGTCCAGTCTCAGTCTTCCCACAGTAACCTGAACTGTCCAGTCTCAGTCTTCCCACAGTAACCTGAACTGTCCAGACTTCCCACAGTAACCTGAACTGTCCAGTCTCAGTCTTCCCACAGTAACCAGAACTGTCCAGTCTCAGTCTTCCCACAGTAACCTGAACTGTCCAGACTTCCCACAGTAACCTGAACTGTCCAGTCATCACACAGTAACATGAACTGTCCAGTCTCAGTCTTCCCACAGTAACCTGAACTGTCCAGACTCTGTCTTCCCACAGTAACCTGAACTGTGCAGTCTCAGTCTTCCCACAGTAACCTGAACTGTCCAGTCTCAGTCTTCCCACAGTAACCTGAACTGTCCAGTCTCAGTCTTCCCACAGTAACCAGAACTGTCCAGTCTCAGTCTTCCCACAGTAACCTGAACTGTCCAGACTTCCCACAGTAACCAGAACTGTCCAGTCTCAGTCTTCCCACAGTAACCTGAACTGTCCAGACTTCCCACAGTAACCTGAACTGTCCAGTCTTCCCACAGTAACCTGAACTGTCCAGTCTCAGTCTTCCCACAGTAACCTGAACTGTCCAGTCTCAGTCTTCCCACAGTAACCTGAACTGTCCAGTCTCAGTCTTCCCACAGTAACCTGAACTGTCCAGTCTCAGTCTTCCCACAGTAACCTGAACTGTCCAGTCTTCCCACAGTAACCTGAACTGTCCAGTCTCAGTCTTCCCACAGTAACCTGAACTATCCAGTCTCAGTCTTCCCACAGTAACCTGAACTGTCCAGTCTCAGTCTTCCCACAGTAACCTGAACTGTCCAGTCTCAGTCTTCCCACAGTAACCTGAACTGTCCAGTCTTCCCACATTAACCTGAACTGTCCAGTCTCAGTCTTCCCACAGTAACCTGAACTGTCCAGTCACAGTCTTCCCACAGTAACCTGAACTGTCCAGTCTCAGTCTTCCCACAGTAACCTGAACTGTCCAGACTTCCCACAGTAACCTGAACTGTCCAGTCTCTGTCTTCCCACAGTAACCAGAACTGTCCAGTCTCAGTCTTCCCACAGTAACCTGAACTGTCCCGTCTTCCCACAGTAATCTGAACTGTCCAGTCTTCCCACAGTAACATGAACTGTCCAGTCTCAGTCTTCCCACAGTAACCTGAACTGTCCAGTCTCTGTCTTCCCACAGTAACCTGAACTGTCCAGTCTCAGACTTCCCACAGTAACCTGGACTGTCCAGTCTCAGACTTCCCAGAGTAACCTGAACTGTCCAGTCCCAGTATTCCCACAGTAACCTGAACTGTCCAGTCCCAGTCTTCCCACAGTAACCTGAACTGTCCAGTCTCAGTCTTCCCACAGTAACCCGAACTGTCCAGACTTCCCTCAGTAACCTGAACTGTCCAGTCTTCCCACAGTAACCTGAACTGTCTAGTCTCAGTCTTCCCACGGTAACCTGAACTGTCCAGTCTCAGTCTTCCCACAGTAACCTGAACTGTCCAGTCTCAGTCTTCCCACAGTAACCTGATCTGTCCAGACTTCCCACAGTAACCTGAACTGTCCAGTCTCAGTCTTCCCACAGTAACCAGAACTGTCCAGTCTCAGTCTTCCCACAGTAACCTGAACTGTCCAGACTTCCCACAGTAACCTGAACTGTCCAGTCTTCCCACAGTAACCTGAACTGTCCAGTCTCAGTCTTCCCACAGTAACCTGAACTGTCCAGACTTCCCACAGTAACCTGAACTGTCCAGTCTTCCCACAGTAACCTGAACTGTCCAGTCTCAGTCTTCCCACAGTAACCTGAACTGTCCAGACTTCCCACAGTAACCTGAACTGTCCAGTCTTCCCACAGTAACCTGAACTGTCCAGTCTCAGTCTTCCCACAGTAACCTGAACTGTCCAGGCTTCCCACAGTAACCTGAACTGTCCAGTCTCAGTCTTCCCACAGTAACCTGAACTGTCCAGTCTCTGTCTTCCCACAGTAACCTGAACTGTCCAGTCTCAGACTTCCCACAGTAACCTGGACTGTCCAGTCTCAGACTTCCCAGAGTAACCTGAACTGTCCAGTCCCAGTCTTCCCACAGTAACCTGAACTGTCCAGTCCCAGTCTTCCCACAGTAACCTGAACTGTCCAGTCTCAGTCTTCCCACAGTAACCCGAACTGTCCAGACTTCCCTCAGTAACCTGAACTGTCCAGTCTTCCCACAGTAACCTGAACTGTCCAGTCTCAGTCTTCCCACAGTAACCTGAACTGTCCAGTCTCAGTCTTCCCACAGTAACCTGATCTGTCCAGACTTCCCACAGTAACCTGAACTGTCCAGTCTCAGTCTTCCCACAGTAACCAGAACTGTCCAGTCTCAGTCTTCCCACAGTAACCTGAACTGTCCAGACTTCCCACAGTAACCTCAACTGTGCAGTCTTCCCACAGTAACCTGAACTGTCCAGTCTCAGTCTTCCCACAGGAACCTGAACTGTCCAGTCTCAGTCTTCCCACAGTAACCTGAACTGTCCAGTCTCAGTCTTCCCACAGTAACCTGAACTGTCCAGTCTCAGTCTTCCCACAGTTAGTGAACTATCCAGTCTCAGTCTTCCCACAGTAACCTGAACTGTCCAGTCTTCCCACAGTAACCTGAACTGTCCAGTCTCAGTCTTCCCACAGTAACCAGAACTGTCCAGTCCCAGTCTTCCCACAGTAACCTGAACTGTCCAGACTTCCCACAGTAACCTGAACTGTCCAGTCTTCCCACAGTAACCAGAACTGTCCAGTCTCAGTCTTCCCACAGTAACCTGAACTATCCAGACTTCCCACAGTAACCTGAACTGTCCAGTCTCAGTCTTTCCACAGTAACCTGAACTGTCCAGTCTCAGTCTTCCCACAGTAACCCGAACTGTCCAGACTTCCCACAGTAACCTGAACTGTCCAGTCTTCCCACAGTAACCTGAACTGTCCAGTCTCATTCTTCCCACAGTAACCTGAACTGTCCAGTCTCAGTCTTCCCACAGTAACCTGAACTGTCCAGTCTCAGTCTTCCCACAGTAACCTGAACTGTCCAGTCTCAGTCTTCCCACAGTAACCTGAACTGTCCAGACTTCCCACAGTAACCTGAACTGTCCAGTCTCAGTCTTCCCACAGTAACCAGAACTGTCCAGTCTCAGTCTTCCCACAGTAACCTGAACTGTCCAGACTTCCCACAGTAACCTGAACTGTCCAGTCTTCCCACAGTAACATGAACTGTCCAGTCTCAGTCTTCCCACAGTAACCTGAACTGTCCAGACTCTGTCTTCCCACAGTAACCTGAACTGTCCAGTCTCAGTCTTCCCACAGTAACCTGAACTGTCCAGTCTCTGTCTTCCCACAGTAACCAGAACTGTCCAGTCTCAGTCTTCCCACAGTAACCTGAACTGTCCAGACTTCCTACAGTAACCTCAACTGTCCAGTCTTCCCACAGTAACATGAACTGTCCAGTCTCAGACTTCCCACAGTAACCTGAACTGTCCAGTCTCTGTCTTCCCACAGTAACCTGAACTGTCCAGTCACAGACTTCCCACAGTAACCTGAACTGTCCAGTCTCAGTCTTCCCACAGTAACCTGAATTGTCCAGTCTCAGTCTTCCCACAGTAACCCGAACTGTCCAGACTTCCCACAGTAATCTGAACTGTCCAGTCTTCCCACAGTAACATGAACTGTCCAGTCTCAGTCTTCCCACAGTAACCTGAACTGTCCAGTCTCTGTCTTCCCACAGTAACCTGAACTGTCCAGTCTCAGACTTCCCACAGTAACCTGGACTGTCCAGTCTCAGACTTCCCAGAGTAACCTGAACTGTCCAGTCTCTGTCTTCCCACAGTAACCTGAACTGTCCAGTCTCAGACTTCCCACAGTAACCTGGACTGTCCAGTCTCAGACTTCCCAGAGTAACCTGAACTGTCCAGTCTCTGTCTTCCCACAGTAACATGAACTGTCCAGTCTCAGTCTTCCCACAGTAACCTGAACTGTCCAGTCTCTGTCTTCCCACAGTAACCTGAACTGTCCAGTCTCAGACTTCCCACAGTAACCTGGACTGTCCAGTCTCAGACTTCCCAGAGTAACCTGAACTGTCCAGTCTTCCCACAGTAACCTGAACTGTCTAGTCTCAGTCTTCCCACAGTAACCTGAACTGTCCAGTCTCAGTCTTCCCACAGTAACCTGAACTGTCCAGTCTCAGTCTTCCCACAGTAACCTGATCTGTCCAGACTTCCCACAGTAACCTGAACTGTCCAGTCTCAGTCTTCCCACAGTAACCAGAACTGTCCAGTCTCAGTCTTCCCACAGTAACCTGAACTGTCCAGACTTCCCACAGTAACCTGAACTGTCCAGTCTTCCCACAGTAACCTGAACTGTCCAGTCTCAGTCTTCCCACAGTAACCTGAACTGTCCAGGCTTCCCACAGTAACCTGAACTGTCCAGTCTCAGTCTTCCCACAGTAACCCGAACTGTCCAGACTTCCCACAGTAACCTGAACTGTCCAGTCTCAGTCTTCCCACAGTAACCCGAACTGTCCAGACTTCCCACAGTAACCTGAACTGTCCAGTCTTCCCACAGTACCCTGAACTGTCCAGTCTCAGTCTTCCCACAGTAACCTGAACTGTCCAGTCTCAGTCTTCCCACAGTAACCTGAACTGTCCAGACTTCCCACAGTAACCCGAACTGTCCAGTCTTCCCACAGCAACCTGAACTGTCCAGTCTCAGTCTTCCCACAGTAACCTGAACTGTCCAGTCTCTGTCTTCCCACAGTAACCTGAACTGTCCAGACTTCCCACAGTAACCCGAACTGTCCAGTCTTCCCACAGCAACCTGAACTGTCCAGTCTCAGTCTTCCCACAGTAACCCGAACTGTCCAGTCTTCCCACAGCAACCTGAACTGTCCAGTCTCAGTCTTCCCACAGTAACCTGAACTGTCCAGGCTTCCCACAGTAACCTGAACTGTCCAGTCTCAGTCTTCCCACAGTAACCTGAACTGTCCAGTCTCTGTCTTCCCACAGTAACCTGAACTGTCCAGTCTCAGACTTCCCACAGTAACCTGGACTGTCCAGTCTCAGACTTCCCAGAGTAACCTGAACTGTCCAGTCCCAGTCTTCCCACAGTAACCTGAACTGTCCAGTCCCAGTCTTGCCACATTAACCTGAACTGTCCAGTCTCAGTCTTCCCACAGTAACCCGAACTGTCCAGACTTCCCACAGTAACCTGAACTGTCCAGTCTTCCCACAGTACCCTGAACTGTCCAGTCTCAGTCTTCCCACAGTAACCTGAACTGTCCAGTCTCAGTCTTCCCACAGTAACCTGAACTGTCCAGACTTCCCACAGTAACCTGAACTGTCCAGACTTCCCACAGTAACCTGAACTGTCCAGTCTTCCCACAGTAACCTGAACTGTCCAGTCTCTGTCTTCCCACAGTAACCTGAACTGTCCAGTCTTCCCACAGTAACCTGAACTGTCCAGACTTCCCACAGTAACCTGAACTGTCCAGACTTCCCACAGTAACCTGAACTGTCCAGTCTTCCCACAGTAACCTGAACTGTCCAGTCTTCCCACAGTAACCTGAACTGTCCAGTCTCAGTCTTCCCACAGTAACCTGAACTGTCCAGACTTCCCACAGTAACCTGAACTGTCCAGACTTCCCACAGTAACCTGAACTGTCCAGGCTTCCCACAGTAACCTGAACTGTCCAGTCTCAGTCTTCCCACAGTAACCTGAACTGTCCAGTCTCTGTCTTCCCACAGTAACCTGAACTGTCCAGTCTCAGACTTCCCACAGTAACCTGGACTGTCCAGTCTCAGACTTCCCAGAGTAACCTGAACTGTCCAGTCCCAGTCTTCCCACAGTAACCTGAACTGTCCAGTCCCAGTCTTCCCACAGTAACCTGAACTGTCCAGTCTCAGTCTTCCCACAGTAACCCGAACTGTCCAGACTCCCCTCAGTAACCTGAACTGTCCAGTCTCAGTCTTCCCACAGTAACCTGAACTGTCCAGTCTCAGTCTTCCCACAGTAACCTGAACTGTCCAGTCTCAGTCTTCCCACAGTAACCTGATCTGTCCAGACTTCCCACAGTAACCTGAACTGTCCAGTCTCAGTCTTCCCACAGTAACCAGAACTGTCCAGTCTCAGTCTTCCCACAGTAACCTGAACTGTCCAGACTTCCCACAGTAACCTCAACTGTGCAGTCTTCCCACAGTAACCTGAACTGTCCAGTCTCAGTCTTCCCACAGGAACCTGAACTGTCCAGTCTCAGTCTTCCCACAGTAACCTGAACTGTCCAGTCTCAGTCTTCCCACAGTAACCTGAACTGTCCAGTCTCAGTCTTCCCACAGTTAGTGAACTATCCAGTCTCAGTCTTCCCACAGTAACCTGAACTGTCCAGTCTTCCCACAGTAACCTGAACTGTCCAGTCTCAGTCTTCCCACAGTAACCAGAACTGTCCAGTCCCTGTCTTCCCACAGTAACCTGAACTGTCCAGACTTCCCACAGTAACCTGAACTGTCCAGTCTTCCCACAGTAACCAGAACTGTCCAGTCTCAGTCTTCCCACAGTAACCTGAACTATCCAGACTTCCCACAGTAACCTGAACTGTCCAGTCTCAGTCTTTCCACAGTAACCTGAACTGTCCAGTCTCAGTCTTCCCACAGTAACCCGAACTGTCCAGACTTCCCACAGTAACCTGAACTGTCCAGTCTTCCCACAGTAACCTGAACTGTCCAGTCTCATTCTTCCCACAGTAACCTGAACTGTCCAGTCTCAGTCTTCCCACAGTAACCTGAACTGTCCAGTCTCAGTCTTCCCACAGTAACCTGAACTGTCCAGTCTCAGTCTTCCCACAGTAACCTGAACTGTCCAGACTTCCCACAGTAACCTGAACTGTCCAGTCTCAGTCTTCCCACAGTAACCAGAACTGTCCAGTCTCAGTCTTCCCACAGTAACCTGAACTGTCCAGACTTCCCACAGTAACCTGAACTGTCCAGTCTTCCCACAGTAACATGAACTGTCCAGTCTCAGTCTTCCCACAGTAACCTGATCTGTCCAGACTCTGTCTTCCCACAGTAACCTGAACTGTCCAGTCTCAGTCTTCCCACAGTAACCTGAACTGTCCAGTCTCTGTCTTCCCACAGTAACCAGAACTGTCCAGTCTCAGTCTTCCCACAGTAACCTGAACTGTCCAGACTTCCTACAGTAACCTCAACTGTCCAGTCTTCCCACAGTAACATGAACTGTCCAGTCTCAGACTTCCCACAGTAACCTGAACTGTCCAGTCTCTGTCTTCCCACAGTAACCTGAACTGTCCAGTCACAGACTTCCCACAGTAACCTGGACTGTCCAGTCTCAGACTTCCCAGAGTAACCTGAACTGTCCAGTCCCAGTCTTCCCACAGTAACCTGAACTGTCCAGTCCCAGTCTTCCCACAGTAACCTGAACTGTCCAGTCTCAGTCTTCCCACAGTAACCCGAACTGTCCAGACTTCCCTCAGTAACCTGAACTGTCCAGTCTCAGTCTTCCCACAGTAACCTGAACTGTCCAGTCTCAGTCTTCCCACAGTAACCAGAACGGTCCAGTCCCAGTCTTCCCACAGTAACCCGAACTGTCCAGACTTCCCACAGTAACCTGAACTGTCCAGTCTTCCCACAGTAACCTGAACTGTCCAGTCTCAGTCTTCCCACAGTAACCTGAACTGTCCAGTCTCAGTCTTCCCACAGTAACCTGAACTGTCCAGTCTCAGTCTTCCCACAGTAACCTGAACTGTCCAGTCTCAGTCTTCCCACAGTAACCTGAACTGTCCAGACTTCCCACAGTAACCTGAACTGTCCAGTCTCAGTCTTCCCACAGTAACCAGAACTGTCCAGTCTCAGTCTTCCCACAGTAACCTGAACTGTCCAGACTTCCCACAGTAACCTGAACTGTCCAGTCTTCCCACAGTAACCTGAACTGTCCAGTCTCAGTCTTCCCACAGTAACCTGAACTGTCCAGTCTCTGTCTTCCCACAGTAACCAGAACTGTCCAGTCTCAGTCTTCCCACAGTAACCTGAACTGTCCAGTCTCTGTCTTCCCACAGTAACCAGAACTGTCCAGTCTCAGTCTTCCCACAGTAACCTGAACTGTCCAGACTTCCTACAGTAACCTCAACTGTCCAGTCTTCCCACAGTAACAAGAACTGTCCAGTCTCAGACTTCCCACAGTAACCTGAACTGTCCAGTCTCTGTCTTCCCACAGTAACCTGAACTGTCCAGTCACAGACTTCCCACAGTAACCTGGACTGTCCAGTCTCAGACTTCCCAGAGTAACCTGAACTGTCCAGTCCCAGTCTTCCCACAGTAACCTGAACTGTCCAGTCTCAGTCTTCCCACAGTAACCCGAACTGTCCAGACTTCCCTCAGTAACCTGAACTGTCCAGTCTCAGTCTTCCCACAGTAACCTGAACTGTCCAGTCTCTGTCTTCCCACAGTAACCAGAACTGTCCAGTCTCAGTCTTCCCACAGTAACCTGAACTGTCCAGACTTCCTACAGTAACCTCAACTGTCCAGTCTTCCCACAGTAACATGAACTGTCCAGTCTCAGACTTCCCACAGTAACCTGAACTGTCCAGTCTCTGTCTTCCCACAGTAACCTGAACTGTCCAGTCACAGACTTCCCACAGTAACCTGGACTGTCCAGTCTCAGACTTCCCAGAGTAACCTGAACTGTCCAGTCCCAGTCTTCCCACAGTAACCTGAACTGTCCAGTCTCAGTCTTCCCACAGTAACCCGAACTGTCCAGACTTCCCTCAGTAACCTGAACTGTCCAGTCTTCCCACAGTAACCTGAACTGTCCAGTCTCAGTCTTCCCACAGTAACCTGAACTGTCCAGTCTCAGACTTCCCACAGTAACCTGAACTGTCCAGACTTCCCACAGTAACCTGAACTGTCCAGTCTTCCCACAGTAACCTGAACTGTCCAGTCTCAGTCTTCCCACAGTAACCTGAACTGTCCAGTCTCAGTCTTCCCACAGTAACCTGAACTGTCCAGACTTCCCACAGTAACCTGAACTGTCCAGTCTCAGTCTTCCCACAGTAACCTGAACTATCCAGACTTCCCACAGTAACCTGAACTGTCCAGTCTCAGTCTTCCCACAGTAACCTGAACTGTCCAGTCTCAGTCTTCCCACAGTAACCTGATCTGTCCAGACTTCCCACAGTAACCTGAACTGTCCAGTCTCAGTCTTCCCACAGTAACCAGAACGGTCCAGTCCCAGTCTTCCCACAGTAACCTGAACTGTCCAGACTTCCCACAGTAACCTGAACTGTCCAGTCTTCCCACAGTAACCTGAACTGTCCAGTCTCAGTCTTCCCACAGTAACCTGAACTATCCAGACTTCCCACAGTAACCTGAACTGTCCAGTCTCAGTCTTCCCACAGTAACCTGAACTGTCCAGAATTCCCAGAGTAACCTGAACTGTCCAGTCTTCCCACAGTAACATGAACTGTCCAGTCTCAGTCTTCCCACAGTAACCTGAACTGTCCAGACTCTGTCTTCCCACAGTAACCTGAACTGTCCAGTCTCAGTCTTCCCACAGTAACCTGAACTGTCCAGTCTCAGTCTTCCCACATTAACCTGAACTGTCCAGTCTCAGTCTTCCCACAGTAACCTGAACTGTCCAGTCTCAGTCTTCCCACAGTAACCTGAACTGTCCTGTCTCAGTCTTCCCACAGTAACCTGAACTGTCCAGACTTCCCACAGTTACCTGAACTGTCCAATCTCAGTCTTCCCACAGTAACCTGAACTGTCCAGTCTCAGTCTTCCCACAGGAACCTGAACTGTCCAGTCTCAGTCTTCCCACAGTAACCTGAACTGTCCAGTCTCAGTCTTCCCACAGTAACCTGAACTGTCCAGACTTCCCACAGTAACCTTAACTGTCCAGTCTCAGTCTTCCCACAGTAACCAGAACTGTCCAGTCTCAGTCTTCCCACAGTAACCTGAACTGTCCAGACTTCCCACAGTAACCAGAACTGTCCAGTCTCAGTCTTCCCACAGTAACCTGAACTGTCCAGACTTCCCACAGTAACCAGAACTGTCCAGTCTCAGTCTTCCCACAGTAACCTGAACTGTCCAGACTTCCCACAGTAACCTGAACTGTCCAGTCTTCCAACAGTAACCTGAACTGTCCAGTCTCAGTCTTCCCACAGTATCCTGAACTGTCCAGACTTCCCACAGTAACCTGAACTGTCCAGTCTCAGTCTTCCCACAGTAACCTGAACTGTCCAGTCTCAGTCTTCCCACAGTAACCCGAACTGTCCAGACTTCCCACAGTAACCTGAACTGTCCAGTCTCAGTCTTCCCACAGTAACCAGAACTGTCCAGTCTCAGTCTTCCCACAGTAACCTGAACTGTCCAGTCTCAGTCTTCCCACAGTAACCTGAACTGTCCAGTCTCAGTCTTCCCACAGTAACCTGAACTGTCCAGTCTCAGTCTTCCCACAGTAACCTGAACTGTCCAGTCTCAGTCTTCCCACAGTAACCTGAACTGTCCAGTCTCAGTCTTCCCACAGTAACCAGAACTGTCCAGTCTCAGTCTTCCCACAGTAACCTGAACTGTCCAGACTTCCCACAGTAACCTGAACTGTCCAGTCTTCCCACAGTAACATGATCTGTCCAGTCTCAGTCTTCCCACAGTAACCTGAACTGTCCGGACTCTGTCTTCCCACAGTAACCTGAACTGTCCAGTCTCAGACTTCCCACAGTAACCTGGAATTTCCAGTGTCACACTTCCCAGAGTAACCTGAACTGTCCAGACTTCCCACAGTAACCTGAACTGTCCAGTCCCAGTCTTCCCACAGTAACCTGAACTGTCCAGTCTCTGTCTTCCCACAGTAACCTGAACTGTCCAGTCTCAGACTTCCCACAGTAACCTGGACTGTCCAGTCTCAGACTTCCCAGAGTAACCTGAACTGTCCAGTCCCAGTCTTCCCACAGTAACCTGAACTGTCCAGTCCCAGTCTTCCCACAGTAACCTGAACTGTCCAGTCTCAGACTTCCCACAGTAACCTGGACTGTCCAGTCTCAGACTTCCCAGAGTAACCTGAACTGTCCAGTCCCAGTCTTCCCACAGTAACCTGAACTGTCCAGTCCCAGTCTTCCCACAGTAACCTGAACTGTCCAGTCTCAGTCTTCCCACAGTAACCTGAACTATCCAGACTTCCCACAGTAACCTGAACTGTCCAGTCTCAGTCTTCCCACAGTAACCTGAACTGTCCAGTCTCAGTCTTCCCACAGTAACCTGATCTGTCCAGACTTCCCACAGTAACCTGAACTGTCCAGTCTCAGTCTTCCCACAGTAACCAGAACGGTCCAGTCCCAGTCTTCCCACAGTAACCTGAACTGTCCAGACTTCCCACAGTAACCTGAACTGTCCAGTCTTCCCACAGTAACCTGAACTGTCCAGTCTCAGTCTTCCCACAGTAACCTGAACTATCCAGACTTCCCACAGTAACCTGAACTGTCCAGTCTCAGTCTTCCCACAGTAACCTGAACTGTCCAGAATTCCCAGAGTAACCTGAACTGTCCAGTCTTCCCACAGTAACATGAACTGTCCAGTCTCAGTCTTCCCACAGTAACCTGAACTGTCCAGACTCTGTCTTCCCACAGTAACCTGAACTGTCCAGTCTCAGTCTTCCCACAGTAACCTGAACTGTCCAGTCTCAGTCTTCCCACATTAACCTGAACTGTCCAGTCTCAGTCTTCCCACAGTAACCTGAACTGTCCAGTCTCAGTCTTCCCACAGTAACCTGAACTGTCCTGTCTCAGTCTTCCCACAGTAACCTGAACTGTCCAGACTTCCCACAGTTACCTGAACTGTCCAATCTCAGTCTTCCCACAGTAACCTGAACTGTCCAGTCTCAGTCTTCCCACAGTAACCTGAACTGTCCAGTCTCAGTCTTCCCACAGTAACCTGAACTGTCCAGTCTCAGTCTTCCCACAGTAACCAGAACTGTCCAGTCTCAGTCTTCCCACAGTAACCTGAACTGTCCAGACTTCCCACAGTAACCTGAACTGTCCAGTCTTCCCACAGTAACATGATCTGTCCAGTCTCAGTCTTCCCACAGTAACCTGAACTGTCCGGACTCTGTCTTCCCACAGTAACCTGAACTGTCCAGTCTCAGACTTCCCACAGTAACCTGGAATTTCCAGTGTCACACTTCCCAGAGTAACCTGAACTGTCCAGACTTCCCACAGTAACCTGAACTGTCCAGTCCCAGTCTTCCCACAGTAACCTGAACTGTCCAGTCTCTGTCTTCCCACAGTAACCTGAACTGTCCAGTCTCAGACTTCCCACAGTAACCTGGACTGTCCAGTCTCAGACTTCCCAGAGTAACCTGAACTGTCCAGTCCCAGTCTTCCCACAGTAACCTGAACTGTCCAGTCCCAGTCTTCCCACAGTAACCTGAACTGTCCAGTCTCAGTCTTCCCACAGTAACCCGAACTGTCCAGACTTCCCTCAGTAACCTGAACTGTCCAGTCTTCCCACAGTAACCTGAACTGTCCAGTCTCAGTCTTCCCACAGTAACCTGAACTGTCCAGTCTCAGTCTTCCCACAGTAACCTGAACTGTCCAGTCTCAGTCTTCCCACAGTAACCTGATCTGTCCAGACTTCCCACAGTAACCTGAACTGTCCAGTCTCAGTCTTCCCACAGTAACCAGAACTGTCCAGTCTCAGTCTTCCCACAGTAACCTGAACTGTCCAGACTTCCCACAGTAACCTGAACTGTCCAGTCTTCCCACAGTAACCTGAACTGTCCAGTCTCAGTCTTCCCACAGTAACCTGAACTGTCCAGGCTTCCCACAGTAACCTGAACTGTCCAGTCTCAGTCTTCCCACAGTAACCTGAACTGTCCAATCTCAGTCTTCCCACAGTAACCCGAACTGTCCAGACTTCCCACAGTAACCTG
Source organism: Hemitrygon akajei (assembly GCF_048418815.1). Taxonomy (NCBI): domain Eukaryota; kingdom Metazoa; phylum Chordata; class Chondrichthyes; order Myliobatiformes; family Dasyatidae; genus Hemitrygon; species Hemitrygon akajei. Next base: position 48,262,273 of record NC_133137.1, read on the forward strand.
AACTGTCCAGTCTCAGTCTTCCCACAGTAACCTGAACTGTCCAGTCTTCCCACAGTATCCTGAACTGTCCAGTCTCAGTCTTCCCACAGTAACCCGAACTGTCCAGACTTCCCACAGTAACCTGAACTGTCCAGTCTTCCCACAGTAACCTGAACTGTCCAGTCTCAGTCTTCCCACAGTAACCTGAACTGTCCAGTCTCACTCTTCCCACAGTAACCTGAACTGTCCAGTCTCAGTCTTCCCACAGTAACCTGAACTGTCCAGACTTCCCACAGTAACCTGAACTGTCCAGTCTCAGTCTTCCCACAGTAACCAGAACTGTCCAGTCTCAGTCTTCCCACAGTAACCTGAACTGTCCAGACTTCCCACAGTAACCTGAACTGTCCAGTCATCACACAGTAACATGAACTGTCCAGTCTCAGTCTTCCCACAGTAACCTGAACTGTCCAGACTCTGTCTTCCCACAGTAACCTGAACTGTGCAGTCTCAGTCTTCCCACAGTAACCTGAACTGTCCAGTCTCAGTCTTCCCACAGTAACCTGAACTGTCCAGTCTCAGTCTTCCCACAGTAACCAGAACTGTCCAGTCTCAGTCTTCCCACAGTAACCTGAACTGTCCAGACTTCCCACAGTAACCAGAACTGTCCAGTCTCAGTCTTCCCACAGTAACCTGAACTGTCCAGACTTCCCACAGTAACCTGAACTGTCCAGTCTTCCCACAGTAACCTGAACTGTCCAGTCTCAGTCTTCCCACAGTAACCTGAACTGTCCAGTCTTCCCTCATTAACCTGAACTGTCCAGTCTCAGTCTTCCCACAGTAACCTGAACTGTCCAGTCACAGTCTTCCCACAGTAACCTGAACTGTCCAGTCTCAGTCTTCCCACAGTAACCTGAACTGTCCAGACTTCCCACAGTAACCTGAACTGTCCAGTCTCTGTCTTCCCACAGTAACCAGAACTGTCCAGTCTCAGTCTTCCCACAGTAACCTGAACTGTCCAGACTTCCCACAGTAACCTGAACTGTCCAGTCTCTGTCTTCCCACAGTAACCAGAACTGTCCAGTCTCAGTCTTCCCACAGTAACCTGAACTGTCCAGACTTCCCACAGTAATCTGAACTGTCCAGTCTTCCCACAGTAACATGAACTGTCCAGTCTCAGTCTTCCCAGAGTAACCTGAACTGTCCAGTCTCTGTCTTCCCACAGTAACCTGAACTGTCCAGTCTCAGACTTCCCACAGTAACCTGGACTGTCCAGTCTCAGACTTCCCAGAGTAACCTGAACTGTCCAGTCCCAGTATTCCCACAGTAACCTGAACTGTCCAGTCCCAGTCTTCCCACAGTAACCTGAACTGTCCAGTCTCAGTCTTCCCACAGTATCCCGAACTGTCCAGACTTCCCTCAGTAACCTGAACTGTCCAGTCTTCCCACAGTAACCTGAACTGTCCAGTCTTAGTCTTCCCACAGTAACCTGAACTGTCCAGTCTCAGTCTTCCCACAGTAACCTGGACTGTCCAGTCTCAGTCTTCCCACAGTAACCTGATCTGTCCAGACTTCCCACAGTAACCTGAACTGTCCAGTCTCAGTCTTCCCACAGTAACCAGAACTGTCCAGTCTCAGTCTTCCCACAGTAACCTGAACTGTCCAGACTTCCCACAGTAACCTGAACTGTCCAGTCTTCCCACAGTAACCTGAACTGTCCAGTCTGAGTCTTCCCACAGTAACCTGAACTGTCCAGACTTCCCACAGTAACCTGAACTGTCCAGTCTCAGTCTTCCCACAGTAACCTGAACTGTCCAGTCTCAGTCTTCCCACAGTAACCCGAACTGTCCAGACTTCCCACAGTAACCTGAACTGTCCAGTCTTCCCACAGTAACCTGAACTGTCCAGTCTCAGTCTTCCCACAGTAACCTGAACTGTCCAGTCTCAGTCTTCCCACAGTAACCTGAACTGTCCAGTCTCAGTCTTCCCACAGTAACCTGAACTGTCCAGACTTCCCACAGTAACCTGAACTGTCCAGTCTCAGTCTTCCCACAGTAACCAGAACTGTCCAGTCTCAGTCTTCCCACAGTAACCTGAACTGTCCAGACTTCCCACAGTAACCTGAACTGTCCAGTCATCACACAGTAACATGAACTGTCCAGTCTCTGTCTTCCCACAGTAACCTGAACTGTGCAGTCTCAGTCTTCCCACAGTAACCTGAACTGTCCAGTCTCAGTCTTCCCACAGTAACCTGAACTGTCCAGTCTCAGTCTTCCCACAGTAACCAGAACTGTCCAGTCTCAGTCTTCCCACAGTAACCTGAACTGTCCAGACTTCCCACAGTAACCAGAACTGTCCAGTCTCAGTCTTCCCACAGTAACCTGAACTGTCCAGACTTCCCACAGTAACCTGAACTGTCCAGTCATCACACAGTAACCTGAACTGTCCAGTCACAGTCTTCCCACAGTAACCTGAACTGTCCAGTCTCAGTCTTCCCACAGTAACCTGAACTGTCCAGACTTCCCACAGTAACCTGAACTGTCCAGTCTCTGTCTTCCCACAGTAACCAGAACTGTCCAGTCTCAGTCTTCCCACAGTAACCTGAACTGTCCAGACTTCCCACAGTAATCTGAACTGTCCAGTCTTCCCACAGTAACATGAACTGTCCAGTCTCAGTCTTCCCACAGTAACTTGAACTGTCCAGTCTCTGTCTTCCCACAGTAACCTGAACTGCCCAGTCTCAGACTTCCCACAGTAACCTGGACTGTCCAGTCTCAGACTTCCCAGAGTAACCTGAACTGTCCAGTCCCAGTATTCCCACAGTAACCTGAACTGTCCAGTCCCAGTCTTCCCACAGTAACCTGAACTGTCCAGTCTCAGTCTTCCCACAGTAACCCGAACTGTCCAGACTTCCCTCAGTAACCTGAACTGTCTAGTCTCAGTCTTCCCACAGTAACCTGAACTGTCCAGTCTCAGTCTTCCCACAGTAACCTGAACTGTCCAGTCTCAGTCTTCCCACAGTAACCTGATCTGTCCAGACTTCCCACAGTAACCTGAACTGTCCAGTCTCAGTCTTCCCACAGTAACCAGAACTGTCCAGTCTCAGTCTTCCCACAGTAACCTGAACTGTCCAGACTTCCCACAGTAACCTGAACTGTCCAGTCTCAGTCTTCCCACAGTAACCTGAACTGTCCAGTCTCAGTCTTGCCACAGTAACCTGAACTGTCCAGTCTCAGTCTTCCCACAGTAACCCGAACTGTCCAGACTTCCCACAGTAACCTGAACTGTCCAGTCTTCCCACAGTAACCTGAACTGTCCAGTCTCAGTCTTCCCACAGTAACCTGAACTGTCCAGGCTTCCCACAGTAACCTGAACTGTCCAGTCTTCCCACAGTAACCTGAACTGTCCAGTCTCAGTCTTCCCACAGTAACCCGAACTGTCCAGACTTCCCACAGTAACCTGAACTGTCCAGTCTTCCCACAGTAACCTGAACTGTCCAGTCCCAGTCTTCCCACAGTAACCTGAACTGTCCAGTCTCAGTCTTCCCACAGTAACCTGAACTGTCCAGACTTCCCACAGTAACCTGAACTGTCCAGTCTTCCCACAGTAACCTGAACTGTCCAGTCTCAGTCTTCCCACAGTAACCTGAACTGTCCAGGCTTCCCACAGTAACCTGAACTGTCCAGTCTCAGTCTTCCCACAGTAACCTGAACTGTCCAGTCTCAGTCTTCCCACAGTAACCTGAACTGTCCAGACTTCCCACAGTAACCTGAACTGTCCAGTCTCTGTCTTCCCACAGTAACCTGGACTGTCCAGTCTCAGACTTCCCAGAGTAACCTGAACTGTCCAGTCCCAGTCTTCCCACAGTAACCTGAACTGTCCAGTCCCAGTCTTCCCACAGTAACCTGAACTGTCCAGTCTCAGTCTTCCCACAGTAACCCGAACTGTCCAGACTTCCCTCAGTAACCTGAACTGTCCAGTCTTCCCACAGTAACCTGAACTGTCCAGTCTCAGTCTTCCCACAGTAACCTGAACTGTCCAGTCTCAGTCTTCCCACAGTAACCTGAACTGTCCAGTCTCAGTCTTCCCACAGTAACTTGATCTGTCCAGACTTCCCACAGTAACCTGAACTGTCCAGTCTCAGTCTTCCCACAGTAACCAGAACTGTCCAGTCTCAGTCTTCCCACAGTAACCTGAACTGTCCAGACTTCCCACAGTAACCTCAACTGTGCAGTCTTCCCACAGTAACCTGAACTGTCCAGTCTCAGTCTTCCCACAGGAACCTGAACTGTCCAGTCTCAGTCTTCCCACAGTAACCTGAACTGTCCAGTCTCAGTCTTCCCACAGTAACCTGAACTGTCCAGTCTCAGTCTTCCCACAGTTAGTGAACTATCCAGTCTCAGTCTTCCCACAGTAACCTGAACTGTCCAGTCTTCCCACAGTAACCTGAACTGTCCAGTCTCAGTCTTCCCACAGTAACCAGAACTGTCCAGTCCCAGTCTTCCCACAGTAACCTGAACTGTCCAGACTTCCCACAGTAACCTGAACTGTCCAGTCTTCCCACAGTAACCAGAACTGTCCAGTCTCAGTCTTCCCACAGTAACCTGAACTATCCAGACTTCCCACAGTAACCTGAACTGTCCAGTCTCAGTCTTTCCACAGTAACCTGAACTGTCCAGTCTCAGTCTTCCCACAGTAACCCGAACTGTCCAGACTTCCCACAGTAACCTGAACTGTCCAGTCTTCCCACAGTAACCTGAACTGTCCAGTCTCATTCTTCCCACAGTAACCTGAACTGTCCAGTCTCAGTCTTCCCACAGTAACCTGAACTGTCCAGTCTCAGTCTTCCCACAGTAACCTGAACTGTCCAGTCTCAGTCTTCCCACAGTAACCTGAACTGTCCAGACTTCCCACAGTAACCTGAACTGTCCAGTCTCAGTCTTCCCACAGTAACCAGAACTGTCCAGTCTCAGTCTTCCCACAGTAACCTGAACTGTCCAGACTTCCCACAGTAACCTGAACTGTCCAGTCTTCCCACAGTAACATGAACTGTCCAGTCTCAGTCTTCCCACAGTAACCTGAACTGTCCAGACTCTGTCTTCCCACAGTAACCTGAACTGTCCAGTCTCAGTCTTCCCACAGTAACCTGAACTGTCCAGTCTCTGTCTTCCCACAGTAACCAGAACTGTCCAGTCTCAGTCTTCCCACAGTAACCTGAACTGTCCAGACTTCCTACAGTAACCTCAACTGTCCAGTCTTCCCACAGTAACATGAACTGTCCAGTCTCAGACTTCCCACAGTAACCTGAACTGTCCAGACTCTGTCTTCCCACAGTAACCTGAACTGTCCAGTCTCAGACTTCCCAGAGTAACCTGAACTGTCCAGTCCCAGTCTTCCCACAGTAACCTGAACTGTCCAGTCTCAGTCTTCCCACAGTAACCCGAACTGTCCAGACTTCCCTCAGTAACCTGAACTGTCCAGTCTTCCCACAGTAACCTGAACTGTCCAGTCTCAGTCTTCCCACAGTAACCTGAACTGTCCAGTCTCAGTCTTCCCACAGTAACCCGAACTGTCCAGACTTCCCTCAGTAACCTGAACTGTCCAGTCTTCCCACAGTAACCTGGACTGTCCAGTCTCAGACTTCCCAGAGTAACCTGAACTGTCCAGTCCCAGTCTTCCCACAGTAACCTGAACTGTCCAGTCCCAGTCTTCCCACAGTAACCTGAACTGTCCAGTCTCAGTCTTCCCACAGTAACCCGAACTGTCCAGACTTCCCTCAGTAACCTGAACTGTCCAGTCTTCCCACAGTAACCTGAACTGTCCAGTCTCAGTCTTCCCACAGTAACCTGAACTGTCCAGTCTCAGTCTTCCCACAGTAACCAGAACGGTCCAGTCCCAGTCTTCCCACAGTAACCCGAACTGTCCAGACTTCCCACAGTAACCTGAACTGTCCAGTCTTCCCACAGTAACCTGAACTGTCCAGTCTCAGTCTTCCCACAGTAACCTGAACTGTCCAGTCTCAGTCTTCCCACAGTAACCTGAACTGTCCAGTCTCAGTCTTCCCACAGTAACCTGAACTGTCCAGACTTCCCACAGTAACCTGAACTGTCCAGTCTCAGTCTTCCCACAGTAACCAGAACTGTCCAGTCTCAGTCTTCCCACAGTAACCTGAACTGTCCAGACTTCCCACAGTAACCTGAACTGTCCAGTCTTCCCACAGTAACATGAACTGTCCAGTCTCAGTCTTCCCACAGTAACCTGAACTGTCCAGACTCAGTCTTCCCACATTAACCTGAACTGTCCAGTCTCAGTCTTCCCACAGTAACCTGAACTGTCCAGTCTCAGTCTTCCCACAGTAACCTGAACTGTCCTGTCTCAGTCTTCCCACAGTAACCTGAACTGTCCAGACTTCCCACAGTTACCTGAACTGTCCAATCTCAGTCTTCCCACAGTAACCTGAACTGTCCAGTCTCAGTCTTCCCACAGTAACCTGAACTGTCCAGTCTCTGTCTTCCCACAGTAACCAGAACTGTCCAGTCTCAGTCTTCCCACAGTAACCTGAACTGTCCAGACTTCCTACAGTAACCTCAACTGTCCAGTCTTCCCACAGTAACATGAACTGTCCAGTCTCAGACTTCCCACAGTAACCTGAACTGTCCAGACTCTGTCTTCCCACAGTAACCTGAACTGTCCAGTCTCAGACTTCCCAGAGTAACCTGAACTGTCCAGTCCCAGTCTTCCCACAGTAACCTGAACTGTCCAGTCCCAGTCTTCCCACAGTAACCTGAACTGTCCAGTCTCAGTCTTCCCACAGTAACCCGAACTGTCCAGACTTCCCTCAGTAACCTGAACTGTCCAGTCTTCCCACAGTAACCTGAACTGTCCAGTCTCAGTCTTCCCACAGTAACCTGAACTGTCCAGTCTCAGTCTTCCCACAGTAACCCGAACTGTCCAGACTTCCCTCAGTAACCTGAACTGTCCAGTCTTCCCACAGTAACCTGGACTGTCCAGTCTCAGACTTCCCAGAGTAACCTGAACTGTCCAGTCCCAGTCTTCCCACAGTAACCTGAACTGTCCAGTCCCAGTCTTCCCACAGTAACCTGAACTGTCCAGTCTCAGTCTTCCCACAGTAACCCGAACTGTCCAGACTTCCCTCAGTAACCTGAACTGTCCAGTCTTCCCACAGTAATCTGAACTGTCCAGTCTCAGTCTTCCCACAGTAACCTGAACTGTCCAGTCTCAGTCTTCCCACAGTAACCAGAACGGTCCAGTCCCAGTCTTCCCACAGTAACCCGAACTGTCCAGACTTCCCACAGTAACCTGAACTGTCCAGTCTTCCCACAGTAACCTGAACTGTCCAGTCTCAGTCTTCCCACAGTAACCTGAACTGTCCAGTCTCAGTCTTCCCACAGTAACCTGAACTGTCCAGTCTCAGTCTTCCCACAGTAACCTGAACTGTCCAGACTTCCCACAGTAACCTGAACTGTCCAGTCTCAGTCTTCCCACAGTAACCAGAACTGTCCAGTCTCAGTCTTCCCACAGTAACCTGAACTGTCCAGACTTCCCACAGTAACCTGAACTGTCCAGTCTTCCCACAGTAACATGAACTGTCCAGTCTCAGTCTTCCCACAGTAACCTGAACTGTCCAGACTCAGTCTTCCCACATTAACCTGAACTGTCCAGTCTCAGTCTTCCCACAGTAACCTGAACTGTCCAGTCTCAGTCTTCCCACAGTAACCTGAACTGTCCTGTCTCAGTCTTCCCACAGTAACCTGAACTGTCCAGACTTCCCACAGTTACCTGAACTGTCCAATCTCAGTCTTCCCACAGTAACCTGAACTGTCCAGTCTCAGTCTTCCCACAGGAACCTGAACTGTCCAGTCTCAGTCTTCCCACAGTAACCTGAACTGTCCAGTCTCAGTCTTCCCACAGTAACCTGAACTGTCCAGACTTCCCACAGTAACCTTAACTGTCCAGTCTCAGTCTTCCCACAGTAACCAGAACTGTCCAGTCTCAGTCTTCCCACAGTAACCTGAACTGTCCAGACTTCCCACAGTAACCAGAACTGTCCAGTCTCAGTCTTCCCACAGTAACCTGAACTGTCCAGACTTCCCACAGTAACCAGAACTGTCCAGTCTCAGTCTTCCCACAGTAACCTGAACTGTCCAGACTTCCCACAGTAACCTGAACTGTCCAGTCTTCCAACAGTAACCTGAACTGTCCAGTCTCAGTCTTCCCACAGTATCCTGAACTGTCCAGACTTCCCACAGTAACCTGAACTGTCCAGTCTCAGTCTTCCCACAGTAACCTGAACTGTCCAGTCTCAGTCTTCCCACAGTAACCCGAACTGTCCAGACTTCCCACAGTAACCTGAACTGTCCAGTCTTCCCACAGTAACCTGAACTGTCCAGTCTCAGTCTTCCCACAGTAACCTGAACTGTCCAGTGTCAGTCTTCCCACAGTAACCTGAACTGTCCAGTCTCAGTCTTCCCACAGTAACCTGAACGGTCCAGTCTCAGTCTTCCCACAGTAACCTGAACTGTCCAGTCTCAGTCTTCCCACAGTAACCTGAACTGTCCAGTCTCAGTCTTCCCACAGTAACCAGAACTGTCCAGTCTCAGTCTTCCCACAGTAACCTGAACTGTCCAGACTTCCCACAGTAACCTGAACTGTCCAGTCTTCCCACAGTAACATGATCTGTCCAGTCTCAGTCTTCCCACAGTAACCTGAACTGTCCAGACTCTGTCTTCCCACAGTAACCTGAACTGTCCAGTCTCAGACTTCCCACAGTAACCTGGAATTTCCAGTGTCACACTTCCCAGAGTAACCTGAACTGTCCAGACTTCCCACAGTAACCTGAACTGTCCAGTCCCAGTCTTCCCACAGTAACCTGAACTGTCCAGTCTCAGTCTTCCCACAGTAACCCGAACGGTCCAGACTTCCCACAGTATCCTGAAATGTCCAGTCTTCCCACAGTAACCTGAACTGTCCAGTCTCAGTCTTCCCACAGTAACCTGAACTGTCCAGACTTCCCACAGTAACCAGAACTGTCCAGTCTTCCCACAGTAACATAAACTGTCCAGTCTCAGTCTTCCCACAGTAACCTGAACTGTCCAGACTCTGTCTTCCCACAGTAACCTGAACTGTCTTGTCTCAGTCTTCCCACAGTAACCTGAACTGTCCAGACTTCCCACAGTAACCTGAACTGTCCAGACTTCCCACAGTAACCTGAACTGTCCAGTCTCAGTCTTCCCACAGTAACCCGAACTGTCCAGAGTTCCCACAGTAACCTGAACTGTCCAGTCTTCCCACAGTAACCTGAACTGTCCAGTCTCAGTCTTCCCACAGTAACCTGAACTGTCCAGTCACAGTCTTCCCACAGTAACCTGAACTGTCCAGTCACAGTCTTCCCACAGTAACCTGAACTGTCCAGTCACAGTCTTCCCACAGTAACCTGAACTGTCCAGTCACAGTCTTCCCACAGTAACCTGAACTGTCCAGTCACAGTCTTCCCACAGTAACCTGAACTGTCCAGTCACAGTCTTCCCACAGTAACCTGAACTGTCCAGTCACAGTCTTCCCACAGTAACCTGAACTGTCCAGTCACAGTCTTCCCACAGTAACCTGAACTGTCCAGTCTCAGTCTTCCCACAGTAACCTGAACTGTCCAGACTCAGTCTTCCCACAGTAACCTGAACTGTCCAGTCTCTGTCTTCCCACAGTAACCAGAACTGTCCAGTCTCAGTCTTCCCACAGTAACCTGAACTGTCCAGTCTCAGTCTTCCCACAGTAACCTGAACTGTCCAGTCTCAGACTTCCCAGAGTAACCTGAACTGTCCAGTCCCAGTCTTCCCACAGTAACCTGAACTGTCCAGTCCCAGTCTTCCCACAGTAACCTGAACTGTCCAGTCTCAGTCTTCCCACAGTAACCCGAACTGTCCAGTCCCAGTCTTCCCACAGTAACCTGAACTGTCCAGTCCCAGTCTTCCCACAGTAACCTGAACTGTCCAGTCTCAGTCTTCCCACAGTAACCCGAACTGTCCAGACTTCCCTCAGTAACCTGAACTGTCCAGTCTCAGTCTTCCCACAGTAACCTGAACTGTCCAGTCTCAGTCTTCCCACAGTAACCTGAACTGTCCAGTCTCAGTCTTCCCACAGTAACCTGAACTGTCCAGTCTCAGTCTTCCCACAGTAACCTGAACTGTCCAGTCTCAGTCTTCCCACAGTAACCTGATCTGTCCAGACTTCCCACAGTAACCTGAACTGTCCAGTCTCAGTCTTCCCACAGTAACCAGAACTGTCCAGTCCCAGTCTTCCCACAGTAACCTGAACTGTCCAGACTTCCCACAGTAACCTGAACTGTCCAGTCTCAGTCTTTCCACAGTAACCTGAACTGTCCAGTCTCAGTCTTCCCACAGTAACCCAAACTGTCCAGACTTCCCACAGTAACCTGAACTGTCCAATCTTCCCACAGTAACCTGAACTGTCCAGACTTCCCACAGTAACCTGAACTGTCCAGTCTCAGTCTTCCCACAGTAACCTGAACTGTCCAGTCTCAGTCTTCCCACAGTAACCTGAACTGTCCAGTCTCAGTCTTCCCACAGTAACCTGAACCGTCCAGACTTCCCACAGTCACCTGAACTGTCCAGTCTCAGTCTTCCCACAGTAACCAGAACTGTCCAGTCTCAGTCTTCCCACAGTAACCTGAACTGTCCAGACTTCCCACAGTAACCTGAACTGTCCAGTCTTCCCACAGTAACATGAACTGTCCAGTCTCAGTCTTCCCACAGTAACCTGAACTGTCCAGACTCTGTCTTCCCACAGTAACCTGAACTGTCCAGTCTCAGTCTTCCCACAGTAAACTGAACTGTCCAGTCTCTGTCTTCCCACAGTAACCAGAACTGTCCAGTCTCAGTCTTCCCACAGTAACCTGAACTGTCCAGACTTCCCACAGTAACCTGAACTGTCCAGTCTTCCCACAGTAACATGAACTGTCCAGTCTCAGACTTCCCACAGTAACCTGAACTGTCCAGTCTCTGTCTTCCCACAGTAACCTGAACTGTCCAGTCTCAGACTTCCCACAGTAACCTGGACTGTCCAGTCTCAGACTTCCCAGAGTAACCTGAACTGTCCAGTCCCAGTCTTCCCACAGTAACCTGAACTGTCCAGTCCCAGTCTTCCCAAAGTAACCTGAACTGTCCAGTCTCAGTCTTCCCACAGTAACCCGAACTGTCCAGACTTCCCTCAGTAACCTGAACTGTCCAGTCTTCCCACAGTAACCTGAACTGTCCAGTCTCAGTCTTCCCACAGTAACCTGAACTGTCCAGTCTCAGTCTTCCCACAGTAACCTGAACTGTCCAGTCTCAGTCTTCCCACAGTAACCTGATCTGTCCAGACTTCCCACAGTAACCTGAACTGTCCAGTCTCAGTCTTCCCACAGTAACCAGAACGGTCCAGTCCCAGTCTTCCCACAGTAACCTGAACTGTCCAGACTTCCCACAGTAACCTGAACTGTCCAGTCTTCCCACAGTAACCTGAACTGTCCAGTCTCAGTCTTCCCACAGTAACCTGAACTATCCAGACTTCCCACATTAACCTGAACTGTCCAGTCTCAGTCTTCCCACAGTAACCTGAACTGTCCAGACTTCCCACAGTAACCTGAACTGTCCAGTCTTCCCACAGTAACATGAACTGTCCAGTCTCAGACTTCCCACAGTAACCTGAACTGTCCAGTCTCTGTCTTCCCACAGTAACCTGAACTGTCCAGTCTCAGACTTCCCACAGTAACCTGGACTGTCCAGTCTCAGACTTCCCAGAGTAACCTGAACTGTCCAGTCCCAGTCTTCCCACAGTAACCTGAACTGTCCAGTCCCAGTCTTCCCACAGTAACCTGAAATGTCCAGTCTCAGTCTTCCCACAGTAACCCGAACTGTCCAGACTTCCCTCAGTAACCTGAACTGTCCAGTCTTCCCACAGTAACCTGAACTGTCCAGTCTCAGTCTTCCCACAGTAACCTGAACTGTCCAGTCTCAGTCTTCCCACAGTAACCAGAACTGTCCAGTCTCAGTCTTCCCACAGTAACCTGATCTGTCCAGACTTCCCACAGTAACCTGAACTGTCCAGTCTCAGTCTTCCCACAGTAACCCGAACTGTCCAGTCTCAGTCTTCCCACAGTAACCCGAACTGTCCAGACTTCCCTCAGTAACCTGAACTGTCCAGACTTCCCACAGTTACCTGAACTGTCCAATCTCAGTCTTCCCACAGTAACCTGAAATGTCCAGTCTCAGTCTTCCCACAGTAACCCGAACTGTCCAGACTTCCCTCAGTAACCTGAACTGTCCAGTCTTCCCACAGTAACCTGAACTGTCCAGTCTCAGTCTTCCCACAGTAACCTGAACTGTCCAGTCTCAGTCTTCCCACAGTAACCTGAACTGTCCAGTCTCAGTCTTCCCACAGTAACCTGATCTGTCCAGACTTCCCACAGTAACCTGAACTGTCCAGTCTCAGTCTTCCCACAGTAACCAGAACGGTCCAGTCCCAGTCTTCCCACAGTAACCTGAACTGTCCAGACTTCCCACAGTAACCTGAACTGTCCAGTCTTCCCACAGTAACCTGAACTGTCCAGTCTCAGTCTTCCCACAGTAACCTGAACTGTCCAGTCTCAGTCTTCCCACAGTAACCCGAACTGTCCAGACTTCCCACAGTAACCTGAACTGTCCAGTCTTCCCACAGTAACCTGAACTGTCCAGTCTCAGTCTTCCCACAGTAACCTGAACTGTCCAGTCTCAGTCTTCCCACAGTAACCTGAACTGTCCAGTCTCAGTCTTCCCACAGTAACCTGAACTGTCCAGACTTCCTACAGTAACCTGAACTGTCCAGTCTCAGTCTTCCCACAGTAACCAGAACTGTCCAGTCTCAGTCTTCCCACAGTAACCTGAACTGTCCAGACTTCCCACAGTAACCTGAACTGTCCAGTCTTCCCACAGTAACATGAACTGTCCAGTCTCAGTCTTCCCACAGTAACCTGAACTGTCCAGACTCTGTCTTCCCACAATAACCTGAACTGTCCAGTCTCAGTCTTCCCACAGTAACCTGAACTGTCCTGTCTCAGTCTTCCCACAGTAACCTGAACTGTCCAGACTTCCCACAGTTACCTGAACTGTCCAATCTCAGTCTTCCCACAGTAACCTGAACTGTCCAGTCTCAGTCTTCCCACAGGAACCTGAACTGTCCAGTCTCAGTCTTCCCACAGTAACCTGAACTGTCCAGTCTCAGTCTTCCCACAGTAACCTGAACTGTCCAGACTTCCCACAGTAACCTGAACTGTCCAGTCTCAGTCTTCCCACAGTAACCAGAACTGTCCAGTCTCAGTCTTCCCACAGTAACCTGAACTGTCCAGACTTCCCACAGTAACCAGAACTGTCCAGTCTCAGTCTTCCCACAGTAACCTGAACTGTCCAGACTTCCCACAGTAACCAGAACTGTCCAGTCTCAGTCTTCCCACAGTAACCTGAACTGTCCAGACTTCCCACAGTAACCTGAACTGTCCAGTCTTCCCACAGTAACCTGAACTGTCCAGTCTCAGTCTTCCCACAGTATCCTGAACTGTCCAGACTTCCCACAGTAACCTGAACTGTCCAGTCTCTGTCTTCCCACAGTAACCTGAACTGTCCAGTCTCAGTCTTCCCACAGTAACCCGAACTGTCCAGACTTCCCACAGTAACCTGAACTGTCCAGTCTTCCCACAGTAACCTGAACTGTCCAGTCTCAGTCTTCCCACAGTAACCTGAACTGTCCAGTGTCAGTCTGCCCACAGTAACCTGAACTGTCCAGTCTCAGTCTTCCCACAGTAACCTGAACTGTCCAGTCTCAGTCTTCCCACAGTAACCTGAACTGTCCAGACTTCCCACAGTAACCAGAACTGTCCAGTCTCAGTCTTCCCACAGTAACCTGAACTGTCCAGACTTCCCACAGTAAACTGAACTGTCCAGTCTTCCCACAGTAACCTGAACTGTCCAGTCTCAGTCTTCCCACAGTAACCTGAACTATCCAGACTTCCCACAGTAACCTGAACTGTCCAGTCTCAGTCTTCCCACAGTAACCTGAACTGTCCAGTCTCAGTCTTCCCACAGTAACCCGAACTGTCCAGACTTCCCACAGTAACCTGAACTGTCCAGTCTTCCCACAGTAACCTGAACTGTCCAGACTTCCTACAGTAACCTGAACTGTCCAGTCTCAGTCTTCCCACAGTAACCAGAACTGTCCAGTCTCAGTCTTCCCACAGTAACCTGAACTGTCCAGACTTCCCACAGTAACCTGAACTGTCCAGTCTTCCCACAGTAACATGAACTGTCCAGTCTCAGTCTTCCCACAGTAACCTGAACTGTCCAGTCTCAGACTTCCCACAGTAACCTGAACTGTCCAGTCTCAGTCTTCCCACAGTAACCTGAACTGTCCAGTCTCAGTCTACCCACAGTAACCTGAACTGTCCAGACTTCCTACAGTAACCTGAACTGTCCAGTCTCAGTCTTCCCACAGTAACCAGAACTGTCCAGTCTCAGTCTTCCCACAGTAACCTGAACTGTCCAGACTTCCCACAGTAACCTGAACTGTCCAGTCTTCCCACAGTAACATGAACTGTCCAGTCTCAGTCTTCCCACAGTAACCTGAACTGTCCAGACTCTGTCTTCCCACAGTAACCTGAACTGTCCAGTCTCAGTCTTCCCACAGTAACCTGAACTGTCCAGTCTCAGTCTTCCCACAGTAACCTGAACTGTCCAGTCTCAGTCTTCCCACAGTAACCTGAACAGTCCAGTCTCAGTCTTCCCACAGTAACCTGAACTGTCCTGTCTCAGTCTTCCCACAGTAACCTGAACTGTCCAGGCTTCCCACAGTTACCTGAACTGTCCAATCTCAGTCTTCCCACAGTAACCTGAACTGTCCAGTCTCAGTCTTCCCTCAGGAACCTGAACTGTCCAGTCTCAGTCTTCCCACAGTAACCTGAACTGTCCAGTCTCAGTCTTCCCACAGTAACCTGAACTGTCCAGACTTCCCACAGTAACCTGAACTGTCCAGTCTCAGTCTTCCCACAGTAACCAGAACTGTCCAGTCTCAGTCTTCCCACAGTAACCTGAACTGTCCAGACTTCCCACAGTAACCTGAACTGTCCAGACTTCCCACAGTAACCTGAACTGTCCAGTCTCAGTCTTCCCACAGTAACCAGAACTGTCCAGTCTCAGTCTTCCCACAGTAACCTGAACTGTCCAGACTTCCCACAGTAACCTGAACTGTCCAGTCTTCCCACAGTAACCTGAACTGTCCAGACTTCCCACAGTAACCTGAACTGTCCAGTCTTCCCACAGTAACCTGAACTGTCCAGTCTCAGTCTTCCCACAGTAACCTGAACTGTCCAGTGTCAGTCTGCCCACAGTACCCTGAACTGTCCAGTCTCAGTCTTCCCACAGTAACCTGAACTGTCCAGTCTCAGTCTTCCCACAGTAACCTGAACTGTCCAGACTTCCCACAGTAACCTGAACTGTCCAGTCTCAGTCTTCCCACAGTAACCAGAACTGTCCAGTCTCAGTCTTCCCACAGTAACCTGAACTGTCCAGACTTCCCACAGTAACCTGAACTGTCCAGTCTTCCCACAGTAACATGATCTGTCCAGTCTCAGTCTTCCCACAGTAACCTGAACTGTCCGGACTCTGTCTTCCCACAGTAACCTGAACTGTCCAGTCTCAGACTTCCCACAGTAACCTGGAATGTCCAGTGTCAGACTTCCCAGAGTAACCTGAACTGTCCAGACTTCCCACAGTAACCTGAACTGTCCAGTCCCAGTCTTCCCACAGTAACCTGAACTGTCCAGTCTCAGTCTTCCCACAGTAACCCGAACGGTCCAGACTTCCCACAGTATCCTGAAATGTCCAGTCTTCCCACAGTAACCTGAACTGTCCAGTCTCAGTCTTCCCACAGTAACCTGAACTGTCCAGACTTCCCACAGTAACCAGAACTGTCCAGTCTTCCCACAGTAACATAAACTGTCCAGTCTCAGTCTTCCCACAGTAACCTGAACTGTCCAGACTCTGTCTTCCCACAGTAACCTGAACTGTCCAGTCTCAGTCTTCCCACAGTAACCTGAACTGTCCAGACTTCCCACAGTAACCTGAACTGTCCAGACTTCCCACAGTAACCTGAACTGTCCAGTCTCAGTCTTCCCACAGTAACCTGAACTGTCCAGACTTCCCACAGTAACCTGAACTGTCCAGTCTCAGTCTACCCACAGTAACCTGAACTGTCCAGTCTCAGTCTTCCCACAGTAACCCGAACTGTCCAGAGTTCCCACAGTAACCTGAACTGTCCAGTCTCAGTCTACCCACAGTAACCTGAACTGTCCAGTCTCAGTCTTCCCACAGTAACCCGAACTGTCCAGAGTTCCCACAGTAACCTGAACTGTCCAGTCTTCCCACAGTAACCTGAACTGTCCAGTCACAGTCTTCCCACAGTAACCTGAACTGTCCAGTCTTCCCACAGTAACCTGAACTGTCCAGTCTCAGTCTTCCCACAGTAACCTGAACTGTCCAGTCTCAGACTTCCCACAGTAACCTGAACTGTCCAGTCTCAGTCTTCCCACAGTAACCTGAACTGTCCAGACTTCCCACAGTATCCTGAACTGTCCAGTCTTCCCACAGTAACATGAACTGTCCAGTCTCAGTCTTCCCACAGTAACCTGAACTGTCCAGTCTTTGTCTTCCCACAGTAACCTGAACTGTCCAGTCTCAGACTTCCCACAGTAACCTGGACTGTCCAGTCTCAGACTTCCCAGAGTAACCTGAACTGTCCAGTCCCAGTCTTCCCACAGTAACCTGAACTGTCCAGTCCCAGTCTTCCCACAGTAACCTGAACTGTCCAGTCTCAGTCTTCCCACAGTAACCTGAACTGTCCAGTCTCAGTCTTCCCACAGTAACCTGATCTGTCCAGACTTCCCACAGTAACCTGAACTGTCCAGTCTCAGTCTTCCCACAGTAACCAGAACTGTCCAGTCCCAGTCTTCCCACAGTAACCTGAACTGTCCAGACTTCCCACAGTAACCTGAACTGTCCAGTCTTCCCACAGTAACCTGAACTGTCCAGTCTTCCCACAGTAACCTGAACTATCCAGACTTCCCACAGTAACCTGAACTGTCCAGTCTCAGTCTTCCCACAGTAACCTGAACTGTCCAGACTTCCCACAGTAACCTGAACTGTCCAGTCTCTGTCTTCCCACAGTAACCAGAACTGTCCAGTCTCAGTCTTCCCACAGTAACCTGAACTGTCCAGACTTCCCACAGTAACCTGAACTGTCCAGTCTTCCCACAGTAACATGAACTGTCCAGTCTCAGTCTTCCCACAGTAACCTGAACTGTCCAGTCTCAGTCTTCCCACAGTAACCTGAACTGTCCAGTCTCAGTCTTCCCACAGTAACCTGAACTGTCCAGACTTCCCACAGTAACCTGAACTGTCCAGTCTCAGTCTTCCCACAGTAACCAGAACTGTCCAGTCTCAGTCTTCCCACAGTAACCTGAACTGTCCAGACTTCCCACAGTAACCTGAACTGTCCAGTCTTCCCACAGTAACCTGAACTGTCCAGTCTCAGTCTTCCCACAGTAACCTGAACTGTCCAGTGTCAGTCTTCCCACAGTAACCTGAACTGTCCAGTCTCAGTCTTCCCACAGTAACCTGAACTGTCCAGTCTCAGTCTTCCCACAGTAACCTGAACTGTCCAGACTTCCAACAGTAACCTGAACTGTCCAGTCTCAGTCTTCCCACAGTAACCAGAACTGTCCAGTCTCAGTCTTCCCACAGTAACCTGAACTGTCCAGACTTCCCACAGTAACCTGAACTGTCCAGTCTTCCCACAGTAACATGATCTGTCCAGTCTCAGTCTTCCCACAGTAACCTGAACTGTCCGGACTCTGTCTTCCCACAGTAACCTGAACTGTCCAGTCTCAGACTTCCCACAGTAACCTGGAATGTCCAGTGTCAGACTTCCCAGAGTAACCTGAACTGTCCAGACTTCCTACAGTAACCTGAACTGTCCAGTCCCAGTCTTCCCACAGTAACCTGAACTGTCCAGTCTCAGTCTTCCCACAGTAACCCGAACGGTCCAGACTTCCCACAGTATCCTGAAATATCCAGTCTTCCCACAGTAACCTGAACTGTCCAGTCTCAGTCTTCCCACAGTAACCTGAACTGTCCAGACTTCCCACAGTAACCAGAACTGTCCAGTCTTCCCACTGTAACATGAACTGTCCAGTCTCAGTCTTCCCACAGTAACCTGAACTGTCCAGACTCTGTCTTCCCACAGTAACCTGAACTGCCCAGTCTCAGTCTTCCCACAGTAACCTGAACTGTCCAGACTTCCCACAGTAACCTGAACTGTCCAGACTTCCCACAGTAACCTGAACTGTCCAGTCTCAGTCTTCCCACAGTAACCTGAACTGTCCAGTCTCAGTCTTCCCACAGTAACCCGAACTGTCCAGAGTTCCCACAGTAACCTGAACTGTCCAGTCTTCCCACAGTAACCTGAACTGTCCAGTCTCAGTCTTCCCACAGTAACCTGAACTGTCCAGTCTCAGTCTTCCCACAGTAACCTGAACTGTCCAGACTTCCCACAGTAACCTGAACTGTCCAGACTTCCCACAGTAACCTGAACTGTCCAGTCTTCCCACAGTAACATGAACTGTCCAGTCTCAGTCTTCCCACAGTAACCTGAACTGTCCAGTCTCAGTCTTCCCACAGTAACCTGAACTGTCCAGTCTCAGTCTTCCCACAGTAACCTGAACTGTCCAGACTTCCCACAGTAACCTGAACTGTCCAGTCTCAGTCTTCCCACAGTAACCAGAACTGTCCAGACTTCCCACAGTAACCTGAACTGTCCAGTCTTCCCACAGTAACATGAACTGTCCAGTCTCAGTCTTCCCACAGTAACCTGAACTGTCCAGACTCTGTCTTCCCACAGTAACCTGAACTGTCCAGTCTCAGTCTTCCCACAGTAACCTGAACTGTCCAGTCTCAGTCTTCCCACAGTAACCTGAACTGTCCAGTCTCAGTCTTCCCACAGTAACCTGAACTGTCCAGACTTCCAACAGTAACCTGAACTGTCCAGTCTCAGTCTTCCCACAGTAACCAGAACTGTCCAGTCTCAGTCTTCCCACAGTAACCTGAACTGTCCAGACTTCCCACAGTAACCTGAACTGTCCAGTCTTCCCACAGTAACATGATCTGTCCAGTCTCAGTCTTCCCACAGTAACCTGAACTGTCCGGACTCTGTCTTCCCACAGTAACCTGAACTGTCCAGTCTCAGACTTCCCACAGTAACCCGGAATGTCCAGTGTCAGACTTCCCAGAGTAACCTGAACTGTCCAGACTTCCTACAGTAACCTGAACTGTCCAGTCCCAGTCTTCCCACAGTAACCTGAACTGTCCAGTCTCAGTCTTCCCACAGTAACCCGAACGGTCCAGACTTCCCACAGTATCCTGAAATGTCCAGTCTTCCCACAGTAACCTGAACTGTCCAGTCTCAGTCTTCCCACAGTAACCTGAACTGTCCAGACTTCCCACAGTAACCAGAACTGTCCAGTCTTCCCACTGTAACATGAACTGTCCAGTCTCAGTCTTCCCACAGTAACCTGAACTGTCCAGACTCTGTCTTCCCACAGTAACCTGAACTGCCCAGTCTCAGTCTTCCCACAGTAACCTGAACTGTCCAGTCTCAGTCTTCCCACAGTAACCTGAACTGTCCAGTCTCAGTCTTCCCACAGTAACCAGAACTGTCCAGTCTCAGTCTTCCCACAGTAACCTGAACTGTCCAGACTTCCCTCAGTAATCTGAACTGTCCAGTCTCAGTCTTCCCACAGTAACCCGAACTGTCCAGTCTCAGTCTTCCCACAGTAACCCGAACTGTCCAGTCTCAGTCTTCCCACAGTAACCTGAACTGTCCAGTCTTCCCACAGTAACCTGAACTGTCCAGTCTCAGTCTTCCCACAGTAACCTGAACTGTCCAGACTTCCCTCAGTAACCTGAACTGTCCAGTCTCAGTCTTCCCACAGTAACCCGAACTGTCCAGAGTTCCCACAGTAACCTGAACTGTCCAGTCTTCCCACAGTAACCTGAACTGTCCAGTCTCAGTCTTCCCACAGTAACCTGAACTGTCCAGTCACAGTCTTCCCACAGTAACCTGAACTGTCCAGTCTCAGTCTTCCCACAGTAACCTGAACTGTCCAGTCACAGTCTTCCCACAGTAACCTGAACTGTCCAGTCTCAGTCTTCCCACAGTAACCTGAACTGTCCAGACTTCCCACAGTAACCTGAACTGTCCAGACTTCCCACAGTAACCTGAACTGTCCAGTCTCAGTCTTCCCACAGTAACCTGAACTGTCCAGTCTCAGTCTTCCCACAGTAACCTGAACTGTCCAGACTTCCCACAGTAACCTGAACTGTCCAGTCACAGTCTTCCCACAGTAACCTGAACTGTCCAGTCTCAGTCTTCCCACAGTAACCTGAACTGTCCAGTCTCAGTCTTCCCACAGTAACCTGAACTGTCCAGACTTCCAACAGTAACCTGAACTGTCCAGTCTCAGTCTTCCCACAGTAACCAGAACTGTCCAGTCTCAGTCTTCCCACAGTAACCTGAACTGTCCAGTCTTCCCACAGTAACATGATCTGTCCAGTCTCAGTCTTCCCACAGTAACCTGAACTGTCCGGACTCTGTCTTCCCACAGTAACCTGAACTGTCCAGTCTCAGACTTCCCACAGTAACCTGGAATGTCCAGTGTCAGACTTCCCAGAGTAACCTGAACTGTCCAGACTTCCTACAGTAACCTGAACTGTCCAGTCCCAGTCTTCCCACAGTAACCTGAACTGTCCAGTCTCAGTCTTCCCACAGTAACCCGAACGGTCCAGACTTCCCACAGTATCCTGAAATGTCCAGTCTTCCCACAGTAACCTGAACTGTCCAGTCTCAGTCTTCCCACAGTAACCTGAACTGTCCAGACTTCCCACAGTAACCAGAACTGTCCAGTCTTCCCACTGTAACATGAACTGTCCAGTCTCAGTCTTCCCACAGTAACCTGAACTGTCCAGACTCTGTCTTCCCACAGTAACCTGAACTGCCCAGTCTCAGTCTTCCCACAGTAACCTGAACTGTCCAGTCTCAGTCTTCCCACAGTAACCTGAACTGTCCAGTCTCAGTCTTCCCACAGTAACCAGAACTGTCCAGTCTCAGTCTTCCCACAGTAACCTGAACTGTCCAGACTTCCCTCAGTAATCTGAACTGTCCAGTCTCAGTCTTCCCACAGTAACCCGAACTGTCCAGAGTTCCCACAGTAACCTGAACTGTCCAGTCTTCCCACAGTAACCTGAACTGTCCAGTCTCAGTCTTCCCACAGTAACCTGAACTGTCCAGACTTCCCTCAGTAACCTGAACTGTCCAGTCTCAGTCTTCCCACAGTAACCTGAACTGTCCTGTCTCAGTATTCCCACAGTAACCCGAACTGTCCAGAGTTCCCACAGTAACCTGAACTGTCCAGTCTTCCCACAGTAACCTGAACTGTCCAGTCTCAGTCTTCCCACAGTAACCTGAACTGTCCAGTCACAGTCTTCCCACAGTAACCTGAACTGTCCAGTCTCAGTCTTCCCACAGTAACCTGAACTGTCCAGTCACAGTCTTCCCACAGTAACCTGAACTGTCCAGTCTCAGTCTTCCCACAGTAACCTGAACTGTCCAGACTTCCCACAGTAACCTGAACTGTCCAGACTTCCCACAGTAACCTGAACTGTCCAGTCTCAGTCTTCCCACAGTAACCTGAACTGTCCAGTCTCAGTCTTCCCACAGTAACCTGAACTGTCCAGACTTCCCACAGTAACCTGAACTGTCCAGTCACAGTCTTCCCACAGTAACCTGAACTGTCCAGTCTCAGTCTTCCCACAGTAACCTGAACTGTCCACACTTCCCACAGTAACCTGAACTGTCCAGACTTCCCACAGTAACCTGAACTGTCCAGTCTCAGTCTTCCCACAGTAACCTGAACTGTCCAGTCTCAGTCTTCCCACAGTAACCTGAACTGTCCAGTCTCAGTCTTCCCACAGTAACCTGAACTGTCCAGACTTCCCACAGTAACCTGAACTGTCCAGTCTCAGTCTTCCCACAGTAACCTGAACTGTCCAGACTTCCCACAGTAACCTGAACTGTCCAGTCTTCCCACAGTAACATGAACTGTCCAGTCTCAGTCTTCCCACAGTAACCTGAACTGTCCAGTCTCAGTCTTCCCACAGTAACCTGAACTGTCCAGTCTCAGTCTTCCCACAGTAACCTGAACTGTCCAGACTTCCCACAGTAACCTGAACTGTCCAGTCTCAGTCTTCCCACAGTAACCAGAACTGTCCAGACTTCCCACAGTAACCTGAACTGTCCAGTCTTCCCACAGTAACCTGAACTGTCCAGTCTCAGTCTTCCCACAGTAACCTGAACTGTCCAGTCTCAGTCTTCCCACAGTAACCTGAACTGTCCAGTCTCAGTCTTCCCACAGTAACCTGAACTGTCCAGTCTCAGTCTTCCCACAGTAACCTGAACTGTCCTGTCTCAGTCTTCCCACAGTTACCTGAACTGTCCAGACTACCCACAGTTACCTGAACTGTCCAATCTCAGTCTTCCCACAGTAACCTGAACTGTCCAGTCTCAGTCTTCCCACAGTAACCTGAACTGTCCAGTCTCAGTCTTCCCACAGTTACCTGAACTATCCAGTCTCAGTCTTCCCACAGTAACCTGAACTGTCCAGTCTCAGTCTTCCCACAGTTACCTGAACTATCCAGTCTCAGTCTTCCCACAGTAACCTGAACTGTCCAGTCTCAGTCTTCCCACAGGAACCTGAACTGTCCAGTCTCAGTCTTCCCACAGTAACCTGAACTGTCCAGTCTCAGTCTTCCCACAGTTACCTGAACTATCCAGTCTCAGTCTTCCCACAGTAACCTGAACTGTCCAGTCTTCCCACAGTAACCTGAACTGTCCAGTCTCAGTCTTCCCACAGGAACCTGAACTATCCAGTCTCAGTCTTCCCACAGGAACCTGAACTATCCAATCTCAGTCTTCCCACAGTAACCTGATCTATCCAGTATTCCCACAGTAACCTGATCTATCCAGTATTCCCACAGTAACCTGAACTGTCCAGTCTCTGTCTTCCCACAGTAACCTGAACTGTCCAGTCTCAGTCTTCCCACAGTAACCTGAACTGTCCAGTCTCAGTCTTACGACAGTAACCTGAACTATCCAGTCTCAGTCTTCCCACAGTAACCTGAACTGTCCAGTCTCGGTCTTCCCATAGTAACCTGAACTGTCCAGTCTCAGTCTTCCCACAGTAACCTGAACTGTCCAGTCTCAGTCTTCCCACAGTAACCTGAAGTGTCCAGTCTCAGTCTTCCCACAGTAACCTGAAATGTCCTGTCTCAGTCTTCCCGCAGTAACCTGAACAGTCCAGTCTTCCCACAGTAACCTGAACTGTCCAGTCTCAGTCTTCGCGCAGTAACCTGAACTGTCCAGACTTCCCACAGTATCCTGAACTGTCCAGTCTTCCCACAGTAACCTGAACTGTCCAGTCTCAGTCTTCCCACAGTAACCCGAACTGTCCAGAGTTCCCACAGTAACCTGAACTGTCCAGTCTTCCCACAGTAACCTGAACTATCCAGACTTCCCACAGTAACCTGAACTGTCCAGTCTCAGTCTTCCCACAGTAACCTGAACTGTCCAGACTTCCCACAGTAACCTGAACTGTCCAGACTTCCCACAGTAACCTGAACTGTCCAGTCTCAGTCTTCCCACAGTAACCTGAACTGTCCAGTCTCAGTCTTCCCACAGTAACCCGAACTGTCCAGAGTTCCCACAGTAACCTGAACTGTCCAGTCTTCCCACAGTAACCTGAACTGTCCAGTCTCAGTCTTCCCACAGTAACCTGAACTGTCCAGTCTCAGTCTTCCCACAGTAACCTGAACTGTCCAGACTTCCCACAGTAACCTGAACTGTCCAGTCTCAGTCTTCCCACAGTAACCTGAACTGTCCAGACTTCCCACAGTAACCTGAACTGTCCAGTCTTCCCACAGTAACATGAACTGTCCAGTCTCAGTCTTCCCACAGTAACCTGAACTGTCCAGTCTCAGTCTTCCCACAGTAACCTGAACTGTCCAGTCTCAGTCTTCCCACAGTAACCTGAACTGTCCAGACTTCCCACAGTAACCTGAACTGTCCAGTCTCAGTCTTCCCACAGTAACCAGAACTGTCCAGACTTCCCACAGTAACCTGAACTGTCCAGTCTTCCCACAGTAACATGAACTGTCCAGTCTCAGTCTTCCCACAGTAACCTGAACTGTCCAGACTCTGTCTTCCCACAGTAACCTGAACTGTCCAGTCTCAGTCTTCCCACAGTAACCTGAACTGTCCAGTCTCAGTCTTCCCACAGTAACCTGAACTGTCCAGTCTCAGTCTTCCCACAGTAACCTGAACTGTCCAGACTTCCAACAGTAACCTGAACTGTCCAGTCTCAGTCTTCCCACAGTAACCAGAACTGTCCAGTCTCAGTCTTCCCACAGTAACCTGAACTGTCCAGACTTCCCACAGTAACCTGAACTGTCCAGTCTTCCCACAGTAACATGATCTGTCCAGTCTCAGTCTTCCCACAGTAACCTGAACTGTCCGGACTCTGTCTTCCCACAGTAACCTGAACTGTCCAGTCTCAGACTTCCCACAGTAACCTGGAATGTCCAGTGTCAGACTTCCCACAGTAACCTGAACTGTCCAGACTTCCTACAGTAACCTGAACTGTCCAGTCCCAGTCTTCCCACAGTAACCTGAACTGTCCAGTCTCAGTCTTCCCACAGTAACCCGAACGGTCCAGACTTCCCACAGTAACCAGAACTGTCCAGTCTCAGTCTTCCCACAGTAATCTGAACTGTCCAGACTTCCCACAGTAACCAGAACTGTCCAGTCTTCCCACTGTAACATGAACTGTCCAGTCTCAGTCTTCCCACAGTAACCTGAACTGTCCAGACTCTGTCTTCCCACAGTAACCTGAACTGCCCAGTCTCAGTCTTCCCACAGTAACCTGAACTGTCCAGACTTCCCACAGTAACCTGAACTGTCCAGTCTCAGTCTTCCCACAGTAACCTGAACTGTCCAGTCTCAGTCTTCCCACAGTAACCCGAACTGTCCAGAGTTCCCACAGTAACCTGAACTGTCCAGTCTCAGTCTTCCCACAGTAACCTGAACTGTCCAGTCACAGTCTTCCCACAGTAACCTGAACTGTCCAGTCTCAGTCTTCCCACAGTAACCTGAACTGTCCAGACTTCCCACAGTAACCTGAACTGTCCAGTCTCAGGCTTCCCACAGTAACCTGAACTGTCCAGTCTCAGTCTTCCCACAGTAACCTGAACTGTCCAGACTTCCCACAGTAACCTGAACTGTCCAGTCTCAGTCTTCCCACAGTAACCTGAACTGTCCAGACTTCCCACAGTAACCTGAACTGTCCAGTCTCTGTCTTCCCACAGTAACCAGAACTGTCCAGTCTCAGTCTTCCCACAGTAACCTGAACTGTCCAGACTTCCCACAGTAACCTGAACTGTCCAGTCTTCCCACAGTAACATGAACTGTCCAGTCTCAGTCTTCCCACAGTAACCTGAACTGTCCAGTCTCAGTCTTCCCACAGTAACCTGAACTGTCCAGTCTCAGTCTTCCCACAGTAACCTGAACTGTCCAGACTTCCCACAGTAACCTGAACTGTCCAGTCTCAGTCTTCCCACAGTAACCAGAACTGTCCAGACTTCCCACAGTAACCTGAACTGTCCAGTCTTCCCACAGTAACATGAACTGTCCAGTCTCAGTCTTCCCACAGTAACCTGAACTGTCCAGACTCTGTCTTCCCACAGTAACCTGAACTGTCCAGTCTCAGTCTTCCCACAGTAACCTGAACTGTCCAGTCTCAGTCTTCCCACAGTAACCTGAACTGTCCAGTCTCAGTCTTCCCACAGTAACCTGAACTGTCCTGTCTCAGTCTTCCCACAGTAACCTGAACTGTCCAGACTTCCCACAGTTACCTGAACTGTCCAATCTCAGTCTTCCCACAGTAACCTGAACTGTCCAGTCTCAGTCTTCCCACAGTAACCTGAACTGTCCAGTCTCAGTCTTCCCACAGTTACCTGAACTATCCAGTCTCAGTCTTCCCACAGTAACCTGAACTGTCCAGTCTCAGTCTTCCCACAGTTACCTGAACTATCCAGTCTCAGTCTTCCCACAGTAACCTGAACTGTCCAGTCTCAGTCTTCCCACAGGAACCTGAACTGTCCAGTCTCAGTCTTCCCACAGTAACCTGAACTGTCCAGTCTCAGTCTTCCCACAGTTACCTGAACTATCCAGTCTCAGTCTTCCCACAGTAACCTGAACTGTCCAGTCTTCCCACAGGAACCTGAACTATCCAGTCTCAGTCTTCCCACAGGAACCTGAACTATCCAATCTCAGTCTTCCCACAGTAACCTGATCTATCCAGTATTCCCACAGTAACCTGATCTATCCAGTATTCCCACAGTAACCTGAACTGTCCAGTCTCTGTCTTCCCACAGTAACCTGAACTGTCCAGTCTCAGTATTCCCACAGTAACCTGAACTGTCCAGTCTCAGTCTTACGACAGTAACCTGAACTATCCAGTCTCAGTCTTCCCACAGTAACCTGAACTGTCCAGTCTCGGTCTTCCCACAGTAACCTGAACTGTCCAGTCTCAGTCTTCCCACAGTAACCTGAAGTGTCCAGTCTCAGTCTTCCCACAGTAACCTGAAATGTCCTGTCTCAGTCTTCCCGCAGTAACCTGAACAGTCCAGTCTTCCCACAGTAACCTGAAATGTCCAGTCTCAGTCTTCGCGCAGTAACCTGAACTGTCCAGACTTCCCACAGTATCCTGAACTGTCCAGTCTTCCCACAGTAACCTGAACTGACCAGTCTCAGTCTTCCCACAGTAACCCGAACTGTCCAGAGTTCCCACAGTAACCTGAACTGTCCAGTCTTCCCACAGTAACCTGAACTATCCAGACTTCCCACAGTAACCTGAACTGTCCAGTCTCAGTCTTCCCACAGTAACCTGAACTGTCCAGACTTCCCACAGTAACCTGAACTGTCCAGTCTCTGTCTTCCCACAGTAACCAGAACTGTCCAGTCTCAGTCTTCCCACAGTAACCTGAACTGTCCAGACTTCCCACAGTAACCTGAACTGTCCAGTCTTCCCACAGTAACATGAACTGTCCAGTCTCAGTCTTCCCACAGTAACCTGAACTGTCCAGTCTCAGTCTTCCCACAGTAACCTGAACTGTCCAGACTTCCCACAGTAACCTGAACTGTCCAGTCTCAGTCTTCCCACAGTAACCAGAACTGTCCAGTCTCAGTCTTCCCACAGTAACCTGAACTGTCCAGACTTCCCACAGTAACCTGAACTGTCCAGTCTCAGTCTTCCCACAGTAACCTGAACTGTCCAGTCTCAGTCTTCCCACAGTAACCTGAACTGTCCAGTCTCAGTCTTCCCACAGTAACCTGAACTGTCCAGTGTCAGTCTTCCCACAGTAACCTGAACTGTCCAGTCTCAGTCTTCCCACAGTAACCTGAACTGTCCAGTCTCAGTCTTCCCACAGTAACCTGAACTGTCCAGACTTCCAACAGTAACCTGAACTGTCCCGTCTCAGTCTTCCCACAGTAACCAGAACTGTCCAGTCTCAGTCTTCCCACAGTAACCAGAACTGTCCAGTCTCAGTCTTCCCACAGTAACCTGAACTGTCCAGACTTCCCACAGTAACCTGAACTGTCCAGTCTTCCCACAGTAACATGATCTGTCCAGTCTCAGTCTTCCCACAGTAACCTGAACTGTCCGGACTCTGTCTTCCCACAGTAACCTGAACTGTCCAGTCTCAGACTTCCCACAGTAACCTGGAATGTCCAGTGTCAGTCTTCCCAGAGTAACCTGAACTGTCCAGACTTCCTACAGTAACCTGAACTGTCCAGTCCCAGTCTTCCCACAGTAACCTGAACTGTCCAGTCTCAGTCTTCCCACAGTAACCCGAACGGTCCAGACTTCCCACAGTATCCTGAAATGTCCAGTCTTCCCACAGTAACCTGAACTGTCCAGTCTCAGTCTTCCCACAGTAACCTGAACTGTCCAGACTTCCCACAGTAACCAGAACTGTCCAGTCTTCCCACGGTAACATGAACTGTCCAGTCTCAGTCTTCCCACAGTAACCTGAACTGTCCAGACTCTGTCTTCCCACAGTAACCTGAACTGCCCAGTCTCAGTCTTCCCACAGTAACCTGAACTGTCCAGACTTCCCACAGTAACCTGAACTGTCCAGACTTCCCACAGTAACCTGAACTGTCCAGTCTCAGTCTTCCCACAGTAACCTGAACTGTCCAGTCTTTGTCTTCCCACAGTAACCTGAACTGTCCAGTCTCAGACTTCCCACAGTAACCTGGACTGTCCAGTCTCAGACTTCCCAGAGTAACCTGAACTGTCCAGTCCCAGTCTTCCCACAGTAACCTGAACTGTCCAGTCTCAGTCTTCCCACAGTAACCCGAACTGTCCAGACTTCCCTCAGTAACCTGAACTGTCCAGTCTTCCCACAGTAACCTGAACTGTCCAGTCTCAGTCTTCCCACAGTAACCTGAACTGTCCAGTCTCAGTCTTCCCACAGTAACCTGAACTGTCCAGTCTCAGTCTTCCCACAGTAACCTGATCTGTCCAGACTTCCCACAGTAACCTGAACTGTCCAGTCTCAGTCTTCCCACAGTAACCAGAACTGTCCAGTCCCAGTCTTCCCACAGTAACCTGAACTGTCCAGACTTCCCACAGTAACCTGAACTGTCCAGTCTTCCCACAGTAACCAGAACTGTCCAGTCTCAGTCTTCCCACAGTAACCTGAACTATTCAGACTTCCCACAGTAACCTGAACTGTCCAGTCTCAGTCTTCCCACAGTAACCTGAACTGTCCAGACTTCCCACAGTAACCTGAACTGTCCAGTCTCTGTCTTCCCACAGTAACCAGAACTGTCCAGTCTCAGTCTTCCCACAGTAACCTGAACTGTCCAGACTTCCCACAGTAACCTGAACTGTCCAGTCTTCCCACAGTAACATGAACTGTCCAGTCTCAGTCTTCCCACAGTAACCTGAACTGTCCAGTCTCAGTCTTCCCACAGTAACCTGAACTGTCCAGACTTCCCACAGTAACCTGAACTGTCCAGTCTCAGTCTTCCCACAGTAACCAGAACTGTCCAGTCTCAGTCTTCCCACAGTAACCTGAACTGTCCAGACTTCCCACAGTAACCTGAACTGTCCAGTCTCAGTCTTCCCACAGTAACCTGAACTGTCCAGTCTCAGTCTTCCCACAGTAACCTGAACTGTCCAGTCTCAGTCTTCCCACAGTAACCTGAACTGTCCAGTGTCAGTCTTCCCACAGTAACCTGAACTGTCCAGTCTCAGTCTTCCCACAGTAACCTGAACTGTCCAGTCTCAGTCTTCCCACAGTAACCTGAACTGTCCAGACTTCCAACAGTAACCTGAACTGTCCCGTCTCAGTCTTCCCACAGTAACCAGAACTGTCCAGTCTCAGTCTTCCCACAGTAACCAGAACTGTCCAGTCTCAGTCTTCCCACAGTAACCTGAACTGTCCAGACTTCCCACAGTAACCTGAACTGTCCAGTCTTCCCACAGTAACATGATCTGTCCAGTCTCAGTCTTCCCACAGTAACCTGAACTGTCCGGACTCTGTCTTCCCACAGTAACCTGAACTGTCCAGTCTCAGACTTCCCACAGTAACCTGGAATGTCCAGTGTCAGTCTTCCCAGAGTAACCTGAACTGTCCAGACTTCCTACAGTA
The DNA here is from genome assembly GCF_048418815.1 of Hemitrygon akajei. NCBI lineage: Eukaryota > Metazoa > Chordata > Chondrichthyes > Myliobatiformes > Dasyatidae > Hemitrygon > Hemitrygon akajei. Next base: position 48,292,173 of record NC_133137.1, read on the forward strand.
ACCTGAACTGTCCAGTCCCAGTCTTCCCACAGTAACCTGAACTGTCCAGTCTCAGTCTTCCCACAGTAACCCGAACGGTCCAGACTTCCCACAGTATCCTGAAATGTCCAGTCTTCCCACAGTAACCTGAACTGTCCAGTCTCAGTCTTCCCACAGTAACCTGAACTGTCCAGACTTCCCACAGTAACCAGAACTGTCCAGTCTTCCCACGGTAACATGAACTGTCCAGTCTCAGTCTTCCCACAGTAACCTGAACTGTCCAGACTCTGTCTTCCCACAGTAACCTGAACTGCCCAGTCTCAGTCTTCCCACAGTAACCTGAACTGTCCAGACTTCCCACAGTAACCTGAACTGTCCAGACTTCCCACAGTAACCTGAACTGTCCAGTCTCAGTCTTCCCACAGTAACCTGAACTGTCCAGTCTTTGTCTTCCCACAGTAACCTGAACTGTCCAGTCTCAGACTTCCCACAGTAACCTGGACTGTCCAGTCTCAGACTTCCCAGAGTAACCTGAACTGTCCAGTCCCAGTCTTCCCACAGTAACCTGAACTGTCCAGTCTCAGTCTTCCCACAGTAACCCGAACTGTCCAGACTTCCCTCAGTAACCTGAACTGTCCAGTCTTCCCACAGTAACCTGAACTGTCCAGTCTCAGTCTTCCCACAGTAACCTGAACTGTCCAGTCTCAGTCTTCCCACAGTAACCTGAACTGTCCAGTCTCAGTCTTCCCACAGTAACCTGATCTGTCCAGACTTCCCACAGTAACCTGAACTGTCCAGTCTCAGTCTTCCCACAGTAACCAGAACTGTCCAGTCCCAGTCTTCCCACAGTAACCTGAACTGTCCAGACTTCCCACAGTAACCTGAACTGTCCAGTCTTCCCACAGTAACCAGAACTGTCCAGTCTCAGTCTTCCCACAGTAACCTGAACTATTCAGACTTCCCACAGTAACCTGAACTGTCCAGTCTCAGTCTTCCCACAGTAACCTGAACTGTCCAGACTTCCCACAGTAACCTGAACTGTCCAGTCTCTGTCTTCCCACAGTAACCAGAACTGTCCAGTCTCAGTCTTCCCACAGTAACCTGAACTGTCCAGACTTCCCACAGTAACCTGAACTGTCCAGTCTTCCCACAGTAACATGAACTGTCCAGTCTCAGTCTTCCCACAGTAACCTGAACTGTCCAGTCTCAGTCTTCCCACAGTAACCTGAACTGTCCAGTCTCAGTCTTCCCACAGTAACCTGAACTGTCCAGACTTCCCACAGTAACCTGAACTGTCCAGTCTCAGTCTTCCCACAGTAACCAGAACTGTCCAGTCTCAGTCTTCCCACAGTAACCTGAACTGTCCAGACTTCCCACAGTAACCTGAACTGTCCAGTCTTCCCACAGTAACATGAACTGTCCAGTCTCAGTCTTCCCACAGTAACCTGAACTGTCCAGACTCTGTCTTCCCACAGTAACCTGAACTGTCCAGTCTCAGTCTTCCCACAGTAACCTGAACTGTCCAGTCTCAGTCTTCCCACAGTAACCTGAACTGTCCAGTCTCAGTCTTCCCACAGTAACCTGAACTGTCCTGTCTCAGTCTTCCCACAGTAACCTGAACTGTCCAGACTTCCCACAGTTACCTGAACTGTCCAATCTCAGTCTTCCCACAGTAACCTGAACTGTCCAGTCTCAGTCTTCCCACAGGAACCTGAACTGTCCAGTCTCAGTCTTCCCACAGTAACCTGAACTGTCCAGTCTCAGTCTTCCCACAGTTTCCTGAACTATCCAGTCTCAGTCTTCCCACAGTAACCTGAACTGTCCAGTCTTCCCACAGTAACCTGAACTGTCCAGTCTCAGTCTTCCCACATGAAGCTGAACTATCCAGTCTCAGTCTTCCCACAGGAACCTGAACTATCCAATCTCAGTCTTCCCACAGTAACCTGATCTATCCAGTATTCCCACAGTAACCTGAACTGTCCAGTCTCTGTCTTCCCACAGTAACCTGAACTGTCCAGTCTCAGTCTTCCCACAGTAACCTGAACTGTCCAGTCTCAGTCTTACCACAGTAACCTGAACTATCCAGTCTCAGTCTTCCCACAGTAACCTGAACTGTCCAGTCTCGGTCTTCCCATAGTAACCTGAACTGTCCAGTCTCAGTCTTCCCACAGTAACCTGAACTGTCCAGTCTCAGTCTTCCCACAGTAACCTGAAGTGTCCAGTCTCAGTCTTCCCACAGTAACCTGAAATGTCCTGTCTCAGTCTTCCCGCAGTAACCTGAACAGTCCAGTCTTCCCACAGTAACCTGAACTGTCCAGTCTCAGTCTTCGCGCAGTAACCTGAACTGTCCAGACTTCCCACAGTATCCTGAACTGTCCAGTCTTCCCACAGTAACCTGAACTGTCCAGTCTCAGTCTTCCCACAGTAACCCGAACTGTCCAGAGTTCCCACAGTAACCTGAACTGTCCAGTCTTCCCACAGTAACCTGAACTATCCAGACTTCCCACAGTAACCTGAACTGTCCAGTCTCAGTCTTCCCACAGTAACCTGAACTGTCCAGTCCCAGTCTTCCCACAGTAACCTGAACTGTCCAGTCTCAGTCTTCCCACAGTAACCTGAACTGTCCAGACTTCCCTCAGTAACCTGAACTGTCCAGTCTTCCCACAGTAACCTGAACTGTCCAGTCTCAGTCTTCCCACAGTAACCTGAACTGTCCAGTCTCAGTCTTCCCACAGTAACCTGAACTGTCCAGTCTCAGTCTTCCCACAGTAACCTGATCTGTCCAGACTTCCCACAGTAACCTGAACTGTCCAGTCTCAGTCTTCCCACAGTAACCAGAACTGTCCAGTCCCAGTCTTCCCACAGTAACCTGAACTGTCCAGACTTCCCACAGTAACCTGAACTGTCCAGTCTTCCCACAGTAACCTGAACTGTCCAGTCTCAGTCTTCCCACAGTAACCTGAACTATTCAGACTTCCCACAGTAACCTGAACTGTCCAGTCTCAGTCTTCCCACAGTAACCTGAACTGTCCAGACTTCCCACAGTAACCTGAACTGTCCAGTCTCTGTCTTCCCACAGTAACCAGAACTGTCCAGTCTCAGTCTTCCCACAGTAACCTGAACTGTCCAGACTTCCCACAGTAACCTGAACTGTCCAGTCTTCCCACAGTAACATGAACTGTCCAGTCTCAGTCTTCCCACAGTAACCTGAACTGTCCAGTCTCAGTCTTCCCACAGTAACCTGAACTGTCCAGTCTCAGTCTTCCCACAGTAACCTGAACTGTCCAGTCTCAGTCTTCCCACAGTAACCTGAACTGTCCAGACTTCCCACAGTAACCTGAACTGTCCAGTCACAGTCTTCCCACAGTAACCAGAACTGTCCAGTCTCAGTCTTCCCACAGTAACCTGAACTGTCCAGTCTTCCCACAGTAACATGAACTGTCCAGTCTCAGTCTTCCCACAGTAACCTGAACTGTCCAGACTCTGTCTTCCCACAGTAACCTGAACTGTCCAGTCTCAGTCTTCCCACAGTAACCTGAACTGTCCAGTCTCAGTCTTCCCACAGTAACCTGAACTGTCCAGTCTCAGTCTTCCCACAGTAACCTGAACTGTCCTGTCTCAGTCTTCCCATAGTAACCTGAACTGTCCAGACTTCCCACAGTTACCTGAACTGTCCAATCTCAGTCTTCCCACAGTAACCTGAACTGTCCAGTCTCAGTCTTCCCACAGGAACCTGAACTGTCCAGTCTCAGTCTTCCCACAGTAACCTGAACTGTCCAGTCTCAGTCTTCCCACAGTTTCCTGAACTATCCAGTCTCAGTATTCCCACAGTAACCTGAACTGTCCAGTCTTCCCACAGTAACCTGAACTGTCCAGTCTCAGTCTTCCCACAGGAAGCTGAACTATCCAGTCTCAGTCTTCCCACAGGAACCTGAACTATCCAATCTCAGTCTTCCCACAGTAACCTGATCTATCCAGTATTCCCACAGTAACCTGATCTATCCAGTATTCCCACAGTAACCTGAACTGTCCAGTCTCTGTCTTCCCACAGTAACCTGAACTGTCCAGTCTCAGTCTTCCCACAGTAACCTGAACTGTCCAGTCTCAGTCTTACCACAGTAACCTGAACTATCCAGTCTCAGTCTTCCCACAGTAACCTGAACTGTCCAGTCTCGGTCTTCCCATAGTAACCTGAACTGTCCAGTCTCAGTCTTCCCACAGTAACCTGAACTGTCCAGTCTCAGTCTTCCCACAGTAACCTGAAGTGTCCAGTCTCAGTCTTCCCACAGTAACCTGAAATGTCCTGTCTCAGTCTTCCCGCAGTAACCTGAACAGTCCAGTCTTCCCACAGTAACCTGAACTGTCCAGTCTCAGTCTTCGCGCAGTAACCTGAACTGTCCAGACTTCCCACAGTATCCTGAACTGTCCAGTCTTCCCACAGTAACCTGAACTGTCCAGTCTCAGTCTTCGCGCAGTAACCTGAACTGTCCAGACTTCCCACAGTATCCTGAACTGTCCAGTCTTCCCACAGTAACCTGAACTGTCCAGTCTCAGTCTTACCACAGTAACCTGAACTATCCAGTCTCAGTCTTCCCACAGTAACCTGAACTGTCCAGTCTCGGTCTTCCCATAGTAACCTGAACTGTCCAGTCTCAGTCTTCCCACAGTAACCTGAACTGTCCAGTCTCAGTCTTCCCACAGTAACCTGAAGTGTCCAGTCTCAGTCTTCCCACAGTAACCTGAAATGTCCTGTCTCAGTCTTCCCGCAGTAACCTGAACAGTCCAGTCTTCCCACAGTAACCTGAACTGTCCAGTCTCAGTCTTCGCGCAGTAACCTGAACTGTCCAGACTTCCCACAGTATCCTGAACTGTCCAGTCTTCCCACAGTAACCTGAACTGTCCAGTCTCAGTCTTCCCACAGTAACCTGAACTGTCCAGTCCCAGTCTTCCCACAGTAACCTGAACTGTCCAGACTTCCCTCAGTAACCTGAACTGTCCAGTCTCAGTCTTCCCACAGTAACCTGAACTGTCCAGTCCCAGTCTTCCCACAGTAACCTGAACTGTCCAGACTTCCCTCAGTAACCTGAACTGTCCAGTCTTCCCACAGTAACCTGAACTGTCCAGTCTCAGTCTTCCCACAGTAACCTGAACTGTCCAGTCTCAGTCTTCCCACAGTAACCTGAACTGTCCAGTCTCAGTCTTCCCACAGTAACCTGAACTGTCCAGTCTCAGTCTTCCCACAGTAACCTGATCTGTCCAGACTTCCCACAGTAACCTGAACTGTCCAGTCTCAGTCTTCCCACAGTAACCAGAACTGTCCAGTCCCAGTCTTCCCACAGTAACCTGAACTGTCCAGACTTCCCACAGTAACCTGAACTGTCCAGTCTTCCCACAGTAACCTGAACTGTCCAGTCTCAGTCTTCCCACAGTAACCTGAACTATTCAGACTTCCCACAGTAACCTGAACTGTCCAGTCTCAGTCTTCCCACAGTAACCTGAACTGTCCAGACTTCCCACAGTAACCTGAACTGTCCAGTCTCTGTCTTCCCACAGTAACCAGAACTGTCCAGTCTCAGTCTTCCCACAGTAACCTGAACTGTCCAGACTTCCCACAGTAACCTGAACTGTCCAGTCTTCCCACAGTAACATGAACTGTCCAGTCTCAGTCTTCCCACAGTAACCTGAACTGTCCAGTCTCAGTCTTCCCACAGTAACCTGAACTGTCCAGTCTCAGTCTTCCCACAGTAACCTGAACTGTCCAGTCTCAGTCTTCCCACAGTAACCTGAACTGTCCAGACTTCCCACAGTAACCTGAACTGTCCAGTCTCAGTCTTCCCACAGTAACCAGAACTGTCCAGTCTCAGTCTTCCCACAGTAACCTGAACTGTCCAGTCTTCCCACAGTAACATGAACTGTCCAGTCTCAGTCTTCCCACAGTAACCTGAACTGTCCAGACTCTGTCTTCCCACAGTAACCTGAACTGTCCAGTCTCAGTCTTCCCACAGTAACCTGAACTGTCCAGTCTCAGTCTTCCCACAGTAACCTGAACTGTCCTGTCTCAGTCTTCCCACAGTAACCTGAACTGTCCTGTCTCAGTCTTCCCACAGTAACCTGAACTGTCCAGACTTCCCACAGTTACCTGAACTGTCCAATCTCAGTCTTCCCACAGTAACCTGAACTGTCCAGTCTCAGTCTTCCCACAGGAACCTGAACTGTCCAGTCTCAGTCTTCCCACAGTAACCTGAACTGTCCAGTCTCAGTCTTCCCACAGTTACCTGAACTATCCAGTCTCAGTCTTCCCACAGTAACCTGAACTGTCCAGTCTTCCCACAGTAACCTGAACTGTCCAGTCTCAGTCTTCCCACAGGAACCTGAATTATCCAGTCTCAGTCTTCCCACAGGAACCTGAACTATCCAATCTCAGTCTTCCCACAGTAACCTGATCTATCCAGTATTCCCACAGTAACCTGATCTATCCAGTATTCCCACAGTAACCTGAACTGTCCAGTCTCTGTCTTCCCACAGTAACCTGAACTGTCCAGTCTCAGTCTTCCCACAGTAACCTGAACTGTCCAGTCTCAGTCTTACCACAGTAACCTGAACTATCCAGTCTCAGTCTTCCCACAGTAACCTGAACTGTCCAGTCTCGGTCTTCCCATAGTAACCTGAACTGTCCAGTCTCAGTCTTCCCACAGTAACCTGAACTGTCCAGTCTCAGTCTTCCCACAGTAACCTGAAGTGTCCAGTCTCAGTCTTCCCACAGTAACCTGAAATGTCCTGTCTCAGTCTTCCCGCAGTAACCTGAACAGTCCAGTCTTCCCACAGTAACCTGAACTGTCCAGTCTCAGTCTTCGCGCAGTAACCTGAACTGTCCAGACTTCCCACAGTATCCTGAACTGTCCAGTCTTCCCACAGTAACCTGAACTGTCCAGTCTCAGTCTTCCCACAGTAACCTGAACTGTCCAGTCTCAGACTTCCCACAGTAACCTGAAGTGTCCAGTCTCAGTCTTACCACAATAACCTGAACTGTCCAGACTTCCCACAGTAACCTGAACTGTCCGGTCTCAGTCTTCCCACTGTAACCTGAACTGTCCTGTCTCAGTCTTCCCACAGTAACCTGAACTGTCCAGACTTCCCACAGTAACCTGAACTGTCCAGTCTAAGTCTTGCAACAGTAACCTGAACTGCCCAGTCTCAGACTTCCCACAGTAACCTGGACTGTCCAGTTTCAGACTTCCCACAGTAACCTGAACTGTCCAGTCCCACAGTAACCTGAACTGTCCAGTCTCAGTCGTCCCACAGTCACCTGAACTATCCAGTCTCAGTCTTCCCACAGTAACCCGAACTGTCCAGACTTCCCACAGTAACCTGAACTGTCCAGTCTTCCCACAGTAACCTGAACTGTCCAGTCTCAGTCTTCCCACAGTAACCTGAACTGTCCAGTCTCAGTCTTCCCACAGTAACCTGAACTGTCCAGTCTCAGTCTTCCCACAGTAACCTGAACTGTCCAGTCTCAGTCTTCCCACAGTAACCTGAACTGTCCAGTGTCAGTCTTCCCACAGTAACCTGAACTGTCCAGACTTCCCACAGTAACCTGAACTGTCCAGTCTCAGTCTTCCCACAGTAACCAGAACTGTCCAGTCTCAGTCTTCCCACAGTAACCTGAACTGTCCAGACTTCCCACAGTAACCTGAACTGTCCAGTCTTCCCACAGTAACATGAACTGTCCAGTCTCAGTCTTCCCACAGTAACCTGAACTGTCCAGACTCTGTCTTCCCACAGTAACCTGAACTGTCCAGTCTCAGTCTTCCCACAGTAACCTGAACTGTCCAGTCTCAGTCTTCCCACAGTAACCTGAACTGTCCAGTCTCAGTCTTCCCACAGTAACCTGAACTGTCCAGACTTCCCACAGTAACCTGAACTGTCCAGTCTCTGTCTTCCCACAGTAACCTGAACTGTCCAGTCTCAGTCTTCCCACAGTAACCTGAACTGTCCAGTCTCAGTCTTACCACAGTAACCTGAACTATCCAGTCTCAGTCTTCCCACAGTAACCTGAACTGTCCAGTCTCGGTCTTCCCATAGTAACCTGAACTGTCCAGTCTCAGTCTTCCCACAGTAACCTGAACTGTCCAGTCTCAGTCTTCCCACAGTAACCTGAAGTGTCCAGTCTCAGTCTTCCCACAGTAACCTGAAATGTCCTGTCTCAGTCTTCCCGCAGTAACCTGAACAGTCCAGTCTTCCCACAGTAACCTGAACTGTCCAGTCTCAGTCTTCGCGCAGTAACCTGAACTGTCCAGACTTCCCACAGTATCCTGAACTGTCCAGTCTTCCCACAGTAACCTGAACTGTCCAGTCTCAGTCTTCGCGCAGTAACCTGAACTGTCCAGACTTCCCACAGTATCCTGAACTGTCCAGTCTTCCCACAGTAACCTGAACTGTCCAGTCTCAGTCTTACCACAGTAACCTGAACTATCCAGTCTCAGTCTTCCCACAGTAACCTGAACTGTCCAGTCTCAGTCTTCCCACAGTAACCTGAACTGTCCAGTCTCAGTCTTCCCACAGTAACCTGAAGTGTCCAGTCTCAGTCTTCCCACAGTAACCTGAAATGTCCTGTCTCAGTCTTCCCGCAGTAACCTGAACAGTCCAGTCTTCCCACAGTAACCTGAACTGTCCAGTCTCAGTCTTCGCGCAGTAACCTGAACTGTCCAGACTTCCCACAGTATCCTGAACTGTCCAGTCTTCCCACAGTAACCTGAACTGTCCAGTCTCAGTCTTCCCACAGTAACCTGAACTGTCCAGTCCCAGTCTTCCCACAGTAACCTGAACTGTCCAGTCTCAGTCTTCCCACAGTAACCTGAACTGTCCAGACTTCCCTCAGTAACCTGAACTGTCCAGTCTTCCCACAGTAACCTGAACTGTCCAGTCTCAGTCTTCCCACAGTAACCTGAACTGTCCAGTCTCAGTCTTCCCACAGTAACCTGATCTGTCCAGACTTCCCACAGTAACCTGAACTGTCCAGTCTCAGTCTTCCCACAGTAACCAGAACTGTCCAGTCCCAGTCTTCACACAGTAACCTGAACTGTCCAGACTTCCCACAGTAACCTGAACTGTCCAGTCTTCCCACAGTAACCTGAACTGTCCAGTCTCAGTCTTCCCACAGTAACCTGAACTATTCAGACTTCCCACAGTAACCTGAACTGTCCAGTCTCAGTCTTCCCACAGTAACCTGAACTGTCCAGACTTCCCACAGTAACCTGAACTGTCCAGACTTCCCACAGTAACCTGAACTGTCCAGTCTTCCCACAGTAACCTGAACTGTCCAGTCTCAGTCTTCCCACAGTAACCTGAACTATTCAGACTTCCCACAGTAACCTGAACTGTCCAGTCTCAGTCTTCCCACAGTAACCTGAACTGTCCAGACTTCCCACAGTAACCTGAACTGTCCAGTCTCTGTCTTCCCACAGTAACCAGAACTGTCCAGTCTCAGTCTTCCCACAGTAACCTGAACTGTCCAGACTTCCCACAGTAACCTGAACTGTCCAGTCTTCCCACAGTAACATGAACTGTCCAGTCTCAGTCTTCCCACAGTAACCTGAACTGTCCAGTCTCAGTCTTCCCACAGTAACCTGAACTGTCCAGTCTCAGTCTTCCCACAGTAACCTGAACTGTCCAGTCTCAGTCTTCCCACAGTAACCTGAACTGTCCAGACTTCCCACAGTAACCTGAACTGTCCAGTCACAGTCTTCCCACAGTAACCAGAACTGTCCAGTCTCAGTCTTCCCACAGTAACCTGAACTGTCCAGTCTTCCCACAGTAACATGAACTGTCCAGTCTCAGTCTTCCCACAGTAACCTGAACTGTCCAGACTCTGTCTTCCCACAGTAACCTGAACTGTCCAGTCTCAGTCTTCCCACAGTAACCTGAACTGTCCAGTCTCAGTCTTCCCACAGTAACCTGAACTGTCCAGTCTCAGTCTTCCCACAGTAACCTGAACTGTCCTGTCTCAGTCTTCCCATAGTAACCTGAACTGTCCAGACTTCCCACAGTTACCTGAACTGTCCAATCTCAGTCTTCCCACAGTAACCTGAACTGTCCAGTCTCAGTCTTCCCACAGGAACCTGAACTGTCCAGTCTCAGTCTTCCCACAGTAACCTGAACTGTCCAGTCTCAGTCTTCCCACAGTTTCCTGAACTATCCAGTCTCAGTATTCCCACAGTAACCTGAACTGTCCAGTCTTCCCACAGTAACCTGAACTGTCCAGTCTCAGTCTTCCCACAGGAAGCTGAACTATCCAGTCTCAGTCTTCCCACAGGAACCTGAACTATCCAATCTCAGTCTTCCCACAGTAACCTGATCTATCCAGTATTCCCACAGTAACCTGATCTATCCAGTATTCCCACAGTAACCTGAACTGTCCAGTCTCTGTCTTCCCACAGTAACCTGAACTGTCCAGTCTCAGTCTTCCCACAGTAACCTGAACTGTCCAGTCTCAGTCTTACCACAGTAACCTGAACTATCCAGTCTCAGTCTTCCCACAGTAACCTGAACTGTCCAGTCTCGGTCTTCCCATAGTAACCTGAACTGTCCAGTCTCAGTCTTCCCACAGTAACCTGAACTGTCCAGTCTCAGTCTTCCCACAGTAACCTGAAGTGTCCAGTCTCAGTCTTCCCACAGTAACCTGAAATGTCCTGTCTCAGTCTTCCCGCAGTAACCTGAACAGTCCAGTCTTCCCACAGTAACCTGAACTGTCCAGTCTCAGTCTTCGCGCAGTAACCTGAACTGTCCAGACTTCCCACAGTATCCTGAACTGTCCAGTCTTCCCACAGTAACCTGAACTGTCCAGTCTCAGTCTTCGCGCAGTAACCTGAACTGTCCAGACTTCCCACAGTATCTTGAACTGTCCAGTCTTCCCACAGTAACCTGAACTGTCCAGTCTCAGTCTTACCACAGTAACCTGAACTATCCAGTCTCAGTCTTCCCACAGTAACCTGAACTGTCCAGTCTCGGTCTTCCCATAGTAACCTGAACTGTCCAGTCTCAGTCTTCCCACAGTAACCTGAACTGTCCAGTCTCAGTCTTCCCACAGTAACCTGAAGTGTCCAGTCTCAGTCTTCCCACAGTAACCTGAAATGTCCTGTCTCAGTCTTCCCGCAGTAACCTGAACAGTCCAGTCTTCCCACAGTAACCTGAACTGTCCAGTCTCAGTCTTCGCGCAGTAACCTGAACTGTCCAGACTTCCCACAGTATCCTGAACTGTCCAGTCTTCCCACAGTAACCTGAACTGTCCAGTCTCAGTCTTCCCACAGTAACCTGAACTGTCCAGTCCCAGTCTTCCCACAGTAACCTGAACTGTCCAGACTTCCCTCAGTAACCTGAACTGTCCAGTCTCAGTCTTCCCACAGTAACCTGAACTGTCCAGTCCCAGTCTTCCCACAGTAACCTGAACTGTCCAGACTTCCCTCAGTAACCTGAACTGTCCAGTCTTCCCACAGTAACCTGAACTGTCCAGTCTCAGTCTTCCCACAGTAACCTGAACTGTCCAGTCTCAGTCTTCCCACAGTAACCTGAACTGTCCAGTCTCAGTCTTCCCACAGTAACCTGAACTGTCCAGTCTCAGTCTTCCCACAGTAACCTGATCTGTCCAGACTTCCCACAGTAACCTGAACTGTCCAGTCTCAGTCTTCCCACAGTAACCAGAACTGTCCAGTCCCAGTCTTCCCACAGTAACCTGAACTGTCCAGACTTCCCACAGTAACCTGAACTGTCCAGTCTTCCCACAGTAACCTGAACTGTCCAGTCTCAGTCTTCCCACAGTAACCTGAACTATTCAGACTTCCCACAGTAACCTGAACTGTCCAGTCTCAGTCTTCCCACAGTAACCTGAACTGTCCAGTCTTCCCACAGTAACCTGAACTGTCCAGTCTCAGTCTTCCCACAGGAACCTGAATTATCCAGTCTCAGTCTTCCCACAGGAACCTGAACTATCCAATCTCAGTCTTCCCACAGTAACCTGATCTATCCAGTATTCCCACAGTAACCTGATCTATCCAGTATTCCCACAGTAACCTGAACTGTCCAGTCTCTGTCTTCCCACAGTAACCTGAACTGTCCAGTCTCAGTCTTCCCACAGTAACCTGAACTGTCCAGTCTCAGTCTTACCACAGTAACCTGAACTATCCAGTCTCAGTCTTCCCACAGTAACCTGAACTGTCCAGTCTCGGTCTTCCCATAGTAACCTGAACTGTCCAGTCTCAGTCTTCCCACAGTAACCTGAACTGTCCAGTCTCAGTCTTCCCACAGTAACCTGAAGTGTCCAGTCTCAGTCTTCCCACAGTAACCTGAAATGTCCTGTCTCAGTCTTCCCGCAGTAACCTGAACAGTCCAGTCTTCCCACAGTAACCTGAACTGTCCAGTCTCAGTCTTCGCGCAGTAACCTGAACTGTCCAGACTTCCCACAGTATCCTGAACTGTCCAGTCTTCCCACAGTAACCTGAACTGTCCAGTCTCAGTCTTCCCACAGTAACCTGAACTGTCCAGTCTCAGACTTCCCACAGTAACCTGAAGTGTCCAGTCTCAGTCTTACCACAATAACCTGAACTGTCCAGACTTCCCACAGTAACCTGAACTGTCCGGTCTCAGTCTTCCCACTGTAACCTGAACTGTCCTGTCTCAGTCTTCCCACAGTAACCTGAACTGTCCAGACTTCCCACAGTAACCTGAACTGTCCAGTCTAAGTCTTGCAACAGTAACCTGAACTGCCCAGTCTCAGACTTCCCACAGTAACCTGGACTGTCCAGTTTCAGACTTCCCACAGTAACCTGAACTGTCCAGTCCCACAGTAACCTGAACTGTCCAGTCTCAGTCTTCCCACAGTCACCTGAACTATCCAGTCTCAGTCTTCCCACAGTAACCCGAACTGTCCAGACTTCCCACAGTAACCTGAACTGTCCAGTCTTCCCACAGTAACCTGAACTGTCCAGTCTCAGTCTTCCCACAGTAACCTGAACTGTCCAGTCCCAGTCTTCCCACAGTAACCTGAACTGTCCAGTCTCAGTCTTCCCACAGTAACCTGAACTGTCCAGACTTCCCTCAGTAACCTGAACTGTCCAGTCTTCCCACAGTAACCTGAACTGTCCAGTCTCAGTCTTCCCACAGTAACCTGAACTGTCCAGTCTCAGTCTTCCCACAGTAACCTGATCTGTCCAGACTTCCCACAGTAACCTGAACTGTCCAGTCTCAGTCTTCCCACAGTAACCAGAACTGTCCAGTCCCAGTCTTCACACAGTAACCTGAACTGTCCAGACTTCCCACAGTAACCTGAACTGTCCAGTCTTCCCACAGTAACCTGAACTGTCCAGTCTCAGTCTTCCCACAGTAACCTGAACTATTCAGACTTCCCACAGTAACCTGAACTGTCCAGTCTCAGTCTTCCCACAGTAACCTGAACTGTCCAGACTTCCCACAGTAACCTGAACTGTCCAGACTTCCCACAGTAACCTGAACTGTCCAGTCTTCCCACAGTAACCTGAACTGTCCAGTCTCAGTCTTCCCACAGTAACCTGAACTATTCAGACTTCCCACAGTAACCTGAACTGTCCAGTCTCAGTCTTCCCACAGTAACCTGAACTGTCCAGACTTCCCACAGTAACCTGAACTGTCCAGTCTCTGTCTTCCCACAGTAACCAGAACTGTCCAGTCTCAGTCTTCCCACAGTAACCTGAACTGTCCAGACTTCCCACAGTAACCTGAACTGTCCAGTCTTCCCACAGTAACATGAACTGTCCAGTCTCAGTCTTCCCACAGTAACCTGAACTGTCCAGTCTCAGTCTTCCCACAGTAACCTGAACTGTCCAGTCTCAGTCTTCCCACAGTAACCTGAACTGTCCAGTCTCAGTCTTCCCACAGTAACCTGAACTGTCCAGACTTCCCACAGTAACCTGAACTGTCCAGTCACAGTCTTCCCACAGTAACCAGAACTGTCCAGTCTCAGTCTTCCCACAGTAACCTGAACTGTCCAGTCTTCCCACAGTAACATGAACTGTCCAGTCTCAGTCTTCCCACAGTAACCTGAACTGTCCAGACTCTGTCTTCCCACAGTAACCTGAACTGTCCAGTCTCAGTCTTCCCACAGTAACCTGAACTGTCCAGTCTCAGTCTTCCCACAGTAACCTGAACTGTCCAGTCTCAGTCTTCCCACAGTAACCTGAACTGTCCTGTCTCAGTCTTCCCATAGTAACCTGAACTGTCCAGACTTCCCACAGTTACCTGAACTGTCCAATCTCAGTCTTCCCACAGTAACCTGAACTGTCCAGTCTCAGTCTTCCCACAGGAACCTGAACTGTCCAGTCTCAGTCTTCCCACAGTAACCTGAACTGTCCAGTCTCAGTCTTCCCACAGTTTCCTGAACTATCCAGTCTCAGTATTCCCACAGTAACCTGAACTGTCCAGTCTTCCCACAGTAACCTGAACTGTCCAGTCTCAGTCTTCCCACAGGAAGCTGAACTATCCAGTCTCAGTCTTCCCACAGGAACCTGAACTATCCAATCTCAGTCTTCCCACAGTAACCTGATCTATCCAGTATTCCCACAGTAACCTGATCTATCCAGTATTCCCACAGTAACCTGAACTGTCCAGTCTCTGTCTTCCCACAGTAACCTGAACTGTCCAGTCTCAGTCTTCCCACAGTAACCTGAACTGTCCAGTCTCAGTCTTACCACAGTAACCTGAACTATCCAGTCTCAGTCTTCCCACAGTAACCTGAACTGTCCAGTCTCGGTCTTCCCATAGTAACCTGAACTGTCCAGTCTCAGTCTTCCCACAGTAACCTGAACTGTCCAGTCTCAGTCTTCCCACAGTAACCTGAAGTGTCCAGTCTCAGTCTTCCCACAGTAACCTGAAATGTCCTGTCTCAGTCTTCCCGCAGTAACCTGAACAGTCCAGTCTTCCCACAGTAACCTGAACTGTCCAGTCTCAGTCTTCGCGCAGTAACCTGAACTGTCCAGACTTCCCACAGTATCCTGAACTGTCCAGTCTTCCCACAGTAACCTGAACTGTCCAGTCTCAGTCTTCGCGCAGTAACCTGAACTGTCCAGACTTCCCACAGTATCCTGAACTGTCCAGTCTTCCCACAGTAACCTGAACTGTCCAGTCTCAGTCTTACCACAGTAACCTGAACTATCCAGTCTCAGTCTTCCCACAGTAACCTGAACTGTCCAGTCTCGGTCTTCCCATAGTAACCTGAACTGTCCAGTCTCAGTCTTCCCACAGTAACCTGAACTGTCCAGTCTCAGTCTTCCCACAGTAACCTGAAGTGTCCAGTCTCAGTCTTCCCACAGTAACCTGAAATGTCCTGTCTCAGTCTTCCCGCAGTAACCTGAACAGTCCAGTCTTCCCACAGTAACCTGAACTGTCCAGTCTCAGTCTTCGCGCAGTAACCTGAACTGTCCAGACTTCCCACAGTATCCTGAACTGTCCAGTCTTCCCACAGTAACCTGAACTGTCCAGTCTCAGTCTTCCCACAGTAACCTGAACTGTCCAGTCCCAGTCTTCCCACAGTAACCTGAACTGTCCAGACTTCCCTCAGTAACCTGAACTGTCCAGTCTCAGTCTTCCCACAGTAACCTGAACTGTCCAGTCCCAGTCTTCCCACAGTAACCTGAACTGTCCAGACTTCCCTCAGTAACCTGAACTGTCCAGTCTTCCCACAGTAACCTGAACTGTCCAGTCTCAGTCTTCCCACAGTAACCTGAACTGTCCAGTCTCAGTCTTCCCACAGTAACCTGAACTGTCCAGTCTCAGTCTTCCCACAGTAACCTGAACTGTCCAGTCTCAGTCTTCCCACAGTAACCTGATCTGTCCAGACTTCCCACAGTAACCTGAACTGTCCAGTCTCAGTCTTCCCACAGTAACCAGAACTGTCCAGTCCCAGTCTTCCCACAGTAACCTGAACTGTCCAGACTTCCCACAGTAACCTGAACTGTCCAGTCTTCCCACAGTAACCTGAACTGTCCAGTCTCAGTCTTCCCACAGTAACCTGAACTATTCAGACTTCCCACAGTAACCTGAACTGTCCAGTCTCAGTCTTCCCACAGTAACCTGAACTGTCCAGACTTCCCACAGTAACCTGAACTGTCCAGTCTCTGTCTTCCCACAGTAACCAGAACTGTCCAGTCTCAGTCTTCCCACAGTAACCTGAACTGTCCAGACTTCCCACAGTAACCTGAACTGTCCAGTCTTCCCACAGTAACATGAACTGTCCAGTCTCAGTCTTCCCACAGTAACCTGAACTGTCCAGTCTCAGTCTTCCCACAGTAACCTGAACTGTCCAGTCTCAGTCTTCCCACAGTAACCTGAACTGTCCAGTCTCAGTCTTCCCACAGTAACCTGAACTGTCCAGACTTCCCACAGTAACCTGAACTGTCCAGTCTCAGTCTTCCCACAGTAACCAGAACTGTCCAGTCTCAGTCTTCCCACAGTAACCTGAACTGTCCAGTCTTCCCACAGTAACATGAACTGTCCAGTCTCAGTCTTCCCACAGTAACCTGAACTGTCCAGACTCTGTCTTCCCACAGTAACCTGAACTGTCCAGTCTCAGTCTTCCCACAGTAACCTGAACTGTCCAGTCTCAGTCTTCCCACAGTAACCTGAACTGTCCAGTCTCAGTCTTCCCACAGTAACCTGAACTGTCCTGTCTCAGTCTTCCCACAGTAACCTGAACTGTCCAGACTTCCCACAGTTACCTGAACTGTCCAATCTCAGTCTTCCCACAGTAACCTGAACTGTCCAGTCTCAGTCTTCCCACAGGAACCTGAACTGTCCAGTCTCAGTCTTCCCACAGTAACCTGAACTGTCCAGTCTCAGTCTTCCCACAGTTACCTGAACTATCCAGTCTCAGTCTTCCCACAGTAACCTGAACTGTCCAGTCTTCCCACAGTAACCTGAACTGTCCAGTCTCAGTCTTCCCACAGGAACCTGAATTATCCAGTCTCAGTCTTCCCACAGGAACCTGAACTATCCAATCTCAGTCTTCCCACAGTAACCTGATCTATCCAGTATTCCCACAGTAACCTGATCTATCCAGTATTCCCACAGTAACCTGAACTGTCCAGTCTCTGTCTTCCCACAGTAACCTGAACTGTCCAGTCTCAGTCTTCCCACAGTAACCTGAACTGTCCAGTCTCAGTCTTACCACAGTAACCTGAACTATCCAGTCTCAGTCTTCCCACAGTAACCTGAACTGTCCAGTCTCGGTCTTCCCATAGTAACCTGAACTGTCCAGTCTCAGTCTTCCCACAGTAACCTGAACTGTCCAGTCTCAGTCTTCCCACAGTAACCTGAAGTGTCCAGTCTCAGTCTTCCCACAGTAACCTGAAATGTCCTGTCTCAGTCTTCCCGCAGTAACCTGAACAGTCCAGTCTTCCCACAGTAACCTGAACTGTCCAGTCTCAGTCTTCGCGCAGTAACCTGAACTGTCCAGACTTCCCACAGTATCCTGAACTGTCCAGTCTTCCCACAGTAACCTGAACTGTCCAGTCTCAGTCTTCCCACAGTAACCTGAACTGTCCAGTCTCAGACTTCCCACAGTAACCTGAAGTGTCCAGTCTCAGTCTTACCACAATAACCTGAACTGTCCAGACTTCCCACAGTAACCTGAACTGTCCGGTCTCAGTCTTCCCACTGTAACCTGAACTGTCCTGTCTCAGTCTTCCCACAGTAACCTGAACTGTCCAGACTTCCCACAGTAACCTGAACTGTCCAGTCTAAGTCTTGCAACAGTAACCTGAACTGCCCAGTCTCAGACTTCCCACAGTAACCTGGACTGTCCAGTTTCAGACTTCCCACAGTAACCTGAACTGTCCAGTCCCACAGTAACCTGAACTGTCCAGTCTCAGTCTTCCCACAGTCACCTGAACTATCCAGTCTCAGTCTTCCCACAGTAACCCGAACTGTCCAGACTTCCCACAGTAACCTGAACTGTCCAGTCTTCCCACAGTAACCTGAACTGTCCAGTCTCAGTCTTCCCACAGTAACCTGAACTGTCCAGTCTCAGTCTTCCCACAGTAACCTGAACTGTCCAGTCTCAGTCTTCCCACAGTAACCTGAACTGTCCAGTCTCAGTCTTCCCACAGTAACCTGAACTGTCCAGTGTCAGTCTTCCCACAGTAACCTGAACTGTCCAGACTTCCCACAGTAACCTGAACTGTCCAGTCTCAGTCTTCCCACAGTAACCAGAACTGTCCAGTCTCAGTCTTCCCACAGTAACCTGAACTGTCCAGACTTCCCACAGTAACCTGAACTGTCCAGTCTTCCCACAGTAACATGAACTGTCCAGTCTCAGTCTTCCCACAGTAACCTGAACTGTCCAGACTCTGTCTTCCCACAGTAACCTGAACTGTCCAGTCTCAGTCTTCCCACAGTAACCTGAACTGTCCAGTCTCAGTCTTCCCACAGTAACCTGAACTGTCCAGTCTCAGTCTTCCCACAGTAACCTGAACTGTCCAGACTTCCCACAGTAACCTGAACTGTCCAGTCTCTGTCTTCCCACAGTAACCTGAACTGTCCAGTCTCAGTCTTCCCACAGTAACCTGAACTGTCCAGTCTCAGTCTTACCACAGTAACCTGAACTATCCAGTCTCAGTCTTCCCACAGTAACCTGAACTGTCCAGTCTCGGTCTTCCCATAGTAACCTGAACTGTCCAGTCTCAGTCTTCCCACAGTAACCTGAACTGTCCAGTCTCAGTCTTCCCACAGTAACCTGAAGTGTCCAGTCTCAGTCTTCCCACAGTAACCTGAAATGTCCTGTCTCAGTCTTCCCGCAGTAACCTGAACAGTCCAGTCTTCCCACAGTAACCTGAACTGTCCAGTCTCAGTCTTCGCGCAGTAACCTGAACTGTCCAGACTTCCCACAGTATCCTGAACTGTCCAGTCTTCCCACAGTAACCTGAACTGTCCAGTCTCAGTCTTCGCGCAGTAACCTGAACTGTCCAGACTTCCCACAGTATCCTGAACTGTCCAGTCTTCCCACAGTAACCTGAACTGTCCAGTCTCAGTCTTACCACAGTAACCTGAACTATCCAGTCTCAGTCTTCCCACAGTAACCTGAACTGTCCAGTCTCAGTCTTCCCACAGTAACCTGAACTGTCCAGTCTCAGTCTTCCCACAGTAACCTGAAGTGTCCAGTCTCAGTCTTCCCACAGTAACCTGAAATGTCCTGTCTCAGTCTTCCCGCAGTAACCTGAACAGTCCAGTCTTCCCACAGTAACCTGAACTGTCCAGTCTCAGTCTTCGCGCAGTAACCTGAACTGTCCAGACTTCCCACAGTATCCTGAACTGTCCAGTCTTCCCACAGTAACCTGAACTGTCCAGTCTCAGTCTTCCCACAGTAACCTGAACTGTCCAGTCCCAGTCTTCCCACAGTAACCTGAACTGTCCAGACTTCCCTCAGTAACCTGAACTGTCCAGTCTTCCCACAGTAACCTGAACTGTCCAGTCTCAGTCTTCCCACAGTAACCTGAACTGTCCAGTCTCAGTCTTCCCACAGTAACCTGATCTGTCCAGACTTCCCACAGTAACCTGAACTGTCCAGTCTCAGTCTTCCCACAGTAACCAGAACTGTCCAGTCCCAGTCTTCACACAGTAACCTGAACTGTCCAGACTTCCCACAGTAACCTGAACTGTCCAGTCTTCCCACAGTAACCTGAACTGTCCAGTCTCAGTCTTCCCACAGTAACCTGAACTATTCAGACTTCCCACAGTAACCTGAACTGTCCAGTCTCAGTCTTCCCACAGTAACCTGAACTGTCCAGACTTCCCACAGTAACCTGAACTGTCCAGTCTTCCCACAGTAACCTGAACTGTCCAGTCTCAGTCTTCCCACAGTAACCTGAACTGTCCAGTCTTCCCACAGTAACATGAACTGTCCAGTCTCAGTCTTCCCACAGTAACCTGAACTGTCCAGTCTCAGTCTTCCCACAGTAACCTGAACTGTCCAGTCTCAGTCTTCCCACAGTAACCTGAACTGTCCAGTCTCAGTCTTCCCACAGTAACCTGAACTGTCCAGACTTCCCACAGTAACCTGAACTGTCCAGTCTCAGTCTTCCCAAAGTAACCAGAACTGTCCAGTCTCAGTCTTCCCACAGTAACCTGAACTGTCCAGTCTTCCCACAGTAACATGAACTGTCCAGTCTCAGTCTTCCCACAGTAACCTGAACTGTCCAGACTCTGTCTTCCCACAGTAACCTGAACTGTCCAGTCTCAGTCTTCCCACAGTAACCTGAACTGTCCAGTCTCAGTCTTCCCACAGTAACCTGAACTGTCCAGTCTCAGTCTTCCCACAGTAACCTGAACTGTCCTGTCTCAGTCTTCCCACAGTAACCTGAACTGTCCAGACTTCCCACAGTTACCTGAACTGTCCAATCTCAGTCTTCCCACAGTAACCTGAACTGTCCAGTCTCAGTCTTCCCACAGGAACCTGAACTGTCCAGTCTCAGTCTTCCCACAGTAACCTGAAGTGTCCAGTCTCAGTCTTCCCACAGTAACCTGAAATGTCCTGTCTCAGTCTTCCCGCAGTAACCTGAACAGTCCAGTCTTCCCACAGTAACCTGAACTGTCCAGTCTCAGTCTTCGCGCAGTAACCTGAACTGTCCAGACTTCCCACAGTATCCTGAACTGTCCAGTCTTCCCACAGTAACCTGAACTGTCCAGTCTCAGTCTTCCCACAGTAACCTGAACTGTCCAGTCTCAGACTTCCCACAGTAACCTGAAGTGTCCAGTCTCAGTCTTACCACAATAACCTGAACTGTCCAGACTTCCCACAGTAACCTGAACTGTCCGGTCTCAGTCTTCCCACAGTAACCTGAAATGTCCTGTCTCAGTCTTCCCGCAGTAACCTGAACAGTCCAGTCTTCCCACAGTAACCTGAACTGTCCAGTCTCAGTCTTCCCACAGTAACCTGAACTGTCCAGTCTCAGACTTCCCACAGTAACCTGAAGTGTCCAGTCTCAGTCTTACCAGAATAACCTGAACTGTCCAGACTTCCCACAGTAACTTGAACTGTCCAGACTTCCCACAGTAACCTGAACTGTCCGGTCTCAGTCTTCCCACTGTATCCTGAACTGTCCTGTCTCAGTCTTCCCACAGTAACCTGAACTGTCCAGTCTTCCCACAGTAACCTGAACTGTCCAGTCTCAGTCTTCCCACAGTAACCCGAACTGTCCAGACTTCCCACAGTAACCTGAACTGTCCAGTCCCACAGTAACCTGAACTGTCCAGTCTCAGTCTTCCCACAGTCACCTGAACTATCCAGACATCCCACAGTAACCTGAACTGTCCAGTCTCAGTCTTCCCACAGTAACCTGAACTGTCCAGTCTCAGTCTTCCCACAGTAACCCGAACTGTCCAGACTTCCCACAGTAACCTGAACTCTCCAGTCTTCCCACAGTAACCTGAACTGTCCAGTCTCAGTCTTCCCACAGTAACCTGAACTGTCCAGTCTCAGACTTCCCACAGTAACCTGAACTGTCCAGTCTAAGTCTTGCAACAGTAACCTGAACTGCCCAGTCTCAGACTTCCCACAGTAACCTGGACTGTCCAGTTTCAGACTTCCCACAGTAACCTGAACTGTCCAGTCCCACAGTAACCTGAACTGTCCAGTCTCAGTCTTCCCACAGTCACCTGAACTATCCAGTCTCAGTCTTCCCACAGTAACCCGAACTGTCCAGACTTCCCACAGTAACCTGAACTGTCCAGTCTTCCCACAGTAACCTGAACTGTCCAGTCTCAGTCTTCATACAGTAACCTGAACTGTCCAGTCTCAGTCTTCCCACAGTAACCTGAACTGTCCAGTCTCAGTCTTCCCACAGTAACCTGAACTGTCCAGTCTCAGTCTTCCCACAGTAACCTGAATTGTCCAGTGTCAGTCTTCCCACAGTAACCTGAACTGTCCAGACTTCCCACAGTAACCTGAACTGTCCAGTCTCAGTCTTCCCACAGTAACCAGAACTGTCCAGTCTCAGTCTTCCCACAGTAACCTGAACTGTCCAGACTTCCCACAGTAACCTGAACTGTCCAGTCTTCCCACAGTAACATGAACTGTCCAGTCTCAGTCTTCCCACAGTAACCTGAACTGTCCAGACTCTGTCTTCCCACAGTAACCTGAACTGTCCAGTCTCAGTCTTCCCACAGTAACCTGAACTGTCCAGTCTCAGTCTTCCCACAGTAACCTGAACTGTCCAGTCTCAGTCTTCCCACAGTAACCTGAACTGTCCAGACTTCCCACAGTAACCTGAACTGTCCAGTCTCTGTCTTCCCACAGTAACCTGAACTGTCCAGTCTCAGTCTTCCCACAGTAACCTGAACTGTCCAGTCTCAGTCTTACCACAGTAACCTGAACTATCCAGTCTCAGTCTTCCCACAGTAACCTGAACTGTCCAGTCTCGGTCTTCCCATAGTAACCTGAACTGTCCAGTCTCAGTCTTCCCACAGTAACCTGAACTGTCCAGTCTCAGTCTTCCCACAGTAACCTGAAGTGTCCAGTCTCAGTCTTCCCACAGTAACCTGAAATGTCCTGTCTCAGTCTTCCCGCAGTAACCTGAACAGTCCAGTCTTCCCACAGTAACCTGAACTGTCCAGTCTCAGTCTTCGCGCAGTAACCTGAACTGTCCAGACTTCCCACAGTATCCTGAACTGTCCAGTCTTCCCACAGTAACCTGAACTGTCCAGTCTCAGTCTTCGCGCAGTAACCTGAACTGTCCAGACTTCCCACAGTATCCTGAACTGTCCAGTCTTCCCACAGTAACCTGAACTGTCCAGTCTCAGTCTTACCACAGTAACCTGAACTATCCAGTCTCAGTCTTCCCACAGTAACCTGAACTGTCCAGTCTCAGTCTTCCCACAGTAACCTGAACTGTCCAGTCTCAGTCTTCCCACAGTAACCTGAAGTGTCCAGTCTCAGTCTTCCCACAGTAACCTGAAATGTCCTGTCTCAGTCTTCCCGCAGTAACCTGAACAGTCCAGTCTTCCCACAGTAACCTGAACTGTCCAGTCTCAGTCTTCGCGCAGTAACCTGAACTGTCCAGACTTCCCACAGTATCCTGAACTGTCCAGTCTTCCCACAGTAACCTGAACTGTCCAGTCTCAGTCTTCCCACAGTAACCTGAACTGTCCAGTCCCAGTCTTCCCACAGTAACCTGAACTGTCCAGTCTCAGTCTTCCCACAGTAACCTGAACTGTCCAGACTTCCCTCAGTAACCTGAACTGTCCAGTCTTCCCACAGTAACCTGAACTGTCCAGTCTCAGTCTTCCCACAGTAACCTGAACTGTCCAGTCTCAGTCTTCCCACAGTAACCTGATCTGTCCAGACTTCCCACAGTAACCTGAACTGTCCAGTCTCAGTCTTCCCACAGTAACCAGAACTGTCCAGTCCCAGTCTTCACACAGTAACCTGAACTGTCCAGACTTCCCACAGTAACCTGAACTGTCCAGTCTTCCCACAGTAACCTGAACTGTCCAGTCTCAGTCTTCCCACAGTAACCTGAACTATTCAGACTTCCCACAGTAACCTGAACTGTCCAGTCTCAGTCTTCCCACAGTAACCTGAACTGTCCAGACTTCCCACAGTAACCTGAACTGTCCAGTCTTCCCACAGTAACCTGAACTGTCCAGTCTCAGTCTTCCCACAGTAACCTGAACTGTCCAGTCTTCCCACAGTAACATGAACTGTCCAGTCTCAGTCTTCCCACAGTAACCTGAACTGTCCAGTCTCAGTCTTCCCACAGTAACCTGAACTGTCCAGTCTCAGTCTTCCCACAGTAACCTGAACTGTCCAGTCTCAGTCTTCCCACAGTAACCTGAACTGTCCAGACTTCCCACAGTAACCTGAACTGTCCAGTCTCAGTCTTCCCACAGTAACCAGAACTGTCCAGTCTCAGTCTTCCCACAGTAACCTGAACTGTCCAGTCTTCCCACAGTAACATGAACTGTCCAGTCTCAGTCTTCCCACAGTAACCTGAACTGTCCAGACTCTGTCTTCCCACAGTAACCTGAACTGTCCAGTCTCAGTCTTCCCACAGTAACCTGAACTGTCCAGTCTCAGTCTTCCCACAGTAACCTGAACTGTCCAGTCTCAGTCTTCCCACAGTAACCTGAACTGTCCTGTCTCAGTCTTCCCACAGTAACCTGAACTGTCCAGACTTCCCACAGTTACCTGAACTGTCCAATCTCAGTCTTCCCACAGTAACCTGAACTGTCCAGTCTCAGTCTTCCCACAGGAACCTGAACTGTCCAGTCTCAGTCTTCCCACAGTAACCTGAACTGTCCAGTCTCAGTCTTCCCACAGTTACCTGAACTATCCAGTCTCAGTCTTCCCACAGTAACCTGAACTGTCCAGTCTTCCCACAGTAACCTGAACTGTCCAGTCTCAGTCTTCCCACAGGAACCTGAACTATCCAGTCTCAGTCTTCCCACAGGAACCTGAACTATCCAATCTCAGTCTTCCCACAGTAACCTGATCTATCCAGTATTCCCACAGTAACCTGATCTATCCAGTATTCCCACAGTAACCTGAACTGTCCAGTCTCTGTCTTCCCACAGTAACCTGAACTATCCAGTCTCAGTCTTCCCACAGTAACCTGAACTGTCCAGTCTCGGTCTTCCCATAGTAACCTGAACTGTCCAGTCTCAGTCTTCCCACAGTAACCTGAACTGTCCAGTCTCAGTCTTCCCACAGTAACCTGAAGTGTCCAGTCTCAGTCTTCCCACAGTAACCTGAAATGTCCTGTCTCAGTCTTCCCGCAGTAACCTGAACAGTCCAGTCTTCCCACAGTAACCTGAACTGTCCAGTCTCAGTCTTCGCGCAGTAACCTGAACTGTCCAGACTTCCCACAGTATCCTGAACTGTCCAGTCTTCCCACAGTAACCTGAACTGTCCAGTCTCAGTCTTCCCACAGTAACCTGAACTGTCCAGTCTCAGTCTTCCCACAGTAACCTGAACTGTCCAGTCTCAGTCTTCCCACAGTAACCTGAACTGTCCAGTGTCAGTCTTCCCACAGTAACCTGAACTGTCCAGACTTCCCACAGTAACCTGAACTGTCCAGTCTCAGTCTTCCCACAGTAACCAGAACTGTCCAGTCTCAGTCTTCCCACAGTAACCTGAACTGTCCAGACTTCCCACAGTAACCTGAACTGTCCAGTCTTCCCACAGTAACATGAACTGTCCAGTCTCAGTCTTCCCACAGTAACCTGAACTGTCCAGACTCTGTCTTCCCACAGTAACCTGAACTGTCCAGTCTCAGTCTTCCCACAGTAACCTGAACTGTCCAGTCTCAGTCTTCCCACAGTAACCTGAACTGTCCAGTCTCAGTCTTGCCACAGTAACCTGAACTGTCCAGACTTCCCACAGTAACCTGAACTGTCCAGTCTCTGTCTTCCCACAGTAACCTGAACTGTCCAGTCTCAGTCTTCCCACAGTAACCTGAACTGTCCAGTCTCAGTCTTACCACAGTAACCTGAACTATCCAGTCTCAGTCTTCCCACAGTAACCTGAACTGTCCAGTCTCGGTCTTCCCATAGTAACCTGAACTGTCCAGTCTCAGTCTTCCCACAGTAACCTGAACTGTCCAGTCTCAGTCTTCCCACAGTAACCTGAAGTGTCCAGTCTCAGTCTTCCCACAGTAACCTGAAATGTCCTGTCTCAGTCTTCCCGCAGTAACCTGAACAGTCCAGTCTTCCCACAGTAACCTGAACTGTCCAGTCTCAGTCTTCGCGCAGTAACCTGAACTGTCCAGACTTCCCACAGTATCCTGAACTGTCCAGTCTTCCCACAGTAACCTGAACTGTCCAGTCTCAGTCTTCGCGCAGTAACCTGAACTGTCCAGACTTCCCACAGTATCCTGAACTGTCCAGTCTTCCCACAGTAACCTGAACTGTCCAGTCTCAGTCTTACCACAGTAACCTGAACTATCCAGTCTCAGTCTTCCCACAGTAACCTGAACTGTCCAGTCTCAGTCTTCCCACAGTAACCTGAACTGTCCAGTCTCAGTCTTCCCACAGTAACCTGAAGTGTCCAGTCTCAGTCTTCCCACAGTAACCTGAAATGTCCTGTCTCAGTCTTCCCGCAGTAACCTGAACAGTCCAGTCTTCCCACAGTAACCTGAACTGTCCAGTCTCAGTCTTCGCGCAGTAACCTGAACTGTCCAGACTTCCCACAGTATCCTGAACTGTCCAGTCTTCCCACAGTAACCTGAACTGTCCAGTCTCAGTCTTCCCACAGTAACCTGAACTGTCCAGTCCCAGTCTTCCCACAGTAACCTGAACTGTCCAGTCTCAGTCTTCCCACAGTAACCTGAACTGTCCAGACTTCCCTCAGTAACCTGAACTGTCCAGTCTTCCCACAGTAACCTGAACTGTCCAGTCTCAGTCTTCCCACAGTAACCTGAACTGTCCAGTCTCAGTCTTCCCACAGTAACCTGATCTGTCCAGACTTCCCACAGTAACCTGAACTGTCCAGTCTCAGTCTTCCCACAGTAACCAGAACTGTCCAGTCCCAGTCTTCACACAGTAACCTGAACTGTCCAGACTTCCCACAGTAACCTGAACTGTCCAGTCTTCCCACAGTAACCTGAACTGTCCAGTCTCAGTCTTCCCACAGTAACCTGAACTATTCAGACTTCCCACAGTAACCTGAACTGTCCAGTCTCAGTCTTCCCACAGTAACCTGAACTGTCCAGACTTCCCACAGTAACCTGAACTGTCCAGTCTTCCCACAGTAACCTGAACTGTCCAGTCTCAGTCTTCCCACAGTAACCTGAACTGTCCAGTCTTCCCACAGTAACATGAACTGTCCAGTCTCAGTCTTCCCACAGTAACCTGAACTGTCCAGTCTCAGTCTTCCCACAGTAACCTGAACTGTCCAGTCTCAGTCTTCCCACAGTAACCTGAACTGTCCAGTCTCAGTCTTCCCACAGTAACCTGAACTGTCCAGACTTCCCACAGTAACCTGAACTGTCCAGTCTCAGTCTTCCCACAGTAACCAGAACTGTCCAGTCTCAGTCTTCCCACAGTAACCTGAACTGTCCAGTCTTCCCACAGTAACATGAACTGTCCAGTCTCAGTCTTCCCACAGTAACCTGAACTGTCCAGACTCTGTCTTCCCACAGTAACCTGAACTGTCCAGTCTCAGTCTTCCCACAGTAACCTGAACTGTCCAGTCTCAGTCTTCCCACAGTAACCTGAACTGTCCAGTCTCAGTCTTCCCACAGTAACCTGAACTGTCCTGTCTCAGTCTTCCCACAGTAACCTGAACTGTCCAGACTTCCCACAGTTACCTGAACTGTCCAATCTCAGTCTTCCCACAGTAACCTGAACTGTCCAGTCTCAGTCTTCCCACAGGAACCTGAACTGTCCAGTCTCAGTCTTCCCACAGTAACCTGAACTGTCCAGTCTCAGTCTTCCCACAGTTACCTGAACTATCCAGTCTCAGTCTTCCCACAGTAACCTGAACTGTCCAGTCTTCCCACAGTAACCTGAACTGTCCAGTCTCAGTCTTCCCACAGGAACCTGAACTATCCAGTCTCAGTCTTCCCACAGGAACCTGAACTATCCAATCTCAGTCTTCCCACAGTAACCTGATCTATCCAGTATTCCCACAGTAACCTGATCTATCCAGTATTCCCACAGTAACCTGAACTGTCCAGTCTCTGTCTTCCCACAGTAACCTGAACTATCCAGTCTCAGTCTTCCCACAGTAACCTGAACTGTCCAGTCTCGGTCTTCCCATAGTAACCTGAACTGTCCAGTCTCAGTCTTCCCACAGTAACCTGAACTGTCCAGTCTCAGTCTTCCCACAGTAACCTGAAGTGTCCAGTCTCAGTCTTCCCACAGTAACCTGAAATGTCCTGTCTCAGTCTTCCCGCAGTAACCTGAACAGTCCAGTCTTCCCACAGTAACCTGAACTGTCCAGTCTCAGTCTTCGCGCAGTAACCTGAACTGTCCAGACTTCCCACAGTATCCTGAACTGTCCAGTCTTCCCACAGTAACCTGAACTGTCCAGTCTCAGTCTTCCCACAGTAACCTGAACTGTCCAGTCTCAGACTTCCCACAGTAACCTGAAGTGTCCAGTCTCAGTCTTACCACAATAACCTGAACTGTCCAGACTTCCCACAGTAACCTGAACTGTCCGGTCTCAGTCTTCCCACAGTAACCTGAAATGTCCTGTCTCAGTCTTCCCGCAGTAACCTGAACAGTCCAGTCTTCCCACAGTAACCTGAACTGTCCAGTCTCAGTCTTCGCGCAGTAACCTGAACTGTCCAGACTTCCCACAGTATCCTGAACTGTCCAGTCTTCCCACAGTAACCTGAACTGTCCAGTCTCAGTCTTCCCACAGTAACCTGAACTGTCCAGTCTCAGACTTCCCACAGTAACCTGAAGTGTCCAGTCTCAGTCTTACCAGAATAACCTGAACTGTCCAGACTTCCCACAGTAACTTGAACTGTCCAGACTTCCCACAGTAACCTGAACTGTCCGGTCTCAGTCTTCCCACTGTATCCTGAACTGTCCTGTCTCAGTCTTCCCACAGTAACCTGAACTGTCCAGTCTTCCCACAGTAACCTGAACTGTCCAGTCTCAGTCTTCCCACAGTAACCCGAACTGTCCAGACTTCCCACAGTAACCTGAACTGTCCAGTCCCACAGTAACCTGAACTGTCCAGTCTCAGTCTTCCCACAGTCACCTGAACTATCCAGACATCCCACAGTAACCTGAACTGTCCAGTCTCAGTCTTCCCACAGTAACCTGAACTGTCCAGTCTCAGTCTTCCCACAGTAACCCGAACTGTCCAGACTTCCCACAGTAACCTGAACTCTCCAGTCTTCCCACAGTAACCTGAACTGTCCAGTCTCAGTCTTCCCACAGTAACCTGAACTGTCCAGTCTCAGACTTCCCACAGTAACCTGAACTGTCCAGTCTAAGTCTTGCAACAGTAACCTGAACTGCCCAGTCTCAGACTTCCCACAGTAACCTGGACTGTCCAGTTTCAGACTTCCCACAGTAACCTGAACTGTCCAGTCCCACAGTAACCTGAACTGTCCAGTCTCAGTCTTCCCACAGTCACCTGAACTATCCAGTCTCAGTCTTCCCACAGTAACCCGAACTGTCCAGACTTCCCACAGTAACCTGAACTGTCCAGTCTTCCCACAGTAACCTGAACTGTCCAGTCTCAGTCTTCCCACAGTAACCTGAACTGTCCAGTCTCAGTCTTCCCACAGTAACCTGAACTGTCCAGTCTCAGTCTTCCCACAGTAACCTGAACTGTCCAGTCTCAGTCTTCCCACAGTAACCTGAACTGTCCAGTCTCAGTCTTCCCACAGTAACCTGAACTGTCCAGACTTCCCACAGTAACCTGAACTGTCCAGTCTCAGTCTTCCCACAGTAACCAGAACTGTCCAGTCTCAGTCTTCCCACAGTAACCTGAACTGTCCAGACTTCCCACAGTAACCTGAACTGTCCAGTCTTCCCACAGTAACATGAACTGTCCAGTCTCAGTCTTCCCACAGTAACCTGAACTGTCCAGACTCTGTCTTCCCACAGTAACCTGAACTGTCCAGTCTCAGTCTTCCCACAGTAACCTGAACTGTCCAGTCTCAGTCTTCCCACAGTAACCTGAACTGTCCAGTCTCAGTCTTCCCACAGTAACCTGAACTGTCCAGACTTCCCACAGTAACCTGAACTGTCCAGTCTCTGTCTTCCCACAGTAACCTGAACTGTCCAGTCTCAGTCTTCCCACAGTAACCTGAACTGTCCAGTCTCAGTCTTACCACAGTAACCTGAACTATCCAGTCTCAGTCTTCCCACAGTAACCTGAACTGTCCAGTCTCGGTCTTCCCATAGTAACCTGAACTGTCCAGTCTCAGTCTTCCCACAGTAACCTGAACTGTCCAGTCTCAGTCTTCCCACAGTAACCTGAAGTGTCCAGTCTCAGTCTTCCCACAGTAACCTGAAATGTCCTGTCTCAGTCTTCCCGCAGTAACCTGAACAGTCCAGTCTTCCCACAGTAACCTGAACTGTCCAGTCTCAGTCTTCGCGCAGTAACCTGAACTGTCCAGACTTCCCACAGTATCCTGAACTGTCCAGTCTTCCCACAGTAACCTGAACTGTCCAGTCTCAGTCTTCGCGCAGTAACCTGAACTGTCCAGACTTCCCACAGTATCCTGAACTGTCCAGTCTTCCCACAGTAACCTGAACTGTCCAGTCTCAGTCTTACCACAGTAACCTGAACTATCCAGTCTCAGTCTTCCCACAGTAACCTGAACTGTCCAGTCTCAGTCTTCCCACAGTAACCTGAACTGTCCAGTCTCAGTCTTCCCACAGTAACCTGAAGTGTCCAGTCTCAGTCTTCCCACAGTAACCTGAAATGTCCTGTCTCAGTCTTCCCGCAGTAACCTGAACAGTCCAGTCTTCCCACAGTAACCTGAACTGTCCAGTCTCAGTCTTCGCGCAGTAACCTGAACTGTCCAGACTTCCCACAGTATCCTGAACTGTCCAGTCTTCCCACAGTAACCTGAACTGTCCAGTCTCAGTCTTCCCACAGTAACCTGAACTGTCCAGTCCCAGTCTTCCCACAGTAACCTGAACTGTCCAGTCTCAGTCTTCCCACAGTAACCTGAACTGTCCAGACTTCCCTCAGTAACCTGAACTGTCCAGTCTTCCCACAGTAACCTGAACTGTCCAGTCTCAGTCTTCCCACAGTAACCTGAACTGTCCAGTCTCAGTCTTCCCACAGTAACCTGATCTGTCCAGACTTCCCACAGTAACCTGAACTGTCCAGTCTCAGTCTTCCCACAGTAACCAGAACTGTCCAGTCCCAGTCTTCACACAGTAACCTGAACTGTCCAGACTTCCCACAGTAACCTGAACTGTCCAGTCTTCCCACAGTAACCTGAACTGTCCAGTCTCAGTCTTCCCACAGTAACCTGAACTATTCAGACTTCCCACAGTAACCTGAACTGTCCAGTCTCAGTCTTCCCACAGTAACCTGAACTGTCCAGACTTCCCACAGTAACCTGAACTGTCCAGTCTTCCCACAGTAACCTGAACTGTCCAGTCTCAGTCTTCCCACAGTAACCTGAACTGTCCAGTCTTCCCACAGTAACATGAACTGTCCAGTCTCAGTCTTCCCACAGTAACCTGAACTGTCCAGTCTCAGTCTTCCCACAGTAACCTGAACTGTCCAGTCTCAGTCTTCCCACAGTAACCTGAACTGTCCAGTCTCAGTCTTCCCACAGTAACCTGAACTGTCCAGACTTCCCACAGTAACCTGAACTGTCCAGTCTCAGTCTTCCCACAGTAACCAGAACTGTCCAGTCTCAGTCTTCCCACAGTAACCTGAACTGTCCAGTCTTCCCACAGTAACATGAACTGTCCAGTCTCAGTCTTCCCACAGTAACCTGAACTGTCCAGACTCTGTCTTCCCACAGTAACCTGAACTGTCCAGTCTCAGTCTTCCCACAGTAACCTGAACTGTCCAGTCTCAGTCTTCCCACAGTAACCTGAACTGTCCAGTCTCAGTCTTCCCACAGTAACCTGAACTGTCCTGTCTCAGTCTTCCCACAGTAACCTGAACTGTCCAGACTTCCCACAGTTACCTGAACTGTCCAATCTCAGTCTTCCCACAGTAACCTGAACTGTCCAGTCTCAGTCTTCCCACAGGAACCTGAACTGTCCAGTCTCAGTCTTCCCACAGTAACCTGAACTGTCCAGTCTCAGTCTTCCCACAGTTACCTGAACTATCCAGTCTCAGTCTTCCCACAGTAACCTGAACTGTCCAGTCTTCCCACAGTAACCTGAACTGTCCAGTCTCAGTCTTCCCACAGGAACCTGAACTATCCAGTCTCAGTCTTCCCACAGGAACCTGAACTATCCAATCTCAGTCTTCCCACAGTAACCTGATCTATCCAGTATTCCCACAGTAACCTGATCTATCCAGTATTCCCACAGTAACCTGAACTGTCCAGTCTCTGTCTTCCCACAGTAACCTGAACTATCCAGTCTCAGTCTTCCCACAGTAACCTGAACTGTCCAGTCTCGGTCTTCCCATAGTAACCTGAACTGTCCAGTCTCAGTCTTCCCACAGTAACCTGAACTGTCCAGTCTCAGTCTTCCCACAGTAACCTGAAGTGTCCAGTCTCAGTCTTCCCACAGTAACCTGAAATGTCCTGTCTCAGTCTTCCCGCAGTAACCTGAACAGTCCAGTCTTCCCACAGTAACCTGAACTGTCCAGTCTCAGTCTTCGCGCAGTAACCTGAACTGTCCAGACTTCCCACAGTATCCTGAACTGTCCAGTCTTCCCACAGTAACCTGAACTGTCCAGTCTCAGTCTTCCCACAGTAACCTGAACTGTCCAGTCTCAGACTTCCCACAGTAACCTGAAGTGTCCAGTCTCAGTCTTACCACAATAACCTGAACTGTCCAGACTTCCCACAGTAACCTGAACTGTCCGGTCTCAGTCTTCCCACAGTAACCTGAAATGTCCTGTCTCAGTCTTCCCGCAGTAACCTGAACAGTCCAGTCTTCCCACAGTAACCTGAACTGTCCAGTCTCAGTCTTCGCGCAGTAACCTGAACTGTCCAGACTTCCCACAGTATCCTGAACTGTCCAGTCTTCCCACAGGAACCTGAACTGTCCAGTCTCAGTCTTCCCACAGTAACCTGAACTGTCCAGTCTCAGACTTCCCACAGTAACCTGAAGTGTCCAGTCTCAGTCTTACCAGAATAACCTGAACTGTCCAGACTTCCCACAGTAACTTGAACTGTCCAGACTTCCCACAGTAACCTGAACTGTCCGGTCTCAGTCTTCCCACTGTATCCTGAACTGTCCTGTCTCAGTCTTCCCACAGTAACCTGAACTGTCCAGTCTTCCCACAGTAACCTGAACTGTCCAGTCTCAGTCTTCCCACAGTAACCCGAACTGTCCAGACTTCCCACAGTAACCTGAACTGTCCAGTCCCACAGTAACCTGAACTGTCCAGTCTCAGTCTTCCCACAGTCACCTGAACTATCCAGACATCCCACAGTAACCTGAACTGTCCAGTCTCAGTCTTCCCACAGTAACCTGAACTGTCCAGTCTCAGTCTTCCCACAGTAACCCGAACTGTCCAGACTTCCCACAGTAACCTGAACTCTCCAGTCTTCCCACAGTAACCTGAACTGTCCAGTCTCAGTCTTCCCACAGTAACCTGAACTGTCCAGTCTCAGTCTTCCCACAGTAACCTGAACTGTCCAGTCTCAGTCTTCCCACAGTAACCTGAACTGTCCAGTCTCAGTCTTCCCACAGTAACCCGAACGGTCCAGACTTCCCACAGTAACCTGAACTGTCCAGTCTCAGTCTTCCCACAGTAACCAGAACTGTCCAGTCTCAGTCTTCCCACAGTAACCTGAACTGTCCAGACTCAGTCTTCCCACAGTAACCTGAACTGTCCAGTCTCAGTCTTCCCACAGTAACCCGAACGGTCCAGACTTCCCACAGTAACCTGAACTGTCCAGTCTCAGTCTTCCCACAGTAACCAGAACTGTCCAGTCTCAGTCTTCCCACAGTAACCTGAACTGTCCAGACTTCCCACAGTAACCTGAACTGTCCAGTCTTCCCACAGTAACATGAACTGTCCAGTCTCAGTCTTCCCACAGTAACCTGAACTGTCCAGACTCTGTCTTCCCACAGTAACCTGAACTGTCCAGTCTCAGTCTTCCCACAGTAACCTGAATTGTCCAGACTTCCCACAGTAACCTGAACTTTCCAGTCTTCCCACAGTAACATGAACTGTCCAGTCTCAGTCTTCCCACAGTAACCTGAACTGTCCAGTCTCTGTCTTCCCACAGTAACCTGAACTGTCCAGTCTCAGACTTCCCACAGTAACCTGGACTGTCCAGTCTCAGACTTCCCAGAGTAACCTGAACTGTCCAGTCCCAGTCTTCCCACAGTAACCTGAACTGTCCAGTCCCAGTCTTCCCACAGTAACCTGAACTGTCCAGTCTCAGTCTTCCCACAGTAACCCGAACTGTCCAGACTTCCCTCAGTAACCTGATCTGTCCAGTCTTCCCACAGTAACCTGAACTGTCCAGTCTCAGTCTTCCCACAGTAACCTGAACTGTCCAGTCTCAGTCTTCCCACAGTAACCTGAACTGTCCAGTCTCAGTCTTCCCACAGTAACCTGATCTGTCCAGACTTCCCACAGTAACCCGAACTGTCCAGACTTCCCTCAGTAACCTGATCTGTCCAGTCTTCACACAGTAACCTGAACTGTCCAGTCTCAGTCTTCCCACAGTAACCTGAACTATCCAGACTTCCCACAGTAACCTGAACTGTCCAGTCTCAGTCTTCCCACAGTAACCTGAACTGTCCAGTCTCAGTCTTCCCACAGTAACCCGAACTGTCCAGACTTCCCACAGTAACCTGAACTGTCCAGTCTTCCCACAGTAACCTGAACTGTCCAGTCTCAGTCTTCCCACAGTAACCTGAACTGTCCAGTCTCAGTCTTCCCACAGTAACCTGAACTGTCCAGTCTCAGTCTTCCCACAGTAACCTGAACTGTCCAGTCTCAGTCTTCCCACAGTAACCTGAACTGTCCAGACTTCCCACAGTAACCTGAACTGTCCAGTCTCAGTCTTCCCACAGTAACCAGAACTGTCCAGTCTCAGTCTTCCCACAGTAACCTGAACTGTCCAGACTTCCCACAGTAACCTGAACTGTCCAGTCTTCCCACAGTAACATGAACTGTCCAGTCTCAGTCTTCCCACAGTAACCTGAACTGTCCAGACTCTGTCTTCCCACAGTAACCTGAACTGTCCAGTCTCAGTCTTCCCACAGTAACCTGAACTGTCCAGTCTCAGTCTTCCCACAGTAACCTGAACTGTCCTGTCTCAGTCTTCCCACAGTAACCTGAACTGTCCAGACTTCCCACAGTTACCTGAACTGTCCAATCTCAGTCTTCCCACAGTAACCTGAACTGTCCAGTCTCAGTCTTCCCACAGGAACCTGAACTGTCCAGTCTCAGTCTTCCCACAGTAACCTGAACTGTCCAGTCTCTGTCTTCCCACAGTAACCTGAACTGTCCAGACTTCCCACAGTATCCTGAACTGTCCAGTCTCAGTCTTCCCACAGTAACCAGAACTGTCCAGTCTCAGTCTTCCCACAGTAACCTGAACTGTCCAGACTTCCCACAGTAACCTGAACTGTCCAGTCTCAGTCTTCCCACAGTAACCTGAACTGTCCAGACTTCCCACAGTAACCAGAACTGTCCAGTCTCAGTCTTCCCACAGTAACCTGAACTGTCCAGACTTCCCACAGTAACCTGAACTGTCCAGTCTTCCCACAGTAACCTGAACTGTCCAGTCTCAGTCTTCCCACAGTATCCTGAACTGTCCAGACTTCCCACAGTAACCTGAACTGTCCAGTCTCAGTCTTCCCACAGTAACCTGAACTGTCCAGTCTCAGTCTTCCCACAGTAACCTGAACTGTCCAGTCTCAGTCTTCCCACAGTAACCCAAACTGTCCAGACTTCCCACAGTAACCTGAACTGTCCAGTCTTCCCACAGTAACCTGAACTGTCCAGTCTCAGTCTTCCCACAGTAACCTGAACTGTCCAGTCTCAGTCTTCCCACAGTAACCTGAACTGTCCAGTCTCAGTCTTCCCACAGTAACCTGAACTGTCCAGTCTCAGTCTTCCCACAGTAACCTGAACTGTCCAGTCTCAGTCTTCCCACAGTAACCTGAACTGTCCAGTCTCAGTCTTCCCACAGTAACCAGAACTGTCCAGTCTCAGTCTTATCAGAGTAACCTGAACTGTCCAGACTTCCCACAGTAACCTGAACTGTCCAGACTTCCCACAGTAACATGATCTGTCCAGTCTCAGTCTTCCCACAGTAACCTGAACTGTCCAGTCTCAGACTTCCCACAGTAACCTGGAATGTCCAGTGTCAGACTTCCCAGAGTAACCTGAACTGTCCAGTCTCAGTCTTCCCACAGTAACCCGAACGGTCCAGACTTCCCACAGTATCCTGAAATGTCCAGTCTTCCCACAGTAACCTGAACTGTCCAGTCTCAGTCTTCCCACAGTAACCTGAACTGTCCAGTCTTCCCACAGTAACCTGAACTGTCCAGTCCCAGTCTTCCCACAGTAACCTGAACTGTCCAGTCTCAGTCTTCCCACAGTAACCCGAACGGTCCAGACTTCCCACAGTATCCTGAAATGTCCAGTCTTCCCACAGTAACCTGAACTGTCCAGTCTCAGTCTTCCCACAGTAACCTGAACTGTCCAGACTTCCCACAGTAACCAGAACTGTCCAGTCTTCCCACAGTAACATGAACTGTCCAGTCTCAGTCTTCCCACAGTAACCTGAACTGTCCAGACTCTGTCTTCCCACAGTAACCTGAACTGTCCAGTCTCAGTCTTCCCACAGTAACCTGAACTGTCCAGACTTCCCACAGTAACCTGAACTGTCCAGTCTCAGTCTTCCCACAGTAACCCGAACTGTCCAGAGTTCCCACAGTAACCTGAACTGTCCAGTCTCAGTCTTCCCACAGTAACCTGAACTGTCCAGTCACAGTCTTCCCACAGTAACCTGAACTGTCCAGTCTAAGTCTTCCCATAGTAACCTGAACTGTCCAGTCTCAGTCTTCCCACAGTAACCTGAACTGTCCAGACTTCCCACAGTATCCTGAACTGTCCAGTCTTCCCACAGTAACATGAACTGTCCAGTCTCAGTCTTCCCACAGTAACCTGAACTGTCCAGTCTTTGTCTTCCCACAGTAACCTGAACTGTCCAGTCTTCCCACAGTAACCTGAACTGTCCAGTCTCAGTCTTCCCACAGTAACCTGGACTGTCCAGTCTCAGACTTCCCAGAGTAACCTGAACTGTCCAGTCCCAGTCTTCCCACAGTAACCTGGACTGTCCAGTCTCAGACTTCCCACAGTAACCTGAACTATCCAGTCTCAGTCTTCCCACAGTAACCCGAACTGTCCAGACTTCCCTCAGTAACCTTAACTGTCCAGTCTTCCCACAGTAACCTGAACTGTCCAGTCTCAGTCTTCCCACAGTAACCTGAACTGTCCAGTCTCAGTCTTCCCACAGTAACCTGAACTGTCCAGTCTCAGTCTTCCCACAGTAACCCGAACTGTCCAGACTTCCCTCAGTAACCTTAACTGTCCAGTCTTCCCACAGTAACCTGAACTGTCCAGTCTCAGTCTTCCCACAGTAACCTGAACTGTCCAGTCTCAGTCTTCCCACAGTAACCTGAACTGTCCAGTCTCAGTCTTCCCACAGTAACCTGATCTGTCCAGACTTCCCACAGTAACCTGAACGGTCCAGTCTCAGTCTTCCCACAGTAACCAGAACTGTCCAGTCCCAGTCTTCCCACAGTAACCTGAACTGTCCAGACTTCCCACAGTAACCTGAACTGTCCAGTCTTCCCACAGTAACCTGAACTGTCCAGTCTCAGTCTTCCCACAGTAACCTGAACTATCCAGACTTCCCACAGTAACCTGAACTGTCCAGTCTCAGTCTTCCCACAGTAACCTGAACTGTCCAGTCTCAGTCTTCCCACAGTAACCTGAACTGTCCGGTCTCAGTCTTCCCACAGTAACCTGAACTGTCCAGACTTCCCACAGTAACCTGAACTGTCCAGTCTTCCCACAGTAACCTGAACTGTCCAGTCTCAGTCTTCCCACAGTAACCTGAACTATCCAGACTTCCCACAGTAACCTGAACTGTCCAGTCTCAGTCTTCCCACAGTAACCTGAACTGTCCAGTCTCAGTCTTCCCACAGTAACCTGAACTGTCCGGTCTCAGTCTTCCCACAGTAACCTGAACTGTCCAGACTTCCCACAGTAACCTGAACTGTCCAGTCTTCCCACAGTAACCTGAACTGTCCAGTCTCAGTCTTCCCACAGTAACCTGAACTATCCAGACTTCCCACAGTAACCTGAACTGTCCAGTCTCAGTCTTCCCACAGTAACCTGAACTGTCCAGTCTCAGTCTTCCCACAGTAACCTGAACTGTCCGGTCTCAGTCTTCCCACAGTAACCTGAACTGTCCAGACTTCCCACAGTAACCTGAACTGTCCAGTCTTCCCACA
Organism: Hemitrygon akajei; assembly: GCF_048418815.1. NCBI lineage: Eukaryota > Metazoa > Chordata > Chondrichthyes > Myliobatiformes > Dasyatidae > Hemitrygon > Hemitrygon akajei. The sequence continues at coordinate 48,330,270 of NC_133137.1, forward strand.
GTAACCTGAACTGTCCAGTCTCAGTCTTCCCACAGTAACCAGAACTGTCCAGTCTCAGTCTTCCCACAGTAACCTGAACTGTCCAGTCTCATTCTTCCCACAGTAACCAGAACTGTCCAGTCTCAGTCTTCCCACAGTAACCCGAACTGTCCAGACTTCCCACAGTAACCTGAACTGTCCAGTCTCAGTCTTCCCACAGTAACCAGAACTGTCCAGTCTCAGTCTTCCCACAGTAACCCGAACTGTCCAGACTTCCCACAGTAACCTGAACTGTCCAGTCTCAGTCTTCCCACAGTAACCAGAACTGTCCAGTCTCAGTCTTCCCACAGTAACCTGAACTGTCCAGTCTCAGTCTTCCCACAGTAACCAGAACTGTCCAGTCTCAGTCTTCCCACAGTAACCCGAACTGTCCAGACTTCCCACAGTAACCTGAACTGTCCGGTCTCAGTCTTCCCACAGTAACCTGAACTATCCAGACTTCCCACAGTAACCTGAACTGTCCAGACTTCCCACAGTAACATGATCTGTCCAGTCTCAGTCTTCCCACAGTAACCTGAACTTTCCAGACTCTGTCTTCCCACAGTAACCTGAACTGTCCAGTCTCAGACTTCCCACAGTAACCTGGAATGTCCAGTGTCAGACTTCCCAGAGTAACCTGAACTGTCCAGACTTCCCACAGTAACCTGAACTGTCCAGTCCCAGTCTTCCCACAGTAACCTGAACTGTCCAGTCTCAGACTTCCCACAGTAACCTGAACTGTCCAGTCTCAGTCTTCCCACAGTAACCTGAACTGTCCAGTCCCAGTCTTCCCACAGTAACCTGAACTGTCCAGTCTTCCCACAGTAACCTGAACTGTCCAGTCTCAGTCTTCCCACAGTAACCCGAACGGTCCAGACTTCCCACAGTATCCTGAAATGTCCAGTCTTCCCACAGTAACCTGAACTGTCCAGTCTCAGTCTTCCCACAGTAACCTGAACTGTCCAGACTTCCCACAGTAACATGAACTGTCCAGTCTCAGTCTTCCCACAGTAACCTGAACTGTCCAGACTCTGTCTTCCCACAGTAACCTGAACTGTCCAGTCTCAGTCTTCCCACAGTAACCTGAACTGTCCAGACTTCCCACAGTAACCTGAACTGTCCAGTCTCAGTCTTCCCACAGTAACCCGAACTGTCCAGAGTTCCTACAGTAACCTGAACTGTCCAGTCTCAGTCTTCCCACAGTAACCTGAACTGTCCAGTCTCAGTCTTCCCACAGTAACCTGAACTGTCCAGTCACAGTCTTCCCACAGTAACGTGAACTGTCCAGAGTTCCTACAGTAACCTGAACTATCCAGTCTTCCCACAGTAACCTGAACTGTCCAGTCTTTGTCTTCCCACAGTAACCTGAACTGTCCAGTCTCAGACTTCCCACAGTAACCTGGACTGTCCAGTCTCAGTCTTCCCACAGTAACCAGAACTGTCCAGTCTCAGTCTTCCCACAGTAACCTGAACTGTCCAGACTTCCCACAGTATCCTGAACTGTCCAGTCTTCCCACAGTAACATGAACTGTCCCGTCTCAGTCTTCCCACAGTAACCTGAACTGTCCAGTCTTTGTCTTCCCACAGTAACCTGAACTGTCCAGTCCCAGTCTTCCCACAGTAACCTGAACTGTCCAGACTTCCCAGAGTAACCTGAACTGTCCAGTCTCAGTCTTCCCACAGTAACCTGAACTGTCCAGTCTCAGTCTTCCCACAGTAACCAGAACTGTCCAGTCCCAGTCTTCCCACAGTAACCTGAACTATCCAGACTTCCCACAGTAACCTGAACTGTCCAGTCTCAGTCTTCCCACAGTAACCTGAACTGTCCAGTCTCAGTCTTCCCACAGTAACCAGAACTGTCCAGTCCCAGTCTTCCCACAGTAACCTGAACTGTCCAGTCCCAGACTTCCCACAGTAACCTGAACTGCCCAGTCTCAGTCTTCCCACAGTAACCAGAACTGTCCAGTCCCAGTCTTCCCACAGTAACCTGAACTATCCAGACTTCCCACAGTAACCTGAACTGTCCAGTCTCAGTCTTCCCACAGTAACCAGAACTGTCCAGTCCCAGTCTTCCCACAGTAACCTGAACTGTCCAGTCCCAGACTTCCCACAGTAACCTGAACTGTCCAGTCTCAGTCTTCCCACAGTAACCAGAACTGTCCAGTCCCAGTCTTCCCACAGTAACCTGAACTATCCAGACTTCCCACAGTAACCTGAACTGTCCATTCTCAGTCTTCCCACAGTAACCTGATCTGTCCAGTCCCAGTCTTCCCACAGTAACCTGATCTGTCCAGACTTCCCACAGTAACCTGAACTGTCCAGTCCCAGTCTTCCCACAGTAACCTGAACTGTCCAGACTTCCCACAGTAACCTGAACTGTCCAGTCTTCCCACAGTAACCTGAACTGTCCAGTCTCAGTCTTCCCACAGTAACCTGAACTGTCCAGTCTCAGTCTTCCCACAGTAACCTGAACTGTCCGGTCTCAGTCTTCCCACAGTAACCTGAACTGTCCAGACTTCCCACAGTAACCTGAACTGTCCAGTCTTCCCACAGTAACCTGAACTGTCCAGTCTCAGTCTTCCCACAGTAACCTGAACTATCCAGACTTCCCACAGTAACCTGAACTGTCCAGTCTCAGTCTTCCCACAGTAACCTGAACTGTCCAGTCTCAGTCTTCCCACAGTAACCTGAACTGTCCGGTCTCAGTCTTCCCACAGTAACCTGAACTGTCCAGACTTCCCACAGTAACCTGAACTGTCCAGTCTTCCCACAGTAACCTGAACTGTCCAGTCTCAGTCTTCCCACAGTAACCTGAACTATCCAGACTTCCCACAGTAACCTGAACTGTCCAGTCTCAGTCTTCCCACAGTAACCCGAACTGTCCAGACTTCCCACAGTAACCTGAACTGTCCAGTCTCAGTCTTCCCACAGTAACCTGAACTATCCAGACTTCCCACAGTAACCTGAACTGTCCAGTCTCAGTCTTCCCACAGTAACCTGAACTGTCCAGTCTCAGTCTTCCCACAGTAACCTGAACTGTCCGGTCTCAGTCTTCCCACAGTAACCTGAACTGTCCAGACTTCCCACAGTAACCTGAACTGTCCAGTCTTCCCACAGTAACCTGAACTGTCCAGTCTCAGTCTTCCCACAGTAACCTGAACTATCCAGACTTCCCACAGTAACCTGAACTGTCCAGTCTCAGTCTTCCCACAGTAACCCGAACTGTCCAGACTTCCCACAGTAACCTGAACTGTCCAGTCTCAGTCTTCCCACAGTAACCTGAACTGTCCGGTCTCAGTCTTCCCACAGTAACCTGAACTGTCCAGACTTCCCACAGTAACCTGAACTGTCCAGTCTTCCCACAGTAACCTGAACTGTCCAGTCTCAGTCTTCCCACAGTAACCTGAACTATCCAGACTTCCCACAGTAACCTGGACTGTCCAGTCTCAGTCTTCCCACAGTAACCTGAACTGTCCAGTCTAAGCCTTCCCACAGTAACCTGAACTGTCCAGTCTGAGTCTTCCCACAGTAACCTGAACTGTCCAGTCTCAGTCTTCCCACAGTAACCTGAACTGTCCAGACTTCCCACAGTAACCTGAACTGTCCTGTCTCAGTCTTCCCACAGTAACCTGAACTGTCCAGTCTTCCCACAGTAACCTGAACTGTCCAGTCTCAGTCTTCCCACTGTAACCTGAACTGTCCAGTCTCAGTCTTCCTACAGTAACCTGAACTATCCAGTCTCAGTCTTCCCACAGTCACCTGAACTGTCCAGTCTCAGTCTTCCAACTGTCACCTGAACTCTCCGGTCTCAGTCTTTCCACAGTAACCTGAACTGTCCAGTCTCAGTCTTCCCACAGTAACCTGAACTGTCCAGTCTCAGTCTTCCCACAGTAACCTGAACTGTCCAGTCTCAGTCTTCCCACTGTAACCTGAACTATCCAGTCTCAGTCTTCCCACAGTAACCTGAACTGTCCAGTCTTCCCATTGTAACCTGAACTATCCAGTCTCAGTCTTCCTACAGTAACCTGAACTGTCCAGTCTCAGTCTTCCCACAGTAACCTGAACTGTCTAGTCTCAGTCTTCCCACAGTAACCTGAACTGTCTAGTCTCAGTCTTCCCATTGTAACCTGAACTATCCAGTCTCAGTCTTCCCACAGTAACCTGAACTGTCCAGTCTTCTCACAGTAACCTGAACTGTCCAGTCTTGTCTTCCCACAGTAGCCTGATCTATCCACTCTTCCCACAGCAACCTGAACTGTCCAGTCTCAGTCTTCCCACAGTAACCTGAACTGTCCAGACTCTGTCTTCCCACAGTAACCTGAACTATCCAGTCTCAGTCTTCCCACAGTAACCTGAACTGTCCAGTCTCAGTCTTCCCACAGTAACCTGAACTGTCCAGACTCTGTCTTCCCACAGTAACCTGAACTGTCCAGTCTCAGTCTTCCCACAGTAACCTGAACTATCCCGTCTCAGTCTTCCCACAGTAACCTGAACTGTCCAGTCTCTGTCTTCCCACAGTAACCTGAACTGTCCAGTCTCAGTCTTCCCACAGTAACCTGAACTGTCCAGTCTCAGTCCTCCCACAGTATCCTGAACTGTCCAATCTCAGTCTTCCCACAGTAACCTGAACTGTCCAATCTCAGTCTTCCCACAGTAACCTGAACTGTCCAGTCTCAGTCTTCCCACAGTAACCTGAACTATCCAGTCTCAGTCTTCCCACAGTAACCTGAACTGTCCAGTCTCAGTCTTCCCACAGTAACCTGAACTGTCCAGACTCAGTCTTCCCACAGTAACCTGAACTATCCAGTCTCAGTCTTCCCACAGTAACCTGAACTGTCCAGTCTTCCCACAGTAACCTGAACTGTCCAGACTTCCCACAGTAACCTGAACTGTCCAGTCTCAGTCTTCCCACAGTAACCTGAACTGTCCAGACTTCCCACAGTAACCTGATCTGTCCAGTCTTCCTACAGTAACCTGAACTGTCCAGTCTCAGTTTTCCCACAGTAACCTGAACTGTCCAGTCTCAGTCTTCCCACAGTAACCTGAACTGTCCTGTCTCAGTCTTCCCACAGTAACCTGAACTGTCCAGTCTCAGTCTTCCCACAGTAACCTGAACTGTCCGGTCTCAGTCTTCCCACAGTAACCTGAACTGTCCAGACTTCCCACAGTAACCTGAACTGTCCAGTCTTCCCACAGTAACCTGAACTGTCCAGTCTCAGTCTTCCCACAGTAACCTGAACTATCCAGACTTCCCACAGTAACCTGAACTGTCCAGTCTCAGTCTTCCCACAGTAACCCGAACTGTCCAGACTTCCCACAGTAACCTGAACTGTCCAGTCTCAGTCTTCCCACAGTAACCTGAACTGTCCAGTCTCAGTCTTCCCACAGTAACCTGAACTGTCCGGTCTCAGTCTTCCCACAGTAACCTGAACTGTCCAGACTTCCCACAGTAACCTGAACTGTCCAGTCTTCCCACAGTAACCTGAACTGTCCAGTCTCAGTCTTCCCACAGTAACCTGAACTATCCAGACTTCCCACAGTAACCTGGACTGTCCAGTCTCAGTCTTCCCACAGTAACCTGAACTGTCCAGTCTAAGCCTTCCCACAGTAACCTGAACTGTCCAGTCTGAGTCTTCCCACAGTAACCTGAACTGTCCAGTCTCAGTCTTCCCACAGTAACCTGAACTGTCCAGACTTCCCACAGTAACCTGAACTGTCCTGTCTCAGTCTTCCCACAGTAACCTGAACTGTCCAGTCTTCCCACAGTAACCTGAACTGTCCAGTCTCAGTCTTCCCACTGTAACCTGAACTGTCCAGTCTCAGTCTTCCTACAGTAACCTGAACTATCCAGTCTCAGTCTTCCCACAGTCACCTGAACTGTCCAGTCTCAGTCTTCCAACTGTCACCTGAACTCTCCGGTCTCAGTCTTTCCACAGTAACCTGAACTGTCCAGTCTCAGTCTTCCCACAGTAACCTGAACTGTCCAGTCTCAGTCTTCCCACAGTAACCTGAACTGTCCAGTCTCAGTCTTCCCACTGTAACCTGAACTATCCAGTCTCAGTCTTCCCACAGTAACCTGAACTGTCCAGTCTTCCCATTGTAACCTGAACTATCCAGTCTCAGTCTTCCTACAGTAACCTGAACTGTCCAGTCTCAGTCTTCCCACAGTAACCTGAACTGTCTAGTCTCAGTCTTCCCACAGTAACCTGAACTGTCTAGTCTCAGTCTTCCCATTGTAACCTGAACTATCCAGTCTCAGTCTTCCCACAGTAACCTGAACTGTCCAGTCTTCTCACAGTAACCTGAACTGTCCAGTCTTGTCTTCCCACAGTAGCCTGATCTATCCACTCTTCCCACAGCAACCTGAACTGTCCAGTCTCAGTCTTCCCACAGTAACCTGAACTGTCCAGACTCTGTCTTCCCACAGTAACCTGAACTATCCAGTCTCAGTCTTCCCACAGTAACCTGAACTGTCCAGTCTCAGTCTTCCCACAGTAACCTGAACTGTCCAGACTCTGTCTTCCCACAGTAACCTGAACTGTCCAGTCTCAGTCTTCCCACAGTAACCTGAACTATCCCGTCTCAGTCTTCCCACAGTAACCTGAACTGTCCAGTCTCTGTCTTCCCACAGTAACCTGAACTGTCCAGTCTCAGTCTTCCCACAGTAACCTGAACTGTCCAGTCTCAGTCCTCCCACAGTATCCTGAACTGTCCAATCTCAGTCTTCCCACAGTAACCTGAACTGTCCAATCTCAGTCTTCCCACAGTAACCTGAACTGTCCAGTCTCAGTCTTCCCACAGTAACCTGAACTATCCAGTCTCAGTCTTCCCACAGTAACCTGAACTGTCCAGTCTCAGTCTTCCCACAGTAACCTGAACTGTCCAGTCTCAGTCTTCCCACAGTAACCTGAACTATCCAGTCTCAGTCTTCCCACAGTAACCTGAACTGTCCAGTCTTCCCACAGTAACCTGAACTGTCCAGACTTCCCACAGTAACCTGAACTGTCCAGTCTCAGTCTTCCCACAGTAACCTGAACTGTCCAGACTTCCCACAGTAACCTGATCTGTCCAGTCTTCCTACAGTAACCTGAACTGTCCAGTCTCAGTTTTCCCACAGTAACCTGAACTGTCCAGTCTCAGTCTTCCCACAGTAACCTGAACTGTCCTGTCTCAGTCTTCCCACAGTAACCTGTACTGTCCAGTCTCAGTCTTCCCACAGCAACCTGAACTATCCAGTCTCAGTCTTCCCACAGTAACCTGAACTGTCCTGTCTCAGTCTTCCCACAGTAACCTGAACTGTCCAGTCTCAGTCTTCCCACAGTAACCTGAACTGTCCAGTCTCAGTCTTCCCACAGTAACCTGAACTATCCAGTCTCAGTCTTCCCACAGTAACCTGAACTGTCCAGTCTGAGTCTTCCCACAGTAACCTGATCTATCCAGTCTTCCCACAGTAACCTGAACTGTCCAGTCTCAGTCTTCCCACAGTAACCTGAACTGTCCAGATTTCCCACAGTAACCTGAACTGTCCAGTCTCAGTCTTCCCACAGTAACCTGATCTGTCCAGTCTTCCCACAGTAACCTGAACTGTCCAGTCTCAGTCTTCCCACAGTAACCTGAACTGTCCCGTCTCAGTCTTCCCACAGTAACCTGAACTGTCCAGTCTCAGTCTTCCCACAGTAACCTGAACTGTCCAGTCTCAGTCTTCCCACAGTAACCTGAACTGTCCAGTCTCAGTCTTCCCACAGTAACCTGAACTGTCCAGACTTCCCACAGTAACCTGAACTGTCCAGTCTCCGTCTTCCCACAGTAACCTGAACTGTCCAGACTTCCCACAGTAACCTGATCTGTCCAGTCTTCCCACAGTAACCTGAACTGTCCAGTCTCAGTCTTCCCACAGTAACCAGAACTGTCCAGTCTCAGTCTTCCCACAGTAACCTGAACTGTCCAGTCTCAGTCTTCCCACAGTAACCTGAACTGTCCAGTCTCAGTCTTCCCACAGTAACCTGAACTGTCCAGTCTCAGTCTTCCCACAGTAACCTGAACTGTCCAGTCTCAGTCTTCCCACAGTAACCCGAACTGTCCAGACTTCCCACAGTAACCTGACCTGTCCAGTCTTCCCACAGTAACCTGTACTGTCCAGTCTCAGTCTTCCCACAGTAACCTGAACTGTCCAGTCTCAGTCTTCCCACAGTAACCTGTACTGTCCAGTCTCAGTCTTCCCACAGTAACCTGAACTATCCAGTCTCAGTCTTCCCACAGTAACCTGAACTGTCCTGTCTCAGTCTTCCCACAGTAACCTGAACTATCCAGTCTCAGTCTTCCCACAGTAACCTGAACTGTCCAGTCTCAGTCTTCCCACAGTAACCTGAACTGTCCAGTCTTCCCACAGTAACCTGCTCTGTTGACCAACCCCAGCTGTAATCCACGCTGCAGGGAAATGCACACAGACTCACAGTGCGAACATGTATTCTTCCAACACATGGTGGGTATAAGGATCGAGCTTTTAGAGGTAGTTATAGTGCAATGTTTAACAGGCATTTGGGCAGCTTCATGGATAGAGAAGGCTTCGATATGTTTAGTGCAGGCAAATGGGACTGGCCGTTAGACAGCTTGGTTAGTATAGATGAGTTGGACAGGAAAGCCTTTTTCTGTCATTGACTCTATGACAGACAGAGCTGGAGGTTTGGATCCAACCAGTGTCATTGAGTCCATATCTTTACCCGCATACCAGCCTAGAATAACCCCCTGGCGTTGTCCCTACCACCCATCACCTATATTGATTTGAATTGACTTTATTTTTTACATCCTTCTCATACATGAGAAGATCTTTACATTACGTCTCTGCCTAAATGTGCAATGTGCAATCATAGTAATTTATGATAAATAGAACATTCAATGTAACATAGAAATACACTCAAATCAGCATGAGTTAAACAGTCTGATGGCCTTGTGGAAGAAGCTGTCCCGTAGCCTGTTGGTCCTGGCTTTTATGCTGCGGTACCGTTTCCCAGATGGTAGCAGCTGGAATAGATTGTGTTTGTGGTGACTCGGGTCCCCGATGATCCTACGGGCCCATTTTACACACCTGTCCTTATAAATGTCCTGAATCATAGGAAGTTCAATAACTATAGATGCGTTGGGCTATCCACATCACTTTCTGCAGAGCCCTGCATTTAAGGGAGGTACAGTTCCCATACCCGACAGTGATGCAGCCAGTTAGGATGCTCTCAGTTGTGTCCCTGCAGAAAGTTCTTAGGATATGGGGGCCCAAACCAAACTTCCTCAACCGTCTGAGGTGAAAGAGGCGCTGTTGTGCTTTTCTCACCACACAGCTGGTGTGTACAGACTATGTCAGGTCCTCGGTGATGTGGATGCCGAGGAACTTGAAGCTGTTTACCCTCTCAACCCCAAATCCATTGATGTCAATAGGGGTTAGTCCATCTCTATTCCTCCTGTAATCCACAACCAGCTCCTTTGTTTTTGCAACATTGAGGGAGAGGTTGTTTTCTTGACACCACTGTGTCAGAGAGATGACTGCTTCCCTGTAGGCCATCTTGCCTACAAGATAAGGCCAGTCAATGTAGTGTCATTGGCAAATTTAATTAGCAGATTGGAGCTGTGGGTGGCGACACAGTCATGGGTATACAGGAAGTAAAGGAGGGGACTCAGTACACAGCCCTGAGGGGCTCCTGTATTGAGAGTCAGAGTTGGAGGTGAGTTAGCCCACTCTTACAACCCGATGACGATCTGACAGGAAGTCCAGGATCCAGCTGCACAAGGCAGGGTGAAGGCCGAGGTCTCTGAGCTTCTTGTCAAGCCTAGATGGAACTATAGTGTTGAATGCTGAACTGTAGTCCAAGAACAGCATTCTCACATAAGCATCCTTCTTCTCCAGATGTGTAAGGATGGGATGTAGGGCAGTTGCTATTGTGTCTTCTGTCGATTGGTTGTGTTGGTAGACGAATTGTATGGGGTCCAGTTTGGGTGATAGCAAGCTGCAGATGTAGTCCTTGAACAGCTTCTCAAAGCATTTGCTTGTTATTGAGATGACTATGACAGGACGCCAGTCGTTCCCAGACATGTTACCTTGGTCTTTTTTGGTACAGGGACAGTGATGGATAATTTGAAGCAGGAGGTCACTCCACACTGGGAGAGGGAGAGATCGAAAATGTCAGTAAACACACCTGCCAGTTGTGCTGTGAACATCTCACGTACTCGCCCTGGGATGCTGTCCGGTCCCACAGCCTTGCGACCTAATCTGTCCTGCCCAACTTTCTCCTTGGACCTGACACCATACCAGTTAGGGTGCTGACCAAACATTACCCATTGGTTCCTGGTATCCCTTTCCCAAGTGTGTCCAGAATGACATTTGTCTGCACTGATCATTGGCCTGAATATGCAGAACAGCCATGAGCAATCTGAGTAACTCTCTTCCGATCCTACTTTCACATACACTAAGTGGCCACTTTATTAGGGACCTCCGATACTTCCTGTACCTAATAAAGTGGCCATCAAGTGTATGCTTGTGCTCTTCAGCTGCTGTAGCCCATCCATTTCAACGTTGGATGTGTTGTGCATTGAGAGATGCTCTTCTGTACATCACTGTTGTAACACATTGTTATTTGAGTTACTGTCACCTTCCTGTAGACTTGAACCAGTCTGGCCATTTTCCTCTCACGTGTGAAAAACAAGGCATTTTCCCCTACAGGCTCACTGGATTTTTTTTCTGGTTTTTCACAACATTCTCTGTAAACTCTAGAGACTGTTGTGTGTGAAAATCCCAGGAGATCAGCAGTTTCTGAGATACTCAAACCACCCTGCCTGGAACCAACAATCATTCCACGGTCAAAGTCACTTAGATCTCATTTCTTCTCCACTCTGACCTTTGGGCTGGACAACAGCTGAACCTCTTGACCATGTCTGCATGCTTTTATGCATTGTTACTGTCATGTGATTGGCTGATTAGATATTTGCATTAACAAGCAGGTGTACAGGTGCATCTAATAAAGTGACTTCTGTGTGTAGAATAAGTACGGGTCCTTTGGTCCACAATATTGTGCCGACCTTATTATTTACTCTGTGGTCAATCTAATCTAACCCTTCCCTCTTACATAGCCCTCTATTTTTCTATTATCCATGTGCTTATCTAAGAGTTTCTTAAATGTCCCAATGTATCTGCCCCCACCATGTACACACCACTTCTTTTTAAAATAACTTACTCCAACATCCCCCTTACACTTTCCTCCAGTCACCTTAAAGTTATGCCCCTTCATATCAGCCATTTCTGCCCTGGGAAAAAGTCTCTGGCCGTCCACTTGATCTACTATATGCCTCTTTTCATCTTGTAAACCCCTATAAAGTCACCTCTCTTCCTCTTTCAATCCTAAGAGAAAAGCCCTGTCTTAATCCAGGAAGCATTCTGGTAAATCTGCACCCTCTCTAAATCTTCCATATCTTTCCTATAATGAAGCAACCAGAACTGAACACGATATTCCAACTGTGGTCTAACCAGTGTTTTATAGATCCACAACTCTACCTTACAGCTTTTGAATTCAATCTCCTGAGTGACGAAAGCCAACACACCATAGGCTTTCTTAACCACCCTAGCTAATTGTGCAGCAACTATGGGTGTAAACCCCAAGGTTCTCCATGCTCCAAGATTCTTGCCACTAACCCCATATTCTGCCTTTAAATTTGACCATCTAAAGTGACTCACTTCACACTTTTCTGGGTTGAACTCTTACTGGGAAACCCTTGAGGATGTTTGCAGATGGTTAGTTTTGAACAAATTTGTGTGTATTCCTGTGAGGTGTTACATTGCACTGGGGAGATCTAGCAAGGGTGCAAGCAGTAGATGTTACTATACAAACAATAAAATAGGATAGTGGAGTGTTAGTGTATTTAGTTGGATGGGCTGGTCTTGGAACCCGAGATGCAGGATGGGTGCAGTGGAATGCTCCTGCACGTGCTAATCCTGTAATGCTGGGCTGTCCCATGCAGTGATCCTGTCATCACAAAGCACTAATCTTCAACTCTGCATGGCTCATACAGAAGGTTCTGGAGCCGGGTGAAATTACCAGTCATTAGTTTGCACGCATCCCGGGAACGCTCCACAAGTGATAATTCCAGCTGAAAGATCAACTGCAAATTCACACACATATCAAAGAGTGAAACTGCTCCAGGGTATGTGTCAGCGAGGTACTGAAGTATTTGAAAAGAATTCAGCAACAAGTCAACTCATGTATTCTGCACAGGGGTGATTACACTCCATGTGTTTGCACTGCGTAGGGCGAAATTGGAAAATACTTTGCATTTAACACAACCATAGAGTTATTCACATGTTGCTGTGGAGACGGGGCTGCACAATAAACTATTGAAAGCCAGTCTGATTCCACACTGGCTGTCCAGTAGTGTAAGTGGCCCACAGAACGGATCCTGTGGCTCTCCCTAATACCAATGCAATCCATTGAGCAGGGAAGTAAAACAGGACATGGTAATACCAGAATAATTTGTGACTGTTCCCAAATGTTAAATGATTTCATAGAATAGTCAGAGAAAAGTAACGGTGATACCGCACAGAAACACACCCTTAGGCTCATCCAGTCCATGCCAACCCAATCTTCTGCCTAGTCCAATCTACCTATACCCAGACTACATCCCTCTTGACCCCTCTCATCCATGCACTTATTGGACCTGCATCCACCACTTCCATTGGCAGCTTGTTCCACATTTGCAACACCTTCTGAGTGAAGAAGTTCCCCTTCAGATTCTCCTTGAATATTTCACCTTTCACATGTAACACTTACCCAACAGGCTGGTATATGTCTAGGGGAAAAAGAAATCCAGCCACACACCAACCCCGCCTCCCGTTCACGCAGGTGCTGTGAGAATAGAGTTTATGCCTCGCGCCCCCGCCGGCAGTATCAAACTCACAACAAATACCGTTATGAAATACACTTTAAAGAGTTTACTAAAATTAAAAGAGTATTAGGCAGTACAATATATATATATATATATATACAAGAAAAAAAACAAAAGGCGCCAACTTATCAAAGTTCAGTCAGTTTAGTGCACATCGGTGGAGCTCATCCAGCGAACCATTCGACTCCTAGGTGGTCGTCCTCCCAAAACTCCCACTTCGGACTCCCCGGTGGTCTCCCGAGCGCACGTCCTCCTTCCTCGGCGTCTCCCTCCGGACTCTCCAAGCCCGCGCAACCCCTCCCCCAAGGTCCCAGCCTCACAAAACACAATAACATTCCCCATTGATTAACAAATGAATACAATTACCATATCAGCCATTCTAAAGTGAAACAACGGTGAGAGAAACTTTTAACAGACAAAGAAGCATTCCTACTCGTAACAAACCAAAGAAGCCCTTTTTAGTAACATACACAGGACATTGTACACACACTTAACCAATGACCACAATGTCTAGGCTCACCCAACCTGAGGAGAAAAAGCCTGCATGCATTCACCCTAACTGTACCCCACACAATCTTATATACATCTATTCCCTGAAATGCATGAGAATGAGGGGAGATGTTACAAATCTAATCAACCTTTCCCTGTAATTCATATCCTTAAATCCCAGCAATATCCATGTTCAGAGTTCCAACACTAGGACGGAGCCTTTCACATGTTGTGTAAATGCTGCAAGAGTGAAATCTCAAACCCCATCCCACACAAAGCTTTGGATTCTCAGGATCGGTTAGACCTTCCAGGGATTTCTGTGAGCTGGAGGTGTGAAGACTTATGTAACTAAGCCAGGTTTACGGTACTGAGTTGTCGATGCAGATAATCATGAGGACTAGAGCACAAAGGCCAGGATGTACTGCAGAGGCTTTGTGCGGTGCTGGGCAGATCTCATTTGCAATACTGTGAGCAATTTTTGGTGCCGTATCATGGGAAGGATGTGCTGGCCCAGTAGAGATTCACAAGAATTATCCTAAGAATAAAAGGTTTCACCTATGAGGAGTGTTTGATGTCTCTAGGCCTGTTCTCAATAAAGTTCAGAAGGATGAGGAAGTGGAAGGATGGGTTAGTAAATTTGCTGATGACACAAAGGTTGGAGGTGTTGTGGATAGTGTGGAGGGCTGTCAGAGGTTACAGTGGGACATCGTTAGGATACAAAACTGGGTTGAGAAGTGGCGGATGGAGTTCAGCCCAGGTAAGTGTGAAGTGGTTCATTTTGGTAGGTCAAATACGATGGCATACTATAGTATTAATAGTAAGACTCTTGGCAGTGTGGAGGATCAGAGGGATCTTGGGGTCCGAGTCCATAGGATGCTCAAAGCTGCTTCGCAGGTTGACTCTGTGGTTAAGAAGGCATACGGTGTATTGGCCTTCATTAATCGTGGAATTGAATTTAGGAGCCAAGAGGTAACATTGCAGCTATATAGGACCCTGGTCAGACCCCACTTGAAGTACTGTGTTCAGTTCTGGTCACCTCACTACAGGAAGGATGTGGAAGCTATAGAAAGGGTGCAGAGGAGATTTACAAGGATGTTGCCAGGATTGGGGAGCATGCCTTATGAAAGAAGGTTGAATGAACTCAGCCTTTTCTCCTTGGAGCGACAGAGGATGAGAGGTGACCTGATAGAGGTGTATAAGATGACGAGAGGCATTAATCATGTGGATAGTCAGAGGCTTTTTCCCAGGGCTGAAATGGTTGCCACAAGAGGACACAGGTTTAAGGTATTGGGGAGTAGGTACAGAGGAGACGTCAGGGTTAAGTTTTTTACTCGGGGGTGGTGAGTGCGTGGAATGGGCTGCCGGCGACAGTGGTGGAGGCAGATATGATAGGGTCTTTTAAGAGACTTTTAGATAGGTACATGGAGCTTAGAAAAATAGAGGGCTATGGGTAAGCCTAGAAATTTCTAAGGTAGGGACATGTTTGACACAACTTTGTGGGCCGAAGGGCCTGTACTGTGCTGTAGGTTTTCTATGTTTCTATGAAACCTACAAGATGCTGTAATGCCTGGATTAAGTAGACATGGAGAGGATGTTTCAATTTGTAGAAAGATCTAGGACCAGAGGGCACGCCTTAAACAGAGATAAAGAGGAATTTCTTCAGCCTGATGGTGGTGAATCTGCAAAATTTGTTGCCAAAGTGGTTTGTTCTGGCCAGGTCACTGGGTATCTTTAAGGCAGAGATTGATAGGTTCTTGATTGGTAAGGATTACAGGGAGAAGGTAGGAAAAAGAAAATGGAAAAAAAAATCAACCATTATTGAATGGTGAAGCAGACTAATATACAGGAGCCTAATTCATCTCCTATATCTTTTATTCTTCTGATTGAATTGAATGAAGCGTTGAAATGCAACCTGTGAGAGGCGAGTCTCATGATTACTGCATCAATTGACTGTTACTGGTTCTTCATGAGTAACCAGGGGCTTGGAGAACTTTGGAATTGGAATTGGATTATTATTGTCACATGTACATAGTTACATAGCTTGTCTTGCATAGTGTTCATACAGATTATTTCATTACATAGTGGATTGGGGTAGAACAAGGTAAAAATAATGACAATGCAGAATAATATTACAATTACAAAGTTCACTGCCAACAAGCTGCATGATCACAACAAGGTAGATTGTGAGATTAAGAGTCTATCTTATCGTACCAGGGAACCATTTAATAGTCTTTTAACAGTGGCTAGAAGCTGTCCTTGAGTCTGTTGCTGAGTGCTTTCAGGCTTTTGTATCTTCTGCCGAATGGAAGAGGGGAAAAGAGAGAGTGTCTGGGGTGGGTAGGGTCTTTATGGAGGCAGTGAGTAGTGTAGACAGGGTCCATGGAAGGAGCTCAGAATTGGGTTTATTTATTATCACTGACATATGTGGCACCAGTACAGAGCAATACATAAACATACTATGTTACTGTAAGAAATACATACCAAAAATAATTAAGTAGTGGAGCAAAAGTAGTGAGGTAGTGTTCATGGTTTCATGGACTATTCAGAGATCTAATGGCAGAGAGGAAGAAGCCTAAAACATTGAGTGTGTGTCTTCAGGCTCCTGTACCTCTTCCCTGATGGTAGCAATGAGAAGAGGGCGTGTCCTGAGTGGTCAGGGCCTTTAGTGAAGGATGCTGCCTTTTTGAGGCATCGTCTTTTGAAGGTGGTGGGCAGGCTTGTGCCCACGACGGAGCTGGCTGTGTTTACAACCGTCTGCAGCTTTTTCCGATCTGTGCATTAGGGCCTCCATACCAGACGGAGATGCAACCAGTCAGATAGGTACGTCAACCATGGTACATCTGTTCCTGCTTCCCACAGAACGTACTGGCAATCTAACTATATAATACTGCAACACTGGAAGCCTAGGTCTGCTAGAAACTCACCAACCTGAAACAATAGTTCATTTTCTGTCACTGCAGATGCTGCCCGACCTTCTGAGGGTTTGCTGTATTGTCTGTGTTTACGTTGGAATCCTTTGGCACTTCCTCAGTGAAGCTCTCACCGTTTATCAGGTCATTGCAACTTCACAGATGTGGAGTGCTCGCAAATCAGAGACTGGATTATTTGTGGAATCCAGGTGTGTGTGTGTGTGTGTGTGTGTGTGTGTGTGTGTGTGTGTGTGTGTGTGTGTGTGTGTGTGTGTGTGTGTGTGTGTGTGTGTGTGTGTGTGTGTGTGTGTGTGTGTGTGTGTGTGTGTGTGTGTGTGTGTGTGTGTGTGTGTGTGTGTGTGTGTGTGTGTGTGTGTGTAAAAGTGGGAAAAAAAACCTCCAGAAGACAGTATGGAGATTTGGAAAGTGGAGATCCCCAAAGTCAGGCCAGGAACATCTGAGGGCTAAGAGTGAAATGTGAGAGAAGATAAGCAGGAAACATAATGAGAAAGGTCCAGGGTTGCAGGTCGTAGTCATAGAGAAATATAGTACAGAAACAGGCCCTTTGGCCCACCAAGCCTGTGCTGATCAAGCACCTGTATTTAATCTGAAACTAACACATTTTATTCTCCACATTCCTATCACCTCCCCACCCACCCAATAAATTCGGCCATTCACCTACACACTGGGGTCAATTTACAGTGCCTAATACACCTACTCTTAGAGATGTGGGAGGAAGCATATTTAGTCAAAGGGAGAACGTGCAAACTCCACATGGACAGCATTCAAGGACAGGACTGAACCTGGAGCTATGGGGTGGCAGCTTTACTTGCTGCTGCATTGTGCTACTCCCAAGCAGAGTGGCAACACAAGCAGCTGATAAAGAAACTTCCTCTGTATGGCAAAGAGTGTGTGTGAACCGGCATGGAAAATTGTTTCTACAACCAGAACACAACGACAAAGACCCTGGAGTGAGGAGATGAGATGTGATGGAGGCTGAGGTGGGGTAAAAGGGTGCAAGTTGAACTTGATGCCATTCAAGGTCATTGTCACCAGCAGCACTTATGTCAAGCTGCCACACTAACCGGAGTAACCACACTGAGGTAGCTGGGAGGTGCTCGTTAAAGTTGGGAAATGAGGTAGAATCAAAGGAGAAATGATGTGAGTTTTGTTGTGGTTGGCGTATCCATACTTGCACAGTGTAGGACATGGAACTAACAAAGGTCATAAAAATTGATTCAATGCGAATAATTCCTTCAACAACAAACCCCACAGAGGAATGTGCAGTTTTCTTTAGCAGAGCTGAGAAACTAGAAGACAACTGCCATCTTGTCCTGGACAAGAGGTAACAGCTAGTAGTTTACCCTTGAGGGCATTTCCAATGCCTAGCAAAGAACGTCAAGGGGAGAAACTTCAGATGAGCTGGAGAGAGGGCTAAGAGAGATTGCAGCCCCAGGAGACATGTGCACACTCCACTCCCACTGCCCAGGTATCCAGCTTGAGATGTGTTGAGAAATCAACTGGCGGGTAAAATTTGCATTGATCCAAGCAATCTTAATTAATCTTAAACACCACTCAGTAGATTACGAAGGTGCTGGAATCTGGAACTGCCAGATCGGAGAAGAGCAATATTTTTCAGTGCTGGATGTAAGAAATGGGTTCTGGCACGTATGAGCTCAGTGAGCAGGGTTCTGGTTTAACCTGTTCCAACTTGCTGTTTGTTAGATACTGCTGGAGGCGAGTGTTATTTGTAATCAACTCAGAACCAGAGGTATTTCAGTAAGGCCTCACTGGAGTAAAGGCAATGGACAGTGGCAGATGGAAGAGTTGGAATAAGACCATAACCAGAAGCAGGGAGAAGTAGATGAGAGGAGCCAAATAAAGTCAAAACACATACAGCATGGAGACAGGCCTTCAGCCCAGCTAGCCCATGCAGACCAAGATGTTCTTCTAAAACTTTTCTGTCCATGTACCTGTCCATGTGTCTTCTAAATGTACCTGCCTCAACCAGTTCCTCTGAAAGCTCATGCACATCACCTTCTGAGTGGAAAAGTTGCCCCTCAGCTTCCTATTAAATCTTCCACCCTAAATCTATGCCCTCTAGTTCTTGGTTCCCTAACCCTGGGAAATAGACTGTGCATATTCACTCTGTCTATGACCCTCATAATTTTAAGCACCTCTATAAGATCATCCTCACTCTCCTATACTCCAGTGGACAAAGTCACAACCTCCTGAACCTCTCGCCATAACTTTCCCTCAAGTACCAGCAACATCCTTGAAACTCTCCTCTGCACTCTTTCCAGCTTTCCAGAAACTGGTGACTTATTCTGAAAGTATGCTGACCTTGCTTTAGATACAGTATCCCAACAAGGAGAACATCCTCTCGACATCCACCCTTCCAGTGCTCCTTGGAAACTTTCATCTCGGTTGGATCACCTGATGGAGACTGGGGAGATGAGGGACCAAATGTAGAATTGTAAGACCTTTGGATCTCTAGAAAGGATCCAACCAAAGGAGAAACAATCCCAGATTTGAGGCCAATGTCAGATTTTCCACCTGTGTGGGAAAATTTATCTGGTGACAGTTGATATTCTTCAGATTTCTGAGCATTGGAGTTCTTAGAAAGCACCCACTCACTGAAGACCAATTGAAAACCGGAGAGGCACCAAGAGTAGCCCAGGAACTGCTAACTGTGGCTGAGTCAGCCAGTAAGATCCTGCTCAAGTATTCTAGCTCTCCCCAATAGCCAACCCAAGGGGTGGTGAGCTGGCAGAGACATGTGAGTAGGTGAACTAGAACCATGAATGCCAAACAGTTCAGGAAGACCTCTAGAAGTGGCCAAAGCAAGCAGATACGCTGCTACACCAGGAGAGCCCTTCAGCTCTCAGCACTGAGAGTCAGGAACACAGTGGGAAGGAAAAGAGGAGCAGATGGTTGAGAGCATTTTCCTAGCAGTAAACAGCATTAACAATTTGTCCAGGTCCAGTCAGCCAAGAAAGTTCTTCAGAAGGTGAAGGAAATATAGTATGTTCTCAATGATTCTCACCACTATAGAAAACATCCTAAATGGATTCATCAATTCCTGATATAGCACACTTCTGCCCAAAACATTCTATTTGGACAGGTTTGAAGGGCATTCTAAAGTCCTACGTAGCTGAGGTTGGGCAGGGTCTGGGATTTTCTTTTACTTTCTTGTGCCTTTCACTTAAAGGGGATGTACCATAGACTGTGTGCATGAAATTTCAGTGTATGGACAATCATTGTTCCTTCAATGCTCTAACCACGGTGAGGACTGTTTCAAATCATCAGGGACAGGATGCCCCAGTTCCAAGCTGTTCAGAAGAAAGCGCAGTGAGGTTAGTGCCTGATCCTGTGAGATGTTCCTGTGTACTTTAGGTGACCAATACAGTATTTCCAATGTCTCAGAGTGAATAGGCAGGTATTGAAATTGGGATACGGTCTCTACTACAGTGATGGACCACACATCTGCCTGTAGCAAGATAAATAAACTAAGACTTGATAATGACCAGGTCATAAGGTTTGGTTAAGTATACCAAAGGACATCTGGATAGGATACTCTCTGTTCTTTGAATCTTGTATTAGGGCATAAGTTTGGGTCTTCGGTTTGTGCCTGCACCTCTCTACCAGCAGGAGGGGAGGCCACTCCTAACCATGGCTGGCATCTGGATTGCACTAACCATCTCAACAGTAAACCTTTACACTCTGCATTGTTAGAGGAAATACAATCTATGAGCAAAACTAATAAGTAGCTAACATTCGCAAGCTGCCGACTTGGTAAACAGGAAACCCTTTAAGTCCCAAATATTTAATTTGTTCTTTCTAAATCTCTTTTATCCACATATTCTTTTTTGATTTATTTTGTTGATTTTGACGTGATCTACACTGAGCATAGAATGTTACAAGAAGAAACTCTCAGCCTATCTTCCTGGGGACAGTTCTATGTTAGAAACCTTACCCGCAGTTCTTCCTCGTGTTCCTGTTGAGTATTTATTCAACTCCCTGTTTAGATTTACTACCCACACTGCTTTCACCATTGGCCAGTCATTTTCATTCCAATCCCCATTCCCGTTCTGACAAGTCGGCCCGTAGCCTCTCCTATTGCTGTGGTGAGGCCACTCTCAGGTTGGAGGAGCAAAACCTCATATTCTGTTTGGGTAGTCTCCAACTCGATGGCATGAACACTGATTTCTCTACTTCCAGTATTCTTTACCCCCCTCCCCCTTCTGCCTTTTACCATTCCTCATTCTGGCTCCCCTCTTACCCCCTTCTCTTCTCACCTGCCCTGTGGTGCCCCACTTCCTTCTCTTTCTCCTGTGGTCCACTCTCCTCTCCTATCCTTCCTCTTCAACCCTTTATCTATTAACTTCCAGCTTCCTATTCCAATCACCCCTCCCCCACACACCTGTATGTACATTGAAGTCGTACAAAAAGGAAAATGATAACGGAATGCTTTGTTTACAGAGAAAGTGCAGCACGGGCAAACAATTGAGGTGCAAAGGTCATGACAAGGTAGTGATCAATGAGGTCTTGATAATTCATGGGCATTTGAAGATATTTCCAACATTGCGAAAATTCAAAAGATGCTAGAAAGCTGGAAATTAGCTTAGAAGCTATGTAAAATTACACCTGTTTTCTATAATTGTCTGCTGGAGACATTGAAGCCACTCATTCCAAAATAGCCATTAATTTACAAGTGATTGGGAATGGTCTACAAATATGAAAATAAAATTCTTAGCTCAGGGTCATATTGCCTAAAAACTAGTTCAATATACACCCAGTGACCACGTTATTCAGCACCTAATAAAGTAGCCATTGAGTGTATGTTCATGGTCTTCTGCTGCTGAGCCTATCCACTTCCAGGTTCGATGTATTATGTGTTCAAAGATGCTCTTCTGCACACCACTGTTGTAACACACAGTTACTGTCGCTTGAACCAGTGTGACTATTCTCCTCTGACCTCTCACATTAACAAGGCATTTCCCCCACAGAATCACTGAACGTCTTTGTTTTACACATCTTTCTTTGTCAGACTGTCTGTAATTCTTGGAACGCTTGTGCATGAAAATCCCAGGAGATTAGCAGTTTCTGAGATACACAAAGCACCCCATCTGGCACCAAAAAAACATTCCACAGCCAAAGTCAGTGAGATCACATTTCTTCCCCATTCTGATGTTTGGTCTGCACAATAACTGAACCTCTTGACATGTTTGCATGTTTTTATGAATCAAGTTGCTGCCACCTGATTGGCTGATTAGATATTTGCTTTGCTGAGTAAGTGTACAGTAGTACCCAATAAGGAGGCTACTGAGTGTATATTTTTATGCATGCATGGGATTTCTTGCTTCGTCTAAAGCAACATCACTAATCTCACTTCTGAAGGTGAAAATGGGCAGGCTGCTAGAATAATTGGAATAGGTGTGCTGAGGAACTCTGCCTATTCCTGATGAAGGAATAATGGAAAACTTCAGAATGGTGTGCAGCAAGAGAGGAATTTGCAGATGAAAGTGCTCCATTGTCTTTCCAAGAAGCTAAAATCACAGATTTGATTGGTGCTAACAAGGAACTCTTGGTGTCTAGCTAAATAACTAATGTTCATTTTCTGAGTATAGTCACAGTGATGAAAGAAATGGGCATTCAGGCTAATGATACAATATTTATCAAGTGGGCTGCTTTGTTTTGTATACTGGGACATCTCTTAAGGGTTGTTGGACTGGGCAAGAGAAGACTATAAGATATAGGCCCATTGAGTCTGCTCTGCCATTCAGTCATAGCTGATCTTTTTCCCCCTCCTCACCCCCACTCCCCAGCCTTCTCCCCATAACCTTTGGTGCCATGTCCAATCAAGAACATATCAAGCTCTATCTTAAATACACCCAATGACCTGGCCTCCACAACTGCCTGTGGTAATACATTCCACAAATTCACCATCCTCTGGCTAAAGACATTTCTCTGCATCTCTGTTTTAAATGGATGCCCCTCTATCCTGAGGCTATGTTCTTCTGCCCTAGACTCCCCCACCATGGGGAACATCCTTTCCACATCTACTCTATCTAGGCCTTTCAATATTCGAAAGGTTTCAATGAGATCCCCCCTCATCCTTCTAACTTCCTGTAAGTACAGACCCAGAGCCATTAAATGTTCCTCAAATGATAACCCTTTCATTCCTGGAATCATCCTTGTGAACCTCCTCTGAATCCTTTCCAATGCCAGCACATCTTTTCTCAGATGAGGAGCCCAAAACTGTTCACAATACTCAAGGGGAGGCCTCACCAGTGCCTTATAAAGCCTCAGCATCACATCCCTGCTCCTGTATTCTAGCTCTCTTGAAATGAATGTGAACATGGCATTTGTCTTCCTCACCACCAACTCTACCTGCAAGTTAACCTTTAGGGTGTTCTGCACAAGGACTCCCAAGTCCCTTTGCCCTTCTGATATTTGGATTTTCTCTCTGTTTAGAAAATAGTGTACACCTTTATTCCTTCTATCAAAGAGCATGACTATACACTTCCCTACACTATATTCCATCTGCCACTTCTTTCCCCATTCTCCCAATCTGTCTAAGTCCTTCTGAATACTCCCTGCTTGTTCAACTCTACCTGCCCCTGCACCTATGTTCATGTCATCTACAAACTTGGCAACAAAGCCAACAATTCTGTCATCCAAATCACTGACGCAAAATGTGAAAAGAAACTGTCCCAACACCTTCTTCCTAATGGTGGCAGTGAGAAGAGAGCATGGCCTAGATGGTGAGGGTTCTTGATGATGGATAGTGCTTTCCTGTGTCAATGTAGATGTGCTAAGTGATGGGGCTAGCTTTACCTGTGACAGACTGGGCTGTATCCACTACCTTTTGTAGACTTTTCCATTCAAGGTCATTGGTTTTTCCATACCAGGCCATGGTGCAACTAGTCAATACATTCTCCACTGCACATCTATGGAAGTTAGTCAAAGTTTGAGATGACATGCTGAATCTTGGCAAACTTCTAAAAAAGTAAAGGTGCTGCTGTGCTTTCTTCATAATAGCACTCACGTGCTGGACCCAGGATAGATCCTCTGAAATAAAGTTGCTGACCCTCGCCAACTCTGATCACCTGTTGAGGACGGCTCATAGACCTTCAGTTTCCTCCTCCTGTAATCAATAATCAGCTCCTTGGTCTTGCTTGTACTGAGTAAGAAGTTATTGTTGTGGCACCACTCAGCCGGATTTTCAATCTCCTTCCTGTATGCTGATTCGTCACCACCTTTGATTCGAACGACAGTGGTGTAGTCAGCAAACTTAAATATAGCATTGGAGCTGTGCTTGGCCACACAGTCATAAGTGTAAAGCAAATAGAGTAGGGGGTTAAGCAGACAGTCTTGGGTCCACCTGTGCTGATGGTGATTGTGGAGGAGATGGTTTTACAAATCCAAACTAAATGGGTCTACAGTTGAGGAAACAGGATCCAATTGCACAAGGAGGTATTGGGGCCAAGGTTTTGAAGCTTACTGATTAGTTTTGAGGGAATGACAGTATTGAATGTCAGGCTGCAGTCGGTAAATAGCATTCTGATATACACACTTGCACTATCTTGATGTTCCAGGGTTGAAAAATCTGATGAAATGGCATCTGCTGTAGACCCTTTGTAATGATAGGCAAATTGGAACGGCAGGAGTTGATATGTTTCATCACCAACTTCATCACTATGGATGTAAGTGCTTCTAGGTGATTGTCATTAAGGCAGTTTACCAAGTTCTTTACTTATTTACAGTATACGTTGAGATACAGCACGGCCTAGTAATCCCCCAGTTTAATCCTTGCCTAGTCACAGGACAATTTGCAATGACTAATTAACCTACCAACCGTATGTCTTTGGACTGTGGGAGGAAATGAGAGCACCTGGGAGAAACCCCAGCAGTTACAGAGAGAATGTGCAACCTCCTCACAGGCAGTGGCGGGAAATGAACCCATGTTGCTTGTATTGTAAAGTGTTGTACTAACCACTAAGCTACCACCTTCTTCAACACTGGTGAAATTGAAGCCTGCTTGAAGCAAGTAGGTGTCTCAGATTTCCAAAGTGAGACTTTAAAGATACCAGTGAAAACTCCTGTCAGTTGATCAGCACAGGTCTTTAGAACTCGGCCATGTACAATGGGCCGGGTGTTTTCCATCGGTTCACCCCTTGAAGGATGCTCTCACATCGGCCTTAGAAACTGAAATAATAGTGTCTTTGTGGGCTGTGGGAGTTTGTGAAGTTGCTTCCATGTTTGACAGTCAAAACGAACATAAAAAGCATTGAGCTCATCTGGGAGTGAAATCTTGTTCTCATTGCTGTCTCTTGGTTTCACTTTGTAAGAGGTGATAGCATTAAAGCCCTGTCACAGCTGTCGAGCATCCCTCAGTGATTCAAGTTTAGTCCAGAGTTGCCACTTTGCATGTGAGATGGCTTTCTGGAGGCCATACCTGGACCTCTTGTATTTTGCTTGGTCGCCAGACCCGAATGCCATGAATCTGGCCCTCAGCAGTTTGCAGATCTCATGATTTATCCAGGGCTTGGAGCTGGGGGAAGACTGAAAGATTTGTGGGGGAACACTCGTCTGCGACTGTTTTCATAAAGTCCATGACAACTGTGGCGTATCTGTTCAGATCCTCTAAGTCAGTGAACACGGCCCAGTCCACCAACTCAAAGTGATCGTATAGCCTCTCCTCTGCCTCCTGCAACCACTTCTTTGTTGTCCTTACCTCTGGAGTCTCGCTTTATAGCCTCTATCTGTAAGGAGATAGAAGGAGGACGGCTAGATGATCTGATTTCCTGAAATAAGGTCGAGGGATGGAGCAATAAGCATTCCTAATTGTAGTGTTGGGACCACTTGTGCTGCAAGTGATATGTTAATTATAATTGGGCAGAGATTTCTTCAATCAAGCCTGATTGAAGTCCCCAGCAATGATTTGAAAGGTCTTGGGGTAGGGTGTATCTTGTTTGCTGATGGTGGGTCTCAATACCTCATGTGCCTGCTTAACATTGACCTTTGGCAGTATGTAAACTGCAGTCAGAATCACCCTTGGTAAGTAGAATGGTCAGCAGTTAATCATTAGATACTCCAGGTTGGGGGAATAAGAGTACGACAAAACCACCACATCCCAGCACCATGAAGAGTTTATCCTGCAACACAGACCTTTGGCCCTCTTTGAAACAGCCGTTCACCCCTCGAGTCTTCCTGACATATCCAGAGTGTCTGAGGTGAGCCATGTCTTTTGAAACCCAGAACACAGCAATACCTCATTTCCCTCTGATACAGCAATCTTGCCCTGAGTTCCTCAATCTTATTCTTTAGCAACTGTACATTTGCTAACAAGATACTGGGTAGAGGAAGTTTTAGTCTGCTTTGGGATCTTCCCCTTCCGGCCATGGTGATGCGCTTTTTTCCACTTACAGGTACCGTGCCTGCATCCCTGAGAGTTCGGTCCACTGACTCCTTCAGAAAGTCATGCAATTGCTAGTTCGTTAAAATGGCTCAAAAGTACGTTACTTAAAGCAAATTTCAGGCTGCAGTTTATAGTGAGAGTAGTTCAGACGTATATTTAGAAGTATTGTAAGCTGTCTGCAAGCTGTCACTGTATTTCATCAGTGCCATCTTGCCTTGCGATAGTTTAGTTGAATCGTGTTTGGGGTGAGTGAGGCGTCTTTTGATGTTGGGCTCAGTAGTATTGCTGTACACTTGAAATCCATCACCTGATAGTCTGACCTTTGGCCTCTATGCAAACAAGTGTTTGTGACCCATGGTAAAGTAGTTCAACATTTGGTCCCTGTTACCTGACCTTCCCCGTGTTCCTTCTCTTCAAACAGGTGATATTCCGCGCCCTCTCCCCGGCACACTCCATGCAGGACCCCTACAGTCCTCAAGCTCAAGAACTGTTGAAGGTCACCAACATCCGGATGCGAATGCTGAAGCGGCAACCGTGTCCCTGCTTGGCACAAGTATCCAGCCTCAAACCGCAAGCGTTTGCGCACTACGCAGTCTATGACTTTATCGCCATGGGCAGCTGCTTCTGCAATGGCCATGCTGAGCAGTGTGAGCCAGCAGAGGGCTTCAGGCCAGAACAGGACAACACTCACACCATGGTACGTATGTCCGCCAGAACGTAGGACCAGCACTCCAGCGTGGGATGGTACTGTGGCTGCTGCTGCCACAATTAATGCTGATTTGATTGACTTGCCTTTTTTTCCCTGTCACAGACTCATAGCAAAGCTCATTATTCCTTCTGCCGCTGTCGGTTCAGAGTTAAGATCTGTTTGTAGGTTGGGGGACTGCTTTGCAGAGAACCTTCACTCCAACTGCCACACTCAGTGCCCACCTACTTTAATTCTAGTTCCTATTCCCATTCTGACATTGGTCCATGGCTTCCTCTACTGCCATAATGAGGCCTCTCTTAGGTTAGAGGAACACCACTTCATATTTCATCTGGGTTGCCTCCAACCCAAAGGCATGAGACTTGATTTCTCTAACCTGGTAATTTCTGTCCCCACTCCATTCTCTCTTTTTCCATTCCCTTCTGACTACCTCCTTACACCTTCTCTTCTCCTCACTTCCCCATCACCTCCCTGCAGTGCTCCTCTTCCTTCCCTTTCTTCTACGATCTACTCTCTTCTCCTATCAGATTCCTCCTTCTTCAGCCCATTCACCTGTCACCTCCCAGCTTCTCACTTCATCCTCCTTTCCTCACCCATCCAGCTCCTCCATTACTGAGTTTCACATATCACCAGCCAGCTTGTACGTTTTCCCCTCCCCTCACCTTTTTATTCTGGCTTCTTCCCACTTTCTTTCCAATCCTGATGAAGTGTCTTGGCCCAAAATATTGACTGATCATTTCCCTCCAAAGATGCCACCTGACCTGCCGTGTTCCTCCAGCATTTTGTGTGTGTTGCTCTGTTTGTTATGGTCTAGACTTTGCTCACTTTGGATGCAGTTTCCATATTTCTCAATGTACCTGCTGCAAACAAAGGTGGAAGTCTCCAGCCAACCAGACAAGCATTGCCAGCAATTTCCTGTCTGAATTCTGCTGCTGGAACGTGCCAGAGCTAGAGTTTGTAGTTAGCCCCAGTTTTTAGATGGGAAGGGCCTGGCACAGGATCTGAGATTTTGTTCACTTGGGTGGGGACTTTAAGGTCATGTGGAAGAACGAGGTGTGTTGTCATCAGGTTATTATTTCTGTTTTGTTAAATATTTTAAGTTATTTAAGTGTTTCTAAATGTTATATTGTTTGTTAAAATGTAACAAACAATGGGACATTACATTACAGTGTGGTCTAACCAGGGTTTTATTGACTTCGTGGCTCTTGAACTCAATCCCCCAACTAATGAAGGCTGACCACCCTATCAACTTGTACAGCGACTTTGACAGATCTGTGGACGAGGACCCAAGGACCCTCTGTTCCTCCACGTTGTCAAGAATCCTGCCATTAACCCTGAATTCTGCCCACATTTGATAATATTTGTTTTTTGTTTAACATTTTAATTGCTTAAGTGTTCCGAAGTTTAACATTGTTAAAATGTTTTAATTGCTTAGTTTTGATAATGGTTTAAAAATTTTCAGAAACATTTATAAATATTGAATGTTTTTCAGAGCTTTGACAAGAAATGTGGATGAGGACAGGCTTTTACTGTTTGAGACAAGAGCATCAATTTTCCAGATTTGGGAATGATATGTTTTGGGGAAATTGCAGAAGTGGGAGAGAGTGTGAGAATTTTGGGATTGGAGTGGATTTATTAATGTCACACGTACCAAGATACAGTGAAAAGCTTGTTTTGCGTACTGTTCCTACAGATCAATTGAGCTAGACCAAGAACAAAAGCAGAGTGGAGTGTAACAGCTGCAGAGAAAGTGCAGTGAGGTGCAAGGCTTAATATGTAGATTGTAAAGCCAAGAGTCCATCGTATTGTACTAGGAAACCATTCCTCACTACCAATATAAGCACAGACCAACGAAGAATCTCCACCAGCATCCAGGACAATATTCCTCCCTTGCTGTCTTGTTACAGCAGGATAGAAGTTTCCCTGAGCCTGGTATTGGGTGCTTTCAAACTTTTGTTTCTTCTGCACGATGAGAGCGGTGAGAGAAGAAGATGACCAGGACGGGTAAGGGGTTGGATGATGCTGGCTGCTTTACTGGGGCAGCAAGAAGTCGAGACAGAGTACATAGAGGGGAGGAGGTCTTTCCCCAGAGCTGGTGTGAATGTCTTCCCGTTCTGTGTCTCATGGTGCTACAGGAAAATTGGGAGGCAGGTAGTTAGATGTATAAGCATTAAATAGGATTTTACTTCATTTCCAGAGAGCTTTTGAGATATTTAACCAGCTTATAAAGATTAGCCTCACTTTGTTAACATCTAAGGGATGAGATTTGTGTTTCCATTTCTTAGTTCAACAACACACTTTCAATCTGAAAGCAGTGTTCATCAAATACTTATGTCACTCTGTTGCTTAAATGTCATTTTAATGAGACTGAAGTAGGCATTCAGAATAAATGGTTATATTTCAGAAATGTAATTGAAGTGCCACAATAAGGTACAATTAAATTTTATTCTTTATTTCTACTTTTAGGATTTGGGTATCATGCCAGTATTTATTACCGGTCCCAACTAGCTCTGTTGATTGCGTGCTGGTTTTCCATGTTTTCCAGTGTCTCTGCTTTACCAGGTTACCACCTCACCTTTGGGTCTTCCAAGTGATTCTGCAGATGCTGAAAATCCAGAGCAACACTGGATGCTGGAGGAGCTTTGAGCCACTGATGAGGCCTAATTTGAAGTATTGCATGCATCAGGTCACCTACCTGCAGGAAAGATGCCAGTAAGATTGAAAGAATACACAGAAAATTTTCAAAGATGTTATCAGGAATTGAGGACCTGAGTTACAGGGAAAGGTTGAATAGGTTAGGGCTTTATTCCCTGGAGCCCAGGAGAATGAGAGAAGGTATACAAAATTGAGAGGTATTTATAGGGTAAATGCAAGTAGGCTTTTTCCACTGAGGTTGGATGAGAATAGAACTAGTGATCATAGGTTAACAGTGAGAAATGAAATATTTAAGGGGAGCATGAGGAGGAACCTCTTCACAAAGAGGGAGCAAATTGTAAATAGATGTGAGTTCAATTTCAACATTTAAGAGAAATTTGGATAAGTACATAGATGGAAGAGGTATGGAGGATTATAGTTTAAATACAGGTCAATTGGACTAGGCAGAACAATAGTTTGACATGGACTAGATGGGCTGAAGGGCTTGCTTCTGTAGTCCTCTAAGTCTATGACTAGCTCAGTAGGTCAGGCAGTGTCAATGGAGAGGGATAAACATGATGAAAGATCTCAGTCTGAGACATTGATTGTTCATTCCTCTCCATAGCTGCTGCCTGACTTGCTAAGTGTGGTGAACTACACATACCTGTCTGGACACGCCCCTCTGCTGACTGCTCCTGTGGCTCCTCCCACTGACTGTGGCTCCTCCCACAGACCCCGGTATAAAGGCGATTGAGGCCTGAGCCCGGCCCTCAGTCTCCAGGATGTAGTATCGTGGTCAATTACTGCTTGTTCTTTCTTCCAGTCAATAAAAGCTGATATCTCGCCTCACGTTCGGAGAGTTATTGATGGTGCATCACTAAGTTCCTCCAGCATTTCATGTGTGTTGCTCAAACATGGCGTGTGCTTTCTTCACCACTCTGTCTCCCTGCAGGGAGGTCTGAATTGGACCCTAAGGACCCACCGGACATTAGTGGTGTTTTAGTCAGTGTTGTAAGGGTCAAGACCTGTTTACTGCTCAACACTGAATGATCGAGATGGGTTTAGACCCAATCGTTAACAATCTGCTCCCTCTGCAACCCTGGAGCCTTTGCCCATCAGTACACTGCCCTGCCCTCCTCATGGCCACTCAAAGTTGAAGCCGATCACACCCCAAGGCGAAGCGATGCTTCTCAGCTGCTGGTGCTGTAAATGTTTTACTGTTCAGTGCCAGCAAGGGGGACGGACATCAGGGGTCCTGGCGGCATTGCAGGAATGCATGGCGATAACCCTGGTTAAGGAAGTGAGGAATGCTCTGCTCTTGCAGAGAGTGATTCAGGTGCTCAGTATTTTCATCTGCCTGGGCATGCCTGCAAATCCTTCACTGTCACTGTGTCAGAATCCTGGAGCTCTCTGCCAGGCAGTGTAGTGAGAGTTCCTTCACTACACCAGCTGCTGGGGATTAACAAATCCCACCTCTGGGTAACCAGACATTGAACAATTAATGCCAGTTTTGTGGCAAGCTGGAAGTCATTAGTCCATCCAATCTATCAGGAATCTGACTATAGCTAATGTAATGCTGTTGGTTATGATGCGTGGTGGATTGAATGGCCAGCGCCTGTACAAACTATTGCTATATTCGACTGGGGTGTAAACAAAATATTTAACATGCTGATGGACTGCAGTGATTAACTACTTGATTAAAAAAAATAATCTCATTCCATCTCAAAAACAGTCTGCATCAAATCAGCTGCACTCCAATCCAGATATGTTTATTGAAAAATATCATTGACCAATAATGCACAGCTTTGGCTTGATTCCAGAGCCAACAGCGCATAACATAACTTTGAGGGAACAAGGAACACACTTTGTTGCTCCCTGGTCTGTCATTCACTCCATCAGTCAGGCCATCTGCAGAGGGTGACTGCTGCAAACAAGAGTGGCTGAGAAAGCCTCCCCGTCATTTACTGTGTGTGTTTCTGTCCTTTCCTGTCTTTCACCACCCTTTAGCTCCCCTCTTCCACCTAATTCCTTCCTCAATCAGCAACAGAAGCTTGAAACTGATGGGTTAACTTTGGTCTAGCAATTCAAGAGAGGATGAATTCAGGCCCCACCATGACACATCAATCCCATGAGTCTTCAGCTCATGTTGTTATGATGACCACGAGCAAAGCCATTACCCAGTGGCTTGACTCACCTCCTGCAGTGAAGAGGACTTGATGTTGTAACCGTTCCACAAGTATCACAGGCAAAACCCTCCCTGCCATTGAGCACATCTACAAGGAGTGCTGTCACAAGAAAGCAGCGATTATCATCAAGGACCCCACCGTCCAGGCCACGCTCTCTTCTGACAACTACTGTCAGGAAGGAGCCTTAGGTCCCACACCACCAGGTTCAGGAACAGTTATTACTCGAAAACTATCAGGGAACTTCCCTCACTTCAACACTGAACCGATTCCACAATCTATCGACTCACTTTCAAGGACTCAACATATGTTCTCAGCTTTATTTATTTATTTGCACAATTTGTCTTCTTTTGCACTTTGATTGTTTGTCAGTTTTTCTTTATGTATATTTCTTTTCATAAATTCCACTGCCTTTCTTTAGTTTCCTGTAAATGCTTGTAAGAAAATGAATCTCAATGTAGTATATAGTGACAGATATGAACTTTGAATTTACTTTAAACTTTGACCAAGTCTTCCCAGGGTTGGTGATCCCCAAGGCATCCAGCTTGATACCCCTTATCTCAGAGCCTTGTGGGTTCCATTCTCACTCCCAACCTGAACACATAGTTCAGAGTGAATTTCCATCCACTTCTGAGAAATTGCTGCGTTGTTGGAGAGGCAATCTTTCGGGTGGGAGATGAAACTGAAGCTTCACAAACCATTAAAACTGACATAAGGCTCCAAGGTGCCATTTGAGTATAAGAGAGCTCTTCCCAGCCTTTTGCCTGACGCTTATGCCTCAACCAATCTCATCGTAACAGGTTTATTCCCAAGCTGCTGACCACAGGAACTTGGAGTCATAGAGTTCAACTCATCCAAGCCAACTCTGCTGCCAGTAAACCAGCCCTGTTTAGCCCATAGCCCTCTAAGACTTTTCTATACAGATGGCTTTCAAATGTCACTTATGTGCCCACATCTAGCAGCTTACTACAGATATGTGTGAAGAAACTACCATTTTAAATATCTTGCCAATGATCTTAAATCTAAGCCTTCTTGTTTCCAGCAGCCCCTCCTGGGACAAAGACTATGACCTGTCCGTGCCCCTCATGATCTTCTATACTTCTATCAAGTCACCCCTCAAACTCTTACAGTCCAAGGAATTAGCTTGTTTTTTAACGATTACAACAGCAGCTATACTTTAGAAATAGACAATTCACAGTAGGACAGGCTGAGGCCTTGAAAAGTGCTATAGAAATGCAAGCTTCCCTCCAGAATACCACTGGCTGGACCCCTCATTTCTCAGCTGACGGCTTCCCTTTCCTTTCCTTGACAGATCCATGGCAAATGCATCTGTGAGCACAACACGATGGGCGAGCACTGTGAAAGTTGTGCGCCGCTGTATAACGATCGGCCTTGGAGACCTGCAGATGGGAAGAAGGGGATGGCGAATCAGTGCCAAGGTGAGGTTACGAGACCACCCATTTCTCCAGAACCTCTTCCGAGAGCTGGGAAAGGAGACCCATGGCAACGGTGTCAGGAGTGAGGGATGGAGAGAGTCTTAGGGGAAGGCTAAAGGAAGATATGGAGGGGGTTTGATCATAGGAAATTGTGGAATCTGCCAGCTGCACTAGAAGAGCCATCAACTGCAGGGGTACCAACCACAGGGGGTGTCCCAGAAGAATGACGAGCTGAGCAGTACTTGGGGATGGGATGTTTTCATTCTCTTGTGGGCACCACTGATAAGATGGTCTGCTCCCTGGAGCTGGGGAGGTTAAGAGGAGACATGATTAAGGTATGTGAAATGACAAACAACACACACAAGGTGCTGGGGGAACTTAGCAGGTCAGGCAGCATCTATCAGGAGGAATAAACAGTCAACATGCTGTCAGGTTAGAGGCTACTCAGATGGAATATGAGGTGTTGAGGGTGTAGATAACATTTCCTCATATCAGAGGTGGATTAAACAAGAGGACATAACCTGTTTCCGTGCTCTTTGGCTCTAGCTCTCTGAGGAGGATCAGCCAACACAAGGGAGTGTCAGGAGGATTGTCAGCTAGAGTAGGAGGGCCCTTCTCATCCCCTTACCCTGGATCTCAACTCTTCTTATAACCTCTCTAACCTTGGCCCCTAAAACCACCATGCTGACTCCCAAGGCCTGGCATTGAACAGCTTTACTTCTGTGCCTGTGCTCTGATGGTAGGGTACAGAGGAGCAGAGTGGGGGAGGGGGGATAAGGGCCACTGTCTTGGAGGATCTGACCCTTGTGCTCAGCACTGGTTGATGGGGCCTGAGATCAGTGGAAGGGTGCCCCTAGACCACCAGCCTCTCACTCCCCCACACCATCTCTGCAGGCAGAATGGCCCATTTTCACCAGTGCTGATGCCGTTATATCAGAATTAGATTTATTATCACCAATATGAAATCTGTTGTTTTGCAGCTGCAGTACAGTGCAAAGAAACAGAGAAATATAGAAAACCTACAGCACAATACAGGCCCTTCGGCCCACAAAGCTGTGAGAAACTTGTCCTTACCTCGGCTTACCCATAGCCCTCTGTTTTCTATGCTCCGTGTATCCATCCAGGAATCTCTTAAAAGACCCTATCGTATCTGCCTCTGCTGCTGCCACAAGCCCATTCCATGCACTCACCACTCTCCGCACAAAAAACTTACCCCTGGCATCTCCTCTGTACCTACTTCCAAGCACCTTAAAACTGTGCCCTCTCATGCTAGCCATTTCAGCCCTGGGGAAAAGCCACTGACTATCCACACGATCAATGCCTCTCATTATCTTGAACACCTCTATCAGGTCACCTCTCATCCTCCGTCGCTCCAAGGAAAAAAGGCCAAGTTCACTCAACCTATTCTCATAAGGCATGCTCCCCAATCCAGGCAACATCCTTGTAAATCTCCTCTGCAAATGCTTAAATTTATTATGCGTTGCAAAATAGTGCTACAATAGGAATGACGAGGTAGTGTTCATGTGTTCATAGACCATTCAGAAATCTGCTGATGGAGGGAAAGGAACCGCTTCTGAATTGCTGAGTTGTGAATTCAAGCTGCTGAGCTTCTCCCTAATGGTAGTATGTTCCAGACAGTGAGGGTCCTTAATGATGGAGACACTGCTTCTTGAAGATGACTTCAGCGGTCCTGTGACAGAGGCAGTTGAGTCCAAATTCCCTGCCATCTCCATACCAGGCAGTGATGCAACCAATCAGAATGCTCTGCGCCATACTTATGCAGAAATTTGCAAGAATCTTTGGTGACCTCTGGTTGAACTTTAAATAAACTGGATTGGTGGTTGGGAATGAAGTGATATGAGAATAGTGTGTTTGCACAGGGTTAGGGCATTGTTTGTGTGGAAGAAAAACACCCTGGCTACCTGTTTCCATAGTGAGTTTCTGTACTATTCAGCCAAAGAGCAATTAATTGTTTAGTTTCTTGCACATTCCCTCTGCCTGCCTTGAAAGGCATTTAATTCTCTCTTCTTTTCCCTTGTGACAGAATGCAAGTGCAATGGCCACGCTCAAAGCTGCCACTTTGACCTGGGTGTGTGGCTGGCATCGGGTAATCGCAGTGGGGGAGTGTGTGACAACTGTGAACACAACACCAAGGGTCATCACTGCCAACAGTGCCAGCCCGGCTTCTACAGGAATCCTGGGGCATCACTGTCTGCCCCCGACACCTGCCTGTGTAAGATCCTTCCTTGTTTCGCTTTTGGTAAAATGATTCTGCCCCTTTGACCATCCAGTGTGAGGGGTCCAGGTCAGAAGAATCTTGGCTACTTCAACAGCTGACCCTCTTGTTTCTTTCTTTAAGGTATCAAAACTGTATGGCAGAGTGTACAGTGTGCTTTAAAAAGGCTCACTCCTTGTCTTCATTCTCATCTCTGATTATCATTTCAATTGCTCGGTGTTGGGTAACAACAGAGCTCACTATTCTCCAGTGTAAGCTAGGTGCTGCTCTGGGTAAGAAGCCATTTTCATTTTTGCACTTTCTCCTTACAGAGAACTTCTAAGAATAGAACTTAGAACAAGATTGGTCTTTCAGCTCAATACGCTTATGACAGCCACAATGCCAATTCAAGCTAATCCCATCTGCCACACATGGTCAATTCCACCATTCCCTGTCTTTACAACAATCTATCATACTTGCTTCAGTCACTCCCCCTAGCAGCGTGTTCCAGACTACCATGTGCCTGCCCATTGGTTAAAAAGATTTATAAAAGTTAAGTATGGGCTGATTGTTGGAGATTATCTGAATGATGAACATAGTCAACATGAGAGGAACAAGAGGCTTGACCAGGTGTTCAAGCTTGTTCATATCCAAACCATTAATGTAATTAATGAGTACAGAGGTCTCAACACTGACACTTGCAGCATCCCCTTAGTCACAGGCCTCCAGTCAGAGAATCACCCTCTGCTTCCCATCATAGAGCCAATTCCAAATATTCCTCGCTCACTCCCTCTTTCCATCATAGATCCAATTCCAAATACACCT
The DNA here is from genome assembly GCF_048418815.1 of Hemitrygon akajei. Classification (NCBI taxonomy): domain Eukaryota; kingdom Metazoa; phylum Chordata; class Chondrichthyes; order Myliobatiformes; family Dasyatidae; genus Hemitrygon; species Hemitrygon akajei. The sequence continues at coordinate 48,366,030 of NC_133137.1, forward strand.
CGCTCATTACCTCTTTCCATCATAGATCCAATTCCAAATACACCTCGCTCATTACCTCTTTCTATCGTAGAGCCAATTCCAAATACACCTCACTCACTCCCTCTTTCCATCATAGATCCAATTCCAAATACACCTCGCTCATTACCTCTTTCTATCGTAGATCCAATTCCAAATACACCTCACTCACTCCCTCTTTCCATCATAGATCCAATTCCAAATACACCTCGCTCATTACCTCTTCCCATCATAGAGCCAATTCCAAATACACCTCACTCACTCCCTCTTCCTATCATAGAGCCAATTCCAATTGCACCTCACTCACTTCCTCTTTCTATTGTAGAACCAATTCCAAATACACCTTACTCATTACCTTTCTATTGTAGAGCCAATTCCAAACACACCTCGCTTACTCCCTCTTTCCATCATAGATCCAATTCCAAATACACCTTGCTCATTACCTCTTTCCATCATAGATCCAATTCCAAATATACCTCACTCACTCCCTCTTTCCATCATAGAGCCAATTCCAATTGCACCTCGCTCATTCCCTCTGAGTCCCTGAATCCCATGCAGCCTACCATGCAAGTCCTTGTCAAAGGCTTTACTAAGACAACATAGACAACATCTTCTGCTCTGTCTTCACCTATCCCCTTAGCTACCTCCCACACACAAACTGTGCTGACTATTCCTGATCAGGCCGTGACTATCCCAGTAATAGTGCATCCTGTCACTCAGAATTGTCCCTACAACTGAAGTCAGGCTCACTCGCCTGCCCTTGCTGAGCAATGGAACAGCAGCAGCTATCCTCTAGTCTTCTGGAACTTCAGCGGCTAATGACAAAGCAAATATCTCTACAAGGCCATTTGCGATTGCCTTGCTGCCTTCCCATAAGGTCTGGCGCTGCACTTGTTCAGGCCCCGGGGAATTTGCCCATCTTAATGTGCTTCAATTCAGATTCAAGTTCCGATTCCGATTCAGATTGAGATTCAGATTTATTTATCACATGTACATCGAAACACAGTGAAATGCCTCATTTGTGTGAACAACCCACACCCTTGAGGGCAGCCCACAAGTGTTGCCCCACATTCTGGTACCAATATAGCAATAAAGCAACAACAAGACAGCACCACACACAACACAGAACAACATAATCCGCAACAACAAAACAAAACCAGCCCCTTTTCCTTCCTCCCACCCCACATACACAAAGGCATCCAACCCCAGGAGAGACCACCTCTGGACCTTCTTCCCTTAGCCTTGGACTCTTAAACTCACAGACCTCCAACCTTCAGTCTGTGGCCCGGACTCACTTTCTTCATCCGGACTCGCAAGCTCTGCATTTCAGCTTTTGCCTTTGCCCTCCGGACTTCACCGACCTCTGGGTTTCGACCCCAGGACTCACCAATCATGGGGTTGACCTTCAAACCCGTCATGTGTTTCACCTTTGGGCCTTGACTGACTTGACCCTGGGATCGTTGATCTTTGACCTTGGAGTGCCTGGTGATGGATTCACACAAACCTCTGATCCTGGTGTCCTTGGGAGGGTTTGGTTTGTCAGTGGTCCTTGTGGCCCTCAAGATTCCTGTCCATATGGACATGTGACTCTGGATTCACCATCCTGGGGACTGCTGGTTTCCTCAGCATCTGCTGATCCAACCTAACCCATCCTCTAGAATTGCAAACAAGAGAAAATCTGCCGATGTTGGAAATCCAAGCAACACACACAAAATGCTGGAGGAGCTCAGCAAGCCAGGCAGCATTGATGGAAAAGGATCCAAAAGGTCGACTCTTTACTCTTTACTCTCTTGTTCATTATACAAGACAATATATTGGATGAGAAATCTGTTTTGGATGCACTGCACAAATTCCACCCATCCAGGCCCACATAACATGACCCTACTATTCTCACAACTCCATGCAGCTTCTCAACACAACTGCTCCTCAAGTTCCAGCTGACTCCTGGGGACTCTGTAATATAGACTTACCATGTGACCATCCCTTTCTTTTCTAATTTCCACCCAAGTGGCCTTCTTAGACGATTCCTCAAGAATGTCCTCTCTTCACTCTGCTGTTATGCCCTCCCTTTTCAAGAAATGCAGTGCCCTTCCACTCTTAACTGTTTGTCTGAAGCACCTAAAGCCTTGATATCCTAGAACATCGAGCTGCCAGTCCTGCCTTTCTCTCAGCCTGTTATTGTCACAAGAAAATTAAAATTAAAAATAAATGATACCAAATTTTTACAAGAAAGAACACAATTAGAACAAAAAATGTCCATTTAGAGCGAAGTAATCATAACGTTGTTGTACTTGGATAGTGATTAGGATTGTGCAGGTTGATTTAAGAAGTGAATATTTGAAGGGAAGTAGCTGTTCTTGAATCTGGTGGTGTGGGTCCACAGGCCACACCAGGTAGGAGGCCTCTGTACCTCCTACCCAATAGTAGCTATGAGGAGATGGCAAGGCCTGGATGGAGGAAATGTTGTTCCTCTGGAACTCCAGCCCCGACAATCTATTAATGAACAGCCAGCACTGACACTACTACTAAATCTGCTGACTTTGGTCAATCAAATATGCTAATTCACTCCTGACACAAGACTGAGTTCACTTTGGGACAGTAGCTTAGTGATGATCAAACCTTGAGGAGAGTGAGAATGGGAATTTGGTATTATTTTAATCTTAAAATGGAAATCAATATTTTGTTCAAGAGGAGAGAGGAAGATGACAGGTGACCTGATAGAGGTGTAAAAGATGATAAGAAGCATAGATGGAGTGGGCATGATTTTAAGGTGGTTGGAGGAAGGGAGGGCAGGGATGTCCAAGGTTGTTTTTTCACACAGAGAGTGGTGGGTGAGTGGAATGAGGTGGTAGAGGGAGAGACATTTGGTACAACTCTTCGATAGGCACAATGATAGAAAAGTGGAGAGTTATGTAGGAGGGAAGGGTTAGATTGATCTTAGAGTAGGTTACATCATGGGTCAAAGGGCCTGCACTGTGCTGTGAGGTTCCATGTTCTAAAATATAAAATGAGTAAGTAAAAGTTTTCAAAAATATTGATTATTGTAAATGTTCTATTAGTTCTCTGATGATCTTTATTACTGGAATCCACTGTCTTTACGTTGAAGGAAGTTTATAAAATAATGAGAAACAAAGACAGGGCAGACAGTCAGGGTCTTTTTGCCGGGGTACAAATGTCAGGTACTGGAGGATTTGTATTTCAGCTGGAAGGGAGAAAGTTTAAAGGAGATGTGTAGGGCAAGTTGATTGCTCATAGGGTGGTAGATCTGGTAGTACAACGTTTTACAGTGCAGGCGACCCAGATTCAGTTCCTGCTGCTGCCTGTATGTTCTCCCCGTGACCACTTGAGTTTGTTCCGGGTGCTCCGGTTTCCTCCCACGGTTCAAAGACGTACGGGTCGGTAGGTTAATTGGTCGTTGTAAATTGTCCCGTGATTGGGCTAGTATTAAATTGAGGGATTGCTGGGCGGCATGGCTGAAAGGATTGGGAGGCCTGTTCCACACTCAATAAATAAAAGATACCATAATGTTATTTAAAAGACTGTTAAAGAGCGACATGCATATGAATGAAAAGGAGAGATGTGGATCATGCAGACAGAAAAGTGTTAGCTTAATTCAGCATTGTGTTTGGTGCAAACACTGTGGGCCAAAGAGCCTGTTCCTATTCTGTGTATACATTCCCAGAGAGGCTATAACTACTCTCGTGTTAACAGTGCCCTGGAGTCACCCAAAAACCACCTCAAGAAGGCCAAGGTTAGCTATTGACAGATGGCTGTGGAGGTCAAGTCATGGGGTATTTTTAAAGCAGACATTGAAACATCTTGATTTGTAAGGGTGTCAAAGCTTATATGGAGTAGGCAGGTAAATGGAGTTGAGAGGGATAATAAATCAGCCATGATTGAATGGCAGAGCAAACAATGAGCCAAATAGCCTAATTCTGCTCTCATGTCTTATGGTCTTTTCTTCCCCCAGCAATAACCACATCTTGTGAATATTTATTTTAAAGATACTAAATTAGCAATCACCCTGTGGCAGAAGGTTGCTATCTCCTGCTCAGGCACGGCATCACATGATGAAGCAAACTGTCAAGGAGAAGCAGGGGACTGCCTTGGCACAACCTGTTGAGTTGCATTGCATAAAGCTACAGCTCACCAAATGATGGTAAAGGTGACTGTGGACAAACATTTGATCGTTGGCATGGATAGGATAGGCTGAAGATCCCATTTCTGTGTTGTGTGACTCTGTCACTCTATCAAGTCGAGTTATTGTCATATGCACACGGGCAGAGAGCTACAGGTACAATGAAAATCTTTCTTTCAGCAGCATCACAGGTAGGTAGGTACGGAAAAAAGCCACAAACTCGGCTAGCTCTTTCATGGCCTCTGCATCATCAGGGACATCTTCAACGGGCCAACATTAAGGACCCTCACCATCCTGGAAATGCCCTCTTCTCATTACTAGCATCAGGGAAGAGACACACACTCAGTGTTGTAGGAACAGCTTCTTCCTCTATGCCATCAGATTTCTGAATATATATATATATATATATATATATATATATAGATAGATATATATATATATATATCTGATAGTAGTTTATATAGTTTACATTTTTCATGACATATGAGGTGATAATTAACTCGATGCTGAGACAACACCACAAGGCAGTGAAGAGAGTGAGAAAAAGACTGTGGAAAGCCACCAGCCAGTTGAGGCCTCTGTTGGTTGGGGTTAACCATGGATGTTGCATCCCAGCTGTCCACATGATACGCAAGCCAATACACTGGTCAGGGCAGTAGGTTATGGAGAGCAAGCTCCCCGTCTCCACGCGTCTGATGAATCCAAAGGAACAGCAGAGACCGATACAGTTTGGCACAGGCTCTGTCCACCTCTCTCTGTAGCTTCTTGTGCTCCTGTGCTCCTTACCAGGCCAGGATAATTTCAGCAGTGCATCTCCAGAGTATTTCATGACATGTCAAATCTCCTTAAGCTTCTAAGAAAGTAGGGGCACCAGTATATCTTCTATCTGATTGTATCTATATGACGGGCCCAATCCAGGTCTTCTGAAATGCTAATGCCCAAACATTTGAAGTTGTTGACTCTCTTCACCTTTGACCCACCAGTGAGAACTTTCACATGATCTCTGACTTCTCCTTTCTAAAGCCAAGGATTAGCTCCTTGGTTTTGTTGACATTGGGTGAGAGGTTGTTATTGCGGCACAACTCAACCAGGTGCTCTGCCTCATTCCTGTGCACTGACTTGTCACCAGCCATAATTCGACCATCAGCAGTGGTGACATTGGTGAACTAATGGATGGCATTGTGTATCGTTGTAGGTGTCAGATGGTATCCACTGTTGCAAGCTGTGACTGCTTTGTGATGAAGACGTATCTGAGTGAGATGCCTGGCAAATGAATGTGTTCTGGTTGGATACTAGCAGATTTTGTATCACAACTGGGCAAATCCCAGCGGGGTGTGGAGGTGTTCCACTGACCACTGCGCACTCAATATTTCCTCTCTGTTTTTCTCCAGCCTGCTTCTGCCACCCGGTTGGCTCCATCACTATGCCACTGCTACCGAACCTGCTCTGTGACGCTGAAACCGGTCACTGTCTCTGTAAGCCTGGCGTGGCCGGACCCCACTGTGACAAGTGTCTGCTGGGGTACTGGGACCTCGGAGAATATGGTTGTCGACCATGTGACTGCGCAGGGAGCTGTGACCCCTACACTGGGGATTGTACTGGCAGGTGGGTACAGTGTGCAGGTTATCATTCTACATAACCCTGGTGGGTACAGAATGGGTCAGCTTGATGATATGGTTCAGTCCACATAACCCTGGTGGGTACAGAACGAGTTCTCTGTTTCTGAGCCCATTGCAGAATGTGAACAGTCATGAAAGTAAGATACAAGGTTTCACACAATCTTCTGAAGGACTCTTCGCAGATTGTCCCACAGCTTCCTAAACACATTGTCGTTCAGGTTAAAAATTAATACCCATCCTGCCATTGACCCTCTTACAAATCAAGAACCTGTCAACCTCTGCTTTAAATGTTCCCGATGACTTGGCCTCCCATGGATGTCTGGTAATGAATTCCACAGATTCACCATCCTCTGGCTAGAGAAATCCCTCCTCATCTCTGTTCTAAAGGAATGTCGTTCTGAGACTGTCCCCTCTGGTCCGAGACTCTCTCCCTATTGGAAGTAGCCTTTTCACATCCACTCTATTCAGGCCTTTCAATATTTGAAAGGTTTCAATGAGATCCCCCTCAAGCTTCAAGTACAGTCCCAGAGCTATCAAATATTTTCATTCCTGGTATCATTCCTCTAGACCCTCTCCAGCGCCAGCACATCCTGCTCACGATACTCCAGATGTAGTCAGACCAAAGCCTTATAGAGCCTCAGCATTACATCCTTGCTTTTATATCATAGTCCTCTGGAAATGAACACGAACATTGCTTTTGCCTTCCTCTTCACAGGCTCAACCTGCAAGTAACTGCACTAGGGCTCCCAAGTCTCTGCACCTCAGATTCTGAATTCACTCCCAATTTAGAAAATACTCTACACCCCATATTCCTTCTATCAAAGCACATGACCATACACTTCACTGCACTGTGTCCCATCTGCCACTTCTAAACTAGTCAAATCCTTCTGCAGACTCCCTGCTTCCTAAGTACTTCCTGCCCCTCCACCTATATTTGTATCACCTGCAAACAAGGCCACAAACCCATCAATTCCATCATGCACATCATTAGCAGTAACCTTCAACCTGCCAACAGTGTCTGGTACAGTACCTATCAGCATCATATCACCTGGCACATTCAGTTCTCCAGGTATGCTTACACCAGACTGGACTCATCACAAACAAGAGAAAATCTGCAGATGCTGGAAATCCAAGCAACACACACAAAATGCTGGGGGAACTCAGCAGGCCAGGCAGCATCTATGGAAAAGAGTAAACAGTCGATGTTTCAGGCCAAGAGCCTTCATCATGGAAAACAAAGATGAGGAGTCAGAGTTAAAAGGAGTGGGGAGGGGAGGGAGAAACACAAGGTGAAACTGGGAAGGGTGAAGGGCAAAGTAAAGAGCTGGAGAGTTGATTGGTGAAAGACATACAGGACTGGAGAAGGGGGAATCTGATAGGAGTGGACAGAAGGCCATGGAAGAAAGAAAGGGGAGGAAGGAGATAGGCAGTTAAGGAGATAAAGTGAGAGGGGGAATTAGGAATAGGGAATGGTGAAGCTGGGGTGGGGAAGCATTGCCGGAAATTCAAGAAATCGATGTTCATGCCATCAGGGTGGAGGCTACCCAGACGGAATATAAGGTGTTGTTCCTCCAACCTGAGTATGGCCTCATCATGACAGTAGAGAAGGCCGTGGACTGATATGTCAGAATGGGAATGGGATGTGGAATTAAAATGGGTGGATACTGGGAGATCCCACTTTTTCTGGCAGACAGAGCCTGGGTGCTCAGCGAAGTGATCTCCCAATCTACATCGGGTCTCACCAAGAGCAGGATATGACTCCAACAGACTCACAGGTGAAGTGTTGCCTCACCTGGAAGGACTGTTTGGGGCGCTGAATGGTGGTGAGGGAGGAGATACAGGGGCAGGTGTGACACTTGTTCCACTTACAAGGATAATTGCCAGGAGGGAGATCAGGGGGGAGGGATGAATGGACAAGGGAATTGCGTAGGGAGTGATCCCTGCGGAAAGCAGGAAGTGTGGGCGAGGGAAAGACGTGCTTGGGCTACATCATATAACTCCCTTCTGTTTTCTTCGGTCACGTTATGTGCATCTTTCAGCCAGAAAGGGCCATCTGATCTCCTCCGAGGAAAATCTCCTGTCTATCTGCCTGGTTCTCTTATTAGCCTAATCAGTCCGTTCCTTGCCAGGTGAGCCATTGACTAACTAAACTCAGGCAATGATGCCAGTTCTACCCTCCCAGAGAACCTGCTGTTCCATTTTCTCAGCGTCCCAAGTAAGCACATAGGAGGTGTGAAACTGCTGTTCTCTATGACTGCCTCACTGGAGATGAAATCTGTATCCCTGGTCTGGCACTGGATCCCTGGACTTCACCAATATATCTGGTGAAAAGGTTCACCACTCTATAGACTTCCACTTGATCACAATCGTGATATTCCCTGTACCAACACCGTCACACATTCACACGGTCTTTACTGCAGCTGCTCACAGAAGTAAATAATAAATGATAGAATCAAAAGAGCATCCTTTTCTACAAGCAGTGACTCTCAATTAGCCACCAATGTCTAGCACTACAATCTAACAAAGCCATGATGCATTTTACACTCTGCTTTTAAAATTCCCTTGCATTCATTTAAGAACATAGAACACAGAACGTTCTACAGAACTTCTGACCCACAATGTTGTGCTGACCTATTCTAAGATCAATCTAATCCTTCCCTCCTATATAACCTTTCATTTTTCTATCATTCATGTGCCTATCTAAGATTTCCGTAAATGTCCTTAATGTATCTGACTCTACCACCATCCCTGGCAGAACATTCCATACACCCACCACTCTCAGTGTAAAAGAACCTACCTCTAACATCCCCTATACTTGCCTCCAATCACCTTCAAATTATGACCCTCATATTTACCACTGCCACCCTGGGAAAACATCTCTGGCTATTCACTCGATTTATGCCTCATCATCTTGTACACCGCTATCAAGTAACCTATCATCCACCTTCGCTCCGAAGAGAATTTACCACGCAGCATCCTGGTAAATCTTCTCTACACCCTCTCTAAAGCTTCCACATCCTTCCAACAATGAGGTGAGTAGAACTGAATACAATATTCCAAGTGTGCTCTAACCAGGATTTAATAGAAATGTAATATCACCTTGTGGCTCCTCAACTCAATCCCCCAGCTAATAAAGGCCAAAACACCACATGCCTTCTTAACAGCCCTATCAATGTGAAGTCACGTAACCCAGTCAGAGAAAGGTCGACATTCCTACTCATAGTTTCTTCAAATCCACACCTATGATCTGGAACCCCGCCTTCTGCTCACTCAGTTTAGTCAGCCTTAGATATGGCTGGATGTGGAAAGGTCTCCTTGAGGGCAACACAGAGATTTCTTTCACAGACGTAACTTACAGGACCCATTACCTCTCAACAATGTTAACATGGACCACTTCCTATGTCACCCGGAACAGAAGGGCTCTGTAGTACTGATCACACGAAGCTCACCCCTCACAGAGGGGGGAGGGAATCCCACCACTCTCAAAGTGCACAGGGGATGGTAGATGGGGGGAGGGGGTAATGACTGTGCTCAGAAAGAGGATGGGAAGAAGTTGCTTCAAACACAAGCTTCACAGTTTGATAACTAAGAGAGCTCCAGGGATCAGTGAACAGTGACAACTGTTGATGTTCAGAGGAATACTTGGACACAGTCCATTCACTAGGTAGGAGCTTGCTGTCAGGCAGATGATTACAGAACATAGAACAGGAATGCTAACAGGCCCTTCAGCCCACAATGTTGTAGCAAACTAATTAAACTGGGAATTAAATGCCTAACAAGTCCTATCACTTCTGCCTACACAATGTCCATATCCCTTCATTATCTACATATTCATGTGTCTATTGAACAGACTCTCCAATACCTCTGTCCTCCACTACCACCCCTGGCAAAGCATTTCAGACATCAACCGCTCTCTGTGTAAAAAAAAATTTGCCCCTTTGAACTTGGACCCCTCACCTTCAATGTAACCTTCTTGTATTGGATGCCCTCTTCTAAACCCCTCTGCAAAGCTTAATGTCTTTCCTGTAATTAAGTGTTCAGGAATGATGTAAGTCAGATTTAGAATGTAATACTCCACATGCAGATTAACTGGAGTTTGATAAAGCTGCAACTTCCTGACCCTTGAACTCTACACCTCACCCAATAAAACAAGCATTGCATTCATCTTGATCACCCTATCAACCTGTGCAGCAACTGTTAGGGAGCTATGGAGTTTTCGGACTGTGCAAAGGGTTACGGCTAGATAGAAGAATGGATGAAGTAAAGGCAAAGTGTCTGAATTTCCATTGTCCGATTGAAATATCGTGTTTGAATCTGATAGCTCTGCAGATACAGACTGGTACCAAGGGTCTCCTGGCCTTGATCATTCTTCTGAACTCTCTGGAAGGGATTCCACCTGGAACTGGGAGGATGAACGAGGTTTCTCTGCTCTTCGACATTCAGGTGAGAAATCCCTTTCCTTGCAAACACAAGAAATCCTGGAGATGCTGGAAATCCAGAGCAACACACACAAAATGCTGGAGGGACTCTGCAGGTCAGGCAGCATCCATGGAAATGAACGAACAGATAACGTTTTGGGCTGAGACCCTTCTTCATGACTGGCAAGGGAAAAGGAAGCTGTCAGAATAAAAAGGTAGTGGGGGGGGGGGGAGGAAGGAGGATAGCTAGAAGGTGGTAGGTGAAGCCATGCGGGTAGGAGAGGCAAAGGGCTGCAGAGGAAGGAATCTGATAGAAGAGGAGAGTGGACCATAGGAGAAAGGGAAGGAGTAGGGGCACCAGGGGTAGGTGATAAGACAGATGAGAAGAGGTAAGAGGCCAGAAAAGGAGAGGATGCGGAAGGAAATATTTTTTACCAGAAGGGGAACTTGATACTCATGCCAGCAGGATGGAGGCTACCTAGACAGAAGATAAGGTGTTGCTACTTCACCCTGAGGGTGGCCTCAATGTGGCACAAGAGGAGCCCGTGGACCGACAGAACAAGACTGGGAATTGGAATTAAAATGCATGGCCACCAGGAAGTCGTCTTTAGGTGGATGAAGCGGAGGCTCTTCAGCCTGATAGCATGAATATCGATTTCTCCCTCTGAGAAGCTAATGTCACCGGACCAAGCCCATCCATCTCACTGAATAGCTGGGCTTCTAACATACACACTAAAATTATTGATTGAAAGATTATTCAAATCTTAGTCAGTTCTATTTTCTTTCACTGTGCATCGTAAATTAAAATTCTTTATAGATTTTATGTAATGGCCAGAAAGGTCTTCCCCCTTCCTTTCTAGTCATGAAGAAGGGTCTCGGCCTAGAACCTCGACTGTCCATTCTGTGGATGCTGCTTCCTCCTCGCAAATCATTCCTGTTTGCTGGTTAAATCAGATCTGAGATTCTGCTTTGAATCAGAGAACCCTGCAAGTACTTGGCACAGAAGAGGCCATTCAGTCTCATGGTGTTTATACTATCCAACAAGCAGAGCTACTGCCTATACCTCTCGCTGTCAAAGTGAAGCAGCCAGCATCTCTCTTCTATCCTCTTCCATCAGGCAAAAGATACAAAAGCCTGAAAGCATGTACCACCAGGCTCAAAGACAGCTTCTGTTTTGCTTTTAGAAGACTACTGAATGATACGATAGACTCGTCTATCAATAGACACTGTCTACCTCGTTATGATCTTGCACCTCATGGTCAAATTACACAACACCTTCTCTGTAGCTGTCCCACTTGATTCTGCACTCTGTTATTGTTTTACCTTGTTCTATCTCAATGCACTGTGCATTGAATTGATCTGTATGAACAGTATGCAAGACAAGTGTTTTACTGTGACAATAATAAACCGACACCGATACCCTACAAACTCTCAGTCCTTGTAAGTTTAGGCCCAAAGTATTGATCTATGTAGACAACCTCATTGTGACCCTCATACTTTATTTGCCCTACGGCACTGCACTTTCTCTCTGACGGCTACACTATGTGCTGCATTCTCTTTTCTTGCGGCCTCAGCGTGCTTCTGTGTGGTACGATCTGCCTGGACTGCATGAGAAGAAACTCACTGTATCTCAGTACACATGACAATAAAACCAAAACTCACTGTATCTCAGTACACATTACAATAAAAACAAAACTCACTGTATCTCAGTACACATGACAATAAAAACAAAACTCACTGTATCTCAGTACACATGACAATAAAAACAAAACTCACTGTATCTCAGGACACATTACAATAAAAACAAAACTCACTGTATCTCAGTACACATTACAATAAAAACAAAACTCACTGTATCTCAGTACACATGACAATAAAACCAAAACTCACTGTATCTCAGTACACATGACAATAAAAACAAAACTCACTGTATCTCAGTACACATGACAATAAAAACAAAACTCACTGTATCTCAGTACACATTACAATAAAAACAAAACTCACTGTATCTCAGTACACATGACAATAAAAACAAAACTCACTGTATCTCAGTACACATGACAATAAAAACAAAACTCACTGTATCTCAGTACACATTACAATAAAAACAAAACTCACTGTATCTCAGTACACATGACAATAAAAACAAAACTCACTGTATCTCAGTACACATGACAATAAAAACAAAACTCACTGTATCTCAGTACACATGACAATAAAACCAAAACTCACTGTATCTCAGTACACATTACAATAAAAACAAAACTCACTGTATCTCAGTACACATTACAATAAAAACCAAAACTCACTGTATCTCAGTACACATTACAATAAAAACCAAAACTCACTGTATCTCAGTACACATTACAATAAAAACAAAACTCACTGTATCTCAGGACACATTACAATAAAAACAAAACTCACTGTATCTCAGTACACATTACAATAAAACCAAAACTCACTGTATCTCAGTACACATGACAATAAAAACAAAACTCACTGTATCTCAGGACACATTACAATAAAAACAAAACTCACTGTATCTCAGTACACATTACAATAAAACCAAAACTCACTGTATCTCAGTACACATTACAATAAAAACAAAACTCACTGTATCTCAGGACACATGACAATAAAAACAAAACTCACTGTATCTCAGTACACATGACAATAAAAACAAAACTCACTGTATCTCAGTACACATTACAATAAAAACAAAACTCACTGTATCTCAGTACACATGACAATAAAAACAAAACTCACTGTATCTCAGTACACATGACAATAAAACCAAAACTCACTATCTCAGTACACATTACAATAAAAACAAAACTCACTGTATCTCAGTACACATTACAATAAAACCAAAACTCACTGTATCTCAGTACACATTACAATAAAAACAAAACTCACTGTATCTCAGGACACATTACAATAAAAACAAAACTCACTGTATCTCAGTACACATTACAATAAAAACAAAACTCACTGTATCTCAGTACACATTACAATAAAACCAAAACTCACTGTATCTCAGGACACATTACAATAAAAACCAAAACTCACTGTATCTCAGTACACATTACAATAAAAACAAAACTCACTGTATCTCAGTACACATGACAATAAAACCAAAACTCACTGTATCTCAGTACACATGACAATAAAAACAAAACTCACTGTAACTCAGTACACATGACAGTGACCAAACCCAAAGCTCCTGTGGCTACACATGTGACAATAAAACCAAAGCAAATACAATGAAGTGTCCTCCCTCTACCACCCCCTTAATCTTTCAGAGTCCAATGGTCTTTGGATGAAGAGATCTTTTTTCTTCACTTATCCTCTAATCCTTCTACTGCCAATCAATTCCCACTTCCTTGCATCAACTTGGATTTGTAGAGAAATGTCTGTGACTGCTTATCTTGTATTGTCCTCTAATACACCAAAGTCAGATTATACCCTTCCTATACATATCAGTCAAATTTTCCTTGGGCTCATCTGTTCCAGAGAAAATCATGCCAGTGTAAACAATCTTGCTTCATTTCTACCATCTGCAGCCCTGTGAGTCAGGGGTACACCTTAGCTGAGCTTGGTGATGTATCCACTTTTCACAATGCTTGACAGCTATTGTACCCCCTCTCTTCATGTATATCATTTTGTGTACATCATAGTTATAGAGACACAGAAACAGGCCCTTCAGACTATCTAGTCCAGTGGTTCTCATAGTGGGAGATATCACCCCCATGGGTAGTGGGGGTTTCTAAGGGAGTGATAAAGATAAAGGGGAAATGGGGCATTCGGTAGCAAGGGGGGCAGTGGGGGATTACAGGTGTAACTTAAGCAATTAATTACTTATTATAAGCATTTGATCCTCAGTACCTCGAAGTTGATCACAATGATCACATGATCATTGCTATCCCACCTTTCTCTTAAACTTTGCTAGGAGCCCGTTATAGTTGTTGAAAAGCAATGTTACTCTTCTGTATTTGGCATATCGTGAGAAATCTGGACTGAAGAAATTATATTCTTTCTGGGTCCAGCTCATTCATTTTTGCCTTTTGCTACTGTAATCCAGTGGTAGCTGGTACGATTCCCACACTCTAATCACCCAGTGCCTGTGAATTTGAGAATTGTAGTTAATAGTTCAGAATCTGCCCTTTCAAATGGTCTTGTCTACATTTCTGTAGCCCATGGCCCAAACAAGATATTGCTGCCCCACTTTATGCACCTGCAGGTTTTACCTGTGCTATGAAGGCAACATAACTTACCCGGTTATTGATCGGAATGCTTGAGGTTGGATTTAAACAACAGGCGACTAGCTGTGGTGGTTAATCCACAATGAAATTAGCAGAAGCAGACCAAATGGAAAAGAAGTGCAGACAGTACAGTGTGGAGTATCAGAAGCATGGATTTATACCAGCAAGTAACCAACCACAGCCAATGTGTTTGTTGTGTGATAAAGTTTTTTTCAAATGAGGCAATGAAATTGTCCACGGTCCTTGAACATTTAAAGAGAATACACTCTGATAAAGCAAACAAGAACTTGGCCTATTTTCAGTTACCTTGTGGAGTAACATGATTCAAGAATTGTTATTTGCAAGGGGAATAGAAACAGATGTGAAAGGGGTATCAATATTTTGGGTTGTTGAGCAATTTTTAATTCCACTCACCAACATTCTTGTATATAAGTTTCTGGATTCTAATGACCAGAATGTGTTCCTGGAATTAAAGTGAAGTTGTTTGAAAAATAACATTTCTGTCTTTCATACATTTTTTCTGAGGATAGAAGTGGAAAGTTATGAAAACACTCAGCAGGTCAGGCAGCATCTGAGGAAAGGGAAACAGTTAATGCCAAAGCAGAGAAAGAGTCTCATACTGTCTGCTGCCCGACCTACTGAGAGTTTCTAGCATTTCCTGTTTTTATTTCAGATTCCCAGCATTTGTACTTTGTTTAGTACATGTTTTCTTAAGCTTTTTTTAGATTTGCACAAACATCTCTGAACTCTGTGTTAACTCTTCATTGCAGGGAAGTGTGAGTGCAGAAGCCAGGTCTTTAAAAACCCCTACGTATTCTGCAGCATGAAATATAACTATGGTGAGTTGGACACATTGTACTATTGCATTGCAGTTCAGAGACGGGACACTGTTTCCCAGTGTGGGGAGGGAATGTCTGAGGAACTTATGAACGAACCCTCTCCCCACCCCACTATTTCAACAAAGGGCAAGCCCAGGATTCCCACCAGCTGTATGTGAGCAGGAGCTCTGGGATTCTTTAACCACATGAATACAACCTCGTTATTGTTCACATTTTGCCGCCTTTGAGTTTGAGGGCACTACTCATTCCATTTTAATCTCTGGGATTCCCTCCCAGAAATATTCTGCTTCTCTAACTCTCTCCACCTCCCCCCACTGGTGCATCCCTTCCGAAGGGAGGAGGTGGAGAGAGTGGAGAGACTGTGTGGAGGTGGAGAGGTGGAGAGACTGTGTGGAGGTGGAGAGGTGGAGAGACTGTGTGGAGGTGGAGAGAGTGGAGAGACTGTGTGGAGGTGGAGAGGTGGAGAGACTGTGTGGAGGTGGAGAGGTGGAGAGACTGTGTGGAGGTGGAGAGAGTGGAGAGACTGTGTGGAGGTGGAGAGGTGGAGAGACTGTGTGGAGGTGGAGAGGTGGAGAGACTGTGTGGAGGTGGAGAGAGTGGAGAGACTGTGTGGAGGTGGAGAGGTGGAGAGACTGTGTGGAGGTGGAGAGGTGGAGAGACTGTGTGGAGTTTGCACATTCTCCTTATGACCGTGTGGGTTTCCATCAGACACCGCAACATCCCCCCACCCCCCAAGCCACCAACTCTGCTTCCCCTTCACAACACTTCCTCCCGATCCCAGAAGGGCAGCCTCTATTCCCAATCGCAAAGCTCCCTGGGGTGTTAGTGAGGACACTGGCCTGCCTGTTGCCAGTAATCCCACTGATCCCACCCCTACCTCCCCACACATACATAACCTCTAGCCTCTTGTCCACAGTGTTCCTGCACACCTCTGTCCCAAACCAGTCACCTCCAAGTGCTGGGCTCTGGGAGACGAGACAAATTGCAGCACCCTGCTGGATAGTTGGCCTCAGAGACGACTGGAAGTTTGATGTGGTGCACCTTTGGTGTCCCCATCTGAACAATCCTAACACACACACGTGCTGACCCTCCTTGGTCACAAAGCACTTGCATCGTGGATGTTGAGAGGATGTCTCGGACTAGAGGGTACAGAGTCAAAATAGAAGAACAGAGATCAGGATAAATTTCTTTAGCCAGAGGGTGGTGAATTTGTGGAATCCATTGCCACAGATAGTTGTGGAGGCTAAGTCATTGGGTATATTTAAAGTGGAGATTCATGGGTTCTTGATTAGTAAGGGTGTCAAAAGTTATGGGAAGGAAGCAGGAGAATGGAGTTGAGAGGGACAATAACTCAGCCGTGATTAAATGGCAGAGCAGACTTGATGAGCCAAAAGGCCTAATTCTGCTCCTTTGTATTATAGTCTCATGGTCCTTGTGTACCATATGGAGGAATGAAGTCGAACTGAAGTGTGCTGGGCCGACAATTCTGAAGTTACCCCTATGTATTTATTGTACTTCCAAACAACAAATCACTCAGCACTCTGCCTTGTTCTGATAGTGCATGTCATTGAACTGAATCGTGATCTATTAATTCCCTTTCGTTGCCACAGTGCTGAAAGTAAAGGTTCTCTCAGCTCACGACAAAGGGTCACATGCAGAGGTTATCGTGAAAGTCAAGAAGGTGTTTAAATTGACCAAGTTAAAGATTCACCGGGAGAAGCGAGTCCTGTACCCGGAATCCTGGACAAACACGGGTTGCACCTGCCCCATTCTGAATCCTGGTAAGGGACTGTTAAATTATGGAACTCATTACCATCCTGATGAATACTCTATCCCCTGCAGGCACTTGTTCTTCAATGCTGCTCTGGCAAACCATCCAATTAGGGAAGCCGTTAACTATATTCACCCAATGGGAACACAATTAGCCTTCCAGCTTCCACTTTCCCTTTGTGATTTCTTCCAGCGTTGGGAAAGAGCCACATGGGGGGGGCAGCATAATGTTACACTCAGATATGAGGGGTGATTGATAAGTTCGTAGCCTAAGGTAGAAGGAGTCAATTTTAGAAAACCTAGCACACTTATTTTTCAACATAGTCCCCTCCTACATTTACACACTTAGTCCAGCAGTCATGGAGCATACGGATCTTGGACCTCCAGAAAGTGTCCACAGATAGGTGATTGATTAGTTTGTGGCCTGAGGTAGAAGGAGATGAGTTATACAGCTCTCGTTACATGCACATGCAGTTCAACTCTTTGAGTGATTATGCAGAAAGTTTGAAGCTAATAACTCATCTCCTTCTACCTTAGGCCATGAACTTATCAATCCCCCCTGCTATGGACACTCTCTGGAGGTCCAAGATCTGTATACTCCACGACCGCTGGACTAAGTGTTTAAATGTAGAAGGGGACAATGTTGAAAAATAAATGTGCTAGGTTTTCTAAAATTGACTCCTTCTACCTTTGGCCATGAATTTATCAATCACCCTTGTATCAGAACCCAGCATTCCTCTTTAAGGGTACATTGCACTGGGACTGGTCACATCAGTATGGCAGCTGCAGGCATATCCCATCATGCTTCACCTAGAGAGATTACCAATGTCATTTCATGCCCAGATGTTCAAACAAATCCTTGGTTGCTAGTAGACAATTAGTGATGTTCTGCCCTGAAAAACCTAGACCTGATTGCACTGGGCAGCACAATGGTAAACTAGTTGGAATCCTGCCCTCTTATTCTACATAAGAACATAAGAAATAGTCGGCCATCTGGCCCATTGAGCCTGCTGTGCCATTCAATAAGATCATGGCTGATATGGCTGTGGACTCACCTCCACCTACCTGCCTTTTCCCCATAACCTTTAATTCCCCTACTGTGCAAAAATCTATCCAACCTTGTCTTAAATATATTTACTGAGGTAGCCTCCACTGCTTCATTGGGCAGAGAATTCCACAGATTCACCACTCTCTGGGAGAAACACTTCCTCCTCATCTCTGTCCTAAATCTACTCCCCCGAATCTTGAGGCTATGTCCCCTAATTCTAGTCTCACCTACCAGTGGAAGCAACCTGCCTTTATCTTATCTATTCCTTCCATAATTTTATGTTTCTATAAGATCTCCTCTCATTCTTCTGAATTCCAGTGAGTACAGTCCCAGGCAACTCAATCTCTCCTCATAGTCTAACCCCCTCATCTTTGGAATCAACCTGGTGAACCTCTATTGCTCTGCCTCCAAGGCTAGTATACCCTTCTTCAAGTAAGGAAACCAGAACCGCACGTAGTACTGATGCGGCCTCACCAGTACCCTGTACAGTTGCAACATAACCACCCTGCTCTTAAATTCAATCCCTCTAGCAATGAAGACAGACATTCCATTTGCTTTCTTGATAGCCTGCTGCATCTGCAAACCAACCTTTTGTGATTCATGCACAAGCACTCCCAAGTCCCTCTGCACAGCAACATGCTGCGATTTTTTACCATTTAAAAAATAATCTGCTATTTCAATTTCCCTTCCAAAATGGATGACCTCACATTTACCAACATTGTACTCCATCCATCAGACCCTTGCCCACTTACTTTACCTATTTAATATCTCTCTGCAGACTCTCTGTATCTTCTGCACAATTTAGTTTTCCACTCAATTTAGTATCGTCAGCAAACTTAGATACACAACAATTCTGGGATTTGTTTCATCTAAACTCCAGAGCAAAGTTCTCATCCTTCATAGTGTCCGCTCATACAATACTTATTATGTCCACCTGAGGGGGAGAAATATCTGCTACAGGTAGTTTATTCTCTATGTCCCTTTATGTAAGTGAATGAATGTGGCAGGAAATAGTGAGCGTGTTAGTGGAAATTCTTATTGTGAGGTAAAATAATGCTTTCATGTAATAATTGTGAGCTGTGTGAAGTGGTGCTCCTCTACGGCTGTGAGCATGCTATCTTGGTGTGGTGACACTTGTGGGCTGCTCCCAGCACATCCTTTGGTTATATTTGATGCCTCTAAGTACTGATGATGTGGAGAAGTGGATTTTGTGCTGAGTTCTTTAAATTTGATGAAACTCATCAGGAAACCGGAATCCTGCCTGGATGTAGAATGGTAGGTGATCCTCTAAAGGAGGAATGGGGGGTTATTCTTGGTCAGTTGGGTTTCAAGGGGCTGATTACTGGGAACAGGCCGAGCACGTGGGAAGACAACACCCCCAGCACTGGGCAGTCTCCTTCAACAGGCTGCTAATGGAGAGAGCCTCTCTGTTGGGGGTGAGTCCTTCTCCATTCTCAGAGTGGCAGATGTTCAGCCGTGGTGACCTCAGGAGGGCCTCCTCACCCTTGACTCCCTCCACATCATTCCACCAAACCTACTCCTCCTTACCCCTCCCATCCCTCTTCTCCTCACTCCTTCCTCCTTTTCTCCCTTTCCATCATTTCCCTCCTTCTCCTTCCCTCTCATCTTCACAACCTCCTCCTCCTCCTGCTCCAGGTGCCCTGCTCTTCTCTCTTACGCTGGGCTTGGGGCTCTCAGGCTCCAGGATCTCTGGTCCAGCGAATCCTGCAGCCACACTGTTGTAGATTGGGCAGAACAGGGTGGCCCTGATCCGTAGGCCGTGCGCCACACCGCTCGGTGCTCCTGGGCAGATGCTGGCTTCCCACAAGGATCTGGCACTCTGCTGCTGTAGGACAGCTGTCAATGATGTTGGGCAGTGGCATAGTGCCAGCTGTCCTGAGGGAGAGGGAGTGAGACAAAGAGGAATGAGTGAGGAGGAGGGAGATGAGGAAGAGGGAAATGAGGAGAGGAGATGAGGAGGGAGATGATAAGGAGGGAGACATGGACGAGCAAGTGAGGAGGGGATTTCTTTCTAATTGGAAACCAGTCACCACTGGGATCCACATGAAAAGGGGAGCTGGTGCAGCAACAATCCTCCTGCTCCAGTGAATTGGGTTCAGCCCCCCCCCCCCCCGTGTTGTTGACATGGGTTTCCCATGGGTACACTCAGTCAGAGCATTGAGTACAAGTGCCGGGGCATCGTGTTGCAGCTGTACAAGCTGTTGTTGAGATCGCATGCAGTCCTGGTTGGCCGGTAACAGGCTGGAAAGGGTGCAGAATGATCACTGAGGTTTTTACCAGAAATGGGGGATTTGAGTTGTAAGGAGAGGCTGGATGGATTAAGAATTTTATTGGTTTATTATTGCCAAAGATGCAATGAAAAGCTTGTCTTGTATACTGTACACAGTGCATTGTGTACATAGAACAAGATATAACAAGAACAGATTGCAGAATAAAGTGTGAAAGCTACAGAGGTAGTCTTGTGTGGGTAAACAGTGATGTTCTAAGTTCATAACAAGGTAGATTATGAGGTGAAGAGTCCATTTTATCAAACAAGAAATCCATTCAAGTCTGCTAACAGTGTGATAGAAGCTGTCAATAGGATGCTTTCAGGCATCTTCTGCCTGATAGGAGAGGGGAGGAGAGAGAATGGGTGGCATCTTTGATTATGTTGACTGCTTTACCAAAGCAGTGAGAAGTGTACACAGAGGGGAGGCTAGTTTCCATGATGTGCTGAGCTGTGTCCGCAACTCCCTGTAGTTTCTTGTGATCTCAGGCAGAGCCTTTTGCCATACAAAGCTGTTTTGCATCCAGATAGAATGCTTTCGATAGTGCATCAATAAAACTTTGTAATGGATGATGAGGACATGCCAAATTTTCCTGGGCCATAGGAGGTTAAGAGGTGACCTCACAGAGGTATAAGATTTCATACAAGGTTAAAAGGGTGGATCCTCATGGTCTTGTATCCTGAATAGAAAGTCTAATATCAGAAGGTAGAGGTTTACGGTGAGAGGGGAGATATTAAAAGGTGACCCATGGGGTAACCTCTTCACACAGAAGATGATAGGTGTAGGAACAAGCTGCCAAAGAAACTGATAGAAATAGGTACAATTACAGCCCTTAAGAGCTACTTGGACAGCTTCCTGGATAAGAAGGAAGATTGTGGGCCAAATGCGAGCAAATGACACCAGTTGGGTCAACATGAAGAAGTTGGGCAAAGGGCCAGTTTCTGTATTGTATAACTCTGTACTCTGTGGCTTCCTCCCAAAGATGGGCAAGCTAGTGGGTTCAATGGCAACTGTAAACTTCTCCTAGAGGATGAGAGGTGGATCAGGGTTTGGTGGGTTGGGGTGCTGGTGGGGAACTGGTGGAATGTGGGAGAAGGGGTCAGTGCGGGATTGCTATAAAAGGGATCAGCATAGACTCAGAGGGCTGAAGGGCCTGTTTCTGTGCTGTGTGACCCTAGGATACAGACCAGGGAAGTGAATGTATTAATGGTGATAGGCTCTATGTTATCACTAGCATACAATGACTGTCCACTCTTGTGGGAAGCCAGTGATCAAGGAAGGTTCAAGGATCAGCTTTATTCGCAATATACATTAGGAATTTGGTGTGTGTTGGTGCGACATGCAAAAAAAAAACAATATTCAACAATTCTAAAGAATAAAGAATTAGTAAATGTAATTATTGTAAATATAAAGATGTATCCAGTGCCAGTGCTAAGAGGCAAATAGATCAAAGTAGGTGAAATAATTTCTTTGCAAATATGGTGCCTGGCAGCACGGAGACGGCATCGGAACATGGCCAGACTGTGCCAGACTGACTTGTCTGGCAGCACGGAGACGGCATCGGAACATGGCCAGACTGTGCCAGACTGACTTGTCTGGCAGCACGGAGACGGCATCGGAACATGGCCAGACTGTGCCAGACTGACTTGTCTGGCAGCACGGAGACGGCATCGGAACATGGCCAGACTGTGCCAGACTGACTTGTCTGGCAGCACGGAGACGGCATCGGAACATGGCCAGACTGTGCCAGACTGACTTGTCTGGCAGCACGGAGACGGCATCGGAACATGGCCAGACTGTGCCAGACTGACTTGTCTGGCAGCACGGAGACGGCATCGGAACATGGCCAGACTGTGCCAGACTGACTTGTCTGGCAGCACGGAGACGGCATCGGAACATGGCCAGACTGTGCCAGACTGACTTGTCTGGAAGCACGGAGACGGCATCGGAACATGGCCAGACTGTGCCAGACTGACTTGTCTGGCAGCACGGAGACGGCATCGGAACATGGCCAGACTGTGCCAGACTGACTTGTCTGGAAGCACGGAGACGGCATCGGAACATGGCCAGACTGTGCCGGAACATGGCCAGACTGTGCCAGACTGACTTATCTGGCAGCACGGAGACCGCATCGGAACATGGCCAGACTGTGCCAGACTGACTTGTCTAGCAGCACGGAGACGGCATCGGAACATGGCCAGACTGTGCCAGACTGACTTGTCTGGAAGCACGGAGACGGCATCGGAACATGGCCAGACTGTGCCAGACTGACTTGTCTGGCAGCACGGAGACGGCATCGGAACATGGCCAGACTGTGCCAGACTGACTTGTCTGGAAGCACGGAGACGGCATCGGAACATGGCCAGACTGTGCCGGAACATGGCCAGACTGTGCCAGACTGACTTATCTGGCAGCACGGAGACCGCATCGGAACATGGCCAGACTGTGCCAGACTGAGTTGTCTGGCAGCACGGAGACCGCATCGGAACATGGCAGGGATCTACTGCCACCTCTTGGAAGATGGCTGTGCTGAGAAAACTGACCTGGACCTCCACAATGGGAAGATCAGGCACACAAACTCAGTCAGGGATTTTCCTACAGATTGCATGTAGGAGATAGAATATAGAACATTATAGCACAATACAGGCCCTTTGGCCCACAATGTTGTGCTAACCTTTTAACCTACTCCAAAATCAATCTAACCCATTCCTTCTACACTGCCCATAACCCTCCATTTTTCTTACATTTATTTGCCTATCTAATAATCTCTTAAAAGCCCCTAATGTATCAGCCTCTACACCACCCACCACTCTCAATGTAAAAAAGAAACTAACTCTGACTTCTCCTCTAAACTCATCTTAAATGCATGTCCTTTGGTATTTGCCATTGTCATCCTGGGAAGAAGTGCTGGCTGTCCACTCTATCTATGTTTCTTATCATCTTGTACACCTCTATCAAGTCACCTCTCATCCTCCTTTGCTCCAAAGAGAAAAACCCTAGCTGACATAACCTTTCCTGAAAAGACATCATCTCTAATCCATATCTTGGTAATGACAGACTTGCTCTCCAGAGAGTCAATGAGATGGAGGATTTCTGAAAACTTCCTGGGAGTGGACCTTTTACAGATGGCCATGTCTTTGCCACCTGTCCTGAAGTACCTGAGCCCTCTGTGACTCACCAGTCCTCATCCTGTCAGTTCCACCATCCTACCTCTTCTGTGGTAGTGCCTGGAAATGAGAATGACCTGATTCCCCTCCAATTTTGTGGATTCCAAGGCCAGCATGGGAAGTTCCCACTCACCTACAGACCGGGCAAGTGATGGCTGGTGGCAGGCTTGTGAGGTGGGACATTCCTTCCATCATTTCTGTGTGCCTCTAATCCAGGGTTTCTCAAAAGCTTCTGCAGAACCTTAGCATTCCATGAGATGTTGCTAGGGGTTCCACGAGAGATCATCATAAGAAAAATAAACATCATTTTTTGAATTTGGCGCAAAGCGCAATGCTACCGATGGTGGGCAGTGACCAAGCAGTCTCATTAGCAATCTCATTAGAGGTCTCTCAGCCCAGTATGGCAGTGCGCAGTAGGGCCACGTTTATTTGCTCGAGTCCATTCTTAGTTTTTGACGTGAGATTGGGGAGGCCATTGATAATTGGTGAGCACTGTAATGCAGGAGGGGAGGACAGTACATTGATAATCGATGAGTGGCATAATGCACGGAGGGGAGGACAGTAGGTTGATAATCGATGAGTGGCATAATGCACGGAGGGGAGGACGGTAGGTTGATAATTGATGAGTGCTGTAATGCACGGAGGGGAGGACAGTAGATTGATAATCGATGAGTGGCATAATGCACGGAGGGGAGGACAGTAGGTTGATAATCGATGAGTGCTGTAATGCACGGAGGGGAGGACAGTAGATTGATAATCGATGAGTGGCATAATGCACAGAGGGGAGGATGGTAGGTTGATAATCGATGAGTGCGGTAATGCACGGAGGGGAGGACAGTAGATTGATAATCGATGAGTGGCATAATGCACGGAGGGGAGGACGGTAGGTTGATAATCGATGAGTGGCATAATGCACGGAGGGGAGGACGGTAGGTTGATAATCGATGAGTGCTGTAATGCACGGAGGGGAGGACAGTAGATTGATAATCGATGAGTGGCATAATGCACAGAGGGGAGGATGGTAGGTTGATAATCGATGAGTGCTGTAATGCACGGAGGGGAGGACAGTAGATTGATAATCGATGAGTGGCATAATGCACAGAGGGGAGGATGGTAGGTTGATAATCGATGAGTGCGGTAATGCACGGAGGGGAGGACAGTAGATTGATAATCGATGAGTGGCATAATGCACGGAGGGGAGGACAGTAGGTTGATAATCGATGAGTGCTGTAATGCACGGAGGGGAGGACAGTAGATTGATAATCGATGAGTGGCATAATGCACGGAGGGGAGGACGGTAGGTTGATAATCGATGAGTGCTGTAATGCACGGAGGGGAGGACGGTAGGTTGATAATCGATGAGTGGCATAATGCACAGAGGGGAGGATGGTAGGTTGATAATCGATGAGTGCTGTAATGCACGGAGGGGAGGATGGTAGGTTGATAATCGATGAGTGCTGTAATGCACGGAGGGGAGGACGGTAGGTTGATAATCAATGAGTGGCATAATGCACGGAGGGGAGGATGGTAGGTTGATAATCGATGAGTGCTGTAATGCACGGAGGGGAGGATGGTAGGTTTATAATCGATGAGTTCTGTAATGCACGGAGGGGAGGATGGTAGGTTGATAATCGATGAGTGCTGTAATGCACGGAGGGGAGGACAGTAGATTGATAATCGATGAGTGGCATAATGCACAGAGGGGAGGACGGTAGGTTGATAATCGATGAGTGCTGTAATGCACGGAGGGGAGGACAGTAGATTGATAATCGATGAGTGGCATAATGCACAGAGGGGAGGACGGTAGGTTGATAATCGATGAGTGCTGTAATGCACGGAGGGGAGGATGGTAGGTTTATAATCGATGAGTGCTGTAATGCACGGAGGGGAGGATGGTAGGTTTATAATCGATGAGTGCTGTAATGCACGGTGGGGAGGATGGTAGGTTGATAATCGATGAGTGGCATAATGCACAGAGGAGAAGATGGTAGGTTGATAATTGGTGAGTACTGTATTGTACGAGCGATGGACAGTAGGTTGATCACAAATCACAGCCACATGACATGTAAAAGTGCTGATTATTTTAAATGGCTATTGGAATTGCAAAATAGAGTAAAGCTTTTGTTAATAAAGTCATGGTCAGTAAAAGGGTAGATGAAACACGTTATTTAGTAGCAGAAGTTATTACCCCGAAAAGGAAAAGTCACACATTTGGTGAGAACCTTTTGATGCCAGCATGTAAAATTAAAGTGAGTAAAATGCTAAGACAAGATGTTGTATGAGAAATTGAAAATGTTTCGCTCTCAAACAGAACAATAAAGTCGACGTGTTGATGACATGTCATGTGATGCTGAAGAAGTTTGGTGTGACAAACTGAAAAACACCAGCTTCTCTGTTCAGGTTGATGAGTCAACAGATTTCACCAGTAAATGGCATGTTGTAGCATTTGTAAGATCTGTAAAGGATGGTGAGATTCAATAAAACTTTTTTTGTTACAAAGAGCTGCCTGAAACAAGCAAAGGCCAAGATATATTTAATGTTTGCTCTTCATATCTGGAAACAAAAGGTCTGTCTTGGAGGAACTGTGCTGGCATCTGTATCGATGGTGCCCCATCAATGGTTGGCTCCAAGAGAGGTTTTGTTTTTCTTGTAAAAAGAAAATCCTGATGTTATCATAACACACTACTTCAACATTGCGAATAAATTTTCATGTTGTAAATAACATTTACAGCCTTTATTTAAATTAAATCTACTGAGCCTGCCTTTAGGCTTAAATTGCATTAAGTTGCAATTTGGCTTAAGCCAGTAATTTAACAGAAATTCATTATGTTTGCTTTAAAACATAATGAGTTGCTCGAGGAATATAAAGAATGTAAGAAGAATCTTAAGAAAGAAATTAGAAAAGCTAAAAGAAGATACGAGGTTGCTTTGGCAAGTAAGGTGAAAATAAATCCAAAGGGTTTTTACAGTTATATTAATAGCAAAAGGATAGTGAGGGATAAAATTGGTCCCTTAGAGAATCAGAGTGGACAGCTATGTGTGGAGCCAAAAGAGATGGGGGAGATTTTGAACAATTATGACGGTTAAAGAAGAGGAAGTACTGGCGCTTTTAAGGACTATAAAAGTGGATAAATCTCCAGGTCCTGACAGGATATTCCCCAGGACCTTGAGGGAGGTTAGTGTAGAAATAGCAGGGGCTCTGACAGAAATATTTCAAATGTCATTAGAAACGGGGATGGTGCTGGAGGATTAGTGTATTGCTCATGTGGTTCCATTGTTTAAAAAGGTTTCTAAGAGTAAACCTAGCAATTATAGGCCTGTCAGTTTGACATCAGTGGTGGGTAAATTAATGGAAGGTATTCCTAGAGATGGTATATATAATTATCTGGATAGCCAAGGTCTGATTAGGAACAGTCAACATGGATTTGTGCGTGGAAGGTCATGTTTGACAAATCTTATTGAATTTTTTGAAGAGGTTACGAGGAAAGTTGACAAGGGTAAAGCAGTGGATGTTGTCTAAATGGACTTCAGTAAGGCCTTTGACAAGGTTCCGCACGGAAGGTTCGTTAGGAAGGTTCAATCGTTAGGTATTAATATTGAAGTAGTAAAATGGATTCAACAGTGGCTGGATGGGAGATGCCAGAAAGTAGTGGTGGATAACTGTTTGTCAGGTTGGAGGCCGGTGACTAGTGGTGTGCCTCAGGGATCTGTACTGGGTCCAATGTTATTTGTCATATACGTTAATGATCTGGATGATAGGGTGGTAAATTAGATTAGTAAGTATGCAGATGATACTAAGGTAGGTCGCGTTGTGGATAATGAAGTAGGTTTTCAAAGTTTGCAGAGAGATTTAGGCCAGTTAGAAGAGTGAGCTGAGCGATGGCAGATGGAGTTTAATTCTGATAAATGTGAGGTGCTACATTTTGGTAGGAATAATCCAAATAGGACATACATGGTAAGTGGTAGGGCATTGAAGAATGCAGTAGAACAGAGTAATCTAGTAATAGTGCATAGTTCCCTGAAGGTGGAATCTCATGTGGATAGGGTGATGAAGAGAGCTTTTGGTATGTTGGCCTTTATAAATCAGAGCATTGAGTATAGGAGCTGGGATGTAATGTTAAAATTGTACAAGGCATTGGTAAAGCCGAATTTGGAGTATTGTGTACAGTTCTGGTCACTGAATTATAGGAAAGATGTCAACAAAATAGAGAGAGTACACAGAAGATTTAATAGAATGTTACCTGGGTTTCAGCACCTAAGTTATAGGGAAAGATTGAACAAGTTAGGTCTGTATTCTTTGGAGTGTAGAAGGTTGAGGGGGGACTTGATAGAGGTGTTTAAAATTATGAGGGGGATAGATAGAGTTGACATGGATAGGCTTTTTCCATTGAGAGTAGGGGAGATTCAAACAAGAGGATATGAGTTGAGACTTCGGGGGTGAAAGTTTAAGGGTAACACAAGGGGGAATTTCTTTACTCAGAGAGTGGTAGCTGTGTGGAATGAGCTTCCAGTAGAAGTGGTAGAGGCAGGTTCGGTATTGTCATTTAAAGCAAAATTGGATAGGTATATGGACAAGAAGGTAATGGAAGGTTATGGGCTGAGCCAGTGGGACTAGGTAAGAGTAAGCATTCGGCATGGACTAGAAGGGCTGAGATGGCCTGTTTCCGTGCTGTAATTGTTATATGGTTATATGGTGAGAGTAAGTGTTCGGCATGGACTAGAAGGGCCGAGATGACCTGTTTCTGTGCTGTAATTGTTATATGGTTTCAAAATTTATGAAAGGGAAAGGGATTGGTTTCAAGAAAGGTAAGCTCAGCTTAACTACCTGTTTTTTTTTCAAGAAAGGCTGGCTAAAAATTCATTCTCTACTCAAAAGAGCATTGACAATTATTTTTGGATAACTATATCTTCAGCTTAGTGATCACGCTAACGTACCATGAGCTGTAGATATAATAATTTTTACGCAGAGGTTCCCTGAGACCTAAAAATTATTTCAAGGGTTCCTTCAGGGCAAAATGGTTAAGAAAGGCTGCTCTAATGCAAGGCCTCAGCATTTTTAGGCCTTGAAGGTTCCTTGAAGGCCTGATTACCTAGAAGGCTTGAAGGCCTTCTCCATTTGAGCATTCAGGGGCCAAAAGTTCAAAGATGTCATTGAAGGTCACTGCATTTCCTCAAGGAGGTTTGGAACATATCTTTGAATCTCTTCCTTTGTCCTCTGGTAGAATTATTTCCTTGGCCAGAGCTTGCAATCAGGAGTCCACTTCAGGAGTCTGGTATTGACCATGTGAAGGATGTGACCTGCCTGTCAGCGCAGACTAGGTGTAACTGGGCCTTACTACTGGGGATATTGGCCTGAGAGAGAGCACTGAGGTCACTTATCCTCCCAGTGAATTCGGAGGCTTATGCAAAGACAGCACTCATGGAATCTATCAATGCACCACAGGAAGCATTGCATCCAGATGCATCACAGTAACTGCTCTGCCTGTGATTGCAAGTAACTGCAGACGGTTGTGGACACAGCTCAGCACATCATAGAAGCCAGCGTTCTTCTATGGACTATACCTATACGTCTTGGGGCACCACGGTGCCATAGTGATTCGTGCGCTGATATTACAGATACCCCCATTTCCAATGGAGGAAGTAGTCACAAACCTAGTGTCCACTTTTGAACCCTTTTGCCATGGGGGATCTTAAATGTCATAAAATGTTTTCACGGAAAGCCTCTATCCAAACTGTGAATAGCAGGCACCAAACATATACAAAGTTAATATATTTTATTGTTTAATAGCCTGATTTATAGCACTTTTAAATAGCCATAAATTATCTGTGCATCAATCTTCTGGTTGTGGCCTCTTCCTTTTAGAACAAAGTCAAAGGGTGAAATTATGTCTGAGTATTTTTCCACAGGAATTCTGTAAGTTTTTCCAAGGATTAAGGAAGTTTAATTGCAACATTCTGCTCAGCTGTGTAAAGTGGTTGGGATATGCTCGGCAGAATGACTTAGACCAAAATACAATATTTCATAGTTTAAGAAATAGGCGACTATGAAGTCCTGGTTCTGAGATTTCAACAAGTCAGTACAGGGTATGAGATAAATAAAGAGTTTAACGAGTGATTATTCACTCGTCTCTCTTTACCTTGAAAAATATACATATATCATTAATTAGACCAGCCCTGAGAGCTATTTCAAAAGTCAGAAAGTTATGCTGAAACTTTATAAAACTCTAGGCTGCATCTGGAGTGTTCTATATGGTTCTGGTCACCCTGTTATAGGAAGAATGTCGAGGCTTTGGAGAGGGTGCAGAAGAGGTTCACCTGAATGCCGCCTGGATTAGAGAGCATGTGCTATAACAAAGTTTGGACAACCTGGGTTTTTCTCTCTGGAGCTGCAGAGGCTTAGGGGCAATCTGATAGAGGTTTATAAGATAGAGTAGACAGACCATATCTTTTCCCAGGGTTGAAATGCCTACTACCAGAGGGGATGCATTTATGGTGAGAGGTGGTAATTTCAAAGGAGATGTGATGCGTGCCTGCAACGCACTGTCTCATGTGGTGGTAGAGACAGATACATTAGGGCCTTTTTTTTAGATAGGCACATGAATGTACAGAGAATGGAAGGATATGGACATTGTGTAGACAGAAGAGATTAGCTATTTGATTATTAATTGAATTGGTTCAGCATGACATTGTGGGCCGGAGGGTCTGTTCCTGTGCTCTACTGTTCCATATTCTAATGTGCAAAAACAACACCTTAGTACAAAACAAAATCACAGAGACAAATCCATGACAGAGCAAGGGGAAGACCAAGGCGTCCCATTGCTGAGGGAGGGTTAGGGTTGTGCATGTTGGTACAGAAACCTGATAGGGTTGTGCTGTTCCTGAACCTGGTTGTATGGCACTTGAGGCTTCTGTACTTCCTGCCCAAGGTCAGCAAGAGACCATGACCCAGATCCTGAATGATAGATGGTGCCTTCTTGAAGCAGCATCTCCTGTTGGTGGTGGGGAAGGCTGTGCTGGTGATTGGCTTGGTTTGTCCACTACTCTCTTCACCCTCATGTGTAATCCTTTGCTCTGAGCTGCACTAACCAATGTCTCTCACTCTCTGCAGGCATGGAATACCTCATTGCAGGGCATGAGGATGTCCACACTGGCAGGCTAATAGTCAACATGAAGAGCTTCGTCCATGCTTGGAAGCCGGATCTGGGCCGAAGGATGATACACATCTTGAGATCTGAGTGCTAGTCGCAGTAATGCCTTTAGGCCAGAGAGTGCTTGCCCAAGGTGTCGAGAGCAGGTCTCCGTCTTGAAGAGAACGTTGAGTGGAGAATTGTTACATTGGCTCTCTCAAAGAACACTTGCACATCTAAGCATTTGCTGAACTGGTTGCAAACTAAATCTGTCCAACTCCTCGAATTCTTGTTTCTCCCTTCTGAAAGAAGACTCTTGCTTTTTAATATAACGCACTTTATGAGATGGTGGTCATGGCAAGGGAAAGATTGTCAGACAGGCAACTTGAAAAGTATGTGTGGATGATGAGAGGGCTGGTAGCAGGGACACAGTGGTTATAACCTGCTAACATCTGTAGCATTGAAAAGGACTTTGGCTCAGAAGAGCTCCAAGAGTTTTATCTGGAAAAAAGGTAAACTGGAATTTTTTGATCCGACAGCTGATTGTTGATTTTTTTGTGCTGAGATCAAAGACTAGCTGAGGATAAATGAAGCCGAGCAGTGCATCTGTGACTCATGGCTGGAAGAAGCATTCGTCTTTCATCGCCACTGAATGTCCTTAAAGAGGTTGCAGCATGAGATGTGGTTCTAAGTTTGTGTCTACACACTGTATACCACTGAACCCAATGAATAAAAATAAGTTTTCTGCAGTTGAGCAATAGTTTTTTAATAGATGTAAACTTCATGCACTAGAACTGAAAAGGAATATTACAGTGTTACATGATGATACAACACATAGATTTTGAATGTGTATGCACTTTGCAATCCTATGGATTTGCAACATCTGACATTTTTGTCATTTATTTTTACTTAATCCATGAAATAAAATTGGTATAGATGTATCCTTCTGCACTCAATGGTCTTCCATCAAAGAATGGGCCAGAAATTCCGTATTCCCGGGCAGAGCCCCCATGGGACAAGCATGGAAAGACAGCAGGATTCCCCAGTGACAGAGGTTTTGCTGAGTAGGGAATGAGTTTTGAGCTGTATCATTCCACTGGGAGATGTTTCCACATTCCAGTGAGAGTTATTCCCATATTAGAAGAGGAAATATTCTGTAGTGATCCCAGCTAACCTCGCACACCCTGGTTTCCTCAGAATCTCCCAGCAGTAGTACAGGCTGGGTTCGATTTCTGTGCCTGTAGATTTAACATAACAGGACATTGAGCAGTACAACACAATACAGGCCCTTCTGCACACAATACGGTGCCAACACAAACCTACTCCAAGATCAATCTAACCCATGCCTCCTACACAGCCCATAACCTTACATTTTTCTTACGCCAACCTAACAGTTTAAATGTATCAGCCTCTACCACCACCCCTGCAGTGTGTTCCAGACACTGACCACACATAGTATAAAATACCTACCTCTGACGTCTGCCCCAAACTTTCTCCCCTCACCTTAAAAGGATGTCTCTCTGTTGCTGGCTACCGACCCCTGGGAAAAAGCAAGATCCAAGCACCACATTTCCATAACACATCACTATGACTCCTGCAGTAAATCCAGGCTAAAACAGTCAGGCTATGCAAAACAGATGCCAAAGTATTTGCTGGATGGTAACAATGGTGGCCGAGCCTGCAGGACCAGCTGTGTTTTGAGGGCACGTGATCAAGTGGATTGAAGCTTGTGGTACAGAGACCACTCATAACGTTGCTAATTGATGATTGATTCATTGTCAGAGGATTCTCAATAGAGCGTAGAACAGTACAGCACAGGATGGGCCTTTTGGCCCATGATATTGTGCCGATGTTTTAACCTACTCCACAATCAATCTAACCCCTCCCTCCTATATACCCATAACCCTCCATTTTTATTTCTTCCAAGCACCTATCCAAGAGTCTCTTAAATGTCCCTAATGTGTCAGCTTCTACCACTGCTCCTGGCTCTACAAAGCAGTGACTCTACCAGCTGTTCCACTGTGTACAGGTGGGCTTACGTACACTATGCCACAAACAAACCATGGCAGGGTATCCAACTGCAATACCCCGAGGCCTTTCCAGCATCTACAAGGCCCAAGTCAGTAGTCTGATCAACATTCTTCACTTACCTGTCTGAGAACAGTTCCAGTAGTTCTCAGGATCAGAATCAGATGTATTATTACTGATGTAATGTCGTGAAATTGTTGTTTTGTGGCAGCAGTACGGTGCAAGGGGTAAAAAATTACTGTATGTGAAAATAAATAAACAAAAGATGCAAAAACAGCACAGTGAGGCAGTGTTCGTGGATTCATGGACCACCTAGAGCGGAAGAAGATCCTACTGAACACTGAGTGTGGGTCTTCAGGCTCCTACTGAACACTGAGTGTGGGTCTTCAGGCTCCTACTGAACACTGAGAGTGGGTCTTCAGGCTCCTGTACTTACCCCCACTACTGAACACTGAGTATGGGTCTTCAGGCTCCTACTGAACAATGAGAGTGGGTCTTCAGGCTCCTGTACTTACCCCCACTACTGAACACTGAGTGTGGGTCTTCAGGCTCCTGTACTTCCTCCCCTACTGAACACTGAGTGTGGGTCTTCAGGCTCCTGTACTTCCTCCCCTACTGAACACTGAGTGTGGGTCTTCAGGCTCCTACTGAACACTGAGTGTGGGTCTTCAGGCTCCTGTACTTCCTCCCCTACTGAACACTGAGTGTGGGTCTTCAGGCTCCTGTACTTCCTCCCCTACTGAACACTGAGTGTGGGTCTTCAGGCTCCTGTACTTCCTCCCCTACTGAACACTGAGTGTGGGTCTTCAGGCTCCTGTACTTCCTCCCCTACTGAACACTGAGTGTGGGTCTTCAGGCTCCTACTGAACACTGAGTGTGGGTCTTCAGGCTCCTGTACTTCCTCCCCTACTGAACACTGAGTGTGGGTCTTCAGGCTCCTGTACTTCCTCCCCTACTGAACACTGAGTGTGGGACTTCAGGCTCCTACTGAACACTGAGTGTGGGTCTTCAGGCTCCTGTACTTCCACCCCTACTGAACACTGAGGTGTGGGTCTTCAGGCTCTTGTACTTCCTACCCTACTGAACACTGAGTGTGGGTCTTCAGGCTCTTATTGAACACTGAGTGTGGGTCTTCAGGCTCTTATTGAACACTGAGTGTGGGTCTTCAGGCTCCTGTACTTCCTCCCCTACTGAACACTGAGGTGTGGGTCTTCAGGCTCCTACTGAACACTGAGTGTGGGTCTTCAGGCTCCTGTACTTCCACCCCTACTGAACACTGAGTGTGGGTCTTCAGGCTCCTGTACTTCGTCCCCTACTGAACACTGAGTGTGGGTCTTCAGGCTCTTGTACTTCCACCCCTACTGAACACTGAGTGTGGGTCTTCAGGCTCCTACTGAACACTGAGTGTGGGTCTTCAGGCTCCTGTACTTCCTCCCCTACTGAACACTGAGTGTGGGTCTTCAGGCTCCTACTGAACACTGAGTGTGGGTCTTCAGGCTCCTGTACTTCCTCCCCTACTGAACACTGAGTGTGGGTCTTCAGGCTCCTGTACTTCCTCCCCTACTGAACACTGAGTGTGGGTCTTCAGGCTCCTGTACTTCCTCCCCTACTGAACACTGAGTGTGGGTCTTCAGGCTCCTGTACTTCCTCCCCTACTGAACACTGAGTGTGGATCTTCAGGCTCCTGTACATCCCCCCCCCCCTGTTGAACACTGAGTGTGGGTCTTCAGGCTCCTGTACTTCCCCCCCCCTGTTGAACACTGAGTCTGGGTCATCAGGCTCCTGTACTTCCTACCCTACTGAACAATGAGTGTGGGTCTTCAGGCTCCTGAACTTCCTACCCTACTGAACACTGAGTGTGGGTCTTCAGGCTCTTACTGAACACTGAGTCTGGGTCTTCAGGCTCCTGTACTTCCCCCCCTACTGACACTGAGTGTGGGTCTTCAGGCTCCTGTACTTCCCCCCCTACTGAACACTGAGAGTGGGTCTTCAGGCTCCTGTACTTCCTACCCTACTGAACACTGAGTGTGGGTCTTCAGGCTCCTACAGAACACTGAGTGTGGCTCTTCAGGCTCCTGTACTTCCCCCCCTACTGAACACTGAGTGTGGGTCTTCAGGCTCCTGTACTTCCACCCCTACTGAGCACTGAGTGTGGGTCTTCAGGCTCCTGTACTTCCTACCCTACTGAACACTGAGTGTGGGTCTTCAGGCTCCTGTACTTCCCGCCCTACTGAACACAGAGTGTGGGTCTTCAGGCTCCTGCTGAACACTGAGTGTGGGTCTTCAGGCTCCTGTACTTCCACCCCCCCCCCTACTGAACACTGAGTGTGGGTCTTCAGGCTCCTGTACTGCCCCCCCCAACTAAACACTGAGTGTGGGTCTTCAGGCTCCTGTACTTCCCCCCCACTACTGAACACTGAGTGTGGGTCTTCAGGCTCCTGTACTTCCTCCCCTACTGAACACTGAGTGTGGGTCTTCAGGCTCCTACTGAACACTGAGTGTGGGTCTTCAGGCTCCTGTACTTCCTCCCCTACTGAACACTGAGTGTGGGTCTTCAGGCTCCTCTACTTCCCACCCTACTGAACACTGAGTGTGGGTCTTCAGGCTCCTGTACTTCCTCCCCAACTGAACACTGAGTGTGGGTCTTCAGGCTCCTGTACTTCCTACCCTACTAAACACTGAGTGTGGGTCTTCAGGCTCCTCTACTTCCCACCCTACTGAACACTGAGTGTGGGTCTTCAGGCTCCTGTACTTCCTACCCTACTGAACACTGAGTGTGGGTCTTCAGGCTCCTGTACTTCCTACCCTACTAAACACTGAGTGTGGGTCTTCAGGCTCCTCTACTTCCCACCCTACTGAACACTGAGTGTGGGTCTTCAGGCTCCTGTACTTCCCCCCCTCTTGAACACTGAGAGTGGGTCTTCAGGCTCCTGTACTTCCTCCCCAACTGAACACTGAGTGTGGGTCTTCATGCTCCTGTACTTCCTACCCTACTAAACACTGAGTGTGGGTCTTCAGACTCCTGTACTTCCCACCCTACTGAACACTGAGTGTGGGTCTTCAGGCTCCTGTACTTCCTCCCCAACTGAACACTGAGTGTGGGTCTTCATGCTCCTGTACTTCCTACCCTACTAAACACTGAGAGTGGGTCATCAGGCTCTTGTACTTCCTACCCTACTGAACACTGAGTGTGGGTCTTCAGGCTCCTGTACTTCCTCCCCTACTAAACACTGAGTGTGGGTCTTCAGGCTCCTACTGAACACTGAGTGTGGGTCTTCAGGCTCCTGTACTTCCTCCCCTACTGAACACTGAGGTGTGGGTCTTCAGGCTCCTACTGAACACTGAGTGTGGGTCTTCAGGCTCCTGTACTTCCATCCCTACTGAACACTGAGTGTGGGTCATCAGGCTCCTGTACTTCCTCCCCTACTGAACACTGAGTGTGTGTCTTCAGGCTCCTGTACTTCCTCCCCTACTAAACACTGAGTGTGGGTCTTCAGGCTCCTACTGAACACTGAGTGTGGGTCTTCAGGCTCCTGTACTTCCATCCCTACTGAACACTGAGTGTGGGTCATCAGGCTCCTGTACTTCCACCCCTACTGAACACTGAGGTGTGGGTCTTCAGGCTCTTGTACTTCCTACCCTACTGAACACTGAGTGTGGGTCTTCAGGCTCTTATTGAACACTGAGTGTGGGTCTTCAGGCTCCTGTACTTCCTCCCCTACTGAACCCTGAGGTGTGGGTCTTCAGGCTCCTACTGAACACTGAGTGTGGGTCTTCAGGCTCCTGTACTTCCACCCCTACTGAACACTGAGTGTGGGTCTTCAGGCTCCTGTACTTCGTCCCCTACTGAACACTGAGTGTGGGTCTTCAGGCTCTTGTACTTCCACCCCTACTGAACACTGAGTGTGGGTCTTCAGGCTCCTACTGAACACTGAGTGTGGGTCTTCAGGCTCCTGTACTTCCTCCCCTACTGAACACTGAGGTGTGGGTCTTCAGGCTCCTACTGAACACTGAGTGTGGGTCTTCAGGCTCCTGTACTTCCACCCCTACTGAACACTGAGGTGTGGGTCTTCAGGCTCTTGTACTTCCTTCCCTACTGAACACTGAGTGTGGGTCTTCAGGCTCTTATTGAACACTGAGTGTGGGTCTTCAGGCTCCTGTACTTCCTCCCCTACTGAACACTGAGGTGTGGGTCTTCAGGCTCCTACTGAACACTGAGTGTGGGTCTTCAGGCTCCTGTACTTCCACCCCTACTGAACACTGAGTGTGGGTCTTCAGGCTCCTGTACTTTGTCCCCTACTGAACACTGAGTGTGGGTCTTCAGGCTCTTGTACTTCCACCCCTACTGAACACTGAGTGTGGGTCTTCAGGCTCCTACTGAACACTGAGTGTGGGTCTTCAGGCTCCTGTACTTCCTCCCCTACTGAACACTGAGGTGTGGGTCTTCAGGCTCCTACTGAACACTGAGTGTGGGTCTTCAGGCTCCTGTACTTCCACCCCTACTGAATATTGAGTGTGGGTCTTCAGGCTCCTGTAATTCCTCCCCTACTGAACACTGAGTGTGGGTCTTCAGGCTCCTGTACTTCCACCCCTACTGAACACTGAGTGTGGGTCTTCAGGCTCCTACTGAACACTGAGTGTGGGTCTTCAGGCTCCTGTACTTCCTCCCCTACTAAACACTGAGTGTGGGTCTTCAGGCTCCTACTGAACACTGAGAGTGGGTCTTCAGGCTCCTGTACTTCCTCCCCTACTAAACACTGAGTGTGGGTCTTCAGGCTCCTACTGAACACTGAGTGTGGGTCTTCAGGCTCCTGTACTTCCTCCCCTACTGAACACTGAGTGTGGGTCTTCAGGCTCCTACTGAACACTGAGTGTGGGTCTTCAGGCTCCTGTACTTCCACCCCTACTGAACACTGAGGTGTGGGTCTTCAGGCTCTTGTACTTCCTACCCTACTGAACACTGAGTGTGGGTCTTCAGGCTCTTATTGAACACTGAGTGTGGGTCTTCAGGCTCCTGTACTTCCCCCCCCTACTGAACACTGAGTGTGGGTCTTCAGGCTCCTGTACTTCCCCCCCTACTGAACACTGAGAGTGGGTCTTCAGGCTCCTGTACTTCCTACCCTACTGAACACTGAGTGTGGGTTTTCAGGCTCCTGTTCTTCCTCCCCTACTGAACACTGAGTGTGGGTCTTCAGGCTCCTACTGAACACTGAGTGTGGGTCTTCAGGCTCCTGTACTTCCCACCCTACTGAAAACTGAGTGTGGGTCTTCAGGCTCCTGTACTTCCTACCCTACTGAACACTGAGTGTGGGTTTTCAGGCTCCTGTTCTTCCTCCCCTACTGAACACTGAGTGTGGGTCTTCAGGCTCCTACTGAACACTGAGTGTGGGTCTTCAGGCTCCTGTACTTCCCACCCTACTGAACACTGAGTGTGGGTCTTCAGGCTCCTGTACTTCCCACCCTACTGAACACTGAGTGTGGGTCTTCAGGCTCTTACTGAACACTGAGTGTGGGTCTTCAGGCTCCTGTACTTCCCCCCCTACTGAACACTGAGTGTGGGTCTTCAGGCTCCTGTACTTCCCCCCACTACTGAACATTGAGTGTGGGTCTTCAGGCTCCTGTACTTCCCCCCCTACTGAACACTGAGTGTGGGTCTTCAGGCTCCTGTACTTCCTCCCCTACTGAACACTGAGTGTGGGTCTTCAGGCTCCTACTGAACACTGAGTGTGGGTCTTCAGGCTCCTGTACTTCCTACCCTACTGAATACTGAGTGTGGGTCTTCAGGCTCCTGTACTTACCCCCTCTACTGAACACTGAGTGTGGGTCTTCAGGCTCCTGTACTTCCTCCCCTACTGAACACTGAGTGTGGGTCTTCAGGCTCCTGTACTTCCTCCCCTACTGAACACTGAGTGTGGGTCTTCAGGCTCCTGTACTTCCTCCCCTACTGAACACTGAGTGTGTGTCTTCAGGCTCCTGTACTTCCCACCCTACTGAACACTGAGTGTGGGTCTTCAGGCTCCTGTACTTCCTACCCTACTGAACACTGAGTGTGGGTCTTCAGGCTCCTACTGAACACTGAGTGTGGGTCTTCAGGCTCCTGTACTTCCCCCCCCCCTCCACTGAACACTGAGTGTGGGTCTTCAGGCTCCTGTACTTCCCCCCCCCCCTCCATTGAACACTGAGTGTGGGTATTCAGGCTCCTGTACTCCCCCCCCCTACTGAACACTGAGTGTGGGTATTCAGGCTCCTGTACATCCCACCCTACTGAACACTGAGTGTGGGTCTTCTGGCTCCTGTACTTCCCACCCTACTGAACACTGAGTGTGGGTCTTCAGGCTCCTGTACTTACACCCCTACTAAACACTGAGTGTGGGTCTTCAGGCTCCTACTGAACACTGAGTGTAGGTCTTCAGGCTCCTGTACTTCCTTCCCTACCGAACACTGAGGTGTGGGTCTTCAGGCTCCTACTGAACACTGAGTTTGGGTCTTCAGGCTCCTGTACTTCCACCCCTACTGAACACTGAGTGTGGGTCTTCAGGCTCCTACTGAACATTGAGTGTGGGTCTTCAGGCTCCTGTACTTCCTCCCCTACTGAACACTGAGTGTGGGTCTTCAGGCTCCTGTACTTCCTCCCGTACTGAACACTGAGTGTGGGTCTTCAGTCTCCTACTGAACACTGAGTGTGGGTCTTCAGGCTCCTGTACTTCCTCCCCTACTAAACACTGAGTGTGGGTCTTCAGGCTCCTACTGAACATTGAGTGTGGGTCTTCAGGCTCCTGTACTTCCTCCCCTACTGAACACTGAGTGTGGGTCTTCAGGCTCCTGTACTTCCTCCCGTACTGAACACTGAGTGTGGCTCTTCAGTCTCCTACTGAACACTGAGTGTGGGTCTTCAGGCTCCTGTACTTCCTCCCCTACTAAACACTGAGTGTGGGTCTTCAGGCTCCTACTGAACACTGAGTGTGGGTCTTCAGGCTCCTGTACTTCCTCCCCTACTGAACACTGAGTGTGGGACTTCAGGCTCCTACTGAACACTGAGTGTGGGTCTTCAGGCTCCTGTACTTCCACCCCTACTGAACACTGAGGTGTGGGTCTTCAGGCTCTTGTACTTCCTACCCTACTGAACACTGAGTGTGGGTCTTCAGGCTCTTATTGAACACTGAGTGTGGGTCTTCAGGCTCTTATTGAACACTGAGTGTGGGTCTTCAGGCTCCTGTACTTCCTCCCCTACTGAACACTGAGGTGTGGGTCTTCAGGCTCCTACTGAACACTGAGTGTGGGTCTTCAGGCTCCTGTACTTCCACCCCTACTGAACACTGAGTGTGGGTCTTCAGGCTCCTGTACTTCGTCCCCTACTGAACACTGAGTGTGGGTCTTCAGGCTCTTGTACTTCCACCCCTACTGAACACTGAGTGTGGGTCTTCAGGCTCCTACTGAACACTGAGTGTGGGTCTTCAGGCTCCTGTACTTCCTCCCCTACTGAACACTGAGGTGTGGGTCTTCAGGCTCCTACTGAACACTGAGTGTGGGTCTTCAGGCTCCTGTACTTCCACCCCTACTGAACACTGAGGTGTGGGTCTTCAGGCTCTTGTACTTCCTACCCTACTGAACACTGAGTGTGGGTCTTCAGGCTCTTATTGAACACTGAGTGTGGGTCTTCAGGCTCCTGTACTTCCTCCCCTACTGAACACTGAGGTGTGGGTCTTCAGGCTCCTACTGAACACTGAGTGTGGGTCTTCAGGCTCCTGTACTTCCACCCCTACTGAACACTGAGTGTGGGTCTTCAGGCTCCTGTACTTTGTCCCCTACTGAACACTGAGTGTGGGTCTTCAGGCTCTTGTACTTCCACCCCTACTGAACACTGAGTGTGGGTCTTCAGGCTCCTACTGAACACTGAGTGTGGGTCTTCAGGCTCCTGTACTTCCTCCCCTACTGAACACTGAGGTGTGGGTCTTCAGGCTCCTACTGAACACTGAGTGTGGGTCTTCAGGCTCCTGTACTTCCACCCCTACTGAATACTGAGTGTGGGTCTTCAGGCTCCTGTAATTCCTCCCCTACTGAACACTGAGTGTGGGTCTTCAGGCTCCTGTACTTCCACCCCTACTGAACACTGAGTGTGGGTCTTCAGGCTCCTACTGAACACTGAGTGTGGGTCTTCAGGCTCCTGTACTTCCTCCCCTACTAAACACTGAGTGTGGGTCTTCAGGCTCCTACTGAACACTGAGAGTGGGTCTTCAGGCTCCTGTACTTCCTCCCCTACTAAACACTGAGTGTGGGTCTTCAGGCTCCTACTGAACACTGAGTGTGGGTCTTCAGGCTCCTGTACTTCCTCCCCTACTGAACACTGAGTGTGGGTCTTCAGGCTCCTACTGAACACTGAGTGTGGGTCTTCAGGCTCCTGTACTTCCACCCCTACTGAACACTGAGGTGTGGGTCTTCAGGCTCTTGTACTTCCTACCCTACTGAACACTGAGTGTGGGTCTTCAGGCTCTTATTGAACACTGAGTGTGGGTCTTCAGGCTCCTGTACTTCCCCCCCCTACTGAACACTGAGTGTGGGTCTTCAGGCTCCTGTACTTCCCCCCCTACTGAACACTGAGAGTGGTTCTTCAGGCTCCTGTACTTCCTACCCTACTGAACACTGAGTGTGGGTTTTCAGGCTCCTGTTCTTCCTCCCCTACTGAACACTGAGTGTGGGTCTTCAGGCTCCTACTGAACACTGAGTGTGGGTCTTCAGGCTCCTGTACTTCCCACCCTACTGAAAACTGAGTGTGGGTCTTCAGGCTCCTGTACTTCCTACCCTACTGAACACTGAGTGTGGGTTTTCAGGCTCCTGTTCTTCCTCCCCTACTGAACACTGAGTGTGGGTCTTCAGGCTCCTACTGAACACTGAGTGTGGGTCTTCAGGCTCCTGTACTTCCCACCCTACTGAACACTGAGTGTGGGTCTTCAGGCTCCTACTGAACACTGAGTGTGGGTCTTCAGGCTCCTACTGAACACTGAGTGTGGGTCTTCAGGCTCCTGTACTTCCCACCCTACTGAACACTGAGTGTGGGTCTTCAGGCTCCTGTACTTCCCCCCCTACTGAACACTGAGTGTGGGTCTTCAGGCTCCTGTACTTCCCCCCACTACTGAACATTGAGTGTGGGTCTTCAGGCTCCTGTACTTCCCCCCCTACTGAACACTGAGTGTGGGTCTTCAGGCTCCTGTACTTCCTCCCCTACTGAACACTGAGTGTGGGTCTTCAGGCTCCTACTGAACACTGAGTGTGGGTCTTCAGGCTCCTGTACTTCCTACCCTACTGAATACTGAGTGTGGGTCTTCAGGCTCCTGTACTTACCCCCTCTACTGAACACTGAGTGTGGGTCTTCAGGCTCCTGTACTTCCTCCCCTACTGAACACTGAGTGTGGGTCTTCAGGCTCCTGTACTTCCTCCCCTACTGAACACTGAGTGTGGGTCTTCAGGCTCCTGTACTTCCTCCCCTACTGAACACTGAGTGTGTGTCTTCAGGCTCCTGTACTTCCCACCCTACTGAACACTGAGTGTGGGTCTTCAGGCTCCTGTACTTCCTACCCTACTGAACACTGAGTGTGGGTCTTCAGGCTCCTGTACTTCCCCCCCCCCCTCCACTGAACACTGAGTGTGGGTCTTCAGGCTCCTGTACTTCCCCCCCCCCCCTCCATTGAACACTGAGTGTGGGTATTCAGGCTCCTGTACTCCCCCCCCCTACTGAACACTGAGTGTGGGTATTCAGGCTCCTGTACTTCCCACCCTACTGAACACTGAGTGTGGGTCTTCTGGCTCCTGTACTTCCCACCCTACTGAACACTGAGTGTGGGTCTTCAGGCTCCTGTACTTACACCCCTACTAAACACTGAGTGTGGGTCTTCAGGCTCCTACTGAACACTGAGTGTAGGTCTTCAGGCTCCTGTACTTCCTTCCCTACCGAACACTGAGGTGTGGGTCTTCAGGCTCCTACTGAACACTGAGTTTGGGTCTTCAGGCTCCTGTACTTCCACCCCTACTGAACACTGAGTGTGGGTCTTCAGGCTCCTACTGAACATTGAGTGTGGGTCTTCAGGCTCCTGTACTTCCTCCCCTACTGAACACTGAGTGTGGGTCTTCAGGCTCCTGTACTTCCTCCCGTACTGAACACTGAGTGTGGGTCTTCAGTCTCCTACTGAACACTGAGTGTGGGTCTTCATGCTCCTGTACTTCCTCCCCTACTAAACACTGAGTGTGGGTCTTCAGGCTCCTACTGAACATTGAGTGTGGGTCTTCAGGCTCCTGTACTTCCTCCCCTACTGAACACTGAGTGTGGGTCTTCAGGCTCCTGTACTTCCTCCCCTACTAAACACTGAGTGTGGGTCTTCAGGCTCCTACTGAACACTGAGTGTGGGTCTTCAGGCTCCTGTACTTCCATCCCTACTGAACACTGAGTGTGGGTCATCAGGCTCCTGTACTTCCACCCCTACTGAACACTGAGGTGTGGGTCTTCAGGCTCTTGTACTTCCTACCCTACTGAACACTGAGTGT
The DNA here is from genome assembly GCF_048418815.1 of Hemitrygon akajei. Classification (NCBI taxonomy): domain Eukaryota; kingdom Metazoa; phylum Chordata; class Chondrichthyes; order Myliobatiformes; family Dasyatidae; genus Hemitrygon; species Hemitrygon akajei. Next base: position 48,409,285 of record NC_133137.1, read on the forward strand.
GGGTCTTCAGGCTCTTATTGAACACTGAGTGTGGGTCTTCAGGCTCCTGTACTTCCTCCCCTACTGAACCCTGAGGTGTGGGTCTTCAGGCTCCTACTGAACACTGAGTGTGGGTCTTCAGGCTCCTGTACTTCCACCCCTACTGAACACTGAGTGTGGGTCTTCAGGCTCCTGTACTTCGTCCCCTACTGAACACTGAGTGTGGGTCTTCAGGCTCTTGTACTTCCACCCCTACTGAACACTGAGTGTGGGTCTTCAGGCTCCTACTGAACACTGAGTGTGGGTCTTCAGGCTCCTGTACTTCCTCCCCTACTGAACACTGAGGTGTGGGTCTTCAGGCTCCTACTGAACACTGAGTGTGGGTCTTCAGGCTCCTGTACTTCCACCCCTACTGAACACTGAGGTGTGGGTCTTCAGGCTCTTGTACTTCCTTCCCTACTGAACACTGAGTGTGGGTCTTCAGGCTCTTATTGAACACTGAGTGTGGGTCTTCAGGCTCCTGTACTTCCTCCCCTACTGAACACTGAGGTGTGGGTCTTCAGGCTCCTACTGAACACTGAGTGTGGGTCTTCAGGCTCCTGTACTTCCACCCCTACTGAACACTGAGTGTGGGTCTTCAGGCTCCTGTACTTTGTCCCCTACTGAACACTGAGTGTGGGTCTTCAGGCTCTTGTACTTCCACCCCTACTGAACACTGAGTGTGGGTCTTCAGGCTCCTACTGAACACTGAGTGTGGGTCTTCAGGCTCCTGTACTTCCTCCCCTACTGAACACTGAGGTGTGGGTCTTCAGGCTCCTACTGAACACTGAGTGTGGGTCTTCAGGCTCCTGTACTTCCACCCCTACTGAATACTGAGTGTGGGTCTTCAGGCTCCTGTAATTCCTCCCCTACTGAACACTGAGTGTGGGTCTTCAGGCTCCTGTACTTCCACCCCTACTGAACACTGAGTGTGGGTCTTCAGGCTCCTACTGAACACTGAGTGTGGGTCTTCAGGCTCCTGTACTTCCTCCCCTACTAAACACTGAGTGTGGGTCTTCAGGCTCCTACTGAACACTGAGAGTGGGTCTTCAGGCTCCTGTACTTCCTCCCCTACTAAACACTGAGTGTGGGTCTTCAGGCTCCTACTGAACACTGAGTGTGGGTCTTCAGGCTCCTGTACTTCCTCCCCTACTGAACACTGAGTGTGGGTCTTCAGGCTCCTACTGAACACTGAGTGTGGGTCTTCAGGCTCCTGTACTTCCACCCCTACTGAACACTGAGGTGTGGGTCTTCAGGCTCTTGTACTTCCTACCCTACTGAACACTGAGTGTGGGTCTTCAGGCTCTTATTGAACACTGAGTGTGGGTCTTCAGGCTCCTGTACTTCCCCCCCCTACTGAACACTGAGTGTGGGTCTTCAGGCTCCTGTACTTCCCCCCCTACTGAACACTGAGAGTGGGTCTTCAGGCTCCTGTACTTCCTACCCTACTGAACACTGAGTGTGGGTTTTCAGGCTCCTGTTCTTCCTCCCCTACTGAACACTGAGTGTGGGTCTTCAGGCTCCTACTGAACACTGAGTGTGGGTCTTCAGGCTCCTGTACTTCCCACCCTACTGAAAACTGAGTGTGGGTCTTCAGGCTCCTGTACTTCCTACCCTACTGAACACTGAGTGTGGGTTTTCAGGCTCCTGTTCTTCCTCCCCTACTGAACACTGAGTGTGGGTCTTCAGGCTCCTACTGAACACTGAGTGTGTGTCTTCAGGCTCCTGTACTTCCCACCCTACTGAACACTGAGTGTGGGTCTTCAGGCTCCTGTACTTCCTACCCTACTGAACACTGAGTGTGGGTCTTCAGGCTCCTGTACTTCCCCCCCCCCCTCCACTGAACACTGAGTGTGGGTCTTCAGGCTCCTGTACTTCCCCCCCCCCCCTCCATTGAACACTGAGTGTGGGTATTCAGGCTCCTGTACTCCCCCCCCCTACTGAACACTGAGTGTGGGTATTCAGGCTCCTGTACTTCCCACCCTACTGAACACTGAGTGTGGGTCTTCTGGCTCCTGTACTTCCCACCCTACTGAACACTGAGTGTGGGTCTTCAGGCTCCTGTACTTACACCCCTACTAAACACTGAGTGTGGGTCTTCAGGCTCCTACTGAACACTGAGTGTAGGTCTTCAGGCTCCTGTACTTCCTTCCCTACCGAACACTGAGGTGTGGGTCTTCAGGCTCCTACTGAACACTGAGTTTGGGTCTTCAGGCTCCTGTACTTCCACCCCTACTGAACACTGAGTGTGGGTCTTCAGGCTCCTACTGAACATTGAGTGTGGGTCTTCAGGCTCCTGTACTTCCTCCCCTACTGAACACTGAGTGTGGGTCTTCAGGCTCCTGTACTTCCTCCCGTACTGAACACTGAGTGTGGGTCTTCAGTCTCCTACTGAACACTGAGTGTGGGTCTTCATGCTCCTGTACTTCCTCCCCTACTAAACACTGAGTGTGGGTCTTCAGGCTCCTACTGAACATTGAGTGTGGGTCTTCAGGCTCCTGTACTTCCTCCCCTACTGAACACTGAGTGTGGGTCTTCAGGCTCCTGTACTTCCTCCCCTACTAAACACTGAGTGTGGGTCTTCAGGCTCCTACTGAACACTGAGTGTGGGTCTTCAGGCTCCTGTACTTCCATCCCTACTGAACACTGAGTGTGGGTCATCAGGCTCCTGTACTTCCACCCCTACTGAACACTGAGGTGTGGGTCTTCAGGCTCTTGTACTTCCTACCCTACTGAACACTGAGTGTGGGTCTTCAGGCTCTTATTGAACACTGAGTGTGGGTCTTCAGGCTCCTGTACTTCCTCCCCTACTGAACCCTGAGGTGTGGGTCTTCAGGCTCCTACTGAACACTGAGTGTGGGTCTTCAGGCTCCTGTACTTCCACCCCTACTGAACACTGAGTGTGGGTCTTCAGGCTCCTGTACTTCGTCCCCTACTGAACACTGAGTGTGGGTCTTCAGGCTCTTGTACTTCCACCCCTACTGAACACTGAGTGTGGGTCTTCAGGCTCCTACTGAACACTGAGTGTGGGTCTTCAGGCTCCTGTACTTCCTCCCCTACTGAACACTGAGGTGTGGGTCTTCAGGCTCCTACTGAACACTGAGTGTGGGTCTTCAGGCTCCTGTACTTCCACCCCTACTGAACACTGAGGTGTGGGTCTTCAGGCTCTTGTACTTCCTTCCCTACTGAACACTGAGTGTGGGTCTTCAGGCTCTTATTGAACACTGAGTGTGGGTCTTCAGGCTCCTGTACTTCCTCCCCTACTGAACACTGAGGTGTGGGTCTTCAGGCTCCTACTGAACACTGAGTGTGGGTCTTCAGGCTCCTGTACTTCCACCCCTACTGAACACTGAGTGTGGGTCTTCAGGCTCCTGTACTTTGTCCCCTACTGAACACTGAGTGTGGGTCTTCAGGCTCTTGTACTTCCACCCCTACTGAACACTGAGTGTGGGTCTTCAGGCTCCTACTGAACACTGAGTGTGGGTCTTCAGGCTCCTGTACTTCCTCCCCTACTGAACACTGAGGTGTGGGTCTTCAGGCTCCTACTGAACACTGAGTGTGGGTCTTCAGGCTCCTGTACTTCCACCCCTACTGAATACTGAGTGTGGGTCTTCAGGCTCCTGTAATTCCTCCCCTACTGAACACTGAGTGTGGGTCTTCAGGCTCCTGTACTTCCACCCCTACTGAACACTGAGTGTGGGTCTTCAGGCTCCTACTGAACACTGAGTGTGGGTCTTCAGGCTCCTGTACTTCCTCCCCTACTAAACACTGAGTGTGGGTCTTCAGGCTCCTACTGAACACTGAGAGTGGGTCTTCAGGCTCCTGTACTTCCTCCCCTACTAAACACTGAGTGTGGGTCTTCAGGCTCCTACTGAACACTGAGTGTGGGTCTTCAGGCTCCTGTACTTCCTCCCCTACTGAACACTGAGTGTGGGTCTTCAGGCTCCTACTGAACACTGAGTGTGGGTCTTCAGGCTCCTGTACTTCCACCCCTACTGAACACTGAGGTGTGGGTCTTCAGGCTCTTGTACTTCCTACCCTACTGAACACTGAGTGTGGGTCTTCAGGCTCTTATTGAACACTGAGTGTGGGTCTTCAGGCTCCTGTACTTCCCCCCCCTACTGAACACTGAGTGTGGGTCTTCAGGCTCCTGTACTTCCCCCCCTACTGAACACTGAGAGTGGGTCTTCAGGCTCCTGTACTTCCTACCCTACTGAACACTGAGTGTGGGTTTTCAGGCTCCTGTTCTTCCTCCCCTACTGAACACTGAGTGTGGGTCTTCAGGCTCCTACTGAACACTGAGTGTGGGTCTTCAGGCTCCTGTACTTCCCACCCTACTGAAAACTGAGTGTGGGTCTTCAGGCTCCTGTACTTCCTACCCTACTGAACACTGAGTGTGGGTTTTCAGGCTCCTGTTCTTCCTCCCCTACTGAACACTGAGTGTGGGTCTTCAGGCTCCTACTGAACACTGAGTGTGGGTCTTCAGGCTCCTGTACTTCCCACCCTACTGAACACTGAGTGTGGGTCTTCAGGCTCCTGTACTTCCCACCCTACTGAACACTGAGTGTGGGTCTTCAGGCTCTTACTGAACACTGAGTGTGGGTCTTCAGGCTCCTGTACTTCCCCCCCTACTGAACACTGAGTGTGGGTCTTCAGGCTCCTGTACTTCCCCCCACTACTGAACATTGAGTGTGGGTCTTCAGGCTCCTGTACTTCCCCCCCTACTGAACACTGAGTGTGGGTCTTCAGGCTCCTGTACTTCCTCCCCTACTGAACACTGAGTGTGGGTCTTCAGGCTCCTACTGAACACTGAGTGTGGGTCTTCAGGCTCCTGTACTTCCTACCCTACTGAATACTGAGTGTGGGTCTTCAGGCTCCTGTACTTACCCCCTCTACTGAACACTGAGTGTGGGTCTTCAGGCTCCTGTACTTCCTCCCCTACTGAACACTGAGTGTGGGTCTTCAGGCTCCTGTACTTCCTCCCCTACTGAACACTGAGTGTGGGTCTTCAGGCTCCTGTACTTCCTCCCCTACTGAACACTGAGTGTGTGTCTTCAGGCTCCTGTACTTCCCACCCTACTGAACACTGAGTGTGGGTCTTCAGGCTCCTGTACTTCCTACCCTACTGAACACTGAGTGTGGGTCTTCAGGCTCCTACTGAACACTGAGTGTGGGTCTTCAGGCTCCTGTACTTCCCCCCCCCCCCCTCCACTGAACACTGAGTGTGGGTCTTCAGGCTCCTGTACTTCCCCCCCCCCCTCCATTGAACACTGAGTGTGGGTATTCAGGCTCCTGTACTCCCCCCCCCCTACTGAACACTGAGTGTGGGTATTCAGGCTCCTGTACATCCCACCCTACTGAACACTGAGTGTGGGTCTTCTGGCTCCTGTACTTCCCACCCTACTGAACACTGAGTGTGGGTCTTCAGGCTCCTGTACTTACACCCCTACTAAACACTGAGTGTGGGTCTTCAGGCTCCTACTGAACACTGAGTGTAGGTCTTCAGGCTCCTGTACTTCCTTCCCTACCGAACACTGAGGTGTGGGTCTTCAGGCTCCTACTGAACACTGAGTTTGGGTCTTCAGGCTCCTGTACTTCCACCCCTACTGAACACTGAGTGTGGGTCTTCAGGCTCCTACTGAACATTGAGTGTGGGTCTTCAGGCTCCTGTACTTCCTCCCCTACTGAACACTGAGTGTGGGTCTTCAGGCTCCTGTACTTCCTCCCGTACTGAACACTGAGTGTGGGTCTTCAGTCTCCTACTGAACACTGAGTGTGGGTCTTCAGGCTCCTGTACTTCCTCCCCTACTAAACACTGAGTGTGGGTCTTCAGGCTCCTACTGAACATTGAGTGTGGGTCTTCAGGCTCCTGTACTTCCTCCCCTACTGAACACTGAGTGTGGGTCTTCAGGCTCCTGTACTTCCTCCCGTACTGAACACTGAGTGTGGCTCTTCAGTCTCCTACTGAACACTGAGTGTGGGTCTTCAGGCTCCTGTACTTCCTCCCCTACTAAACACTGAGTGTGGGTCTTCAGGCTCCTACTGAACACTGAGTGTGGGTCTTCAGGCTCCTGTACTTCCTCCCCTACTGAACACTGAGTGTGGGACTTCAGGCTCCTACTGAACACTGAGTGTGGGTCTTCAGGCTCCTGTACTTCCACCCCTACTGAACACTGAGGTGTGGGTCTTCAGGCTCTTGTACTTCCTACCCTACTGAACACTGAGTGTGGGTCTTCAGGCTCTTATTGAACACTGAGTGTGGGTCTTCAGGCTCTTATTGAACACTGAGTGTGGGTCTTCAGGCTCCTGTACTTCCTCCCCTACTGAACACTGAGGTGTGGGTCTTCAGGCTCCTACTGAACACTGAGTGTGGGTCTTCAGGCTCCTGTACTTCCACCCCTACTGAACACTGAGTGTGGGTCTTCAGGCTCCTGTACTTCGTCCCCTACTGAACACTGAGTGTGGGTCTTCAGGCTCTTGTACTTCCACCCCTACTGAACACTGAGTGTGGGTCTTCAGGCTCCTACTGAACACTGAGTGTGGGTCTTCAGGCTCCTGTACTTCCTCCCCTACTGAACACTGAGGTGTGGGTCTTCAGGCTCCTACTGAACACTGAGTGTGGGTCTTCAGGCTCCTGTACTTCCACCCCTACTGAACACTGAGGTGTGGGTCTTCAGGCTCTTGTACTTCCTACCCTACTGAACACTGAGTGTGGGTCTTCAGGCTCTTATTGAACACTGAGTGTGGGTCTTCAGGCTCCTGTACTTCCTCCCCTACTGAACACTGAGGTGTGGGTCTTCAGGCTCCTACTGAACACTGAGTGTGGGTCTTCAGGCTCCTGTACTTCCACCCCTACTGAACACTGAGTGTGGGTCTTCAGGCTCCTGTACTTTGTCCCCTACTGAACACTGAGTGTGGGTCTTCAGGCTCTTGTACTTCCACCCCTACTGAACACTGAGTGTGGGTCTTCAGGCTCCTACTGAACACTGAGTGTGGGTCTTCAGGCTCCTGTACTTCCTCCCCTACTGAACACTGAGGTGTGGGTCTTCAGGCTCCTACTGAACACTGAGTGTGGGTCTTCAGGCTCCTGTACTTCCACCCCTACTGAATACTGAGTGTGGGTCTTCAGGCTCCTGTAATTCCTCCCCTACTGAACACTGAGTGTGGGTCTTCAGGCTCCTGTACTTCCACCCCTACTGAACACTGAGTGTGGGTCTTCAGGCTCCTACTGAACACTGAGTGTGGGTCTTCAGGCTCCTGTACTTCCTCCCCTACTAAACACTGAGTGTGGGTCTTCAGGCTCCTACTGAACACTGAGAGTGGGTCTTCAGGCTCCTGTACTTCCTCCCCTACTAAACACTGAGTGTGGGTCTTCAGGCTCCTACTGAACACTGAGTGTGGGTCTTCAGGCTCCTGTACTTCCTCCCCTACTGAACACTGAGTGTGGGTCTTCAGGCTCCTACTGAACACTGAGTGTGGGTCTTCAGGCTCCTGTACTTCCACCCCTACTGAACACTGAGGTGTGGGTCTTCAGGCTCTTGTACTTCCTACCCTACTGAACACTGAGTGTGGGTCTTCAGGCTCTTATTGAACACTGAGTGTGGGTCTTCAGGCTCCTGTACTTCCCCCCCCTACTGAACACTGAGTGTGGGTCTTCAGGCTCCTGTACTTCCCCCCCTACTGAACACTGAGAGTGGGTCTTCAGGCTCCTGTACTTCCTACCCTACTGAACACTGAGTGTGGGTTTTCAGGCTCCTGTTCTTCCTCCCCTACTGAACACTGAGTGTGGGTCTTCAGGCTCCTACTGAACACTGAGTGTGGGTCTTCAGGCTCCTGTACTTCCCACCCTACTGAAAACTGAGTGTGGGTCTTCAGGCTCCTGTACTTCCTACCCTACTGAACACTGAGTGTGGGTTTTCAGGCTCCTGTTCTTCCTCCCCTACTGAACACTGAGTGTGGGTCTTCAGGCTCCTACTGAACACTGAGTGTGGGTCTTCAGGCTCCTGTACTTCCCACCCTACTGAACACTGAGTGTGGGTCTTCAGGCTCCTGTACTTCCCCCCCTACTGAACACTGAGTGTGGGTCTTCAGGCTCCTGTACTTCCCCCCACTACTGAACATTGAGTGTGGGTCTTCAGGCTCCTGTACTTCCCCCCCTACTGAACACTGAGTGTGGGTCTTCAGGCTCCTGTACTTCCTCCCCTACTGAACACTGAGTGTGGGTCTTCAGGCTCCTACTGAACACTGAGTGTGGGTCTTCAGGCTCCTGTACTTCCTACCCTACTGAATACTGAGTGTGGGTCTTCAGGCTCCTGTACTTACCCCCTCTACTGAACACTGAGTGTGGGTCTTCAGGCTCCTGTACTTCCTCCCCTACTGAACACTGAGTGTGGGTCTTCAGGCTCCTGTACTTCCTCCCCTACTGAACACTGAGTGTGGGTCTTCAGGCTCCTGTACTTCCTCCCCTACTGAACACTGAGTGTGTGTCTTCAGGCTCCTGTACTTCCCACCCTACTGAACACTGAGTGTGGGTCTTCAGGCTCCTGTACTTCCTACCCTACTGAACACTGAGTGTGGGTCTTCAGGCTCCTGTACTTCCCCCCCCCCTCCACTGAACACTGAGTGTGGGTCTTCAGGCTCCTGTACTTCCCCCCCCCCCCTCCATTGAACACTGAGTGTGGGTATTCAGGCTCCTGTACTCCCCCCCCCTACTGAACACTGAGTGTGGGTATTCAGGCTCCTGTACTTCCCACCCTACTGAACACTGAGTGTGGGTCTTCTGGCTCCTGTACTTCCCACCCTACTGAACACTGAGTGTGGGTCTTCAGGCTCCTACTGAACACTGAGTGTAGGTCTTCAGGCTCCTGTACTTCCTTCCCTACCGAACACTGAGGTGTGGGTCTTCAGGCTCCTACTGAACACTGAGTTTGGGTCTTCAGGCTCCTGTACTTCCACCCCTACTGAACACTGAGTGTGGGTCTTCAGGCTCCTACTGAACATTGAGTGTGGGTCTTCAGGCTCCTGTACTTCCTCCCCTACTGAACACTGAGTGTGGGTCTTCAGGCTCCTGTACTTCCTCCCGTACTGAACACTGAGTGTGGGTCTTCAGTCTCCTACTGAACACTGAGTGTGGGTCTTCAGGCTCCTGTACTTCCTCCCCTACTAAACACTGAGTGTGGGTCTTCAGGCTCCTACTGAACATTGAGTGTGGGTCTTCAGGCTCCTGTACTTCCTCCCCTACTGAACACTGAGTGTGGGTCTTCAGGCTCCTGTACTTCCTCCCGTACTGAACACTGAGTGTGGCTCTTCAGTCTCCTACTGAACACTGAGTGTGGGTCTTCAGGCTCCTGTACTTCCTCCCCTACTAAACACTGAGTGTGGGTCTTCAGGCTCCTACTGAACACTGAGTGTGGGTCTTCAGGCTCCTGTACTTCCTCCCCTACTGAACACTGAGTGTGGGACTTCAGGCTCCTACTGAACACTGAGTGTGGGTCTTCAGGCTCCTGTACTTCCACCCCTACTGAACACTGAGGTGTGGGTCTTCAGGCTCTTGTACTTCCTACCCTACTGAACACTGAGTGTGGGTCTTCAGGCTCTTATTGAACACTGAGTGTGGGTCTTCAGGCTCCTGTACTTCCTCCCCTACTGAACACTGAGGTGTGGGTCTTCAGGCTCCTACTGAACACTGAGTGTGGGTCTTCAGGCTCCTGTACTTCCACCCCTACTGAACACTGAGTGTGGGTCTTCAGGCTCCTGTACTTCGTCCCCTACTGAACACTGAGTGTGGGTCTTCAGGCTCTTGTACTTCCACCCCTACTGAACACTGAGTGTGGGTCTTCAGGCTCCTACTGAACACTGAGTGTGGGTCTTCAGGCTCCTGTACTTCCTCCCCTACTGAACACTGAGGTGTGGGTCTTCAGGCTCCTACTGAACACTGAGTGTGGGTCTTCAGGCTCCTGTACTTCCACCCCTACTGAATACTGAGTGTGGGTCTTCAGGCTCCTGTACTAACTCCCCTACTGAACACTGAGTGTGGGTCTTCAGGCTCCTGTACTTCCTCCCCTACTGAACACTGAGTGTGTGTCTTCAGGCTCCTGTACTTCCCACCCTACTGAACACTGAGTGTGGGTCTTCAGGCTCCTGTACTTCCTACCCTACTGAACACTGAGTGTGGGTCTTCAGGCTCCTGTACTTCCCCCCCCCCACTGAACACTGAGTGTGGGTCTTCAGGCTCCTGTACTCCCCCCCCCCTACTGAACACTGAGTGTGGGTATTCAGGCTCCTGTACTTCCCACCCTACTGAACACTGAGGTGTGGGTCTTCAGGCTCCTACTGAACACTGAGTGTAGGTCTTCAGGCTCCTGTACTTCCTTCCCTACTGAACACTGAGGTGTGGGTCTTCAGGCTCCTACTGAACACTGAGTTTGGGTATTCAGGCTCCTGTACTTCCTCCCCTACTGAACACTGAGTGTGGGTCTTCAGGCTCCTACTGAACATTGAGTGTGGGTCTTCAGGCTCCTATACATCCTCCCCTACTGAACACTGAGTGTGGGTCTTCAGGCTCCTGTACTTCCTCCCGTACTGAACACTGAGTGTGGGTCTTCAGTCTCCTACTGAACACTGAGTGTGGGTCTTCAGGCTCCTGTACTTCCTCCCCTACTAAACACTGAGTGTGGGTCTTCAGGCTCCTACTGAACACTGAGTGTAGGTCTTCAGGCTCCTGCACTTCCTACCCTACTGAACACTGGGTGTGGGTCTTCAGGCTCCTGTACTTCCCCCCCCCCCCACTGAACACTGAGTGTGGGTCTTCAGGCTCCTGTACTCCCCCCCACTACTGAACACTGAGTGTGGGTCTTCAGGCTCCTGTACTTCCTCCCCTACTGAACACTGAGTGTGGGTCTTCAGGCTCCTACTGAACACTGAGTGTGGGTCTTCAGGCTCCTGTACTTCCTCCCCTACTAAACACTGAGTGTGGGTCTTCAGGCTCCTACTGAACACTGAGTGTGGGTCTTCAGGCTCCTGTACTTCCTCCCCTACTAAACACTGAGTGTGGGTCTTCAGGCTCCTACTGAACACTGAGTGTGGGTCTTCAGGCTCCTGTACTTCCTCCCCTACTGAACACTGAGTGTGGGTCTTCAGGCTCCTACTGAACACTGAGTGTGGGTCTTCAGGCTCCTGTACTTCCACCCCTACTGAACACTGAGGTGTGGGTCTTCAGGCTCCTACTGAACAATGAGTGTGGGTCTTCAGGCTCCTGTACTTCCTCCCCTACTGAACACTGAGGTGTGGGTCTTCAGGCTCCTGTAATTCCTCCCCTACTGAACACTGAGTGTGGGTCTTCAGGCTCCTGTACTTCCACCCCTACTGAACACTGAGTGTGGGTCTTCAGGCTCCTGTACTTACACCCCTACTAAACACTGAGTGTGGGTCTTCAGGCTCCTACTGAACACTGAGTGTGGGTCTTCAGGCTCCTGTACTTCCACCCCTACTGAACACTGAGTGTGGGTCTTCAGGCTCCTGTACTTACACCCCTACTGAACACTGAGTGTGGGTCTTCAGGCTCCTGTACTTACACCCCTACTAAACACTGAGTGTGGGTCTTCAGGCTCCTGTACTTCCACCCCTACTGAACACTGAGTGTGGGTCTTCAGGCTCCTGTACTTACACCCCTACTGAACACTGAGTGTGGGTCTTCAGGCTCCTGTACTTACACCCCTACTAAACACTGAGTGTGGGTCTTCAGGCTCCTACTGAACACTGAGTGTGGGTCTTCAGGCTCCTGTACTTCCTCCCCTACTGAACACTGAGTGTGGGTCTTCAGGCTCCTGTACTTCCTCCCCTACTGAACACTGAGTGTGGGTCTTCAGGCTCCTACTGAACACTGAGTGTGGGTCTTCAGGCTCCTGTACTTCCTCCCCTACTGAACACTGAGTGTGGGTCTTCAGGCTCCTACTGAACACTGAGTGTGGGTCTTCAGGCTCCTGTACTTCCTCCCCTACTCAACACTGAGGTGTGGGTCTTCAGGCTCCTACTGAACACTGAGTGTGGGTCTTCAGGCTCCTGTACTTCCTCCCCTACTGAACAATGAGTGTGGGTCTTCAGGCTCCTGTACTTCCACCCCTACTGAATACTGAGTGTTGGTCTTCAGGCTCCTGTACTTCCTCCCCTACTGAACACTGAGTGTGGGTCTTCAGGCTCCTACTGAACACTGAGTGTGGGTCTTCAGGCTCCTGTACTTCCTCCCCTACTAAACACTGAGTGTGGGTCTTCAGGCTCCTACTGAACACTGAGTGTGGGTCTTCAGGCTCCTGTACTTCCTCCCCTACTAAACACTGAGTGTGGGTCTTCAGGCTCCTGTACTTCCACCCCTACTGAACACGGAGTGTGGGTCTTCAGACTCCTGTACTTCCTCCCCTACTGAACACTGAGTGTGGGTCTTCAGGCTCCTACTGAACACTGAGTGTGGGTCTTCAGGCTCCTGTACTTCCTCCCCTACTAAACACTGAGTGTGGGTCTTCAGCCTCCTACTGAACACTGAGTGTGGGTCTTCAGGCTCCTGTACTTCCTCCCCTACTGAACACTGAGTGTGGGTCTTCAGGCTCCTACTGAACACTGAGTGTGGGTCTTCAGGCTCCTGTACTTCCTCCCCTACTAAACACTGAGTGTGGGTCTTCAGGCTCCTGTACTTCCACCCCTACTGAACACTGAGTGTGGGTCTTCAGGCTCCTGTACTTACACCCCTACTAAACACTGAGTGTGGGTCTTCAGGCTCCTGTACTTCCACCCCTACTGAACACTGAGTGTGGGTCTTCAGGCTCCTACTGAACACTGAGTGTGGGTCTTCAGGCTCCTGTACTTCCTCCCCTACTGAACACTGAGGTGTGGGTCTTCAGGCTCCTACTGAACACTGAGTGTGGGTCTTCAGGCTCCTGTACTTCCACCCCTACTGAATACTGAGTGTGGGTCTTCAGGCTCCTGTACTTCCTACCCTACTGAACACTGAGTGTGGGTCTTCAGGCTCCTGTACTTCCTACCCTACTGAACACTGAGTGTGGGTCTTCAGGCTCCTGTACTTCCCCCCCCCCCCACTGAACACTGAGTGTGGGTCTTCAGGCTCCTGTACTCCCCCCCCCCCCCCTACTGAATACTGAGTGTGGGTCTTCAGGCTCCTGTACTTCCCACCCTACTGAACACTGAGGTGTGGGTCTTCAGGCTCCTACTGAACACTGAGTGTAGGTCTTCAGGCTCCTGTACTTCCTTCCCTACTGAACACTGAGGTGTGGGTCTTCAGGCTCCTACTGAACACTGAGTTTGGGTATTCAGGCTCCTGTACTTCCTCCCCTACTGAACACTGAGTGTGGGTCTTCAGGCTCCTACTGAACATTGAGTGTGGGTCTTCAGGCTCCTGTACATCCTCCCCTACTGAACACTGAGTGTGGGTCTTCAGGCTCCTGTACTTCCTCCCGTACTGAACACTGAGTGTGGGTCTTCAGTCTCCTACTGAACACTGAGTGTGGGTCTTCAGGCTCCTGTACTTCCTCCCCTACTAAACACTGAGGTGTGGGTCTTCAGGCTCCTACTGAACACTGAGTGTGGGTCTTCAGGCTCCTGTACTTCCACCCCTACTGAACACTGAGTGTGGGTCTTCAGGCTCCTGTACTTCGTCCCCTACTGAACACTGAGTGTGGGTCTTCAGGCTCTTGTACTTCCACCCCTACTGAACACTGAGTGTGGGTCTTCAGACTCCTACTGAACACTGAGTGTGGGTCTTCAGGCTCCTGTACTTCCTCCCCTACTGAACACTGAGGTGTGGGTCTTCAGGCTCCTACTGAACACTGAGTGTGGGTCTTCAGGCTCCTGTACTTCCACCCCTACTGAACACTGAGGTGTGGGTCTTCAGGCTCTTGTACTTCCTACCCTACTGAACACTGAGTGTGGGTCTTCAGGCTCTTATTGAACACTGAGTGTGGGTCTTCAGGCTCCTGTACTTCCTCCCCTACTGAACACTGAGGTGTGGGTCTTCAGGCTCCTACTGAACACTGAGTGTGGGTCTTCAGGCTCCTGTACTTCCACCCCTACTGAACACTGAGTGTGGGTCTTCAGGCTCCTGTACTTTGTCCCCTACTGAACACTGAGTGTGGGTCTTCAGGCTCTTGTACTTCCACCCCTACTGAACACTGAGTGTGGGTCTTCAGGCTCCTACTGAACACTGAGTGTGGGTCTTCAGGCTCCTGTACTTCCTCCCCTACTGAACACTGAGGTGTGGGTCTTCAGGCTCCTACTGAACACTGAGTGTGGGTCTTCAGGCTCCTGTACTTCCACCCCTACTGAATACTGAGTGTGGGTCTTCAGGCTCCTGTAATTCCTCCCCTACTGAACACTGAGTGTGGGTCTTCAGGCTCCTGTACTTCCACCCCTACTGAACACTGAGTGTGGGTCTTCAGGCTCCTACTGAACACTGAGTGTGGGTCTTCAGGCTCCTGTACTTCCTCCCCTACCAAACATTGAGTGTGGGTCTTCAGGCTCCTACTGAACACTGAGAGTGGGTCTTCAGGCTCCTGTACTTCCTCCCCTACTAAACACTGAGTGTGGGTCTTCAGGCTCCTACTGAACACTGAGTGTGGGTCTTCAGGCTCCTGTACTTCCTCCCCTACTGAACACTGAGTGTGGGTCTTCAGGCTCCTACTGAACACTGAGTGTGGGTCTTCAGGCTCCTGTACTTCCACCCCTACTGAACACTGAGGTGTGGGTCTTCAGGCTCTTGTACTTCCTACCCTACTGAACACTGAGTGTGGGTCTTCAGGCTCTTATTGAACACTGAGTGTGGGTCTTCAGGCTCCTGTACTTCCCCCCCCCTACTGAACACTGAGTGTGGGTCTTCAGGCTCCTGTACTTCCCCCCCTACTGAACACTGAGAGTGGGTCTTCAGGCTCCTGTACTTCCTACCCTACTGAACACTGAGTGTGGGTTTTCAGGCTCCTGTTCTTCCTCCCCTACTGAACACTGAGTGTGGGTCTTCAGGCTCCTACTGAACACTGAGTGTGGGTCTTCAGGCTCCTGTACTTCCCACCCTACTGAAAACTGAGTGTGGGTCTTCAGGCTCTTACTGAACACTGAGTGTGGGTCTTCAGGCTCCTGTACTTCCCCCCCTACTGAACACTGAGTGTGGGTCTTCAGGCTCCTGTACTTCCCCCCACTACTGAACATTGAGTGTGGGTCTTCAGGCTCCTGTACTTCCCCCCCTACTGAACACTGAGTGTGGGTCTTCAGGCTCCTGTACTTCCTCCCCTACTGAACACTGAGTGTGGGTCTTCAGGCTCCTACTGAACACTGAGTGTGGGTCTTCAGGCTCCTGTACTTCCTACCCTACTGAATACTGAGTGTGGGTCTTCAGGCTCCTGTACTTACCCCCTCTACTGAACACTGAGTGTGGGTCTTCAGGCTCCTGTACTTCCTCCCCTACTGAACACTGAGTGTGGGTCTTCAGGCTCCTGTACTTCCTCCCCTACTGAACACTGAGTGTGGGTCTTCAGGCTCCTGTACTTCCTCCCCTACTGAACAGTGAGTGTGTGTATTCAGGCTCCTGTACTTCCCACCCTACTGAACACTGAGTGTGGGTCTTCAGGCTCCTGTACTTCCTACCCTACTGAACACTGAGTGTGGGTCTTCAGGCTCCTGTACTTCCTCCCCTACTGAACACTGACTGTGTGTCTTCAGGCTCCTGTACTTCCCACCCTACTGAACACTGAGTGTGGGTCTTCAGGCTCCTGTACTTCCTACCCTACTGAACACTGAGTGTGGGTCTTCAGGCTCCTGTACTTCCTACCCTACTGAACACTGAGTGTGGGTCTTCAGGCTCCTGTACTTCCTCCCCTACTGAACACTGAGTGTGGGTCTTCAGGCTCCTGTACTTCCCACCCTACTGAACACTGAGTGTGGGTCTTCAGGCTCCTGTACTTCCTACCCTACTGAACACTGAGTGTGGGTCTTCAGGCTCCTGTACTTCCCACCCTACTGAACACTGAGTGTGGGTATTCAGGCTCCTGTACTTCCCCCCCCCCCCTCCACTGAACACTGAGTGTGGGTATTCAGGCTCCTGTACTCCCCCCCCCCTACTGAACACTGAGTGTGGGTATTCAGGCTCCTGTACTTCCCACCCTACTGAACACTGAGTGTGGGTCTTCTGGCTCCTGTACTTCCCACCCTACTGAACACTGAGTGTGGGTCTTCAGGCTCCTGTACTTACACCCCTACTAAACACTGAGTGTGGGTCTTCAGGCTCCTACTGAACACTGAGTGTAGGTCTTCAGGCTCCTGTACTTCCTTCCCTACCGAACACTGAGGTGTGGGTCTTCAGGCTCCTACTGAACACTGAGTGTGGGTCTTCAGGCTCCTGTACTTCCACCCCTACTGAACACTGAGTGTGGGTCTTCAGGCTCCTGTACTTTGTCCCCTACTGAACACTGAGTGTGGGTCTTCAGGCTCTTGTACTTCCACCCCTACTGAACACTGAGTGTGGGTCTTCAGGCTCCTACTGAACACTGAGTGTGGGTCTTCAGGCTCCTGTACTTCCTCCCCTACTGAACACTGAGGTGTGGGTCTTCAGGCTCCTACTGAACACTGAGTGTGGGTCTTCAGGCTCCTGTACTTCCACCCCTACTGAATACTGAGTGTGGGTCTTCAGGCTCCTGTAATTCCTCCCCTACTGAACACTGAGTGGGGTCTTCAGGCTCCTGTACTTCCACCCCTACTGAACACTGAGTGTGGGTCTTCAGGCTCCTACTGAACACTGAGTGTGGGTCTTCAGGCTCCTGTACTTCCTCCCCTACCAAACATTGAGTGTGGGTCTTCAGGCTCCTACTGAACACTGAGAGTGGGTCTTCAGGCTCCTGTACATCCTCCCCTACTAAACACTGAGTGTGGGTCTTCAGGCTCCTACTGAACACTGAGTGTGGGTCTTCAGGCTCCTGTACTTCCTCCCCTACTGAACACTGAGTGTGGGTCTTCAGGCTCCTACTGAACACTGAGTGTGGGTCTTCAGGCTCCTGTACTTCCACCCCTACTGAACACTGAGGTGTGGGTCTTCAGGCTCTTGTACTTCCTACCCTACTGAACACTGAGTGTGGGTCTTCAGGCTCTTATTGAACACTGAGTGTGGGTCTTCAGGCTCCTGTACTTCCCCCCCCCTACTGAACACTGAGTGTGGGTCTTCAGGCTCCTGTACTTCCCCCCCTACTGAACACTGAGAGTGGGTCTTCAGGCTCCTGTACTTCCTACCCTACTGAACACTGAGTGTGGGTTTTCAGGCTCCTGTTCTTCCTCCCCTACTGAACACTGAGTGTGGGTCTTCAGGCTCCTACTGAACACTGAGTGTGGGTCTTCAGGCTCCTGTACTTCCCACCCTACTGAAAACTGAGTGTGGGTCTTCAGGCTCTTACTGAACACTGAGTGTGGGTCTTCAGGCTCCTGTACTTCCCCCCCTACTGAACACTGAGTGTGGGTCTTCAGGCTCCTGTACTTCCCCCCACTACTGAACATTGAGTGTGGGTCTTCAGGCTCCTGTACTTCCCCCCCTACTGAACACTGAGTGTGGGTCTTCAGGCTCCTGTACTTCCTCCCCTACTGAACACTGAGTGTGGGTCTTCAGGCTCCTACTGAACACTGAGTGTGGGTCTTCAGGCTCCTGTACTTCCTACCCTACTGAATACTGAGTGTGGGTCTTCAGGCTCCTGTACTTACCCCCTCTACTGAACACTGAGTGTGGGTCTTCAGTCTCCTGTACTTCCTCCCCTACTGAACACTGAGTGTGGGTCTTCAGGCTCCTGTACTTCCTCCCCTACTGAACACTGAGTGTGGGTCTTCAGGCTCCTGTACTTCCTCCCCTACTGAACACTGAGTGTGTGTCTTCAGGCTCCTGTACTTCCCACCCTACTGAACACTGAGTGTGGGTCTTCAGGCTCCTGTACTTCCTACCCTACTGAACACTGAGTGTGGGTCTTCAGGCTCCTGTACTTCCTCCCCTACTGAACACTGAGTGTGTGTCTTCAGGCTCCTGTACTTCCCACCCTACTGAACACTGAGTGTGGGTCTTCAGGCTCCTGTACTTCCTACCCTACTGAACACTGAGTGTGGGTCTTCAGGCTCCTGTACTTCCTACCCTACTGAACACTGAGTGTGGGTCTTCAGGCTCCTGTACTTCCTCCCCTACTGAACACTGAGTGTGGGTCTTCAGGCTCCTGTACTTCCCACCCTACTGAACACTGAGTGTGGGTCTTCAGGCTCCTGTACTTCCTACCCTACTGAACACTGAGTGTGGGTCTTCAGGCTCCTGTACTTCCCACCCTACTGAACACTGAGTGTGGGTCTTCAGGCTCCTGTACTTCCCCCCCCCCCTCCACTGAACACTGAGTGTGGGTATTCAGGCTCCTGTACTCCCCCCCCCCTACTGAACACTGAGTGTGGGTATTCAGGCTCCTGTACTTCCCACCCTACTGAACACTGAGTGTGGGTCTTCTGGCTCCTGTACTTCCCACCCTACTGAACACTGAGTGTGGGTCTTCAGGCTCCTGTACTTACACCCCTACTAAACACTGAGTGTGGGTCTTCAGGCTCCTACTGAACACTGAGTGTAGGTCTTCAGGCTCCTGTACTTCCTTCCCTACCGAACACTGAGGTGTGGGTCTTCAGGCTCCTACTGAACACTGAGTTTGGGTCTTCAGGCTCCTGTACTTCCACCCCTACTGAACACTGAGTGTGGGTCTTCAGGCTCCTACTGAACATTGAGTGTGGGTCTTCAGGCTCCTGTACTTCCTCCCCTACTGAACACTGAGTGTGGGTCTTCAGGCTCCTGTACTTCCTCCCGTACTGAACACTGAGTGTGGGTCTTCAGTCTCCTACTGAACACTGAGTGTGGGTCTTCAGGCTCCTGTACTTCCTCCCCTACTAAACACTGAGTGTGGGTCTTCAGGCTCCTACTGAACATTGAGTGTGGGTCTTCAGGCTCCTGTACTTCCTCCCCAACTGAACACTGAGTGTGGGTCTTCAGGCTCCTGTACTTCCTCCCGTACTGAACACTGAGTGTGGCTCTTCAGTCTCCTACTGAACACTGAGTGTGGGTCTTCAGGCTCCTGTACTTCCTCCCCTACTAAACACTGAGTGTGGGTCTTCAGGCTCCTACTGAACACTGAGTGTGGGTCTTCAGGCTCCTGTACTTCCTCCCCTACTGAACACTGAGTGTGGGACTTCAGGCTCCTACTGAACACTGAGTGTGGGTCTTCAGGCTCCTGTACTTCCACCCCTACTGAACACTGAGGTGTGGGTCTTCAGGCTCTTGTACTTCCTACCCTACTGAACACTGAGTGTGGGTCTTCAGGCTCTTATTGAACACTGAGTGTGGGTCTTCAGGCTCCTGTACTTCCTCCCCTACTGAACACTGAGGTGTGGGTCTTCAGGCTCCTACTGAACACTGAGTGTGGGTCTTCAGGCTCCTGTACTTCCACCCCTACTGAACACTGAGTGTGGGTCTTCAGGCTCCTGTACTTCGTCCCCTACTGAACACTGAGTGTGGGTCTTCAGGCTCTTGTACTTCCACCCCTACTGAACACTGAGTGTGGGTCTTCAGGCTCCTACTGAACACTGAGTGTGGGTCTTCAGGCTCCTGTACTTCCTCCCCTACTGAACACTGAGGTGTGGGTCTTCAGGCTCCTACTGAACACTGAGTGTGGGTCTTCAGGCTCCTGTACTTCCACCCCTACTGAATACTGAGTGTGGGTCTTCAGGCTCCTGTACTAACTCCCCTACTGAACACTGAGTGTGGGTCTTCAGGCTCCTGTACTTCCTCCCCTACTGAACACTGAGTGTGTGTCTTCAGGCTCCTGTACTTCCCACCCTACTGAACACTGAGTGTGGGTCTTCAGGCTCCTGTACTTCCTACCCTACTGAACACTGAGTGTGGGTCTTCAGGCTCCTGTACTTCCCCCCCCCCACTGAACACTGAGTGTGGGTCTTCAGGCTCCTGTACTCCCCCCCCCCTACTGAACACTGAGTGTGGGTATTCAGGCTCCTGTACTTCCCACCCTACTGAACACTGAGGTGTGGGTCTTCAGGCTCCTACTGAACACTGAGTGTAGGTCCTCAGGCTCCTGTACTTCCTTCCCTACTGAACACTGAGGTGTGGGTCTTCAGGCTCCTACTGAACACTGAGTTTGGGTATTCAGGCTCCTGTACTTCCTCCCCTACTGAACACTGAGTGTGGGTCTTCAGGCTCCTACTGAACATTGAGTGTGGGTCTTCAGGCTCCTGTACATCCTCCCCTACTGAACACTGAGTGTGGGTCTTCAGGCTCCTGTACTTCCTCCCGTACTGAACACTGAGTGTGGGTCTTCAGTCTCCTACTGAACACTGAGTGTGGGTCTTCAGGCTCCTGTACTTCCTCCCCTACTAAACACTGAGTGTGGGTCTTCAGGCTCCTACTGAACACTGAGTGTGGGTCTTCAGGCTCCTGCACTTCCTACCCTACTGAACACTGGGTGTGGGTCTTCAGGCTCCTGTACTTCCCCCCCCCCCCCCCCACTGAACACTGAGTGTGGGTCTTCAGGCTCCTGTACTCCCCCCCACTACTGAACACTGAGTGTGGGTCTTCAGGCTCCTGTACTTCCTCCCCTACTGAACACTGAGTGTGGGTCTTCAGGCTCCTACTGAACACTGAGTGTGGGTCTTCAGGCTCCTGTACTTCCTCCCCTACTAAACACTGAGTGTGGGTCTTCAGGCTCCTACTGAACACTGAGTGTGGGTCTTCAGGCTCCTGTACTTCCTCCCCTACTAAACACTGAGTGTGGGTCTTCAGGCTCCTACTGAACACTGAGTGTGGGTCTTCAGGCTCCTGTACTTCCTCCCCTACTGAACACTGAGTGTGGGTCTTCAGGCTCCTACTGAACACTGAGTGTGGGTCTTCAGGCTCCTGTACTTCCACCCCTACTGAACACTGAGGTGTGGGTCTTCAGGCTCCTACTGAACAATGAGTGTGGGTCTTCAGGCTCCTGTACTTCCTCCCCTACTGAACACTGAGGTGTGGGTCTTCAGGCTCCTGTAATTCCTCCCCTACTGAACACTGAGTGTGGGTCTTCAGGCTCCTGTACTTCCACCCCTACTGAACACTGAGTGTGGGTCTTCAGGCTCCTGTACTTACACCCCTACTAAACACTGAGTGTGGGTCTTCAGGCTCCTACTGAACACTGAGTGTGGGTCTTCAGGCTCCTGTACTTCCACCCCTACTGAACACTGAGTGTGGGTCTTCAGGCTCCTGTACTTACACCCCTACTGAACACTGAGTGTGGGTCTTCAGGCTCCTGTACTTACACCCCTACTAAACACTGAGTGTGGGTCTTCAGGCTCCTGTACTTCCACCCCTACTGAACACTGAGTGTGGGTCTTCAGGCTCCTGTACTTACACCCCTACTGAACACTGAGTGTGGGTCTTCAGGCTCCTGTACTTACACCCCTACTAAACACTGAGTGTGGGTCTTCAGGCTCCTACTGAACACTGAGTGTGGGTCTTCAGGCTCCTGTACTTCCTCCCCTACTGAACACTGAGTGTGGGTCTTCAGGCTCCTGTACTTCCTCCCCTACTGAACACTGAGTGTGGGTCTTCAGGCTCCTGTACTTCCACCCCTACTCAACACTGAGGTGTGGGTCTTCAGGCTCCTACTGAACACTGAGTGTGGGTCTTCAGGCTCCTGTACTTCCTCCCCTACTGAACAATGAGTGTGGGTCTTCAGGCTCCTGTACTTCCACCCCTACTGAATACTGAGTGTTGGTCTTCAGGCTCCTGTACTTCCTCCCCTACTGAACACTGAGTGTGGGTCTTCAGGCTCCTACTGAACACTGAGTGTGGGTCTTCAGGCTCCTGTACTTCCTCCCCTACTAAACACTGAGTGTGGGTCTTCAGGCTCCTACTGAACACTGAGTGTGGGTCTTCAGGCTCCTGTACTTCCTCCCCTACTAAACACTGAGTGTGGGTCTTCAGGCTCCTGTACTTCCACCCCTACTGAACACGGAGTGTGGGTCTTCAGACTCCTGTACTTCCTCCCCTACTGAACACTGAGTGTGGGTCTTCAGGCTCCTACTGAACACTGAGTGTGGGTCTTCAGGCTCCTGTACTTCCTCCCCTACTAAACACTGAGTGTGGGTCTTCAGCCTCCTACTGAACACTGAGTGTGGGTCTTCAGGCTCCTGTACTTCCTCCCCTACTGAACACTGAGTGTGGGTCTTCAGGCTCCTACTGAACACTGAGTGTGGGTCTTCAGGCTCCTGTACTTCCTCCCCTACTAAACACTGAGTGTGGGTCTTCAGGCTCCTGTACTTCCACCCCTACTGAACACTGAGTGTGGGTCTTCAGGCTCCTGTACTTACACCCCTACTAAACACTGAGTGTGGGTCTTCAGGCTCCTGTACTTCCACCCCTACTGAACACTGAGTGTGGGTCTTCAGGCTCCTACTGAACACTGAGTGTGGGTCTTCAGGCTCCTGTACTTCCTCCCCTACTGAACACTGAGGTGTGGGTCTTCAGGCTCCTACTGAACACTGAGTGTGGGTCTTCAGGCTCCTGTACTTCCACCCCTACTGAATACTGAGTGTGGGTCTTCAGGCTCCTGTACTTCCTACCCTACTGAACACTGAGTGTGGGTCTTCAGGCTCCTGTACTTCCTACCCTACTGAACACTGAGTGTGGGTCTTCAGGCTCCTGTACTTCCCCCCCCCCACTGAACACTGAGTGTGGGTCTTCAGGCTCCTGTACTCCCCCCCCCCTACTGAACACTGAGTGTGGGTATTCAGGCTCCTACTGAACACTGAGTGTGGGTCTTCAGGCTCCTGTACTTACACCCCTACTAAACACTGAGTGTGGGTCTTCAGGCTCCTGTACTTCCACCCCTACTGAACACTGAGTGTGGGTCTTCAGGCTCCTACTGAACACTGAGTGTGGGTCTCCAGGCTCCTGTACTTCCTCCCCTACTGAACACTGAGGTGTGGGTCTTCAGGCTCCTACTGAACACTGAGTGTGGGTCTTCAGGCTCCTGTACTTCCACCCCTACTGAATACTGAGTGTGGGTCTTCAGGCTCCTGTACTTCCTACCCTACTGAACACTGAGTGTGGGTCTTCAGGCTCCTGTACTTCCTACCCTACTGAACACTGAGTGTGGGTCTTCAGGCTCCTGTACTTCCCCCCCCCCACTGAACACTGAGTGTGGGTCTTCAGGCTCCTGTACTCCCCCCCCCCCTACTGAACACTGAGTGTGGGTCTTCAGGCTCCTACTGAACACTGAGTGTGGGTATTCAGGCTCCTGTACTTCCCACCCTACTGAACACTGAGGTGTGGGTCTTCAGGCTCCTACTGAACACTGAGTGTAGGTCTTCAGGCTCCTGTACTTCCTTCCCTACTGAACACTGAGGTGTGGGTCTTCAGGCTCCTACTGAACACTGAGTTTGGGTATTCAGGCTCCTGTACTTCCTCCCCTACTGAACACTGAGTGTGGGTCTTCAGGCTCCTACTGAACATTGAGTGTGGGTCTTCAGGCTCCTGTACATCCTCCCCTACTGAACACTGAGTGTGGGTCTTCAGGCTCCTGTACTTCCTCCCGTACTGAACACTGAGTGTGGGTCTTCAGTCTCCTACTGAACACTGAGTGTGGGTCTTCAGGCTCCTGTACTTCCTCCCCTACTAAACACTGAGTGTGGGTCTTCAGGCTCCTACTGAACACTGAGTGTGGGTCTTCAGGCTCCTGCACTTCCTACCCTACTGAACACTGGGTGTGGGTCTTCAGGCTCCTGTACTTCCCCCCCCCCCCCACTGAACACTGAGTGTGGGTCTTCAGGCTCCTGTACTCCCCCCCACTACTGAACACTGAGTGTGGGTCTTCCGGCTCCTGTACTTCCTCCCCTACTGAACACTGAGTGTGGGTCTTCAGGCTCCTACTGAACACTGAGTGTGGGTCTTCAGGCTCCTGTACTTCCTCCCCTACTAAACACTGAGTGTGGGTCTTCAGGCTCCTACTGAACACTGAGTGTGGGTCTTCAGGCTCCTGTACTTCCTCCCCTACTAAACACTGTGTGTGGGTCTTCAGGCTCCTACTGAACACTGAGTGTGGGTCTTCAGGCTCCTGTACTTCCTCCCCTACTGAACACTGAGTGTGGGTCTTCAGGCTCCTACTGAACACTGAGTGTGGGTCTTCAGGCTCCTGTACTTCCACCCCTACTGAACACTGAGGTGTGGGTCTTCAGGCTCCTACTGAACAATGAGTGTGGGTCTTCAGGCTCCTGTACTTCCTCCCCTACTGAACACTGAGGTGTGGGTCTTCAGGCTCCTGTAATTCCTCCCCTACTGAACACTGAGTGTGGGTCTTCAGGCTCCTGTACTTCCACCCCTACTGAACACTGAGTGTGGGTCTTCAGGCTCCTGTACTTACACCCCTACTAAACACTGAGTGTGGGTCTTCAGGCTCCTACTGAACACTGAGTGTGGGTCTTCAGGCTCCTGTACTTCCACCCCTACTGAACACTGAGTGTGGGTCTTCAGGCTCCTGTACTTACACCCCTACTGAACACTGAGTGTGGGTCTTCAGGCTCCTGTACTTACACCCCTACTAAACACTGAGTGTGGGTCTTCAGGCTCCTGTACTTCCACCCCTACTGAACACTGAGTGTGGGTCTTCAGGCTCCTGTACTTACACCCCTACTGAACACTGAGTGTGGGTCTTCAGGCTCCTGTACTTACACCCCTACTAAACACTGAGTGTGGGTCTTCAGGCTCCTACTGAACACTGAGTGTGGGTCTTCAGGCTCCTGTACTTCCTCCCCTACTGAACACTGAGTGTGGGTCTTCAGGCTCCTGTACTTCCTCCGCTACTGAACACTGAGTGTGGGTCTTCAGGCTCCTGTACTTCCACCCCTACTCAACACTGAGGTGTGGGTCTTCAGGCTCCTACTGAACACTGAGTGTGGGTCTTCAGGCTCCTGTACTTCCTCCCCTACTGAACAATGAGTGTGGGTCTTCAGGCTCCTGTACTTCCACCCCTACTGAATACTGAGTGTTGGTCTTCAGGCTCCTGTACTTCCTCCCCTACTGAACACTGAGTGTGGGTCTTCAGGCTCCTACTGAACACTGAGTGTGGGTCTTCAGGCTCCTGTACTTACACCCCTACTAAACACTGAGTGTGGGTCTTCAGGCTCCTACTGAACACTGAGTGTGGGTCTTCAGGCTCCTGTACTTCCACCCCTACTGAACACTGAGTGTGGGTCTTCAGGCTCCTGTACTTACACCCCTACTGAACACTGAGTGTGGGTCTTCAGGCTCCTGTACTTACACCCCTACTAAACACTGAGTGTGGGTCTTCAGGCTCCTGTACTTCCACCCCTACTGAACACTGAGTGTGGGTCTTCAGGCTCCTGTACTTACACCCCTACTGAACACTGAGTGTGGGTCTTCAGGCTCCTGTACTTACACCCCTACTAAACACTGAGTGTGGGTCTTCAGGCTCCTACTGAACACTGAGTGTGGGTCTTCAGGCTCCTGTACTTCCTCCCCTACTGAACACTGAGTGTGGGTCTTCAGGCTCCTGTACTTCCTCCGCTACTGAACACTGAGTGTGGGTCTTCAGGCTCCTGTACTTCCACCCCTACTCAACACTGAGGTGTGGGTCTTCAGGCTCCTACTGAACACTGAGTGTGGGTCTTCAGGCTCCTGTACTTCCTCCCCTACTGAACAATGAGTGTGGGTCTTCAGGCTCCTGTACTTCCACCCCTACTGAATACTGAGTGTTGGTCTTCAGGCTCCTGTACTTCCTCCCCTACTGAACACTGAGTGTGGGTCTTCAGGCTCCTACTGAACACTGAGTGTGGGTCTTCAGGCTCCTGTACTTCCTCCCCTACTAAACACTGAGTGTGGGTCTTCAGGCTCCTGTACTTCCACCCCTACTGAACACGGAGTGTGGGTCTTCAGACTCCTGTACTTCCTCCCCTACTGAACACTGAGTGTGGGTCTTCAGGCTCCTACTGAACACTGAGTGTGGGTCTTCAGGCTCCTGTACTTCCTCCCCTACTAAACACTGAGTGTGGGTCTTCAGCCTCCTACTGAACACTGAGTGTGGGTCTTCAGGCTCCTGTACTTCCTCCCCTACTGAACACTGAGTGTGGGTCTTCAGGCTCCTACTGAACACTGAGTGTGGGTCTTCAGGCTCCTGTACTTCCTCCCCTACTAAACACTGAGTGTGGGTCTTCAGGCTCCTGTACTTCCACCCCTACTGAACACTGAGTGTGGGTCTTCAGGCTCCTGTACTTACACCCCTACTAAACACTGAGTGTGGGTCTTCAGGCTCCTGTACTTCCACCCCTACTGAACACTGAGTGTGGGTCTTCAGGCTCCTACTGAACACTGAGTGTGGGTCTTCAGGCTCCTGTACTTCCTCCCCTACTGAACACTGAGGTGTGGGTCTTCAGGCTCCTACTGAACACTGAGTGTGGGTCTTCAGGCTCCTGTACTTCCACCCCTACTGAATACTGAGTGTGGGTCTTCAGGCTCCTGTACTTCCTACCCTACTGAACACTGAGTGTGGGTCTTCAGGCTCCTACTGAACACTGAGTGTGGGTCTTCAGGCTCCTACTGAACACTGAGTGTGGGTCTTCAGGCTCCTGTACTTCCTCCCCTACTAAACACTGAGTGTGGGTCTTCAGGCTCCTGTACTTCCACCCCTACTGAACACTGAGTGTGGGTCTTCAGACTCCTGTACTTCCTCCCCTACTGAACACTGAGTGTGGGTCTTCAGGCTCCTACTGAACACTGAGTGTGGGTCTTCAGGCTCCTGTACTTCCTCCCCTACTAAACACTGAGTGTGGGTCTTCAGCCTCCTACTGAACACTGAGTGTGGGTCTTCAGACTCCTACTGAACACTGAGTGTGGGTCTTCAGGCTCCTGTACTTCCTCCCCTACTAAACACTGAGTGTGGGTCTTCAGGCTCCTGTACTTCCACCCCTACTGAACACTGAGTGTGGGTCTTCAGACTCCTGTACTTCCTCCCCTACTGAACACTGAGTGTGGGTCTTCAGGCTCCTACTGAACACTGAGTGTGGGTCTTCAGGCTCCTGTACTTCCACCCCTACTGAACACTGAGTGTGGGTCTTCAGACTCCTGTACTTCCTCCCCTACTGAACACTGTGTGTGGGTCTTCAGGCTCCTGTACTTCCTCCCCTACTAAACACTGAGTGTGGGTCTTCAGGCTCCTGTACTTCCACCCCTACTGAACACTGAGTGTGGGTCTTCAGACTCCTGTACTTCCTCCCCTACTGAACACTGAGTGTGGGTCTTCAGGCTCCTACTGAACACTGAGTGTGGGTCTTCAGGCTCCTGTACTTCCTCCCCTACTAAACACTGAGTGTGGGTCTTCAGGCTCCTACTGAACACTGAGTGTGGGTCTTCAGGCTCCTGTACTTCCTACCCTACTGAATACTGAGTGTGGGTCTTCAGGCTCCTGTACTTCCCCCCTCTACTGAACACTGAGTGTGGGTCTTCAGGCTCCTGTACTTCCTCCCCTACTGAACACTGAGTGTGGGTCTTCAGGCTCCTGTACTTCCTCCCCTACTGAACACTGAGTGTGGGTCTTCAGGCTCCTACTGAACACTGAGTTTGGGTCTTCAGGCTCCTGTACTTCCTCCCCTACTGAACACTGAGTGTGGGTCTTCAGGCTCCTGTACTTCCTCCCGTACTGAACACTGAGTGTGGCTCTTCAGTCTCCTACTGAACACTGAGTGTGGGTCTTCAGGCTCCTGTACTTCCTCCCCTACTAAACACTGAGTGTGGGTCTTCAGGCTCCTACTGAACACTGAGTGTGGGTCTTCAGGCTCCTGTACTTCCTCCCCTACTGAACACTGAGTGTGGGACTTCAGGCTCCTACTGAACACTGAGTGTGGGTCTTCAGGCTCCTGTACTTCCACCCCTACTGAACACTGAGGTGTGGGTCTTCAGGCTCTTGTACTTCCTACCCTACTGAACACTGAGTGTGGGTCTTCAGGCTCTTATTGAACACTGAGTGTGGGTCTTCAGGCTCCTGTACTTCCTCCCCTACTGAACACTGAGGTGTGGGTCTTCAGGCTCCTACTGAACACTGAGTGTGGGTCTTCAGGCTCCTGTACTTCCACCCCTACTGAACACTGAGTGTGGGTCTTCAGGCTCCTGTACTTCGTCCCCTACTGAACACTGAGTGTGGGTCTTCAGGCTCTTGTACTTCCACCCCTACTGAACACTGAGTGTGGGTCTTCAGGCTCCTACTGAACACTGAGTGTGGGTCTTCAGGCTCCTGTACTTCCTCCCCTACTGAACACTGAGGTGTGGGTCTTCAGGCTCCTACTGAACACTGAGTGTGGGTCTTCAGGCTCCTGTACTTCCACCCCTACTGAATACTGAGTGTGGGTCTTCAGGCTCCTGTACTAACTCCCCTACTGAACACTGAGTGTGGGTCTTCAGGCTCCTGTACTTCCTCCCCTACTGAACACTGAGTGTGTGTCTTCAGGCTCCTGTACTTCCCACCCTACTGAACACTGAGTGTGGGTCTTCAGGCTCCTGTACTTCCTACCCTACTGAACACTGAGTGTGGGTCTTCAGGCTCCTGTACTTCCTCCCCTACTGAACACTGAGTGTGGGTCTTCAGGCTCCTACTGAACATTGAGTGTGGGTCTTCAGGCTCCTGTACATCCTCCCCTACTGAACACTGAGTGTGGGTCTTCAGGCTCCTGTACTTCCTCCCGTACTGAACACTGAGTGTGGGTCTTCAGTCTCCTACTGAACACTGAGTGTGGGTCTTCAGGCTCCTGTACTTCCTCCCCTACTAAACACTGAGTGTGGGTCTTCAGGCTCCTACTGAACACTGAGTGTGGGTCTTCAGGCTCCTGTACTTCCTACCCTACTGAACACTGGGTGTGGGTCTTCAGGCTCCTGTACTTCCCCCCCCCCCCCCACTGAACACTGAGTGTGGGTCTTCAGGCTCCTGTACTCCCCCCCACTACTGAACACTGAGTGTGGGTCTTCAGGCTCCTGTACTTCCTCCCCTACTGAACACTGAGTGTGGGTCTTCAGGCTCCTACTGAACACTGAGTGTGGGTCTTCAGGCTCCTGTACTTCCTCCCCTACTAAACACTGAGTGTGGGTCTTCAGGCTCCTACTGAACACTGAGTGTGGGTCTTCAGGCTCCTGTACTTCCTCCCCTACTAAACACTGAGTGTGGGTCTTCAGGCTCCTACTGAACACTGAGTGTGGGTCTTCAGGCTCCTGTACTTCCTCCCCTACTGAACACTGAGTGTGGGTCTTCAGGCTCCTACTGAACACTGAGTGTGGGTCTTCAGGCTCCTGTACTTCCACCCCTACTGAACACTGAGGTGTGGGTCTTCAGGCTCCTACTGAACAATGAGTGTGGGTCTTCAGGCTCCTGTACTTCCTCCCCTACTGAACACTGAGGTGTGGGTCTTCAGGCTCCTGTAATTCCTCCCCTACTGAACACTGAGTGTGGGTCTTCAGGCTCCTGTACTTACACCCCTACTGAACACTGAGTGTGGGTCTTCAGGCTCCTGTACTTACACCCCTACTAAACACTGAGTGTGGGTCTTCAGGCTCCTACTGAACACTGAGTGTGGGTCTTCAGGCTCCTGTACTTCCTCCCCTACTGAACACTGAGTGTGGGTCTTCAGGCTCCTGTACTTCCTCCCCTACTGAACACTGAGTGTGGGTCTTCAGGCTCCTGTACTTCCACCCCTACTGAACACTGAGGTGTGGGTCTTCAGGCTCCTACTGAACACTGAGTGTGGGTCTTCAGGCTCCTGTACTTCCTCCCCTACTGAACAATGAGTGTGGGTCTTCAGGCTCCTGTACTTCCACCCCTACTGAATACTGAGTGTTGGTCTTCAGGCTCCTGTACTTCCTCCCCTACTGAACACTGAGTGTGGGTCTTCAGGCTCCTACTGAACACTGAGTGTGGGTCTTCAGGCTCCTGTACTTCCTCCCCTACTAAACACTGAGTGTGGGTCTTCAGGCTCCTACTGAACACCGAGTGTGGGTCTTCAGGCTCCTGTACTTCCTCCCCTACTAAACACTGAGTGTGGGTCTTCAGGCTCCTGTACTTCCACCCCTACTGAACACGGAGTGTGGGTCTTCAGACTCCTGTACTTCCTCCCCTACTGAACACTGAGTGTGGGTCTTCAGGCTCCTACTTAACACTGAGTGTGGGTCTTCAGGCTCCTGTACTTCCTCCCCTACTAAACACTGAGTGTGGGTCTTCAGCCTCCTACTGAACACTGAGTGTGGGTCTTCAGGCTCCTGTACTTCCTCCCCTACTGAACACTGAGTGTGGGTCTTCAGGCTCCTACTGAACACTGAGTGTGGGTCTTCAGGCTCCTGTACTTCCTCCCCTACTAAACACTGAGTGTGGGTCTTCAGGCTCCTGTACTTCCACCCCTACTGAACACTGAGTGTGGGTCTTCAGGCTCCTGTACTTACACCCCTACTAAACACTGAGTGTGGGTCTTCAGGCTCCTGTACTTCCACCCCTACTGAACACTGAGTGTGGGTCTTCAGGCTCCTACTGAACACTGAGTGTGGGTCTTCAGGCTCCTGTACTTCCTCCCCTACTGAACACTGAGGTGTGGGTCTTCAGGCTCCTACTGAACACTGAGTGTGGGTCTTCAGGCTCCTGTACTTCCACCCCTACTGAATACTGAGTGTGGGTCTTCAGGCTCCTGTACTTCCTACCCTACTGAACACTGAGTGTGGGTCTTCAGGCTCCTACTGAACACTGAGTGTGGGTCTTCAGGCTCCTACTGAACACTGAGTGTGGGTCTTCAGGCTCCTGTACTTCCTCCCCTACTAAACACTGAGTGTGGGTCTTCAGGCTCCTGTACTTCCACCCCTACTGAACACTGAGTGTGGGTCTTCAGACTCCTGTACTTCCTCCCCTACTGAACACTGAGTGTGGGTCTTCAGGCTCCTACTGAACACTGAGTGTGGGTCTTCAGGCTCCTGTACTTCCTCCCCTACTAAACACTGAGTGTGGGTCTTCAGCCTCCTACTGAACATTGAGTGTGGGTCTTCAGACTCCTACTGAACACTGAGTGTGGGTCTTCAGGCTCCTGTACTTCCTCCCCTACTAAACACTGAGTGTGGGTCTTCAGGCTCCTGTACTTCCACCCCTACTGAACACTGAGTGTGGGTCTTCAGACTCCTGTACTTCCTCCCCTACTGAACACTGAGTGTGGGTCTTCAGGCTCCTACTGAACACTGAGTGTGGGTCTTCAGGCTCCTGTACTTCCACCCCTACTGAACACTGAGTGTGGGTCTTCAGACTCCTGTACTTCCTCCCCTACTGAACACTCTTTGTGGGTCTTCAGGCTCCTGTACTTCCTCCCCTACTAAACACTGAGTGTGGGTCTTCAGGCTCCTGTACTTCCACCCCTACTGAACACTGAGTGTGGGTCTTCAGACTCCTGTACTTCCTCCCCTACTGAACACTGAGTGTGGGTCTTCAGGCTCCTACTGAACACTGAGTGTGGGTCTTCAGGCTCCTGTACTTCCTCCCCTACTAAACACTGAGTGTGGGTCTTCAGCCTCCTACTGAACACTGAGTGTGGGTCTTCAGGCTCCTGTACTTCCTCCCCTACTGAACACTGAGTGTGGGTCTTCAGGCTCCTACTGAACACTGAGTGTGGGTCTTCAGGCTCCTGTACTTCCTCCCCTACAAAACACTGAGTGTGGGTCTTCAGGCTCCTGTACTTCCACCCCTACTGAACACTGAGTGTGGGTCTTCAGGCTCCTGTACTTACACCCCTACTAAACACTGAGTGTGGGTCTTCAGGCTCCTGTACTTCCACCCCTACTGAACACTGAGTGTGGGTCTTCAGGCTCCTACTGAACACTGAGTGTGGGTCTTCAGGCTCCTGTACTTCCTCCCCTACTGAACACTGAGGTGTGGGTCTTCAGGCTCCTACTGAACACTGAGTGTGGGTCTTCAGGCTCCTGTACTTCCACCCCTACTGAATACTGAGTGTGGGTCTTCAGGCTCCTGTACTTCCTACCCTACTGAACACTGAGTGTGGGTCTTCAGGCTCCTACTGAACACTGAGTGTGGGTCTTCAGGCTCCTGTACTTCCCACCCTACTGACACTGAGTGTGGGTCTTCAGGCTCCTGTACTTCCCCCCACCCCCCCCCACTGAACACTGAGTGTGGGTCTTCAGGCTCCTGTACTCCCCCCCCTACTGAACACTGAGTGTGGGTATTCAGGCTCCTGTACTTCCCACCCTACTGAACACTGAGTGTGGGTCTTCAGGCTCCTGTACTTACACCCCTACTAAACACTGAGTGTGGGTCTTCAGGCTCCTACTGAACTCTGAGTGTGGGTCTTCAGGCTCCTGTACTTCCACCCCTACTGAACACTGAGTGTGGGTCTTCAGGCTCCTGTACTTCGTCCCCTACTGAACACTGAGTGTGGGTCTTCAGGCTCTTGTACTTCCACCCCTACTGAACACTGAGTGTGGGTCTTCAGGCTCCTACTGAACACTGAGTGTGGGTCTTCAGGCTCCTGTACTTCCTCCCCTACTGAACACTGAGGTGTGGGTCTTCAGGCTCCTACTGAACACTGAGTGTGGGTCTTCAGGCTCCTGTACTTCCACCCCTACTGAATACTGAGTGTGGGTCTTCAGGCTCCTGTAATTCCTCCCCTACTGAACACTGAGTGTGGGTCTTCAGGCTCCTGTACTTCCACCCCTACTGAACACTGAGTGTGGGTCTTCAGGCTCCTACTGAACACTGAGTGTGGGTCTTCAGGCTCCTGTACTTCCTCCCCTACTAAACACTGAGTGTGGGTCTTCAGGCTCCTACTGAACACTGAGTGTGGGTCTTCAGGCTCCTGTACTTCCTACCCTACTAAACACTGAGTGTGGGTCTTCAGGCTCCTACTGAACACTGAGTGTGGGTCTTCAGGCTCCTGTACTTCCTACCCTACTGAACACTGAGTGTGGGTTTTCAGGCTCCTGTTCTTCCTCCCCTACTGAACACTGAGTGTGGGTCTTCAGGCTCCTACTGAACACTGAGTGTGGGTCTTCAGGCTCCTGTACTTCCCACCCTACTGAAAACTGAGTGTGGGTCTTCAGGCTCTTACTGAACACTGAGTGTGGGTCTTCAGGCTCCTGTACTTCCCCCCCTACTGAACACTGAGTGTGGGTCTTCAGGCTCCTGTACTTCCCCCCACTACTGAACACTGAGTGTGGGTCTTCAGGCTCCTGTACTTCCCCCCCAACTGAACACTGAGTGTGGGTCTTCAGGCTCCTGTACTTCCTCCCCTACTGAACACTGAGTGTGGGTCTTCAGACTCCTACTGAACACTGAGTGTGGGTCTTCAGGCTCCTGTACTTCCTACCCTACTGAATACTAAGTGTGGGTCTTCAGGCTCCTGTACTCCCCCCCCCTACTGAACACTGAGTGTGGGTATTCAGGCTCCTGTACTTCCCACCCTACTGAACACTGAGTGTGGGTCTTCAGGCTCCTGTACTTCCCACCCTACTGAACACTGAGTGTGGGTCTTCAGGCTCCTACTGAACACTGAGTGTAGGTATTCAGGCTCCTGTACTTCCTCCCCTACTGAACACTGAGTGTGGGTCTTCAGGCTCCTACTGAACACTGAGTGTGGGTCTTCAGGCTCCTGTACTTCCTCCCCTACTGAACACTGAGTGTGGGTCTTCAGGCTCCTACTGAACACTGAGTGTGGGTCTTCAGGCTCCTGTACTTCCACCCCTACTGAACACTGAGGTGTGGGTCTTCAGGCTCCTACTGAACAATGAGTGTGGGTCTTCAGGCTCCTGTACTTCCACCCCTACTGAACACTGAGTGTGGGTCTTCAGGCTCCTGTACTTACACCCCTACTAAACACTGAGTGTGGGTCTTCAGGCTCCTACTGAACACTGAGTGTGGGTCTTCAGGCTCCTGTACTTCCTCCCCTACTAAACACTGAGTGTGGGTCTTCAGGCTCCTGTACTTCCACCCCTACTGAACCCTGAGTGTGGGTCTTCAGGCTCCTGTACTTACACCCCTACTGAACACTGAGTGTGGGTCTTCAGGCTCCTGTACTTACACCCCTACTAAACACTGAGTGTGGGTCTTCAGGCTCCTGTACTTCCACCCCTACTGAACACTGAGTGTGGGTCTTCAGGCTCCTGTACTTACACCCCTACTGAACACTGAGTGTGGGTTTTCAGGCTCCTGTACTTACACCCCTACTAAACACTGAGTGTGGGTCTTCAGGCTCCTACTGAACACTGAGTGTGGGTCTTCAGGCTCCTGTACTTCCTACCCTACTGAACACTGAGTGTGGGTCTTCAGGCTCCTGTACTTCCTCCCCTACTGAACACTGAGTGTGGGTCTTCAGGCTCCTACTGAACACTGAGTGTGGGTCTTCAGGCTCCTGTACTTCCTCCCCTACTAAACACTGAGTGTGGGTCTTCAGGCTCCTACTGAACACTGAGTGTGGGTCTTCAGGCTCCTGTACTTCCTCCCCTACTAAACACTGAGTGTGGGTCTTCAGGCTCCTACTGAACACTGAGTGTGGGTCTTCAGGCTCCTGTACTTCCTCCCCTACTGAACACTGAGTGTGGGTCTTCAGGCTCCTACTGAACACTGAGTGTGGGTCTTCAGGCTCCTGTACTTCCACCCCTACTGAACACTGAGGTGTGGGTCTTCAGGCTCCTACTGAACAATGAGTGTGGGTCTTCAGGCTCCTGTACTTCCTCCCCTACTGAACACTGAGGTGTGGGTCTTCAGGCTCCTGTAATTCCTCCCCTACTGAACACTGAGTGTGGGTCTTCAGGCTCCTGTACTTCCACCCCTACTGAACACTGAGTGTGGGTCTTCAGGCTCCTGTACTTACACCCCTACTAAACACTGAGTGTGGGTCTTCAGGCTCCTACTGAACACTGAGTGTGGGTCTTCAGGCTCCTGTACTTCCACCCCTACTGAACACTGAGTGTGGGTCTTCAGGCTCCTGTACTTACACCCCTACTGAACACTGAGTGTGGGTCTTCAGGCTCCTGTACTTACACCCCTACTAAACACTGAGTGTGGGTCTTCAGGCTCCTGTACTTCCACCCCTACTGAACACTGAGTGTGGGTCTTCAGGCTCCTGTACTTACACCCCTACTGAACACTGAGTGTGGGTCTTCAGGCTCCTGTACTTACACCCCTACTAAACACTGAGTGTGGGTCTTCAGGCTCCTACTGAACACTGAGTGTGGGTCTTCAGGCTCCTGTACTTCCTCCCCTACTGAACACTGAGTGTGGGTCTTCAGGCTCCTGTACTTCCTCCACTATTGAACACTGAGTGTGGGTCTTCAGGCTCCTGTACTTCCACCCCTACTGAACACTGAGGTGTGGGTCTTCAGGCTCCTACTGAACACTGAGTGTGGGTCTTCAGGCTCCTGTACTTCCTCCCCTACTGAACAATGAGTGTGGGTCTTCAGGCTCCTGTACTTCCACCCCTACTGAATACTGAGTGTTGGTCTTCAGGCTCCTGTACTTCCTCCCCTACTGAACACTGAGTGTGGGTCTTCAGGCTCCTACTGAACACTGAGTGTGGGTCCTCAGGCTCCTGTACTTCCTCCCCTACTAAACACTGAGTGTGGGTCTTCAGGCTCCTACTGAACACTGAGTGTGGGTCTTCAGGCTCCTGTACTTCCTCCCCTACTAAACACTGAGTGTGGGTCTTCAGGCTCCTGTACTTCCACCCCTACTGAACACGGAGTGTGGGTCTTCAGACTCCTGTACTTCCTCCCCTACTGAACACTGAGTGTGGGTCTTCAGGCTCCTACTGAACACTGAGTGTGGGTCTTCAGGCTCCTGTACTTCCTCCCCTACTAAACACTGAGTGTGGGTCTTCAGCCTCCTACTGAACACTGAGTGTGGGTCTTCAGGCTCCTGTACTTCCTACCCTACTGAACACTGAGTGTGGGTCTTCAGGCTCCTACTGAACACTGAGTGTGGGTCTTCAGGCTCCTGTACTTCCTCCCCTACTAAACACTGAGTGTGGGTCTTCAGGCTCCTGTACTTCCACCCCTACTGAACACTGAGTGTGGGTCTTCAGGCTCCTGTACTTACACCCCTACTAAACACTGAGTGTGGGTCTTCAGGCTCCTGTACTTCCACCCCTACTGAACACTGAGTTTGGGTCTTCAGGCTCCTACTGAACACTGAGTGTGGGTCTTCAGGCTCCTGTACTTCCTCCCCTACTGAACACTGAGCTGTGGGTCTTCAGGCTCCTACTGAACACTGAGTGTGGGTCTTCAGGCTCCTGTACTTCCACCCCTACTGAATACTGAGTGTGGGTCTTCAGGCTCCTGTACTTCCTACCCTACTGAACACTGAGTGTGGGTCTTCAGGCTCCTACTGAACACTGAGTGTGGGTCTTCAGGCTCCTGTACTTCCCCCCCCCCCATTGAACACTGAGTGTGGGTCTTCAGGCTCCTGTACTCCCCCCCCCCTACTGAACACTGAGTGTGGGTATTCAGGCTCCTGTACTTCCCACCCTACTGAACACTGAGTGTGGGTCTTCAGGCTCCTACTGAACACTGAGTGTGGGTCTTCAGGCTCCTGTACTTCCACCCCTACTGAACACTGAGGTGTGGGTCTTCAGGCTCCTACTGAACAATGAGTGTGGGTCTTCAGGCTCCTGTACTTCCTCCCCTACTGAACACTGAGGTGTGGGTCTTCAGGCTCCTGTAATTCCTCCCCTACTGAACACTGAGTGTGGGTCTTCAGGCTCCTGTACTTCCACCCCTACTGAACACTGAGTGTGGGTCTTCAGGCTCCTGTACTTACACCCCTACTAAACACTGAGTGTGGGTCTTCAGGCTCCTACTGAACACTGAGTGTGGGTCTTCAGGCTCCTGTACTTCCACCCCTACTGAACACTGAGTGTGGGTCTTCAGGCTCCTGTACTTACACCCCTACTGAACACTGAGTGTGGGTCTTCAGGCTCCTGTACTTACACCCCTACTAAACACTGAGTGTGGGTCTTCAGGCTCCTGTACTTCCACCCCTACTGAACACTGAGTGTGGGTCTTCAGGCTCCTGTACTTACACCCCTACTGAACACTGAGTGTGGGTCTTCAGGCTCCTGTACTTACACCCCTACTAAACACTGAGTGTGGGTCTTCAGGCTCCTACTGAACACTGAGTGTGGGTCTTCAGGCTCCTGTACTTCCTCCCCTACTGAACACTGAGTGTGGGTCTTCAGGCTCCTGTACTTCCTCCCCTACTGAACACTGAGTGTGGGTCTTCAGGCTCCTGTACTTCCACCCCTACTGAACACTGAGGTGTGGGTCTTCAGGCTCCTACTGAACACTGAGTGTGGGTCTTCAGGCTCCTGTACTTCCTCCCCTACTGAACAATGAGTGTGGGTCTTCAGGCTCCTGTACTTCCACCCCTACTGAATACTGAGTGTTGGTCTTCAGGCTCCTGTACTTCCTCCCCTACTGAACACTGAGTGTGGGTCTTCAGGCTCCTTCTGAACACTGAGTGTGGGTCTTCAGGCTCCTGTACTTCCTCCCCTACTAAACACTGAGTGTGGGTCTTCAGGCTCCTACTGAACACTGAGTGTGGGTCTTCAGGCTCCTGTACTTCCTCCCCTACTAAACACTGAGTGTGGGTCTTCAGGCTCCTGTACTTCCACCCCTACTGAACACGGAGTGTGGGTCATCAGACTCCTGTACTTCCTCCCCTACTGAACACTGAGTGTGGGTCTTCAGGCTCCTACTGAACACTGAGTGTGGGTCTTCAGGCTCCTGTACTTCCTCCCCTACTAAACACTGAGTGTGGGTCTTCAGCCTCCTACTGAACACTGAGTGTGGGTCTTCAGGCTCCTGTACTTCCTACCCTACTGAACACTGAGTGTGGGTCTTCAGGCTCCTACTGAACACTGAGTGTGGGTCTTCAGGCTCCTGTACTTCCTCCCCTACTAAACACTGAGTGTGGGTCTTCAGGCTCCTGTACTTCCACCCCTACTGAACACTGAGTGTGGGTCTTCAGGCTCCTGTACTTACACCCCTACTAAACACTGAGTGTGGGTCTTCAGGCTCCTGTACTTCCACCCCTACTGAACACTGAGTTTGGGTCTTCAGGCTCCTACTGAACACTGAGTGTGGGTCTTCAGGCTCCTGTACTTCCTCCCCTACTGAACACTGAGGTGTGGGTCTTCAGGCTCCTACTGAACACTGAGTGTGGGTCTTCAGGCTCCTGTACTTCCACCCCTACTGAATACTGAGTGTGGGTCTTCAGGCTCCTGTACTTCCTACCCTACTGAACACTGAGTGTGGGTCTTCAGGCTCCTACTGAACACTGAGTGTGGGTCTTCAGGCTCCTGTACTTCCCACCCCCCCATTGAACACTGAGTGTGGGTCTTCAGGCTCCTGTACTCCCCCCCCCTACTGAACACTGAGTGTGGGTCTTCAGGCTCCTACTGAACACTGAGTGTGGGTCTTCAGGCTCCTGTACTTCCCCCCCCCCCATTGAACACTGAGTGTGGGTCTTCAGGCTCCTGTACTCCCCCCCCCTACTGAACACTGAGTGTGGGTATTCAGGCTCCTGTACTTCCCACCCTACTGAACACTGAGTGTGGGTCTTCAGGCTCCTGTACTTCCCACCCTACTGAACACTGAGTGTGGGTCTTCAGGCTCCTGTACTTACACCCCTACTAAACACTGAGTGTGGGTCTTCAGGCTCCTACTGAACACTGAGTGTGGGTCTTCAGGCTCCTGTACTTCCACCCCTACTGAACACTGAGTGTGGGTCTTCAGGCTCCTGTACTTCGTCCCCTACTGAACACTGAGTGTGGGTCTTCAGGCTCCTGTACTTCCACCCCTACTGAACACTGAGGTGTGGGTCTTCAGGCTCCTACTGAACACTGAGTGTGGGTCTTCAGGCTCCTGTACTTCCTCCCCTACTGAACAATGAGTGTGGGTCTTCAGGCTCCTGTACTTCCACCCCTACTGAATACTGAGTGTTGGTCTTCAGGCTCCTGTACTTCCTCCCCTACTGAACACTGAGTGTGGGTCTTCAGGCTCCTACTGAACACTGAGTGTGGGTCTTCAGGCTCCTGTACTTCCTCCCCTACTGAACACTGAGGTGTGGGTCTTCAGGCTCCTACTGAACACTGAGTGTGGGTCTTCAGGCTCCTGTACTTCCACCCCTACTGAATACTGAGTGTGGGTCTTCAGGCTCCTGTACTTCCTACCCTACTGAACACTGAGTGTGGGTCTTCAGGCTCCTACTGAACACTGAGTGTGGGTCTTCAGGCTCCTGTACTTCCCACCCTACTGACACTGAGTGTGGGTCTTCAGGCTCCTGTACTTCCCCCCCCCCCCCCACTGAACACTGAGTGTGGGTCTTCAGGCTCCTGTACTCCCCCCCCTACTGAACACTGAGTGTGGGTCTTCAGGCTCCTGTACTTCCCACCCTACTGAACACTGAGTGTGGGTCTTCAGGCTCCTGTACTTCCCACCCTACTGAACACTGAGTGTGGGTCTTCAGGCTCCTGTACTTACACCCCTACTAAACACTGAGTGTGGGTCTTCAGGCTCCTACTGAACTCTGAGTGTGGGTCTTCAGGCTCCTGTACTTCCACCCCTACTGAACACTGAGTGTGGGTCTTCAGGCTCCTGTACTTCGTCCCCTACTGAACACTGAGTGTGGGTCTTCAGGCTCTTGTACTTCCACCCCTACTGAACACTGAGTGTGGGTCTTCAGGCTCCTACTGAACACTGAGTGTGGGTCTACAGGCTCCTGTACTTCCTCCCCTACTGAACACTGAGGTGTGGGTCTTCAGGCTCCTACTGAACACTGAGTGTGGGTCTTCAGGCTCCTGTACTTCCACCCCTACTGAATACTGAGTGTGGGTCTTCAGGCTCCTGTAATTCCTCCCCTACTGAACACTGAGTGTGGGTCTTCAGGCTCCTGTACTTCCACCCCTACTGAACACTGAGTGTGGGTCTTCAGGCTCCTACTGAACACTGAGTGTGGGTCTTCAGGCTCCTGTACTTCCTCCCCTACTAAACACTGAGTGTGGGTCTTCAGGCTCCTACTGAACACTGAGTGTGGGTCTTCAGGCTCCTGTACTTCCTACCCTACTAAACACTGAGTGTGGGTCTTCAGGCTCCTACTGAACACTGAGTGTGGGTCTTCAGGCTCCTGTACTTCCTACCCTACTGAACACTGAGTGTGGGTTTTCAGGCTCCTGTTCTTCCTCCCCTACTGAACACTGAGTGTGGGTCTTCAGGCTCCTACTGAACACTGAGTGTGGGTCTTCAGGCTCCTGTACTTCCCACCCTACTGAACACTGAGGTGTGGGTCTTCAGGCTCCTACTGAACACTGAGTGTGGGTCTTCAGGCTCCTGTACTTCCACCCCTACTGAATACTGAGTGTGGGTCTTCAGGCTCCTGTACTTCCTACCCTACTGAACACTGAGTGTGGGTCTTCAGGCTCCTACTAAACACTGAGTGTGGGTCTTCAGGCTCCTGTACTTCCACCCCTACTGAACACTGAGTGTGGGTCTTCAGGCTCCTGTACTTACACCCCTACTGAACACTGAGTGTGGGTCTTCAGGCTCCTGTACTTACACCCCTACTAAACACTGAGTGTGGGTCTTCAGGCTCCTACTGAACACTGAGTGTGGGTCTTCAGGCTCCTGTACTTCCTCCCCTACTGAACACTGAGTGTGGGTCTTCAGGCTCCTGTACTTCCTCCCCTACTGAACACTGAGTGTGGGTCTTCAGGCTCCTGTACTTCCACCCCTACTGAACACTGAGGTGTGGGTCTTCAGGCTCCTACTGAACACTGAGTGTGGGTCTTCAGGCTCCTGTACTTCCTCCCCTACTGAACAATGAGTGTGGGTCTTCAGGCTCCTGTACTTCCACCCCTACTGAATACTGAGTGTTGGTCTTCAGGCTCCTGTACTTCCTCCCCTACTGAACACTGAGTGTGGGTCTTCAGGCTCCTTCTGAACACTGAGTGTGGGTCTTCAGGCTCCTGTACTTCCTCCCCTACTAAACACTGAGTGTGGGTCTTCAGGCTCCTACTGAACACTGAGTGTGGGTCTTCAGGCTCCTGTACTTCCTCCCCTACTAAACACTGAGTGTGGGTCTTCAGGCTCCTGTACTTCCACCCCTACTGAACACGGAGTGTGGGTCATCAGACTCCTGTACTTCCTCCCCTACTGAACACTGAGTGTGGGTCTTCAGGCTCCTACTGAACACTGAGTGTGGGTCTTCAGGCTCCTGTACTTCCTCCCCTACTAAACACTGAGTGTGGGTCTTCAGCCTCCTACTGAACACTGAGTGTGGGTCTTCAGGCTCCTGTACTTCCTACCCTACTGAACACTGAGTGTGGGTCTTCAGGCTCCTACTGAACACTGAGTGTGGGTCTTCAGGCTCCTGTACTTCCTCCCCTACTAAACACTGAGTGTGGGTCTTCAGGCTCCTGTACTTCCACCCCTACTGAACACTGAGTGTGGGTCTTCAGGCTCCTGTACTTACACCCCTACTAAACACTGAGTGTGGGTCTTCAGGCTCCTGTACTTCCACCCCTACTGAACACTGAGTTTGGGTCTTCAGGCTCCTACTGAACACTGAGTGTGGGTCTTCAGGCTCCTGTACTTCCTCCCCTACTGAACACTGAGGTGTGGGTCTTCAGGCTCCTACTGAACACTGAGTGTGGGTCTTCAGGCTCCTGTACTTCCACCCCTACTGAATACTGAGTGTGGGTCTTCAGGCTCCTGTACTTCCTACCCTACTGAACACTGAGTGTGGGTCTTCAGGCTCCTACTGAACACTGAGTGTGGGTCTTCAGGCTCCTGTACTTCCCACCCCCCCATTGAACACTGAGTGTGGGTCTTCAGGCTCCTGTACTCCCCCCCCCTACTGAACACTGAGTGTGGGTCTTCAGGCTCCTACTGAACACTGAGTGTGGGTCTTCAGGCTCCTGTACTTCCCCCCCCCCCATTGAACACTGAGTGTGGGTCTTCAGGCTCCTGTACTCCCCCCCCCTACTGAACACTGAGTGTGGGTCTTCAGGCTCCTGTACTTCCCACCCTACTGAACACTGAGTGTGGGTCTTCAGGCTCCTGTACTTACACCCCTACTAAACACTGAGTGTGGGTCTTCAGGCTCCTACTGAACACTGAGTGTGGGTCTTCAGGCTCCTGTACTTCCACCCCTACTGAACACTGAGTGTGGGTCTTCAGGCTCCTGTACTTCGTCCCCTACTGAACACTGAGTGTGGGTCTTCAGGCTCCTGTACTTCCACCCCTACTGAACACTGAGGTGTGGGTCTTCAGGCTCCTACTGAACACTGAGTGTGGGTCTTCAGGCTCCTGTACTTCCTCCCCTACTGAACAATGAGTGTGGGTCTTCAGGCTCCTGTACTTCCACCCCTACTGAATACTGAGTGTTGGTCTTCAGGCTCCTGTACTTCCTC
This sequence comes from Hemitrygon akajei, assembly GCF_048418815.1. Classification (NCBI taxonomy): domain Eukaryota; kingdom Metazoa; phylum Chordata; class Chondrichthyes; order Myliobatiformes; family Dasyatidae; genus Hemitrygon; species Hemitrygon akajei. The sequence continues at coordinate 48,451,843 of NC_133137.1, forward strand.
CCCTACTGAACACTGAGTGTGGGTCTTCAGGCTCCTACTGAACACTGAGTGTGGGTCTTCAGGCTCCTGTACTTCCTCCCCTACTGAACACTGAGGTGTGGGTCTTCAGGCTCCTACTGAACACTGAGTGTGGGTCTTCAGGCTCCTGTACTTCCACCCCTACTGAATACTGAGTGTGGGTCTTCAGGCTCCTGTACTTCCTACCCTACTGAACACTGAGTGTGGGTCTTCAGGCTCCTACTGAACACTGAGTGTGGGTCTTCAGGCTCCTGTACTTCCCACCCTACTGACACTGAGTGTGGGTCTTCAGGCTCCTGTACTTCCCCCCCCCCCCCCCACTGAACACTGAGTGTGGGTCTTCAGGCTCCTGTACTCCCCCCCCTACTGAACACTGAGTGTGGGTCTTCAGGCTCCTGTACTTCCCACCCTACTGAACACTGAGTGTGGGTCTTCAGGCTCCTGTACTTCCCACCCTACTGAACACTGAGTGTGGGTCTTCAGGCTCCTGTACTTACACCCCTACTAAACACTGAGTGTGGGTCTTCAGGCTCCTACTGAACTCTGAGTGTGGGTCTTCAGGCTCCTGTACTTCCACCCCTACTGAACACTGAGTGTGGGTCTTCAGGCTCCTGTACTTCGTCCCCTACTGAACACTGAGTGTGGGTCTTCAGGCTCTTGTACTTCCACCCCTACTGAACACTGAGTGTGGGTCTTCAGGCTCCTACTGAACACTGAGTGTGGGTCTACAGGCTCCTGTACTTCCTCCCCTACTGAACACTGAGGTGTGGGTCTTCAGGCTCCTACTGAACACTGAGTGTGGGTCTTCAGGCTCCTGTACTTCCACCCCTACTGAATACTGAGTGTGGGTCTTCAGGCTCCTGTAATTCCTCCCCTACTGAACACTGAGTGTGGGTCTTCAGGCTCCTGTACTTCCACCCCTACTGAACACTGAGTGTGGGTCTTCAGGCTCCTACTGAACACTGAGTGTGGGTCTTCAGGCTCCTGTACTTCCTCCCCTACTAAACACTGAGTGTGGGTCTTCAGGCTCCTACTGAACACTGAGTGTGGGTCTTCAGGCTCCTGTACTTCCTACCCTACTAAACACTGAGTGTGGGTCTTCAGGCTCCTACTGAACACTGAGTGTGGGTCTTCAGGCTCCTGTACTTCCTACCCTACTGAACACTGAGTGTGGGTTTTCAGGCTCCTGTTCTTCCTCCCCTACTGAACACTGAGTGTGGGTCTTCAGGCTCCTACTGAACACTGAGTGTGGGTCTTCAGGCTCCTGTACTTCCCACCCTACTGAACACTGAGGTGTGGGTCTTCAGGCTCCTACTGAACACTGAGTGTGGGTCTTCAGGCTCCTGTACTTCCACCCCTACTGAATACTGAGTGTGGGTCTTCAGGCTCCTGTACTTCCTACCCTACTGAACACTGAGTGTGGGTCTTCAGGCTCCTACTGAACACTGAGTGTGGGTCTTCAGGCTCCTGTACTTCCCACCCTACTGACACTGAGTGTGGGTCTTCAGGCTCCTGTACTTCCCCCCCCCCCACTGAACACTGAGTGTGGGTCTTCAGGCTCCTGTACTCCCCCCCCTACTGAACACTGAGTGTGGGTCTTCAGGCTCCTGTACTTCCCACCCTACTGAACACTGAGTGTGGGTCTTCAGGCTCCTGTACTTCCCACCCTACTGAACACTGAGTGTGGGTCTTCAGGCTCCTGTACTTACACCCCTACTAAACACTGAGTGTGGGTCTTCAGGCTCCTACTGAACTCTGAGTGTGGGTCTTCAGGCTCCTGTACTTCCACCCCTACTGAACACTGAGTGTGGGTCTTCAGGCTCCTGTACTTCGTCCCCTACTGAACACTGAGTGTGGGTCTTCAGGCTCTTGTACTTCCACCCCTACTGAACACTGAGTGTGGGTCTTCAGGCTCCTACTGAACACTGAGTGTGGGTCTACAGGCTCCTGTACTTCCTCCCCTACTGAACACTGAGGTGTGGGTCTTCAGGCTCCTACTGAACACTGAGTGTGGGTCTTCAGGCTCCTGTACTTCCACCCCTACTGAATACTGAGTGTGGGTCTTCAGGCTCCTGTAATTCCTCCCCTACTGAACACTGAGTGTGGGTCTTCAGGCTCCTGTACTTCCACCCCTACTGAACACTGAGTGTGGGTCTTCAGGCTCCTACTGAACACTGAGTGTGGGTCTTCAGGCTCCTGTACTTCCTCCCCCACTAAACACTGAGTGTGGGTCTTCAGGCTCCTACTGAACACTGAGTGTGGGTCTTCAGGCTCCTGTACTTCCTACCCTACTAAACACTGAGTGTGGGTCTTCAGGCTCCTACTGAACACTGAGTGTGGGTCTTCAGGCTCCTGTACTTCCTACCCTACTGAACACTGAGTGTGGGTTTTCAGGCTCCTGTTCTTCCTCCCCTACTGAACACTGAGTGTGGGTCTTCAGGCTCCTACTGAACACTGAGTGTGGGTCTTCAGGCTCCTGTACTTCCCACCCTACTGAAAACTGAGTGTGGGTCTTCAGGCTCTTACTGAACACTGAGTGTGGGTCTTCAGGCTCCTGTACTTCCCCCCCTACTGAACACTGAGTGTGGGTCTTCAGGCTCCTGTACTTCCCCCCACTACTGAACACTGAGTGTGGGTCTTCAGGCTCCTGTACTTCCCCCCCAACTGAACACTGAGTGTGGGTCTTCAGGCTCCTGTACTTCCTCCCCTACTGAACACTGAGTGTGGGTCTTCAGGCTCCTACTGAACACTGAGTGTGGGTCTTCAGGCTCCTGTACTTCCTACCCTACTGAATACTAAGTGTGGGTCTTCAGGCTCCTGTACTCCCCCCCCCTACTGAACACTGAGTGTGGGTATTCAGGCTCCTGTACTTCCCACCCTACTGAACACTGAGTGTGGGTCTTCAGGCTCCTGTACTTCCCACCCTACTGAACACTGAGGTGTGGGTCTTCAGGCTCCTACTGAACACTGAGTGTAGGTCTTCAGGCTCCTGTACTTCCTCCCCTACTGAACACTGAGTGTGGGTCTTCAGGCTCCTACTGAACACTGAGTGTGGGTCTTCAGGCTCCTGTACTTCCTCCCCTACTGAACACTGAGTGTGGGTCTTCAGGCTCCTACTGAACACTGAGTGTGGGTCTTCAGGCTCCTGTACTTCCACCCCTACTGAACACTGAGGTGTGGGTCTTCAGGCTCCTACTGAACAATGAGTGTGGGTCTTCAGGCTCCTGTACTTCCTCCCCTACTGAACACTGAGTGTGGGTCTTCAGGCTCCTGTAATTCCTCCCCTACTGAACACTGAGTGTGGGTCTTCAGGCTCCTGTACTTCCACCCCTACTGAACACTGAGTGTGGGTCTTCAGGCTCCTGTACTTACACCCCTACTAAACACTGAGTGTGGGTCTTCAGGCTCCTACTGAACACTGAGTGTGGGTCTTCAGGCTCCTGTACTTCCTCCCCTACTAAACACTGAGTGTGGGTCTTCAGGCTCCTGTACTTCCACCCCTACTGAACCCTGAGTGTGGGTCTTCAGGCTCCTGTACTTACACCCCTACTGAACACTGAGTGTGGGTCTTCAGGCTCCTGTACTTACACCCCTACTAAACACTGAGTGTGGGTCTTCAGGCTCCTGTACTTCCACCCCTACTGAACACTGAGTGTGGGTCTTCAGGCTCCTGTACTTACACCCCTACTGAACACTGAGTGTGGGTCTTCAGGCTCCTGTACTTACACCCCTACTAAACACTGAGTGTGGGTCTTCAGGCTCCTACTGAACACTGAGTGTGGGTCTTCAGGCTCCTGTACTTCCTACCCTACTGAACACTGAGTGTGGGTCTTCAGGCTCCTGTACTTCCTCCCCTACTGAACACTGAGTGTGGGTCTTCAGGCTCCTACTGAACACTGAGTGTGGGTCTTCAGGCTCCTGTACTTCCTCCCCTACTAAACACTGAGTGTGGGTCTTCAGGCTCCTACTGAACACTGAGTGTGGGTCTTCAGGCTCCTGTACTTCCTCCCCTACTAAACACTGAGTGTGGGTCTTCAGGCTCCTACTGAACACTGAGTGTGGGTCTTCAGGCTCCTGTACTTCCTCCCCTACTGAACACTGAGTGTGGGTCTTCAGGCTCCTACTGAACACTGAGTGTGGGTCTTCAGGCTCCTGTACTTCCACCCCTACTGAACACTGAGGTGTGGGTCTTCAGGCTCCTACTGAACAATGAGTGTGGGTCTTCAGGCTCCTGTACTTCCTCCCCTACTGAACACTGAGGTGTGGGTCTTCAGGCTCCTGTAATTCCTCCCCTACTGAACAAAGAGTGTGGGTCTTCAGGCTCCTGTACTTCCACCCCTACTGAACACTGAGTGTGGGTCTTCAGGCTCCTGTACTTACACCCCTACTAAACACTGAGTGTGGGTCTTCAGGCTCCTACTGAACACTGAGTGTGGGTCTTCAGGCTCCTGTACTTCCACCCCTACTGAACACTGAGTGTGGGTCTTCAGGCTCCTGTACTTACACCCCTACTGAACACTGAGTGTGGGTCTTCAGGCTCCTGTACTTACACCCCTACTAAACACTGAGTGTGGGTCTTCAGGCTCCTGTACTTCCACCCCTACTGAACACTGAGTGTGGGTCTTCAGGCTCCTGTACTTACACCCCTACTGAACACTGAGTGTGGGTCTTCAGGCTCCTGTACTTACACCCCTACTAAACACTGAGTGTGGGTCTTCAGGCTCCTACTGAACACTGAGTGTGGGTCTTCAGGCTCCTGTACTTCCTCCCCTACTGAACACTGAGTGTGGGTCTTCAGGCTCCTGTACTTCCTCCACTACTGAACACTGAGTGTGGGTCTTCAGGCTCCTGTACTTCCACCCCTACTGAACACTGAGGTGTGGGTCTTCAGGCTCCTACTGAACACTGAGTGTGGGTCTTCAGGCTCCTGTACTTCCTCCCCTACTGAACAATGAGTGTGGGTCTTCAGGCTCCTGTACTTCCACCCCTACTGAATACTGAGTGTTGGTCTTCAGGCTCCTGTACTTCCACCCCTACTGAATACTGAGTGTTGGTCTTCAGGCTCCTGTACTTCCTCCCCTACTGAACACTGAGTGTGGGTCTTCAGGCTCCTGTACTTCCTCCCCTACTAAACACTGAGTGTGGTTCTTCAGGCTCCTACTGAACACTGAGTGTGGGTCTTCAGGCTCCTGTACTTCCTCCCCTACTAAACACTGAGTGTGGGTCTTCAGGCTCCTGTACTTCCACCCCTACTGAACACGGAGTGTGGGTCTTCAGACTCCTGTACTTCCTCCCCTACTGAACACTGAGTGTGGGTCTTCAGGCTCCTACTGAACACTGAGTGTGGGTCTTCAGGCTCCTGTACTTCCTCCCCTACTAAACACTGAGTGTGGGTCTTCAGCCTCCTACTGAACACTGAGTGTGGGTCTTCAGGCTCCTGTACTTCCTACCCTACTGAACACTGAGTGTGGGTCTTCAGGCTCCTACTGAACACTGAGTGTGGGTCTTCAGGCTCCTGTACTTCCTCCCCTACTAAACACTGAGTGTGGGTCTTCAGGCTCCTGTACTTCCACCCCTACTGAACACTGAGTGTGGGTCTTCAGGCTCCTGTACTTACACCCCTACTAAACACTGAGTGTGGGTCTTCAGGCTCCTGTACTTCCACCCCTACTGAACACTGAGTTTGGGTCTTCAGGCTCCTACTGAACACTGAGTGTGGGTCTTCAGGCTCCTGTACTTCCTCCCCTACTGAACACTGAGGTGTGGGTCTTCAGGCTCCTACTGAACACTGAGTGTGGGTCTTCAGGCTCCTGTACTTCCACCCCTACTGAATACTGAGTGTGGGTCTTCAGGCTCCTGTACTTCCTACCCTACTGAACACTGAGTGTGGGTCTTCAGGCTCCTACTGAACACTGAGTGTGGGTCTTCAGGCTCCTGTACTTCCCACCCTACTGAACACTGAGTGTGGGTCTTCAGGCGCCTGTACTTCCCCCCCCCCCCATTGAACACTGAGTGTGGGTATTCAGGCTCCTGTACTTCCCACCCTACTGAACACTGAGTGTGGGTCTTCAGGCTCCTACTGAACACTGAGTGTGGGTCTTCAGGCTCCTGTACTTCCACCCCTACTGAACACTGAGGTGTGGGTCTTCAGGCTCCTGTACTTCCTCCCCTACTGAACACTGAGGTGTGGGTCTTCAGGCTCCTGTAATTCCTCCCCTACTGAACACTGAGTGTGGGTCTTCAGGCTCCTGTACTTCCACCCCTACTGAACACTGAGTGTGGGTCTTCAGGCTCCTGTACTTACACCCCTACTAAACACTGAGTGTGGGTCTTCAGGCTCCTACTGAACACTGAGTGTGGGTCTTCAGGCTCCTGTACTTCCACCCCTACTGAACACTGAGTGTGGGTCTTCAGGCTCCTGTACTTACACCCCTACTGAACACTGAGTGTGGGTCTTCAGGCTCCTGTACTTACACCCCTACTAAACACTGAGTGTGGGTCTTCAGGCTCCTGTACTTCCACCCCTACTGAACACTGAGTGTGGGTCTTCAGGCTCCTGTACTTACACCCCTACTGAACACTGAGTGTGGGTCTTCAGGCTCCTGTACTTACACCCCTACTAAACACTGAGTGTGGGTCTTCAGGCTCCTACTGAACACTGAGTGTGGGTCTTCAGGCTCCTGTACTTCCTCCCCTACTGAACACTGAGTGTGGGTCTTCAGGCTCCTGTACTTCCTCCCCTACTGAACACTGAGTGTGGGTCTTCAGGCTCCTGTACTTCCACCCCTACTGAACACTGAGGTGTGGGTCTTCAGGCTCCTACTGAACACTGAGTGTGGGTCTTCAGGCTCCTGTACTTCCTCCCCTACTGAACAATGAGTGTGGGTCTTCAGGCTCCTGTACTTCCACCCCTACTGAATACTGAGTGTTGGTCTTCAGGCTCCTGTACTTCCTCCCCTACTGAACACTGAGTGTGGGTCTTCAGGCTCCTTCTGAACACTGAGTGTGGGTCTTCAGGCTCCTGTACTTCCTCCCCTACTAAACACTGAGTGTGGGTCTTCAGGCTCCTACTGAACACTGAGTGTGGGTCTTCAGGCTCCTGTACTTCCTCCCCTACTAAACACTGAGTGTGGGTCTTCAGGCTCCTGTACTTCCACCCCTACTGAACACGGAGTGTGGGTCTTCAGACTCCTGTACTTCCTCCCCTACTGAACACTGAGTGTGGGTCTTCAGGCTCCTACTGAACACTGAGTGTGGGTCTTCAGGCTCCTGTACTTCCTCCCCTACTAAACACTGAGTGTGGGTCTTCAGCCTCCTACTGAACACTGAGTGTGGGTCTTCAGGCTCCTGTACTTCCTACCCTACTGAACACTGAGTGTGGGTCTTCAGGCTCCTACTGAACACTGAGTGTGGGTCTTCAGGCTCCTGTACTTCCTCCCCTACTAAACACTGAGTGTGGGTCTTCAGGCTCCTGTACTTCCACCCCTACTGAACACTGAGTGTGGGTCTTCAGGCTCCTGTACTTACACCCCTACTAAACACTGAGTGTGGGTCTTCAGGCTCCTGTACTTCCACCCCTACTGAACACTGAGTTTGGGTCTTCAGGCTCCTACTGAACACTGAGTGTGGGTCTTCAGGCTCCTGTACTTCCTCCCCTACTGAACACTGAGGTGTGGGTCTTCAGGCTCCTACTGAACACTGAGTGTGGGTCTTCAGGCTCCTGTACTTCCACCCCTACTGAATACTGAGTGTGGGTCTTCAGGCTCCTGTACTTCCTACCCTACTGAACACTGAGTGTGGGTCTTCAGGCTCCTACTGAACACTGAGTGTGGGTCTTCAGGCTCCTGTACTTCCCACCCTACTGAACACTGAGTGTGGGTCTTCAGGCTCCTGTACTTCCCCCCCCCCCATTGAACACTGAGTGTGGGTCTTCAGGCTCCTGTACTCCCCCCCCCTACTGAACACTGAGTGTGGGTCTTCAGGCTCCTGTACTTCCCACCCTACTGAACACTGAGTGTGGGTCTTCAGGCTCCTGTACTTACACCCCTACTAAACACTGAGTGTGGGTCTTCAGGCTCCTACTGAACACTGAGTGTGGGTCTTCAGGCTCCTGTACTTCCACCCCTACTGAACACTGAGTGTGGGTCTTCAGGCTCCTGTACTTCGTCCCCTACTGAACACTGAGTGTGGGTCTTCAGGCTCCTGTACTTCCACCCCTACTGAACACTGAGGTGTGGGTCTTCAGGCTCCTACTGAACACTGAGTGTGGGTCTTCAGGCTCCTGTACTTCCTCCCCTACTGAACAATGAGTGTGGGTCTTCAGGCTCCTGTACTTCCACCCCTACTGAATACTGAGTGTTGGTCTTCAGGCTCCTGTACTTCCTCCCCTACTGAACACTGAGTGTGGGTCTTCAGGCTCCTACTGAACACTGAGTGTGGGTCTTCAGGCTCCTGTACTTCCTCCCCTACTAAACACTGAGTGTGGGTCTTCAGGCTCCTACTGAACACTGAGTGTGGGTCTTCAGGCTCCTGTACTTCCTCCCCTACTAAACACTGAGTGTGGGTCTTCAGGCTCCTGTACTTCCACCCTTACTGAACACTGAGTGTGGGTCTTCAGACTCCTGTACTTCCTCCCCTACTGAACACTGAGTGTGGGTCTTCAGGCTCCTACTGAACACTGAGTGTGGGTCTTCAGGCTCCTGTACTTCCTCCCCTACTAAACACTGAGTGTGGGTCTTCAGCCTCCTACTGAACACTGAGTGTGGGTCTTCAGGCTCCTGTACTTCCTCCCCTACTGAACACTGAGTGTGGGTCTTCAGGCTCCTACTGAACACTGAGTGTGGGTCTTCAGGCTCCTGTACTTCCTCCCCTACTAAACACTGAGTGTGGGTCTTCAGTCTCCTGTACTTCCACCCCTACTGAACACTGAGTGTGGGTCTTCAGGCTCCTGTACTTACACCCCTACTAAACACTGAGTGTGGGTCTTCAGGCTCCTGTACTTCCACCCCTACTGAACACTGAGTGTGGGTCTTCAGGCTCCTACTGAACACTGAGTGTGGGTCTTCAGGCTCCTGTACTTCCTCCCCTACTGAACACTGAGGTGTGGGTCTTCAGGCTCCTACTGAACACTGAGTGTGCGTCTTCAGGCTCCTGTACTTCCACCCCTACTGAATACTGAGTGTGGGTCTTCAGGCTCCTGTACTTCCACCCCTACTGAACACTGAGTGTGGGTCTTCAGGCTCCTGTACTCCCCCCCCTACTGAACACTGAGTGTGGGTATTCAGGCTCCTGTACTTCCCACCCTACTGAACACTGAGTGTGGGTCTTCAGGCTCCTGTACTTCCCACCCTACTGAACACTGAGTGTGGGTCTTCAGGCTCCTGTACTTACACCCCTACTAAACACTGAGTGTGGGTCTTCAGGCTCCTACTGAACACTGAGTGTGGGTCTTCAGGCTCCTGTACTTCCTCCCCTACTAAACACTGAGTGTGGGTCTTCAGGCTCCTACTGAACACTGAGTGTGGGTCTTCAGGCTCCTGTACTTCCTCCCCTACTAAACACTGAGTGTGGGTCTTCAGGCTCCTGTACTTCCACCCCTACTGAACACTGAGTGTGGGTCTTCAGACTCCTGTACTTCCTCCCCTACTGAACACTGAGTGTGGGTCTTCAGGCTCCTACTGAACACTGAGTGTGGGTCTTCAGGCTCCTGTACTTCCTCCCCTACTAAACACTGAGTGTGGGTCTTCAGCCTCCTACTGAACACTGAGTGTGGGTCTTCAGGCTCCTGTACTTCCTCCCCAACTGAACACTGAGTGTGGGTCTTCAGGCTCCTACTGAACACTGAGTGTGGGTCTTCAGGCTCCTGTACTTCGTCCCCTACTGAACACTGAGTGTGGGTCTTCAGGCTCTTGTACTTCCACCCCTACTGAACACTGAGTGTGGGTCTTCAGGCTCCTACTGAACACTGAGTGTGGGTCTTCAGGCTCCTGTACTTCCTCCCCTACTGAACACTGAGGTGTGGGTCTTCAGGCTCCTACTGAACACTGAGTGTGGGTCTTCAGGCTCCTGTACTTCCACCCCTACTGAATACTGAGTGTGGGTCTTCAGGCTCCTGTAATTCCTCCCCTACTGAACACTGAGTGTGGGTCTTCAGGCTCCTGTACTTCCACCCCTACTGAACACTGAGTGTGGGTCTTCAGGCTCCTACTGAACACTGAGTGTGGGTCTTCAGGCTCCTGTACTTCCTCCCCTACTAAACACTGAGTGTGGGTCTTCAGGCTCCTACTGAACACTGAGTGTGGGTCTTCAGGCTCCTGTACTTCCTACCCTACTGAACACTGAGTGTGGGTCTTCAGGCTCCTACTGAACACTGAGTGTGGGTCTTCAGGCTCCTGTACTTCCTACCCTACTGAACACTGAGTGTGGGTCTTCAGGCTCCTACTGAACACTGAGTGTGGGTCTTCAGGCTCCTGTACTTCCTCCCCTACTAAACACTGAGTGTGGGTCTTCAGGCTCCTGTACTTCCACCCCTACTGAACACTGAGTGTGGGTCTTCAGGCTCCTGTACTTACACCCCTACTAAACACTGAGTGTGGGTCTTCAGGCTCCTGTACTTCCACCCCTACTGAACACTGAGTTTGGGTCTTCAGGCTCCTACTGAACACTGAGTGTGGGTCTTCAGGCTCCTGTACTTCCTCCCCTACTGAACACTGAGGTGTGGGTCTTCAGGCTCCTACTGAACACTGAGTGTGGGTCTTCAGGCTCCTGTACTTCCACCCCTACTGAATACTGAGTGTGGGTCTTCAGGCTCCTGTACTTCCTACCCTACTGAACACTGAGTGTGGGTCTTCAGGCTCCTACTGAACACTGAGTGTGGGTCTTCAGGCTCCTGTACTTCCCACCCTACTGAACACTGAGTGTGGGTCTTCAGGCGCCTGTACTTCCCCCCCCCCCCATTGAACACTGAGTGTGGGTATTCAGGCTCCTGTACTTCCCACCCTACTGAACACTGAGTGTGGGTCTTCAGGCTCCTACTGAACACTGAGTGTGGGTCTTCAGGCTCCTGTACTTCCACCCCTACTGAACACTGAGGTGTGGGTCTTCAGGCTCCTGTACTTCCTCCCCTACTGAACACTGAGGTGTGGGTCTTCAGGCTCCTGTAATTCCTCCCCTACTGAACACTGAGTGTGGGTCTTCAGGCTCCTGTACTTCCACCCCTACTGAACACTGAGTGTGGGTCTTCAGGCTCCTGTACTTACACCCCTACTAAACACTGAGTG